>NC_081381.1:13100638-13700638 GCF_030684315.1 Stegostoma tigrinum | reverse complement strand
ACAAGCAAGATGGTCTTCACCTGAACCAGAGGGGTACCAATATCCTGGGGGGGAGGTTTGCTAAGGCTATTCGGGTGGATTTAAACTAATTCAGCAGGGGGATGGGCATCAAAATTGTAGTTCGACTATAGAAAATGTTGAGAGTAGGGTGGTCCAAAATAAAGTTTCAGGGAAGCAAGATGGCACCGGCAAGCAAGAAGTTGGTTTGAAGTGTGTCTACTTCAACGCCAGGAGCATCCGGAATAAGGTGGGTGAACTTGCAGCATGGGTTAGTACCTGGGACTCCGATGTTGTGGCCATTTCAGAGACATGGATAGAGCAGGGTCAGGAATGGTTGTTGCAGGTTCCGGGATCTAGATGTTTCAGTAAGAACAGAGAAGATGGTAAAAGGGGTGGAGGTGTGGCATTGTTGGTCAAAGACAGTATTACCGTTGCAGAAAGGATGTTTGGGGACTCGTCAACTGAGGTAGTATGGGCTGAGGTTAGAAACAGGAAAGGAGCGGTCACCCTGTTGAGAGTTTTCTATAGGCCTCTGAATAGTTCCAGAGATGTAGAGGAAAGGATAGCAAAGATGATTCTCGATAGGAGTGAGGGAGACAGGGTAGTTGTCATGGGGGACTTCAACTTTCCAAATATTGACTGGGAACACTATAGTTCGAGTACTATAGATGGGTCAGTTTTTGTCCAGAGTGTGCAGGAGGGCTTCCTGACACAGTATGTAGATAGGCCAAAAAGGGGCGAAGCCACATTAGATTTGGTACTGGGTAATGAGCCCGGCCAGGTGTTAGATTTCGAAGTGGGTGAGCACTTTGGTGATAGCGATCACAATTCTGTTATGTTTACTTTAGTGATGGAAAGGGATAGGTGTATACCGCTGGGCAAGAGTTATAGCTGGAGGAAAAGCAATTACGATGAGATTAGGCAAGATTTAGGGAGCAGGGAATGGGGAAGGAAACTGCAGGGGATGGGCACATTAGAAATGTGGAGCTTATTCAAGGAAAAGCTCCTGTGTGTCCTAGATAAATATGTACCTGTCAGGCAGGGAGGAAGCTGTAGAGTGCGGGAGCCATGGTTTATGAAGGAGGTGGAATCTCTGGTCAAGAGGAAGAAGAAGGCTTATGTTAGGATGAGATGTGAAGGCTCAGTAAGGGCACTTGAGGGCTACGAGGTAGCCCGGAAAGACCTAAAGAGGGAGCTCAGAAGAGCCAGCAGGAGACATGAGAAGTTGTTGGCAATAGGATCAGGGTAAACCTTAAGGCTTTCTATAAGGTTTTTAAGGAATAAAAGAATGACGAAAGTAAGATTAGGCCCAATCAAGAATAGTAGTGGGAAGTTGTGTGTAGAGTCAGATGAGCTAGGGGAAGCGCTAAATGAATATTTTTCAACAGTATTCACTCTAGAAAACGACAATGTTGTCGAGGAGAATACTGAGATACAGGCTACTAGACTAGGTGGGATTGAGATTCACACAGAAGAGGTATTAGAAATCCTTCAGAAGGTGAGGATAGATAAGTCCCCTGGGCCGGATGGGATTTATCCTCGGATCCTCTGGGAAGCCAGGGAGGAGATTGCCAAGCCTTTGGCATTGATCTTTAACTTGTCATTGTCTATAGGAATAGTGCCAGATGACTGGAGGATAGCAAATATGGTTCCCCTGTTCAAGAAGGGGAGTAGAGACAACCCTGGTAATTATAGACCAGTGAGCCTTACCTCAGTTGTTGGTAAAGTGTTGGAAAAGGTTATAAGGGATAGGATTTATAACCATCTAGAAAAGAATAAATTGATTAGGGATAGTCAGCACGGTTTTGTGAAGGGAAGGTCGTGCCTCACAAACCTTATTGAGTTCTTTGAGAAGGTGACCAAACAGGTAGATGAGAGTAAACCGGTTGATGTGGTGTATATGGATTTCAGCAAGGCGTTTGATAAGGGTCCCCACAATAGGCTATTGTACAAAATGCGGAGGAATGGAATTGTAGGAGATATAGCAGTTTGGATCGGAAATTGGCTTGCTGAAAGAAAACAGAGGGTGGTAGTTGATGGGAAATGTTCATCCTGGAGACCCGTTACTAGTGGTGTACCGCAAGGGTCGGTGTTGGGTCCACTGCTGTTTGTCATTTTTATAAATGACCTGGATGTGGGCGTAGAAGGATGGGTTAGTAAATTTGCAGACGACACTAAGGTCGGTGGAGTTGTGGATAGTGATGAAGGATGCTGTAGGTTGCAGAGAGACATAGATAAGCTGCAGAGCTGGGCTGAGAGGTGGCAAATGGAGTTTAATGCAGACAAGTGTGAGGTGATGCACTTTGGTAGGAGTAACCAGAAGGCAAAGTACTGGGCTAATGGTAAGATTCTTAGTAGTGTAGATGAGCAGAGAGATCTCGGTGTCCGTGTACACAGATCCTTGAAAGTTGCCACCGAGGTTGACAGGGCTATTAAGAAGGCGTACAGTGTTTTAGCTTTTATTAATAGAGGGACCGAATTCCAGAACCAAGAGGTTATGGTGAAGCTGTACAAAACTCTGGAGCGGCCGCACTTGGAGTATTGTGTACAGTTCTGGTCACCGCATTATAAGAAGGATGTGGAAGCTTTGGAAAGGGTGCAGAGTAGATTTACTAGGATGTTGCCTGGTATGGAGGGAAGGTCTTATGAGGAAAGGCTGAGGGACTTGAGGCTGTTTTTGTTAGAGAGAAGAAGGTTGAGAGGTGGCTTAATTGAAACAGATAAAATTATCAGAGGGTTAGATATGGTGGATAGGGAGAGGCTTTTTCCTAGGATGGTGGCGGCAAGCACGAGGGGGCATAGCTTTAAATTGAGGGGTGAAAGATATAGGCCAGATGTCAGAGGTAGTTTCTTTACTCAGAGAGTAGTAAGGGAATGGAACGCTTTGCCTGCAATGGTAGCAGATTCGCCCAGTTTAGGTACATTTAAGTCGTCATTGGACAAGCATATGGACGTACATGGAATAGTGTAGGTTAGATGGGCTTGAGATCGGTATGACAGGTCGGCACAACATCGAGGGCTGAAGGGCCTGTGCTGTGCTGTAATGTTCTATGTTCTATGTTCTAAGTTCTATGTTAACATTTGAATGAAGGCTTCCCTCAAAAAACACAAAATAGATGTCAACACATGGGAGAGTCTCATTCAGAAGAAACTGAATCAGCAAAAGCTCCTGTATGAAGAGAGGCCATTCTTTGAGAGCTCATTGGCAAGAGGAAACATAGAAAAGGAACCAGAGAAAGGAACACCGGTGATCTGGAGGCCAAAGACCAATTCCACCTCCCAGAAACACCCACAGAAATGTAGCTCTAGAATCAGCTACACAAGGGGGGTCAGAAGCCAGGACCACTGATATGGAATTTCCCTGGTGGGCAATCAGAATTGTTCTTGAGTGATTGCTGGAAACGAGCATTTGAATAACTTACATGCAACTGGAAGAAAATATAAAGCTGGAGAATTACTGAAGGATTCAAGGAGGTACTTTAACATTTACCTGTACAAGGCCCATAACACTTGCGACATTCTTTCAGGGAATTGTCTTTCTCAGTGTATGTTCCTTCCTCGCAGGGAGCACATTGTATCTGGCTCTTGCTTGAATATGATGATGATGAAACCTTGTATTTACCTTTCACCAGTTGAAGACGTAAATATTTCATTATTATGCATAACCAATGTACAGTGAAATACCTGAAATATTTTGCCTAACCTTTAGGCACACTGATGACAATCAGTTTACAATGAGGTTCTTTAAAACACTGGTTCATCCATCTTGGTTTCTGTTGCACTGGGGATGAGTTGATTAAATTAGCCTCAGCTGGTGTAGCTGTTCTTGTGGGTTAGACTGCCTGGAGGTTTCAGGGATTTCATAGAAGTCCTTCAGTGTGGAAAGAGGCCCTTCAGCCCAGCAAGTCCATACCAACCTTCAGATAATCCACCTCGTCTATGCATCCCTGAACACAACGGGCAATTTAGCATGGCCCATCCACCTAGCCTGCACATCTGTGGGAGGAACCCCGCACAGACACAAGTAGAACATGCAAACTCCACACAGACAGTCGCCCAAGGATGGAATTGAACCCAGGTCCCTGCCGCTGTGAGGCTGCAGTGCTAACCACTGAGCCATCGTGCTGCAATTTTTGTTGAGCCATACTTTTGAATTCATAGTTCCATGAAAATATGTTGGTCACAACAGATTGCTAGATTTTACGCTCAAATTGAGGAACTTTTGAACTCATGCTACAGTTTTCACTATTGAATAATGGCATTTCAAAACCTCAAACATGTAGATTCGAAGTAGACTTGGAGTTCTACCCAGTACTTCTCCTTCAGCTGCACTGTCATTGTCCTGTGTGCTACATCAAGCTCACTGTCTTATCCATTTTCTGACGCTTCAGAATCCTCTCTCTTTTATTTAGAGCTCTGTTTGTGACCAACATCCCCATGGTGCACCCTGTGTACATTCTGGGAGCATTGTGTTTAAACCCACAGCCAAGGGATGGGCTGTGTACAATAAATGACTGACAATCAGGTCATCAGGGCCAGAGAATTAGAAGTACTCTTGGCTGGAATGGTTCTATGAAGAAAGTCGTGTAAAAGTCATCTGACCAAGTTTACTGCCAAAACAATTTCCATCAAAATTCTCCCCCCAGCTATTTACAATCTGACCAGGCAGAACAGCAGGTCGCAGTGGCCATATTTAATGGCAATGCCCTAACTCTTGCATTGGGGATACACTTAATTGATTTTAGACACAATAACAGGTCGCAGTATTAGAGTTCTCTCGTGCAGGCTGTTGCATCTTTACAGTTTTAGCACTGTGTGACTGCTAATATCAGTGTAACATGATCATATTGCTAACATAGGCAGTTTCATGATGGTCATTTTAACTAAACTATCTGGTAAGCCACAATGTACTTTGGGGACTGGTGCGAATTGGCTCAAAGGTAGGGACACTGCCACTGTGCTGCAAGATCCCTATCAGTTTTGTTATATAATACATGAGTGGTCAAGATTCTGGGAGCAAGCCGTTCTGTTTGAGTCATGCTGGGATATTTCTTCATACTTGCTGGAATGGTTAACTGTTTTAACTCAGTCTAGAGGAATTTAAACTTACAACCTTCTAACCAAACTGGCACTGATAGAATATTAAGACTGGAAAAACACATTTTCCATATCGTTCATCTCCAGACATTCTTAAAGGAAGAAATAAATCGATTGTGCTAGCATGCAAAATAAAAATGATGTGGTGATGATTCAGAGATTATTTAAGGGGAGGTGTGAGGACCGTTATCACTGCCACAAGTTTAGCTTTGTTTGAGCACTGAAAATTAAACCCACTTCACACAAGACACTGTGATACACTGTGGTGTTTAGTTTACTGTGAAAATAGCCAATTTGGTTTATTTATACATCTACTCAAAATAATCAAAGGTTGGACAAGCTAAGAGAAGATCTGGAGCTACCTAGAATGGGGACAGGTCATTGAACTCAGATGTTCCACACTGGAGTTGTGTTCCAAACAAGCCTTGTATGGTGAGACACCCCAAGGCTGTCCTGCTGGTGGTGGTGACACAAGCCCAGACCATATCCTGAGACTTCATGACCTGTTCAATGACTGGCATCCTTACAAAGAGAAGAAATTAGGATTTATATAGAGCTTTACAAGACCCCTGGTTGTCCCAAATCTCGTTATAGCCAATGAATTACCTTTCAGAGTGTAACCACTGTTGTAATATAGGAATGACAGCAGCCAATTTGCAAACAGCAATGTGGAAGTTACCAGACAATCTGTCAGTGTGGGATACTGACTAAGGGTTAAGTATTGCATGGGAAATTGAAAGAAATCCCCCACTCTTTACACAATATTATGAAATCTTTTACATCTTATCAATGCAAAAGACAGCAAACCCAACAGTGCAGCACTCCCTCAACTCTGCACTGAAGTAGCACTCTCAATGACCCGATAAAATTTCTGAGGCGTGCTTTGAGCCTATGACCCTCTGACACAGACACACAGTGGTGTGGCCATTACACCCAGCCATGCTGTGAAGATAACATGCAGTGAATACTCCGTTCCCAGATCAAGGCCAAGTTACAGCAACCCAATGTTTCCATTGACCTCCCCCTTATCTTTACCTTTGGTTTCAGATGTAAACCACCCTCCACGGCAAAAGCATCTGTCATATCATCAACCACTAAATGCAAAACGGCCGGAGTATTTATAATAAAACCCATAATTATTTAACCAGTAGTTTCAGAATGAAATGGTGCTTTTACCTGGAGGACATTTTTGCTGAGAAACCTGAAAAATATCAAGAAAATGTCACAAGTTACAACTACAGACTGTGAATGAAATGGAAGATAAAATATCAATACTTCCTTCAAGTGATTGTTAAAGCAATAATCATAACATAGGAATAAGGGAACAGGACTAGGCCATTCAGCCCCTCGGGCCTGTTCCACCATTCAGAAGATCATGTCTGATCTGTGGCCTACCTGCTTCTGCCCCTTCACCTTTAATACCTTTGCTTAATGGAAATTTCTCTCTCTCAGATTTCAAATTAACTACTGTATAATAGATGAATAGATAAATAAATAGAACATTACAGCACAGTACAGGCCCTTCGGCCCTCGATGTTGTGCCGACCTGTCATACCGATCTCAAGCCCATCTGACCTACACTATTCCATGTACGTCCATATGCTTATCCAATGACGCCTTAAATGTACCTAAAGTTGGCGAATCTACTAACGTTGCAGGCAAAGCGTTCCATTCCCCTACTACTCTCTGAGTAAAGAAACTACCTCTGACCTCTGTCCTATATCTTTCACCCCTCAATTTAAAGCTATGCCCCCTCATGCTCGCCGTCACCATCCTAGGAAAAAGGCTTTCCCTATCCACCCTATCTAACTCTCTGATTATTTTATCTGTTTCAATTAAGTCACCTCTCAACCTTCTTCTCTCTAACAAAAACAGCCTCAAGTCCCTCAGCTTTTCCTCGTATGACCTTCCCTCCATACCAGGCAACATCCTAGTAAATCTCCTCTGCACCCTTTCCAAAGCTTCAACATCCTTCTTAAAATGCAGTGACCAGAACTGTATGCGATACTCCAAGTGTGGCCGCACCAGAGTTTTGTACAGCTTCACCATAATCTCTTGGTTCCAGAACTCGATCCCTCTATTAATAAAAGCTAAAACACTGCATGCCTTCTTAACAGCCCTGTCAACCTGGGTGGCAACTTTCAAGGATCTGTGTACATGGACACTGAGATCTCTCTGCTCATCTACACTACCAAGAATCTTACCATTAGCCCAGTACTTTGCCTTCCAGTTACTCCTACCAAAGTGCATCACCTCACACTTGTCTGCATTAACTCCATTTGCCCCCTCTCAGCCAAGCTCTGCAGCTTATCTATGTCTCTCTGCAACCTACAGCATCCTTCGTCGCTATCCACAACTCCACCAACCTTAGGGTCGTCTGCAAATTTACTAACCCATCCTTCTACACCCTCATCCAGGTCATTTATAAAAATGACAAACAGCAGTGGACCCAACACCGACCCTTGCGGTACACCACTAGTAACTGGTCTCCAGGATGAACATTTCCCATCAACTACCACCCTCTGTTTTCTTTCAGCAAGCCAATTTCCGATCCAAACTGCTATATCTCCTACAATTCCATTCCTCCGCATTTTGTACAATGACCTATTGTGGGGAACCTTATCGAATGCCTTGCTGAAATCCATATAGACCACATCAACCGGTTTACTCTCATCTACCTGTTTGGTCACCTTCTCAAAGAACTCAATAAGGTTTGTGAGGCACGACCTTCCCTTCACAAAACCGTGCTGACTATCCCTAATCAATTTATTCTTTTCTAGATGATTATAAATCCTATCCCTTATAACCTTTTCCAACACTTTACCAACAACTGAGGTAAGGCTCACTGGTCTATAATTACCAGGGTTGTCTCTACTCCCCTTCTTGAACAGGGGAACCATATTTGCTATCCTCCAGTCATCTGGCACTATTCCTGTAGACAAAACTGGTCCAGCATCCACTGTTATTTGTGGAAGAGAGCTCCAAACCTCTACCACCCCATTGCGTGTAGAAGTGCTTCCTAACATCCCTCCTGAATGGTCTGGCCCCAATTCTTAGATGATGCCCCTTAGTTAGAGAATCCCCACCCAGTGAAAATAGTTTATCCTTAGCTACCCTGTCTTTTCCTGTTAATATCTTGAAGACTTCGATCAGTATTAAGTCCATAAGATATAGGAGCAGAATTAGGCCATTCGACCCATCGAGTCTGCTCCACCATTTGATCATGGCTGATCACTCCTTAACCTTCTAAATCTAGAAAAAATGGGCCTAGTCTGTGTAATTGCTCCTCATACCTTAACCCCTGAAGCCCAGGTATCATTCTTGTAAATCTGCGTTCTAGTCTGTCCATTAGTCAAATTATTCTTCCCAAAATGTGGGGTCCTGATCTGCTCACAGTACTCCAAATGGAGTCTAACCTGAATGTCCTCTAAGTAAAAGGTTGCTGTCAGTTATTTCTGGAACATTCCCTAGATGATAAAGGCTAGGAGGAGGACTGTTTAGTATATGGGGACATAATCAGCTCTAAGGAGGGAGTAAAGATGTATTGGCACCTGGAGACCTTTCCTTGTCCCGGACACAAAGACATCATCAACTGCCCATTCACTTTAGGTTACACAACACTACAGCAACAGGCCATTCTGCCCAACCGGGCCATGCAATTGCTTATGTTTCTATCTTGGGTTTCCTCCCACCTTCAAATCAATCAATATGACCCTTTATTTCTCTCCTCCCTCCTCAGTTTGTCCAGCTTCCCCTTAAATGTAACGATACCACTGTCATCAACCACTCTGTGTGTGAGCAGGTTTAACATTCTCACCACTCTCTGGGTGAAAGCATTTCTTCTGAATTCTCTATTGGGTCCCTATGTTATGTGGACACCCTCAAGTTATACTCTTCCCCGCCTGAGGAAAGATTCTTTCTGAGTCCACTTGATCAAAATCCTTACTTCTGTGAGGTCACCCTGAGCCTTCTTTTTTCCAAGAGAAAACAGCCTAGCCTGCCAATCCTTTCCTGATGTGGCCACCCACACATTTTTGGTCACATCCTTGTAAATTTGCTCTTAATAACATTGCACGGAGATCTAGTGTGATGTAACCACGGTTCGAAACAAATTTAGCATAACATTCCACTGTTTCAATTTAACCCCACTGAAGGTAAAGCCTAGTGTTTGGTTTGCTTTGACGGATAGCCTGCTAACCCAAGGAGTTGGTAATTGTACTTATGCATGAATCATCAGTTTGAAAAGTCTACTGCTCCTCATGTGTGGAAAGGGTCCCAACCATAAACCTTTCAGCCAATCAGCGCTACTGAGCTTAGTCCCAGCAGCAGAACTCACAGCATTAGGAGCTCTGCTTGATAACAATCATCCCACACATTATTAGCTGTTAGACATTACAATAGTTTAGTAAACATCTGCTTGTCAGCACCAGAGGGCATTGAAGTATGCTGTTATTAAAACGTGATCAGAGATAATGGGAACTGCGGATGCTGGAGAATCCAAGGTAACAAAGTTTGGGGCTGAATGAACACAGCAGGCCAAGCAGCATCTTAGGAGCACAAAAGCTGATGTTTCGGGCCTAGACCCGAAGGCCCGAAACGTCAGCTTTTGTGGTCCTAAGATGCCGCTTGGCCAGCTGTGTTCATCCAGCCCCACACTTTGTTATCTCTGCTATTAAAATGTTTTAGGTTTCAACTTTATGGAAACAGAGAGAAAATAAAATCCTTATTAACTTGATTTGCCAATAAATGAGCAGTTGTCCATAAAATCTGGCATGTTACCACATAAATCAAACACTTAGCCTCTCTCTTGCAGGAAAGATTGTGCAAGGTCAGAAGATCTCGTAAATTCTTACTCTCCCAAGGATTTTATAAAGCACTCTGTAGCAATGAACTTTTACTCACTCTTCAAACTGAATGATTGGAATGGACAGAAATCTGTGTCACATAACAACATGTGGGAGCAGAATCTGAGACCAGCTTTTCACCATGGCAGGTATAAAACTCTCACACATCCTTTCAAATTGCAAGCTGCAAGTGAAAGTCAGGGTCCCGAATCACACTGAGTACCCCGGCGTGTGGATGGCACAGAGAAACAATGGAAATAGGGGCAGGAGCTTCAGCTATTTGGCCATTCAATCAACTAAAGCTACAGCTGATTGATCTGTGCTGTGTCTTCCTTTACACTGCTCTCACCTCCGTATCACTTGATATCTTTAATTTCAAGAAATCTGTTGATCTCTGACTTGAATATACTTAATGACAGGACCACCACAGTCTTCTGGTGTCGAGAATTCCAAAGCATATCCAGAAAGACAAACTGAAAAAATGCTCATTACTAAATGATGCTAAGCTTAAGTTTTAAGAGTTTCACATTTCCGAGGTCAGAGAGATAAGAGTTAAGGACTAGCTTAAAGTAGAAGCATATGACAGGGAATTGTGGGGATTGATTTGGGCCCAGGCAGCTAAAGGCATTTGCCAAAGATGGAATGGAAGGATCTGGAGATGAATGAATGAATGAATGCATCAGTCAATTCGAGGAACACAGAGGTCTTAGGAGGCAGAGGAGCTTACGAGATAAACAGAGGGGTGGAGCCACAGAGGGAACTGAACATCAGGATGAGAATTTGGAAAATCCAAATTTTTCAAAGTAAATGTGTTCTGTTGTGCCTGAGGGACCAGCCAGGAGTCACAAGCAACAGGGTTACCTTGATGCCCATGTGGCACTTATACAGATCTGCCAGCGTTTTTCCACCAGTTTCTGGATCAGAGATCCCCACCTATCACCTCACTGGGTATGTATGGAGTTCCTTCTTATATTCTTTCATGGGAAGAGGATATCACTGCCCATTCCTAATTGTCCTTGAGATATACCTGGTGATGAGCTGCCTACTTGAACTGCTGCAATAAAAGCAAATCTGAAATAAAAACAGAAAGTGCAGGAGAAAGTCAGCAGGCCTAGTGGCATCTATGGAAAGAGAAACAGAGTTAACATTTTGAGTCCAGTATGACTCTTCTTCAGAACTGTGGAGTCAGAGAGGAAGGAGAAATGACAGGGAAAGTGAGTTTTGGCAAACATCGGGATAAAGATAGGAAGCAATGAAGGTCATAGAGTCATGGAATCATACAGTATGGAAACAGACCCTTCAGTCCAGTCAGTCTGTACCAAACACAATCCCAAACCAAACTGGGCCCACCTGCCTAAGTTTGGCCCATATCCCTCCAAACATTTCTCATTTATGTACTTATGTAAATGTCTTTTAAACATTGTAACTATCCGCATCCACCACTTCCTCTGGAAGTTCATTCCACACACAAATCACCCTCTGTGTGAAAAGGGTGCCCCCAGGTCCTTTTTAAATCTTTCTCCCTAACCTGAAAAATATTCCCCCCAGCCTTGAAATGCCACACCCTAGGGAAAAGACACCTGCCATTCACATTATCTACACCTCTCATGATTTTATAAACATCTCGAAGGTCACCCCCCGAACCTCCTGCACGCGAAAGATTAAAATGTTAAATCCCTTCAGAGAGAAGAGCAGGGCTTTTTTAAAGTGGGCATACCTGGAAGAGAAGTGGCAGTGAATTAAACAGTCAAATAAAAGCAAAATACTGTGGGTACTGGAGATCTGAAATGGAAACCAAGTGTTGGAGAAAGATTACGGATGATACCGTAGATAGCTTGCAACCGCAAGCATGGGGAAAGACAACTAGGTAGCTAGAAGTTGTCACAGTTAGTTCAGGAATCGAAGCTATGCCCAGTACCAAAATACACTATCCATCCAGCCAACTGAGCTAGCCATAACATACAAAGCTTTATAGTTTAGTAATTCTGGAAGACCACTGTAATTGTGCAAGGTAGCAATGGTATAGCACTGAGCTAACAGCTAGGAATAGGAGTAGGCCATTTGAGCCTGCTCCACCATTCACTAAATTCACGGCTGATCTGTGGCTTAACTCCATTTGCCTGCCTTGGCCCCACAACCCTTGATACCATTGTTTAATAAAAATCTGTCTGTCTCAGATTTAAATTTAACAAATGAATTAGCAACAACTGCTATTTGAAAAAGAATTTTCAAAACCTCCAATATACTTTGTGTGTAGCTATGCTTTCTAACATCTAACATTTCCTTGAAAGTTGCCACCCAGGTTGACAGGGCTGTTAAGAAGGCATGCAGTGTTTTAGCTTTTATTAATAGAGGGATCGAATTCCGGAACCAAGAGGTTATGCTGCAGCTGTACAAAACTCTGGTGCGGCCGCACTTGGAGTATTGTGTACAGTTCTGGTCGCCGCATTATAAGAAGGATGTGGAAGCTTTGGAAAGGGTTCAGAGGAGATTTACTAGGATGTTGCCTGGTATGGAGGGAAGGTCTTACGAGGAAAGGTTGAGGGACTTGAGGCTGTTTTTGTTAGAGAGAAGAAGGTTGAGAGGTGACTTAACTGAAACATATAAAATAATCAGAGGGTTAGTTAGGGTGGATAGGGAGAACCTGTTTCCTAGATGGTGATGGCGAGCATGAGGGAGCATAGCTTTAAATTGAGGGGTGAAAGATATAGGCCAGATGTCAGAGGTAGTTTCTTTACTCAGAGAGTAGTAAGGGAATGGAACGCTTTGCCTGCAATGGTAGTAGATTCGCCAACTTTGGGTACATTTAAGTCGTCATTGGATAAGCAATTGGACATACATGGAATAGTGTAGGTTAGATGGGCTTGAGATCGGTATGACAGGTTGGCACAACATCGAGGGCCGAAGGGCCTGTACTGTGCTGTAATGTTCTATGTTCTATGTTCTATCTCTCCTGAATGGCCTGGCCCTACTTCGTAGACAATGCCCCCGGTTCTCGGATCTTCAACCAGTGGGAAATATTTTATCTTTATCTACCCTGTCTTTCCTTGTTAATACACAGTCATGGAGGCATAGAGTAATACAACATGGAAACAGGCCCTTTGGCCCAAAATGGTCCATGCTGACCATGATGTCCACTCAGCTAGTTCCAATTCCCTGCATTTGATCGATATCCCTCTAAACTTTTCCCATCCATGTACCTACCCAAATTATTTTTAAATGTTGCTACTGTACCTGCCTCAACCACTTTCTCTGGCAGCACATTCCATTTTCGCACCACTCTCTGTGTGAAGAAGTTGCCCCTCAGGTCCTTCTTAAATCTTTTCCCTCTCACCTTAAACCTATGCCCTCTAATTTTCAATTTCCCTTCCCTGGGAAAAGTCTATATGCATTCATCCTATCTATGCCCATCATGATTTTATACACCTCAATAAGGGCTCCCCTCATTCTCCTATATTCCAATGAATAAAGTCCTATCCTGGCCAACCTCTCCCTCTCCCTCAAACTTACTACTTCTGGCAACATCCTCGTAAATCTTCTTTGCACATTTTCAAATTAACTGTGTCTTTCCCATAACAGGGTGACCAAAACTGTACACAATACTCTAAGTGCAACCTCACCAACGACTTATACAACTGTAACATAACGTCCCAACTCCTACACTAAATGCCTCGACCAATGAAGGCATGCTAGATGCTTTCCTCACTACACTGTCTGCCTGTGATGCTGCTTTCAATGAGCTATATACTTGTACTGCTAGGTCTTTCTGCAACACTCCTCAGATCCTTACCATATACTGCATAAGTCCTACCTTGGCTTGATTTTCCAAAAGGCAACACCTCACGCTTATCTGTATTGAATTGCATTTGCCAATCCCAAGCCCACTTTCCCATCTGATCAAGATCCCTCTGTAATTTTTGATAACCCTCCTTGCTATAAAGGACACCTAATTTTGTGATAATAAAATGTGAGGCTGGATGAACACAGCAGGTCAAGCAGCATCTCAGGAGCACAAAAGCTGACGTTTTGGGCCTGGACCCTTCATCAGAGAGCCTCTCTGATGAAGGGTCCAGGCCCGAAACGTCAGCTTTTGTGCTCCTGTGATGCTGCTTGGCCTGCTGTGTTCATCCAGCCTCACATTTTATTATCTTGGAATTCTCCAGCATCTGCAGTTCCCATTATCTCTCTCACACCTAATTTTGTGTCGTCTACAAACTTACTAATCATGCCTTGTACATTCACAACCAGATCATTTGTCTCAGTAACAAATAACAAAGGTCCCAGCAGCAACCCCTGTGACACGCCACTAGTCACAGGCCTCCAGTCCAAGAAACAACCTTCAACCGTCACCCTCTGCTTCTTACCATCGAGGAATTTTGAATCCAATAAGCTAGCTCTCCCTGGATCCCATGCAACCTAACTTTCATGACTAGCCCACCAGGATGTTGTCAAAGGCTTTACTAAAGTCCATGTAGACAAAATTCACTGATTGTCATCTATCATCTTGGCTATCTCTTTGAAAAACTCTAAAAGATTTGTCAGATATGACTTCCTGTGCACAAATCCATGCTGACTATCCCTAATCAGACCTTGACTATCCAAATGTTGGTTGATCCTGTCCCTCAGTATCTTCTCCAATAACTTGTCCACCATTGATGTCAGGCTCACTGGCCTTTAGTTCCCTGGTTTGTCTTTGCTACCATTCTTAAACACTTGAACAACATCAACCACACCTCCCCCCCCACCCCCCGCCACCTCTGGAACTTCACCTGCGGCTGTATCCTGAAGACCTTGACCAGGTCACCCCTTAACCACCTAAATTCTAGATAATAAAGGCCTAATTTCTCTAATATCTCATCATTAGTTAACCCTTGAAGTCCAGGTGAACTCCCTCAAGGGCCAAAACATCCTTCCTAAGGTGTGGTGCCCAGATTGGAAATCTGCCATTCTTACATGGTAAGGCCTACATATGACTCCAGGCCAAGTGCAATGTGGCTCAACTGTTCTTGGGGAGTTAGGGTGGGCAATAAAGCTTGACCAGTGACACTCATCCTATGAATGAATAAAAGTATCCAGAGTAATTGGGGTGGTACAGTGGCTCAGTGGTTAGCACTGCTACCTCACAGTGCCAGGGCCCCAGGTTCAATTCCACCCTCAGGTGCCTGTCTGTGTGGGGTTTGTACATTCTCCCCATTCTGCTTGGGTTTCTGTTGGATATTCTGGTTTCCTCCCACAGAGTCCAAAGATGTGTGGGTTGGGTGAATTGACCATGCTAACTTCCCCATAACGTCCAGGGACATGCAGGCTAGGTGGGTTAGCCATGGGAAATGCAGAGTTACAGAGATAGGATGAGGGGCTGTGTCAGGGTGAGATGTTCTTCTGTGGGTCAGTACATACCTGATGGGCCAAATAACCTCTTTGCAATCTGTAGGGATTCTGATTGTCATCTAAAGAGACTCATTTGAAAACTGTTCTTCAATATCCAAACAGGAAATGTTACTCTTTCTGTGGCAGACCTCCTCGCAATAACTTGCTTCAACCCTTTGTGGGGACTGTGTGTCTATTAATGCTACTGTCACTCCCTGCTACTTCCCCTCAATCACTCTCTTTTCCAATCATCTGAAGGAGCTGCGAGATTTTCCACAACTGCTCCTACACACACCGTCTGTTTGTGCTCCCTTGTAAACTGTGAATACCCAGCTGAAGATCCAGCCTTGTAACTGGGCTCACTGAATTGCAAGTATTTGTGCTGAATCCAGGCTGTATAACCTGTGACAATGCTGCCCTCAGAAGGTATGAAGTCCTCTGAGGAACCATCATCATGTGTGCCCCCAAGCTGCTATTTAAACCCTTGAAGACAAATCGAAGGAATGTGACTCATAGAGCCACAGGCTTGTGCAATACAGAAACGGATCCTTTGATCTAACTCATCCATGCTGACCAGATGGCCTAAATTAATCTAATTGCATTTGCCTGTAATTTGGCCATATCCCTTTAAACCCTGATCAGAGATAATGGGAACTGCAGATGCTGGAGAATCCAAGATAACAAAGTGTGAAGCTGGATGAACACAGCAGGCCAAGCAGCATCTTAGGAGCACAAAAGCTGACGTTTTGGGCCTAGACACTTCATCAGAAAAAAACTGAAGGGTTTAGGCCTGAAACATCAGCTTTTATGCTCCTAAGATGCTGCTTGGCCTGCTGTGTTCATCCAGCTCCACACTTTGTTATCCCTCTAAACCCTTCTTATTCGGATACCCATCCAGATACCTTTTAAATGCTGTAATTGTACCAGCCCCCACCACTTCCTCTGGCAGCTCATTCCACACACACACTACTCTCTGAAAAAGTTGCCTCTTAGGTCCCTTTTCAACCTGTCCCCTGTCGACCTGCTACGATCCACCTTCAATGAACTATGAACCTCCACCCCAAGATCTCTTTGCTTGACAACATTCCCCTGGATCCAGTGTATAAGTCCTGCCCTGGTTTACCTTTCCAAAATGCAGCACCTCACATTTATCTAAATTAAACTCCATCAGCCACTCCATGCCCCATTGGCCAATCTGATCAAGATCCTGTTGTACTCTGAGATAACCTTCTTTGCAGTCCACTACACGTCCAGTTTTGGTGCCATCTCCAAACCTACTAGCCATATTCATGTTCAAATCATTTGTATAACTGACAAAAAGCAGTTCTGACAAAGTGACAATCTTGACAATCACCAAACAACGCCTCTCATTGATACGTTACTGGTGGAATAAATGTGAAATGGGTGTCAGAGATACCTGTAATTGTGTCATCAGCAACTTTTACATTCCTGGTCTCAACATCTCCAATTCAGAGGGATACTGATGTGTCATTTTATCACCATTCTGCAATCTGCAGAATGTGTATCAGGTCACTTTTCCCTCTGACCTGGTCTGGTTACTAATGGTTCTTATGTAGTTGGTTCTGTTCAGTTTGTGATCAATGGTAATTCCAAGATGTTGATAATGGGGGCTTTCAGCAATGTCAAAGGTGATGGTTTGACTCTCTTTTGTTGGAAATGACCATTGTCGGCCTGGCACCTGTGTGGCATGAATGTTACGTGTCATGTATCAGCCCAAGCCTGGATTTTGTCCAGGGTTTACTGTGTAACGTCATGGAATGTTTCAGTACCTGCAGAGTTGTGAATGCTGCTAAACATTACACAGTCATTACATAACACTGCCACTTCTAACCTTATGATGGAGGGGTTGTGTCACAAACCATAGCAGTGCAATGGAAGTAGTTTGTGTTACAAAAACCATATGAACTAGTTTTTCCATTTCATAAAACCATTGCTAATAATACCTTACCTGTGTAACAGAAAAACACAGAAATTTTGTATTTTCGACATATTAATAAGTTGCCAGGCACTGCCAAAAAAATTCTGAAAAAAAGCAACTTACATTGTTCTCAGCAGGCCAAGCAGCATCTCAGGAGCACAAAAGCTGACGTTTCGGGCCTAGACCCTTCATCAGAGAGGGGGATGGGGGGAGGGAACTGGAATAAATAGGGAGAGAGGGGGAGGCGGACCGAAGATGGAGAGTAAAGAAGATAGGTGGAGAGAGTGTAGGTGGGGAGGTAGGGAGGGGATAGGTCAGTCCAGGGAAGACGGACAGGTCAAGGAGGTGGGATGAGGTCAGTAGGTAGCGGGGGGTGCGGCTTGGGGTGGGAGGAAGGGATGGGTGAGAGGAAGAACCGGTTAGGGAGGCAGAGACAGGTTGGACTGGTTTTGGGATGCAGTGGGTGGGGGGGAAGAGCTGGGCTGGTTGTGTGGTGCAGTGGGGGGAGGGGACGAACTGGGCTGGTTGAGGGATGCAGTAGGGGAAGGGGAGATTTTGAAACTGGTGAAGTCCACATTGATACCATATGGCTGCAGGGTTCCCAGGCGGAATATGAGTTGCTGTTCCTGCAACCTTCGGGTGGCATCATTGTGGCAGTGCAGGAGGCCCATGATGGACATGTCATCAAGAGAATGGGAGGGGGAGTGGAAATGGGTTGCGACTGGGAGGTGCAGTTGTTTTTTGCGAACTGAGCGGAGGTGTTCTGCAAAGCGGTCCCCAAGCCTCCGCTTGGTTTCCCCAATGTAGAGGAAGCCGCACCGGGTACAGTGGATGCAGTATACCACATTGGCAGATGTGCAGGTGAACCTCTGCTTGATGTGGAATGTCATCTTGGGGCCTGGGATGGGGGTGAGGGAGGAGGTGTGGGGACAAGTGTAGCATGTCCTGCGGTTGCAGGGGAAGGTGCCGGGTGTGGTGGGGTTGGAGGGACTGCACCACACAACCAGCCCAGCTCTTCCCCCCCACCCACTGCATCCCAAAACCAGTCCAACCTGTCTCTGCCTCCCTAACCGGTTCTTCCTCTCACCCATCCCTTCCTCCCACCCCAAGCCGCACCCCCCGCTACCTACTGACCTCATCCCACCTCCTTGACCTGTCCGTCTTCCCTGGACTGACCTATCCCCTCCCTACCTCCCCACCTACACTCTCTCCACCTATCTTCTTTACTCTCCATCTTCGGTCCGCCTCCCCCTCTCTCCCTATTTATTCCAGTTCCCTCCCCCCATCCCCCTCTCTGATGAAGGGTCTAGGCCCGAAACGTCAGCCTTTGTGCTCCTGAGATGCTGCTTGGCCTGCTGTGTTCATCCAGCCTCACATTTTATTATCTTGGAATCTCCAGCATCTGCAGTTCCCATTATCTCTCTTACATTGTTCTAGTGCTTTCAATGAAGTAAAACACCCCACAAAGGTCCGCAAGAGAATGTCAGATCAATATTCCATTTAGCCAAAGAAAGACATATCAATTTTGGCAGCAACTGTGCAAGAGATTTGCTGGAAAGTCATTTCAATGGTTCTTCATGGACTGAGGTTAAATTATCTCTATCTGACATTCTGTATTGATCAGTAAAAATTTCTGTCAATTGATTATTGGGATGTCTAAAACGATTGTTTTTGGTCTCTGCTCCAAATTCCGTTCCCAAACTTCTTACTCCAGCCATTTCCCTCACAATGATCTGAGACTAAACTCGATACTATTTGCAATCTCATTATCATATTTTACCCCAGTTGAATTTCTGACATCATATTCATGCAATCATTAATATCATCAATTTCCAACTCCATAATATTGCTGCAATTTACACTTTGTCAGCTTATCCACTGCTGAAACCATCGGTCATCTTTGTGTATTCTGTAGACTTGACTAAATCAATGCACTCCTTGCTTTCCTACATTCTAACCTCCATAAATATGAGATCATCCAGAACTCTGCTAGTCATGTCCTAACTCATGTTACCTATTCCCTCCACACCCCACTCTGTGCTCTCTGACTTACATTGACTCTCAGCCAATCAACATCTTGATTTTTCTCATCTTGTTCAAATCTCTCTTCATGACTTTGTCTCTCCTGATCTCTGTCATCTGCTGCCCACAACTTTCAAAGGTTTCTGCCTTTGTCTAATTCTGGCCTCCTGAGCAGCCGGATCACAGCCATTCGCTATTAGTGGTTGTTCTTTCAGTTGCCTCAGTTCGAAGAACTGGAATTCTTTCTTGACACACTTCCACCTCTTTACCTCACTTTCCTTTATCAAGATACTTGCTAATACCTGTGTCTTTGATTGAGTTTTTGGTCGTTTGACCTCATACCTTCTTTAGTGGTTAAGTGTCATATTTTGTTCTATAATGTTCCAATGTTGGTATTTTTAATTACATTAAACCGTTATCTAAATATAAGTTGTTGTTGTGATTGTGTCCCAATAGCCAATATTCCCGGTCAGTGATTCTGTGATGGATGTCAATACATCAGGAAATGTTCTTTGGGTGATTAAAGAATGGTTTCACAGAAAGTGGCTGTGAGATGGAGAGGGCACTGGTCAGAGTGTGTTAGAGGTTTACATTGTTTTAAACTTTCCAGTGTTGGTAAATGGAACAACTGAAGAGTGCATCCTCATTCCATTGCATAATGTCCAATTGAAGTGTGACTTGTTGTCTGTTCTGGCAGTAGTCAGGGTAGTTGGGAAATGAGCAGTGATTTACTCCTGGGGATGATCAGGCAGGATCACCTATAAACACAGAGTCTAGGTGAAGTTGAAGAAATGGAACAATTGCAAGAACAGGTTCTGGGTACTTTTCCACCCTGAGAGAGCTAGGGCTTTTCTCTCTAGAATGACGAAGGATGAGAGGTGACTTGATAGAGGTGTACAAAATGATCAGAAGTATAGATAGAGGAGACAGTGAGAGACTTTTTCCTAGCGTGGAGGTAGCTATTACGAGGGGACATAGTTTTAAAGTGAGTGGAGGTAGATGTAGGGGAGATGTCTACTCAGAGAGTGGTAGAGACGTGGAATGCATTGCTGGAGGCGATAGTGGAGTCAGCCTCATTAGGGGCATTTAAGCGGCTAGTAGATAGACATGTGGATGATAGTATAACGTAGGGGTGGAGGTTAGATAGAACTTAGGATTAGGGAAAACGTTCAGCACAACATTGAGGGCTGAAGGGCCTGTATTGTGCTGTGCTGCACTATGTTCTATGTGAAGTGACTAGAATGGCTAAACAAAGTTCATCACCGGACATTACGTTAATACCACTAGCAGTTGCACACATTCTCTCTTTCTCTCTCTCTCTCTCTCTCACTCTCTCTCTCTCTCTCTCACACACACACACACACACACACACACACAACACACACACACACACACTCATGCTCTGCATCACACACACACATGCATGCTCACCAACACACACATATATGAAATTATGGGTGAATTTGTATTTGTAGTTACATTTTATTTTGTTCAAAAAGCACACAAGTTATAGTTAGTCAGTTAATATGGCATTTTACAAATTCCTAATTTAGAAATAAAACCAGTCTGACTCCAGAGTAAAGCAGAAACAGATTTTAAACAAGGTCTCACACCTAACATCCATTGTCTGGCCTAAAATGTCACTTCTTCTTTACACTGGTAGAAGCTTTAGTTCTCTCAGGACCGTGACTTGAAAGGAATTCAGGCAATTACACATATATATTAATCAATTAAAACATTCTAACTGATTAGAGACATAAGGTTTTCGAGAAGATTTGTAGCTTATGTGTAGATAAGGCTATACTGAGCAGGTGGGTTTGTTTGCAAACGTTTCGTCACCCTGCGAGGTAACATTGCCAGTGCACCTCCAGTGAATTGTCGGTGTTCTGTCCCACTCGTTATCTATATGCCTCTGTTTGCAGGACTGAACACTGATACTTCACTGGAGGTGCACTGACGATATTACCTCGCAGGGTGATGAAACATTTGCAACCAAACTCACCAGCTTGGAGAGCATGTCTACAATCTGGCTCAAGATTTAACAGCTTCTTAGGTTTGTTTATTACATCCTCATCAACGGTGTGAACCTTTGGTCTTTTAATTACAAATCCGGTATCTGATACTATCTCTCACTAACACCTGAAGGAGGCTCCAAAAGCTTTTTTTTCAAATAAACCACCTGGACTGTAACCTGTTGTCCTGTGACTTCTGACCTTGTCCATCCCAGTACAACACTAGCACCTCCACATCATCATTGATTGTGGCTTGAGGATTCAGAGACAGAGTTAAGCAAGCAAGCACAGACAGTTCTTGCTGAAGGCGAGGCTGGAGGAGTTCCTTAGTACTAGTTATATTGAAAATAGAGTTCTGGTAAGGAAGAGGAGACATCCTCATAGACCCGCAGAAGAAGCATGGATGGCTGTTCATCAAAGAGTCATAATGTGCAGATATAGCAAGGAGATATTGTGAGGAGCACGTGAAATTTCTATGGCAGAACATGTAGGAATATGGAAAATGCAAGCATTGATAAACAGCTTTTTAACATGGCCAAGACTTCATCAAGATGTAGTGCAGCTCTGTAGAACATGTCATTGATATCAAGTAGTAGGATAGCCTCAACATGTAGTCCATTCAGCACCTTCCATTCCTACTCTAGTCTTTGAAGAACCATTCAGGTGTTTGTCAGTAGACTGTGCACGACTATGACAGAAAACAAAAGCAGTACATGGGTTGCTCTTCAGAGGATTGGCGTGGACTTAGTGGGCCAAGTGACTTATTTCCACACTGTAGACATTCTAGGATTCAATGACATTTGTATATCTTACAATTATGGACATAACAACCCGATTTCCAGAAACTAGTCCTTAAAGGACCATAACAGCTGAGGTTATAGTGGAAAGTTGACTCAATTCTGCATTTGTTATTGAATTTTAACTGAAGTGTAATTTGATCAAGGTTATAACTTTATGATCGCTAACAGTTTGCAAGTAAAACAGTTGAAGTCAACAGTAAATAGGTTGCAAACACAGGGAGCTTTGGAGAGATTCCATGAAAGTCACAAAACCATGATTAAGGAAAATTGTCTCAAAAACTCACACAATGGGGTTAAAAGAATAGATATCTCATTATTTGCTGACAGAGATTCTCATAATAAATCTACTAGGCTCACTCCATTTGAACTGATTTATGGCCATGAGATTAGAAGTTTAAAATTGATGACGGAGAAGTCCTTGAAACAAAAAAAAAATGAATCCTATGTGGCAGAATTACATGCTGATTCCATCTACAAGTTCACTGATGACATCACCGCAATAGGCCGGATCTCAGACAACAATGGGACAGAATACAGGAAAGAGATAGAGAGCTTAGTGGCATGGTATAAAGATACCAATCTGTCCCTTAACGTCAGCAAGATGAAGGAGCTGGTCATTGACTTCAGGAAGTAAGGCAGAGGCCACACCCCATCTACATCAATGGTGCTGAGGTGGAGATGGTCAAGAGTGCCAAGTTCCTATGAGAGATGATCGTCAACAATCTGTCCTCGTTCACCCACGTTGATGCTGCAGTCGAGAAGGCACAACAATGCCTCAATTTCCTCAAGGGTCTAAAGCAATTCTGAATGTCCATAAAGACTCTTAACAATTTTTATAGATGCACCATAAAAAAACTATCTTATCTGGATGTATCACAGCCTGGCATGGCAACTGCTCTGCCCAGGATCATAAGAAACTACAAAGAGTTGGGAACACAGCGCAGTCCATCACCCAAGCTAATCTTCCATCCATGACTCCATCTGTACTTTTCACTTCCTCAGGAAGGCATCCAACATCATCAAAGATCCTTCCCACCTTGGTTATAATCTCTTCCAACCTCTTCCAACAGCAGAAGATACAGAAGCTTAAACACAAACAACAGCTTCTTGCCTGCTGTTATTAGACTGCTGAAATGACCCCTGTAATTTCAAATCTAATGTTGATCTTGCTTCTTGTGCACCTTCTCTGCAGCTGTGACATTATATTCCCCACTCTGTTCTAGTATCCTTATGCATTTTCTATGGTATGATCTGCCTGTACTACACACAAAACAAAACTTTTCATGTAGGTACATGTGACAATGAAAAATCAAATCAAAACATGTTTCTATGTCTCTAGAAAGACTCAGAGGATCATGTAAAGAAGCATAAGAGCCTTTGGGGAGGTGGTGGCCTAGGGGTAATATTGCTGAGGCCCAGATAACATTCTAGGGACCCATATTCGAATCACACCATGGCAGATGGTAGAATTTGAATTCAATAATTATCTGGAATTAAGAATTCAATGATGACCAGAAATCCATTTACAATTGTCAGGAAAAAGCCATCTGGTTCACTGATGTCCTTTGGGAAAGGAAACTGCCATCCTTACCTGGTCTGGCCTACATGTGACTCCAGACCCACAGCAACGTGGGGATTGGCATTTAACTGACCTCTGGGCAATTAGGGATGGACAATAAATGCTGCTTAGCCAGTGACACGCTCATCCCATGAATGAATTTTAAAAGAGTGAAAATGAAAGCACAAGCAAATAAACATTCAGCAACTTGAACATTTCAAGTGACAGATGAAGTATTTACAAGATGAACCTCCAAAAGTGAAATTCTGACAGCGGTCCATTTAAAATAGTTGGGACGATTAGTAGGAGGCCGCATAAAATGATTTCTCTGTTAGATACTCCTGATTGTCAAAGAAGAATTGATTAAGACTCATAAACATGTTGAAAAGAAGAAGAGGGTTAGGTGGAGCAAGGGTATCAAATGGGAAGAGTAGTGGAAGATGACTGAGATGCTAAGAGTGTTGGTACTTAAAGTTAACAAGTGACTAGGAGCAACATCCCCTGTATTTTTTTCTCCTGGGGTTTGTGGACGGGTGCCATTTCTGGAAGTGGAAGCAAATGCACAGATTGCCAATTAGAATTGAATAAATAGGATATTAGCAACATGGTAACAAAACTGATGGTAGGATAGGAAACAAAGAATGATGGTTGGTGGATATTTTATCAAGCTGGAATAAAACGTGTAGTATATATATCCCCAGATATCTGTTTAATTAATTTTATTCTTTATTCAAAGGAATGAGGGTGTTGTTGGCCAGGGCAGCATTTATTAACCCTCCTGAATTTCCCTACAGAAGGATCTTGACCTGCTTCAGTCCTTGAATATAGGAACACCAACCGCACATTTAAGAAGTGAATTTTAGGATTTGGGCCCAGCAACAATGAAGGAACAATGATAATTTCCAAGTCAGGGTGGCATCTGACTTGGAGGGGAACGTCCAGGTGGTGATGTTCCCAAGTATCTGCTTTAGTTCTTTGAGATGGTAGAAGTCACAGTTTAATAGGTACCATGTAAGAAGCGTGGTGAGTTATTGCTGTACAGCTTGCAGATAGTACTCGCGGCCACTCCTGAGCGTTAGTAGTGGAGGAATCCAAAGCTTGTTCAATAGGTGTCAATCAATTGCTTTGTCCTGGATGGTATTAATCTTCTTGAGTGTTGCTGGTGTTGCACTTATCCAGGCAAGTCAGCCATATTCCATCACATTCCTCACTTGTGCCTTGTAGATGTGGCCAGACTTTGGGGAGATGGAAGCTGAGTTACTCATCACAGCCTCTGATCTGGTCTTGTAGGCGTTATATTTACGTAGTGAGTCCAGTTGAGTTTCTGGACAGTGGTAACCTTCAGGATATTGGTAGTGGGGTATTCAGTGATGATAATGCCATTGAAAGTCAATGGGAGAGGATTGGATTCTCTCCTGTTGTAATTGGTCATTTTCTGTCTAGCGCCTGTATGCCATTAATGTGACTTGTTACTTGTCAGCCCAAGTGTGGATACTGTCAGGTTTAATTGCATATGGTCATGGACTGCTTCAGTATATCAGGAGTTGCGAATGGTGCTGAACATTGTGCAATCATCAGCGAACATCCCCACTTCTGACCTTATGGTGGAGGGAACGTCATTGATGAGTCATTTGAGGATGGTTGGGCTTAGGTCACTATCCTGAGGAAGTGACATCCTGAAGCTGAGATTATTGACCTTGAACAAACACAACCATCTTTTGTTGTATTGGGGTGATTCCAACCAGTGGAGAATTTTCTCCTTGATTTCTATTAACTCCAATTTTTCCAGGACTCCTTAGTGACAACTCCCAGCTGAATGCTGCCTCGATGTTAAGGGCAGTCACCATCGCTCAACCGGGAGTTCAGCTCTTCTGTCCATGTTTGAAACAAGGCTGTAGTGAGGTCAGGAGCTGAGTAGCCTTGCTTTTGGGACCTCGTTTTATCTGATGTTTTATATAATTAGTATCCAGATCATTTTGTGCGGGCAATAGTTCCCAAGTTTGCAGATGATACCAAAATTGGAAACACTTTAAACTTTAGTGAGGAGTGCTGAGAAGAACTTCAAAAGGACATTGACAATCGGCGGAATGTGCTGATAGGTGGCAGAGGAAATTAGTGCAGAGAAGGATATGGTGATACACTTTGATAAAAAAAAACACGGGGAGACAGTATAACACAAAAGGGGCTGACTTAAATGTTGTGCTGAAGCAGAATGTACATGTACATAGGTCACTAAGTGTGGCAAGACAGGTAGGATGAACATTAGTAAAGTGTGCAGTGTCTTAAGCTTTAATAAAGAAGGACTAAAGCACAGTAGCATGGAGATTATGCCAGACCTGTATAAAACACGAGTTAGATCCCAGCTGGAGGATTTTGAACAATTTTAGTGGGCCATAGGTATAGAGAGAATGTGAATGTGTTAAAGAGTTTGCAGAGGAGGTTATGAGAAGGTTCCCCAGATCAGAAACACCCGTTATAAAACTAGTTTGGAAATACTGGGACAGTCTTCCATAGAGATGAGAAGGCAAAGAGGAGATTTGATAGAAGTTTTCTAAGTTATCAGGTGTCTGGGCAGAGTAGTTTGGGAGAAACTGTCCCTGCTCATAAAAGGCTTAAAAATGAAATGGCAAAGATACAAAGTAAGCTGGAAAAAAAGCAAATGTGATGTGAGAAAGAAAAGTTTGACAGGGAGTGAGTGCTTAGGGTCTGGAACGCACTGCCTGGAAGTGTGATGGAGGTGTGATCAACTGAGGAATTCAAGAGGGCACTGAATGATTAAATTGCAACAATATCCAAGGTTATGAGGAAAAAGCAGGAGAATGGCAGAGTGCTCATTCAGAGAACCAGTGTAATAAGACCATAAGACATAGGTCCTGAATTAGGTCATTTATCCCCATCAAACAAAAGGAGAACAAAACAGAAGTACAGCACAGGAACAGACCCTTTGGCCCTCCAAGCCTGTGTCGATCATCATGCACGAATTAAACTAAAAAGCCAACCTGCTGCTCTTATATGGTCCATATCCCTCTATTCCCTTCCATATTCATGTATCCATCCAGATACCTCTTCAATGTAGCCAATGTGCCTGCTTCCAACAGCTCCTCTGGCAAAGCATTCCAGGCTTCTACACTCTGCATGACAAAACTTCCCTCACACATCTCCCTTAAACTTTCCCTCTTTCGCCTTGAACCTGTGCCCCCTTGTAATTGAAACTTCAACGCTGGGAAAAAGCCTCTGACTATCCACCTTATCTATGCCTCTAATAATTTTGAGGACCTCTATCAGGTCTCCCATCAGCCACTGTCTTTCCAGTGAAAACAATCTTAGTCTTTTTAACCTTTCTTCATAGCCAATGCCCTCAAGACTGGACAACATCCTGGTGAACTTCTCTGCACTCTCTCCAAAGCTTTCACGTCTTTCTGGTAATGTGGAGACCAATACTCAATACTCCAAATGCAACCTAACAAGGGTTTATATAACTGCAACATGTTTTGCCAACTCTTGCATTCCATGCCTGGCTAATGAAGGCAAGCATGTCATGTGCCTTCTTAATCACCTTGGCCACCTGTGTTGCCACTTTTAGGGAACTGTGGACCTGTATGTCAAGATCTATCTGTATGTTAATGTTCCTAAAGGTTCTGCCATTAACAGTAGATTCACACCTAAATCTGATCCTCCAAAATGCGTCACCTCGCATTCATCTGGATTAAATTCCATTTACCATTTCTGTGCCCAAGTTGCCAATCCTGTTATATCCTTTCACAATCAAAGGCACTATCAGCAACTCCACCAATCTTCATAACATCTGTAAACTTACTAATCAGACCACCCATGATTTCGCCCAGATCATTCATATATACTACAAACAACGGAGGACCTAGGTCTGGTCCGTGTGGAATACCACTAGTTACTGGTCTCCACTACCCTCTGTCTTCTATGACCAAGACACTTTTGTATCCATTTAGCCAGCCCACCCTGAATCCCATGTGATTTTAGTTTTTGTACCAATCTGCCTTTGGGACTTTATCAAATGCCTTACTAAAGTCCATATAAACTAGATCCACAGCCCTTCCCTCATCAATTATCTTTGTCACCTCTTCAAAAAATTGGTGAGACATGACCTTCCCCATATGAAACCATGCTGCCTGCTGCTGACCAGTCCACTTTCTTCCAAACAACATTGGCTAATCTCCAGTCCTCTCGGCCCTCGCCTGTGATCAAGGAGGATAAGACCATAAGACCATAAGACGTACAGGAGTGGAAGTAAGGCCATTTGGCCCATCAAGTCCACTCCGCCATTTAAATCATGGCTGATGGGCATTTCAACTCCACTTCCCTGCATACTCCCTGTAGCCCTTGATTCCTTCTGAGATCAAGAATTTGTCGATCTCTGCTTTGAAGGCATCTAACGTCCTGACCTCCACTGCACTCCGTGGCAAGGAATTCCACAAGCCCACCACTCTCTGGGTGAAGAAATATCGTCTCATTTCAGTTTTAAATTTACCCCCTCTAATTTTAAGGCTGTGCCCACGGGTCCTAGTCTCCCCACCTAACGGAAACAACTTCCTAGTATCCACCCTTTCTAAGCCATACATTATCTTCTAAGTTTCTATTAGATCTCCCCTCAACCTTCTAAACTCTAATGAGTACAATCCTAGGATCCTTAGCCGTTCATCGTACATTAAACCTACCATTCCAGGGATCATCCGTGTGAATCTCCGCTGGACACGCTTCAGGGCTAGTTTGTCCTTCCTGAGGTGTGGCGCCCAAAATTGGACACAGTATTCTAAATGGGGCCTAACTAGAGCTTTACAAAGCCTCAGAAGCACATCGCTGCTTTTATATTCCAAACCTCTTGAGATAAACAACAACATTACATTCGCTTTCTTAATCACCGACACTACCTGCAAGTTAAACTTTAGAGAATCCTGGACCAACACTCCCAGATCCCTTTGTACTTCTGCTTTACGAATTTTCTCACCGTTTAGAAAATAGTCCGTGCCTGTATTCTTTTTTCCAAAGTGCAAAACCTCACATTTACTCACATTGAATTTCATCAGCCATTTCCTGGACCACTCTCCTAAACTGCCTAAATCTTTCTGCAGCTTCCCCACCTCCTCAGTACTACCTGCCTGTCCACCTATCTTCGTATCATCGGCAAACTTCGCCAGAATGCCCCTGGTCCCTTCATCCAGATCATTAATGTATAAGGTGAACAGCTGCGGCCCCAACACTGAACCCTGCAGGACACCACTCGTTACCGGTTGCCATTCCAAAAAAGAGCCTTTTATCCCAACTCTCTGCTGCCTGTCAGACAGGCAATCCTCAATCCAAGGACGTGGAGATATCTGCCAATGCCCCAGCTATTTCTTCCCTTGCCTCTTGCAGCAACCTGGGATAGATCCCATCTGTCCCTGTGGACTTGTCTACCTTAATGCTAGTTAGGATACGCAAAACTTCCTCTTTCAATATATTGACATTCTCTGGAGTATTTATACACTCACCCCTGACCTCAACATCAGTCATGTCCTTCTCCTTGGTGAATACTGATACAAAATACTTATTAAGGATCTCTCCCACTTCCTGTGGATCCATGCATAAACTTCCCTCCTTTATCCTTGAGGAAACCTACTCTTTCCCTTGCTACCTTCTTTCTTCTAATATATGCATAAAAAACCTTGGGATTCTCCTTGACCCTGTTTGCCAAGGACTTTTCATGGCCCCTTTTAGCCTTCCAAACTCTGTGTTTAAGTTCCTTCTTAATTTCTCTATACTCCTCAGTTCGTAGCTGCCCTTTTCCTTTTGACTAAGTTTACAATTTCCCTTGTTATCCATGCCATTGGAATCCTGCCATTCCTATCCTTCAGTTTTGCAGGGACATGCATGTCCTGTACTTTAATCAACTGGTCTTTAAAAGCTTCCCACAAGCCAGGTATAGATTTGCCGTCAAATAATTGTTCCCAATTCACAATCGCCAGTTCTTGTCTAATTTGGATGTAATTGGCCCTTGCCCAATTAAACATCCTCACCCAAGGGCCACGCTTGTCCTTGTCCACCATTATTCGAATCCGCTCTGCCAGTCAATCATGGTTGATATTTTTCTCAAACCCATTTTCTTGCCTTTTCCCTGTAACCCTTGATCCCCATACTAATCAAGAACCTATTACTCTCTGTCTTAAATACACTCAAAGACTTGGCCTCCACACCCCACCATGGCAATAAGTTCCACAGATTCACCAGGTTCTGGCTGAAAAATAATCTCCTTATTTCAGTACTAAAGTGTTGTCCCTTCATACCTTCACTCTGAGGCTGTTCCCTCAGTTCTTGGTCTCTCCTGCTAGCAGAAATGTCTTCTCCAAATCCACTCTATCCAGGCCTCTTAGATCTGAGATCCTCTTTTATCCTTCTAAACTCATTCTATTCCAGACACAGATTCCTCAACTTCTCCTCATATGACAAGCCCTTTGTCCCTGGGATCATTCTTGAAAACCTCCTCTGGATCCCCTCCAATGCCATCACATCCTTCCTTAGATAATGGAACCAAAACTGCTCATAAAATTCCAAATGCGGTCTGACCAGAGCCTCATAGAACTTCAGCATTATAACTCTGCTCTTGTATTCTAGTCCTCTTGAAATGAATGAGGGAGTTCCAGGATTTTGACCGCGTGACACTGAAGAAACAGTAATATATTTCCAAGTCAGCATGATGAGGTTTGGAAGGGAATTTGCGGATGTTGATATTCCCATGCATCAGCTGACCTTGTCCTTCTTAATGTGGTAATAGGAATTAGAAGGTCCTGTCAGAAGAGCTTTCATGAGTTGAGCACTGCATCTCACAGATGGTACACACTGCTGCTACTGTGTCTGGGAAGTAGATGCAGCAAATGTTTGTAGATGTGGGGCCAGTTAAGCAGGCTGCTTTGTGCTGGATAGTGTCAAACATCTTGAGTGTTATTGGTGCTGAACTCATCCAGGCAAGTGCAGAGTATTAAATAAAAACAAAGAGAACTGCGGGTACTCTAAAATCAGAGACAAAAATAGAAATTGCTGGAAAAGCTCGGCAACATCTGTGAAGAAAAATTAGAGTTAATGTTTTGGGTTGCGTGACCCTTTCTCAGAACAGTTCTTTTCTGTTTGCTTTTATTTTACTTTTTTCTTTTTCTTCCACTGCCAGACCTGCTGAGCTTTTCCAGCAAATTTTATTTTTATCAAGTTGGGAGTATTCCATCACACTACTGACTTGTGCCTTCATACTTTAATATCATAAATAGTACCTTATGGGCATTTAAAACACATAGGCATGTATGATTATAAGCATTAACTCTTTAGCAAAAGATATTACACCAATGTCAATTCTTCTCTCGACAATTTCCTGGTGATTACAGGCTACAGTATAACTGTTTTCACATGAGGCTGTTCTAATTATAGCTGCACATATTGCCTTGCAACTACTGTTAAGAATGTCTGCTCACTTCCGCAAAGTGTCTTTGCCACTTCTAGCAGTTGCAAATTCAGCTGAAGGAAATTAGGAACTTTTTTTAATCTGAAATGCATTGCATTAAAGAGTTCTGGAAACAGATTCTCCTGGAACTTTCAAAGTGGGATTGGATATGTAGCTGAAAAGGAGAAATTCAGAAGGCATGGAGAAAGATGAGGGGAGTGGGACTATTTGGATAGATCTTCCAATGATATAGCATAGTCAGGATGGGTTGAATTGCTGTCAGTCTGCTTTGACTTTGAAATTTGTGTCAGATCCACACAGCTTTGAAGTACTGTGTGCAAAATAAACATTTAAAACTGTTTTTCTCAGTTTTGTTTGGAAAGGTGAGCAGTCCTTTTATGTATGGGGCAAGTCTCCAAAACCTGGTGTCAGCAGAACTTAATACACCCCATAATTTTTAAAATTTATCTGGTATTCTTGCAAATAATACTGTGATGCATGACCTAGTTTTTTTCCAGTCTTGGTGGATAGACATTTATTGAGAGCTACTCAATATTATCTGATGAAGGATCAGGTAGCAGCAGGATGAGGCAACAGCAAAATTACTATTGGAGTTCTCACTGAGAAATAAAGTCTTGGTTTGGTTTCTCTTGTTTTCCACAAAATAGGCAATATAGAAAAGAATAAATGAATACAATTAAGTTTTAAAACTTTGACTTTCAGTTTGGAAGGGCACAATTAGGATCAGAATCTGAGCATAATTCTCTGGCTATGAGGCACCTAATCAGTGTCAAGTTACTAGGAGCATTAGGTAGGATGAGATAAAACTCTCAGAAAGACTTTATGCTGTCATGAGGTTTTCAGGTTGCTCGGTGTTCATGTCTTGTTAAATTGAATGTCAAATAAAAGCTGTTTAAAGGTTTTGCATAAAACTAGAGACAGATTCTGATGATTTGCCACTTCTAGTCAAACCTACTGTTTTTTTTTAAATTTAGACTTTCATGAGATGTGGGTGTCACTGACACGGCCAGCATTTACAACACACTCCTAACTGCCCTTTAGAAAGTAGTAGCAAGCTGCCTCCTTGAGTCACTGTAGTCCACATGGGATAGGGACATTCATAGTGCTTTCAGAGATGGAGTTTCAGCATTTTGACCCAGTGACAGTGAATGAATGGTGTTATATTTCCAAGTCAGGATAGACAGTGGTTTGGAGGGGAATCTGCAGTTTGAGTGTTGCCATTTATCTGCCGCCCTAGTCCTTTGAGATGTCTTTGAATCTACCTGCCCTGCAGTTGTGATTTAACTGTAAATAGAACTTCTAATTGACCCCTTCCACTCACAAGGGTCTCAATGAGACTTTTCCCTCCAATCTCCATTCAAAGTTGAACAGTCTGAAATTCTAACCTTTCCACACATCAAGTGTTATGGCACCAGAATTCAGTCTTGCGTGTTAATCAAAAATACAAAATAATATGCAAAGCCATCAATTGTCATCAGAATTTAAAAAAGAAAGTTGGGCTAATGTTTTGCAACCTTTCATTAAAAAGGATTAAACTTGAAACATTTACTACCTTCCTCTTTCAAGTGGTAAGCATATTGTTGGAAATTTCCAGTGTCGTTCATTTATTCAATCCAATTTTAAAATTTTTTTCTTGGTATCAAGGCAGTTTTGCAAATAGTGCCCATAGAAAACTTCTTAAAATTGATTGTTGACTGACAATATACCTTTTGTGTTGCAGTAAAATTGTGATAAAAACTAATCCCTTAGCTGTGGCCAAATGAATGATTGAAAGATTTGATCAATCACTGCCCAACATTTATTAATATACAAACAGTAGATTCCTAGCAGATAACAAGAACTGCCGATACTGGAGTCAGAGTCAGTCCGGTGTGGAGCTGATTGAACGCAGCAGGTCCGGCAGCATCCGAGGAGCCGGAGAGTTGACGTTTCGGGTTTACACCTTGATGAAGGGTGTAAACCCGTAAACGTTGACTTTCCTGCTCCTCTAATGCTGCCGGGCCTGCTGTGTTCCTCTAGCTCCAAACTACAGTAGATTCCTGTTAAATCTATAATTAAATTGCCACAATTTTATATGTACTTATCATCATGTTAGCCCATTTGTCTCTAAACATTCCGGCTCTCGCACAAGTAATCTTGAGCACGCAATGAACAGAGGACAAGTTTATTAACACTTTCAGAAGTACAGGAGGCAATTATGTGCAATAATTCTACGTTGTTCATGTATGCCAGCTTCCATTTAGTATTGATCCATTAAATGCAAAACAAAAATCATTTGTTTCAGAAAATAACATATCGAGTTCGATACATGAGTAGGTTGAGACTTGACATGTGGCTATTGTCACAAATTTGAGGGGAAAAGGCAACACTGGGCATAAGTCTCCTAAAGCTTTTGCCACGGCTAGGACATCTCATGTTTTAGTCTGATGCAGGCACCGTTAGTGATTGATTGCTATGTTTGCAACTAATTTATTACATTCCAATACCATGATGCTACATTAACTTTGAGTATACATAGTAGAAGCAAATTGTGAATAAGTTACGAAAGCATAATTCTAAAATTTTCAATGCAATCTAACATATATGGAATCCCTAAACTTCAATATAATCACTATTCCTTTGTGATAAATCATTATGAAATATTCCAACTGGTGAAAAAACATTCTCTGGATTTTGATAAGTAATTTCATGAACATTAGCACAATATTAACAAAAAAATCATTAACATTAGAAAGACTATAAACCATGCCTTGATTTGTATTTGGACGTGCACGTGAACATGGTAGGAGTAAACTTGAAAAAGAAAATTAAAAATACAAGTGGCAAATTACCAAAGTTTTAAAAAGGTAAAAAGAACAACTGTCCTAATGAAGGGTCATCGGATCTGCAACGTTAACTCCGTTTTTTTTCCCTCACAGATGCTGCCAAGCCTGTTGAGCTCTTCCAGCGACTTTGTTGTTCCTGACTTAGAGCTTCTGCAGTTCTTTCAGTTTTAAAAAAGGTAACACCAGGCAGTATGCCTGACCGAATAATTGGTGTACTAAATTCTCCAAAAGATAGCAGCTTAACATTAAATGTGTTGACAAAAAATTTTACCAAGAAATAACACTGATTGACGAACATCATGAAGAAACCGTAGGTAATAAAAGATTACTTACTTGGTATTTAAAATGTCGCTCCTCTGTTATTAATTTGGGGAATCCAGATGTTGCCTTAATTAAGTCTGCAACTATTAAGATCAATAAAGGTATTATCATTGATGTTCTTTTGAAACACAGCATGATTGAGAAGAGATCAGAATAATCACTGCTACTGGCTTGCAAAAGATATGCACTTTGCTGATAAAAGAACAAAGTGTGTATTTTTCTGCAAGTGGAAGGGGAAGTCAAAGCCATCTGCTGATGAGATCTAACCTTTATAGCTCTTGTCAGTACATCTACCCATATGTTTGTTCTAATATGCATTTTCATACTGCTATTTAATTCTTACAAAACTACAACTTTGTTGAAAGTATTTTAAAAAAAATTAACAGCACAGTTCCTCTCCTTGTCAATTGAGTTTCCATTAAATAGTAGATATGTTTCAAAATCTTTTCAGGGAAACCTCCAAGGAAACATTTCTCCAACACAGTAGCTAAAAGAATTGGATTCATTTTTACAGTTTTATGCAGTTCAGTCTTGCAATGTGCGTTTAACAAGATCTTTGAATGTAACAGGTGTGATGAAAGAAAGCAAAAAGTGGGAGATTACTTGCACAATGCTTCTTAAATAACCTCAGGACATCATGGACATATGTGCAGCAAAGGAAATACCTCCAAAGTATAGACATTGTTGTACCATTGTACAGAAAGCCCTGCAACCAATTTGCACATTTACCCATGCTCCCACAATCAACGAGATTTTTAAAAATTTAATCACAGGATTTGGCATTTACTGCCCATCCCTAATTACCCAGAGGGCAGTGAAGATTCAAACATATTGCTGTGGATCCAGGGCACGTGTAGGACAGATTCCCTTCCTTAACAGACATTAAAGAACCAGATGGGTTTTTATGACAATCAACAGTGATAACCATTAGGCCAGCTTTTTAAATCCAGATTTCATTGAAGTCAAATTTCGCCATCTGGAGCAGTCAGATTCAAACCCATGCTATCAGAGCATTAGCTTGGGGTTCTGGATTATCACCCAGTGACAACACCACTAGTAGGCCATTGCCTCTCCATGTTTAGTGATGAATAAGGATTGATTCAGTCATTCTAGCCAAATTTGTACATGTCTTTCCATATGTTACAAGCAGATTTATTTTACAAGAAATGTGTGAATACAGAAAGCATTGCCTTGTAGGCAACAAGGACTGCATTTGTATAGCATTTGTATGTAGTAAGTCATCCCAGGGTACTATCAGGAGTACCATCAAATAACATGAGACCAAGTCATGTAAGGGGTTATTGAGGCAGAAGACAAAAGCTTGCTCAAAATGTTAATTTTTAAGGAGCTTCTTAGAGGAGAAAAGAGAGGTGGAGAAGTTTAGGAAAGAAAGTACAGAGTTTATAGCTTTGGCAGCTGAGGGCCCATACATCAATAATTGGGTGGCTGAAACCAGGGATGTCCAAGAGGCCAGACTTGAAGAAATGCAAATATCCTGGCAGTTTATAGGTCTGGAAAAATACAGTGAGTTAGGGAGTGGTCATGACCCTGAATGGATTTGAGACCATGGATGAAAATTTTTAAAATGAAGTTTTGTTCAACCAGGAACCAACATAGAGTGGTGTGTGAACAGAAATGGGTGTACAGGGGAATGCACTGATTCAGATGGTAATTGAAGTGAGAAACCTCACAACCTTTAAAATGTACTTGGATGAGTCCTTGCAATGTCATAACAAGTGCTGGACAGTGGAACTAGTGTAGATTTAGTATAGTTTTTTGTCAGTGCAGACCCAATGGATTGAACGGTCTCTTCTGTACTGTATAATTCTATGTTTGTAGATTTGGATGAGCTGAGATTTGCAGAAGGTGAAGATGGAAAACTGTCATAACAGTCAAGTCTTGAGATAATCAAGGTGTGTTTGAGAGTTTCAGTGGCCAATAATTTAAGGAGGGTAGGCAGGGTAAGAAAGAAGGCTACGTTGTTTGTGGAAACGTGAATACAGCAGGCGTTGCATTATTGGCAATAAAACTGTATTTAATTATCACCTTGAATATAATAAGTCACCCCAAGGTACTATATAGGAGCATTAAATGGATCATTCAACTTTATTAAATAGGAATCCCACCTAGACCCATTCCCCTAAACATAGTGAAGATAGTGTTTAGTACGCTTGCTTTTATTGGTCAGTGCATCGAATGTAGGAATTGGGACGTTATGTTGCGGCTTTAGAGGATAATAGTGAGGCCACATTTAGAATACTGTGTTCAGTTCTGGTCTTCCTGCTATAGGGAACCTGTTGTTAAACTTGAAAAGGTTCAGAAAGTATTTACAAGCATGTTGCCAGGTCCGGAGGATGTGAGCTATGGGGAGAGCCTGAATGGGCTGGGGCTACTTTCCCTGGGGCATCAGAGGCTGAGGGGTGACCTTATTGAAGTTTATAAAATCATAAAGGGCATGGATAGGGTGAATAGCCAAGGTCTTTTTCCAAGGTCTCTCCCTTAGGAGTCCAAAACTAGAGGTCATAGTTTTAAGGTGAGAGGGAAAAGATTTAAAAGGGACCTAAGGGCAACTTTTTCATGCAGAAGATGGTGTTTGTAAGGAATGAGCTGCCAGAGGAAGTGGTGGAGGTGGGTACAATTATAAAATTTAGAAGGCATCTGGGTGGGTACATGAATGGGGACAGTTTAGAGGGGTATGGGCCAAATTCTAGCAAATGAGACTAGATTAATTTAGGATATCTGGTCAGAATTACTGAGTTGGACCAAAGGGCCTCTTTCCATGCTGTTCAACTCTATGACTTTAAGGAAAAAAAGCTATTATGGCTCAGCGGGGTAGCATACTGGAAATCAAGCTTCACTATTCTCAGAGTTTTTACAAAACATTAAAGATTTTATAAAAATACACAAAATTCTCTAATTTATTTGTTTTTTAGACCAACTTGACAGAAAACACAGACCAGGTTTCTGCACTTAACCAGAATGACTATTTATTACAAAATAAATAGATTCTAGTTACATGTAAACAATTATGAATTGTCAATTTACAACTCCACCAGTTAAAACTCTAAACCCCAAATAAAACACCTTCTGCATATTCAGTTCTGGGTCATCTCTGCAGGAGTTCCTCAGGGTAGTGTCCTAGGCCCAGCCATCTCCAAACTGCTTACAGACAGACACACAAAACAATGTGGGTGTTCTGGGTGGAGCGAAAGCCTGGGAAGATAATTCAATGGTCCCTGTCCACAGGGTTGCCTGAGATGATCCATTTGGACTGTCAGGTCCTGCTGCTCGTTGATGTTCCTTCTCTAGGTACTTCCATTTTCTTGTAGGAGGCACAGTTCACCTCTTGGTTTCCAGCCACAGCTTACAGCAATTGATGTAGATAGATTCTTGATAATCAAGTGGTTGAAAGGCTAGTGCTGTATGTGGGAATGTGGAGTACTCAGATCAATCATTATCTGATTTAATAATGGAGATGGCTAGAGGAGCTGATTGATGTATCCCTGCTCTCAATTTGTCTGTTCATATGTGAAGTAAAAATATATATTGGAGGAAATATATAATTCATACAGTGAAGTTACTAAGAGCACTGATAGGACGAGAGAAAATGAATAAATATTTCTGAAACACAACAGGTTGTTAAATTTTTTCTAGGGATATTGGACTCTGAATCTATGACTGGCATAAGATTTGTATAATGTGTAAAATAAGCAATGGAAAGGCAGAGCATCAATTGTGAGTATATTGTGTAATGTATAGATGGGGTAATAGGGAATGTGAGAGGGTTGGGGCTGATCTGCCTATTCACACTCACACACTCGGCTCTCTCTGTCCCTGCACTGAGCTGGCTCCCGCCGGTTTCGACTTGGAAACGCGGTACGGCCTGTGTCCGCACGGAGAGCCCGTAGGAGCGGGAAGGCGGGAAAGAGAAAATAAAACGGAACGCATCGAGACAAAATATAACGTGGATAAATATTATAGAAAAAAAACATATAGCTATAGGGAGACAAAATATATAAAGAGAAAGTTTCCCCGTTCTCTGTGTTGCGGACTCTGACGGGATGGCGGATGGGGATCGGGCCGCGCTCTCTCAGGTATTACCCGCCCTCCCCCCCACCACCCCGCCCGACACCCTCACCCCTCCCACCTCAACTCCCGCCCGGGCACCCTCACCCCCCCCGACACCCTTGCCTCTCACCTCACCCCTGCCCCGACACCCTCCCCCCACCACCCCCCCTCCCCCCCACCACCCCTTCCCAAACACCCCTTCCCCAACACCCACCCACCGACCCCCCCCACCACCCCTTGCCCCGAAACCCACCCACCCCCCCCCCCCCCCAGTGTCCACCCTTGCCCCGACACCCTGGCCCCTTGCCCACCCCTGCCCCGACACCCAGCCCCCTCACCTCACCCCCTCCGATATCCTTGCCTCTCAACTCACCCCTGCCCCAACACCCTCACCCCTCAAATCACCCTCCCTTAACCCCACTGCCCTGACACCCTCCCCCTTCCCTCCTTACCCCCCAACCCGTCGCTCTCCCCCATTCCCCACTCAAAACCCCCTGCCCCAACACTCCCCCTTCCCCACTCAACACCTACCCCCCTAACCCCTCCTCATCTCCCTGCCCCGACACCCTCCCCCCATCCCTCAACACCCCTTGCAGTGACACCCTCCCCCATCCCTCTACACCCCCGCAGTGACACCCTCCCCCCATCCCTCAACCCCCTGCCCTGACACCCTTCCCCTATCCCTCAACCCCCTGCCCTGACACCCTCCGCCGTCCCCGTCCCACCAAATCAGTTAGATCTCCTGTTTGCCATCAGCTTCACAATCCTTACAACCACTTCCAGCTTGCCTTGCTCTTGTTTTGCAGCAAAACCAAACACAAACACAAAAATCCCAAAGAAAATCTGATTAATTAAATAAGTTGTCAACATTTACAATTACTGTTCATCCATGTATGTGCATTTAGTATCAACCACGTGTGTTCCTTTCCCTAGCCTAGTGCTCCTTTTGAGTTGCTTCTGTAGTCGTTACAGCTTGAGGGGTACAAAGCTGCTGAGTTCCAACTGAGAACCTCTGAACGATCTTGGGGGAATAACGTCACGGAGGTCTGGGCAGAGTGGCTGGCAGAGGACTGGACAGACCCACCAGAGGACAGTTAGTATGTCTTCTATGCTGCCAAAGCCAGTCTCCTTTCACAGTGCCCAGCACTCCTAAGATTGTTGGAATAGAGAGTGCTGGAGTGACACAATACACAATGTTGCTCTTGGAGGTGACCATTCAGTCCCTCTTGAACGGTGCAAAATCTTGTACTAAACTCAAGCAGATCTCCTTTACTCCACAGGATAGGTACAAGCTGTCCAAGAGCTTGCCCGATGCAGTAAACACTTCTTGATGTAAATCTCCAGCCCTTCATTAGCCTGGCCTGTCAAAATGTGTTTTTGAGTGACCTGCAGCACCACTCGTAAGTGAGTTGAACGGCTGATGGGCTGGCACCCATAGCACCGTATCCCCTACCCTAGTTCCTGTGTTCATTATCCGATTAGTATAAATACAGTCCTCCCCATCCCATATATCTGTTTTCTAGATTGTGAATGTGTCATGATTGTTTGTTTGTGAACTTCTGGTAACTTTGTAACCCTGAGCACCAGACTTGAAAACATTTGAGAAGATTAAATCAGGCTCTAAAATAATTTTTCTCCACAGAGGCTTCGTGCTGCTGTTCACTACACAGTTGGGTGTCTTTGTCAGGAGGTTGGGGAAGATAAAGGATTAGAATTCAGTAAACAAACCATTGCTGCCATAGCAGAAACAACCTTCAGACAATGTGGTATGTATCTTACCTTTGCATTGGATCTTCTGTGTGTGCTGGAGGAAATACTGTTCTTCTCTGCTTTTAATTGTCTTTCTTCGTCCTTATTACACTGTATATCACGTTTAAGCTTGGGGAAAGGCAAAGAGTTTGCTCCTGGACACCTGTCCCTTCGCTGGCTGCTGAGTATTTTACATCAGTTTCTACAGGGGAAGATATTTCTAACGTTACATCAATACTAAAGAATATGGGGGAGGAATTAAGAAACATCTCTAAAGAAGTAGTACACATCACTGACGTAGTAGTATTGTACAAAGTAATAGGGCTAAAGGCAGATCGTCCACTGACCCTGATGGTTTGCATCCTAGGATCCTAAAAGAGGTAGGTAGATATAATGATTGTTAATGCATTGGTTGCTATTTTCCAAAAGTCTTTGGATTCAGAAGTACCAGACGATTGAAAAACTACTAATGTGACACCCCTATTCAAAAGGAGAAGAGGCAAAAATAGGTAACTATAGGCCAACTAGCCCAACAGCTATTGTTGGAAAAGCATAGGAGTCAATTGTTAAGCAAGTAATAACAGAACATTTGAAAAATCATAATCTAATCAAGAGGAGTCAGCTTAGCTTCATGAACTGGAAATCATGCCTAAGTAATTTATTAGAGATAATGGGAACTGCAGATGCTGGAGAATCCAAGACAACAAAGCGTGGGGCTGGATGAACACAGCAGGCCCAGCAGCATCTTAGGAGCACAAAAGCTGACGTTTCAGGCCTAGACCCTTCATCAGAAAAGGCTTTTCTGATGAAGGGTCTAGGCCCAAAACGTCAGCTTTTGTGCTCCTAAGACGCTGCTTGGCCTGCTGTGTTCATCCAGCTCCACACTATGTTATCTAAGTAATTTATTAGAATTTTTCACAGAAGCCTCAGATAGAGTGGATAGAAGGGTTCCAGTGGATGTGTTGTGCTTGGACCTCCAGAAGATGTTTGACAAGGTATCTCCACAAAAGATTAAGTCATGAAATAAGAGCCCACAGTGTTGGAAGTAGTATATTGACATGGATAGAGAATTGGCTGATGGGCAGGAAACAGCGAGTGGAGATAAGGAGTTCTTTTTCAGGTTTGTGACCTGTGAACAGCGGGTTCCACAGAGATGAGTGCTGGGATTGCAGCTGTTTACAGTGTATATTAAAGGCGTGAAGGAAGGAAGTGAATGTACTGTGGCCAAATTTTACAGACAACACTAAAATAGGTGGAAAAGTGGGTTGTGAGACTGATTTGAACAATTTACAAAGAGAAATTGATAGGTTATGTAAGTGGGCAAAAGTTAGCAAATAGACTATAATTTGGGAAAATGTGAAGTTGTTCATTTTGGTAGGGAGGACAAAATAGAATATTTAAACAGAGCAATTGCAGAAAGCTGCAGCACAAAAGTACTTGGGGACTTGTGTTTGAAACAGAAAGCTGGCACACATGCAGCAGGTAATCAGGAAAGTTATTGGAATGTTAGCTCTTATTTCAAGGAATAGATTGTTCAGAGCATTTGCTCAAGAACTGAAGTTGAGGTGTGATATCAGAAGTTGACAGAGTAGGCTAAAGCCTGAGAATATCTTGGCATAGCTAACATGGTGGAGTTAAAGGTAAGCCTTGTGATGGAAAAGAAAATGAGTACAATAAAAATATTCTAGTTTAGAAAGTGGATGATAAAGATGAGTGGAAAGAATAAGACAAGGTAACATTGCTCAGGGAAGAATGGAATTGAGGAAAATTAGATCATGTGGAGGATTGTGTTATTTGACCCATAGAGACCATGGCTAGGAAGGAATTTTTGTGCTACAGCTCCTCTGCCCTCCCCTGACATGTAGAAAAACATAGCACGCAGGAGGCCATTCTATCCCTACTCTCTGTGCTGTCTGAAAAGCAGGGCAACCCTGCCTAATCCTATTTTCCGGTACTTGTTCTTTGACCCAAGAAAAGTCTCTAAACAAATTTGTCACAGGGGGTCGAAGTGAACTGAAAATGTATTGAAATGGAGTAAAGCAAAGAATTGTTCTCAAAGTCTAAAGCCTTGAGTGTTGATTGAGATCAAGAGTGCACCGAGTTTTACAGAAAGATGGGTGAAATTACATGCATTCTAGGATGTAATGAAATTTATATTTGCATCATCATTCTAAACTAGTGACCTGAGCACATTTTAATGTTACCATTTTATTTCTAAAGTTGCTTTGCATTGTGCATTTTATTTCCAAAATACAGTGAATGTTGTTTAGATAGTACAAACAGTACTGTGGATAATAGTTAACTTTGCTTCCATTATCGTAGTTGGAAAGGTTAAGCAAATATTCATCTTTGCTACCTTTAGAAAGGTTGTGCAGTGAAAAGATGGGCGAAGGCCTTACTTTGTCAGGTGTTCCATCATAAACTTCAAGCTATAAACAAGGAATGTAAGTGATATCATTCTCTCAATTTTCTTTCGTCTCCCACTCCAACTTCCTCCCAGTCAAAAACAAAATGAAAGCTGCAAAGACAACGTCTAGTCCCTTTCTGCATCTCCAAAATTACTCGACAGCTACAAGCTTCTGTTTGGAAGAGAATCACTTAATTTTTGTTTTGGTTTTAACTTTTTGCTTTAACAATTGCACCAAATTTTATCCATTTACTGAAGATGATAATACCTAAATTAGCTCATTTCATATTTCCAAGTCTCATTTTTCTGATTACTGAAAAGTAATCAGTTACTGTGTTTCAGTGAACTGACTCTACACCATTTGCACTTGGCAAAATGTTTTGAGCAGAACATATTTTCCATGGTGATAAATGGCTGCAATTTGTTCTAAGGACCAGCAAGAGATGAGAATATTTCTTTCATTCAAGTTTGTGAAGCTTTGAAATCTTCTGTCCCAGAGGGCTGTAGACCCTCAGCCATTGAATATGTTCAAGGCTAAGATGAATAGATTTTGGGACACAGAATCCAGGATGTGGAAATTTGGTGAAAAAGTAGATCGAAGGTCAGCTGTGATCTTAAGTGGTGGATCCCTGTCAAGGCTCATTTAGTCTGAAGCTGCTGCTTCTGATTCTTATGTTTTTTGAGAGAGTTGTTTCGTGGTTTCATTTTGTTTAACCTTAATGATCAGTCGCTAACAACTACATGGCAACGATTTTGATGGTATCAGGTAACTCCTACCTATCAAATATTCTCATATTTGAAATTCCTGGAAGAAAGGTAGTGTTTTGAAATATACATTAAATGGAACTTCTGTGCAACACTTTGTGACTTGCAGTCTGACATGGAGAAAGTATTTGAATTCACGTTTGTGAATCATGAATAACCATATTGTACTTGCTTTTTTAACAGTTGTACTTGCCTGAAATGCTAATGACAAACAGTTGATGTCTTATGATGGGGAGATATTATCGAACATTTCGGGGAAATTTTGTTGTAAGGAAGTTGATAAAAATCTCAACAAGCCATTTCATAAAGAACAAAACAGTAATGTTCAATCAGCATTTTTAAAAACTTAACAGATCTGCACAAGCTGTTTGACAGTGTGTTACTGCAGCTACTCTCTCACCTCCAACAAATAAAAGGAAAAATGCTAACTTGATCAAAGCCCTCTAAGTCCTTCTTGGTATGATTCACAAGATTCATCTTTCTTTTGAGTCGTTGGACATAGCTCAAGCTGCTGAGTGGCTAACCTTTTAAAATCTGACTTCTAAGATGGATGTAATGAGTCCTATGATTCTGTCAAGGAAAATGAGGTGTCCCAGCTAATATCTTATCGTAAACAAACATCACTAAAACCAGTCAACCTGTTTGGAAAGTAGAAATATAAGATGTCAGAGCACATGTAGGTCATTCTGTTGCCAAGTTCCAGTCTAGAGGAACAGCAAGAGGAAACAATCTCCCAGTGTCTGCCTGCCAAGTCCCTTTAAGCTCTTGCATGTTGCATCTTCAATTCTTCTATACCTCAGAAGGTGAACACTTCTTTCATCCTTCACAACATAACATCCAACCCAGGAATGAGTTGAATTAACAGTCTCTAAATTGTTTCTGATGCTGAATTCTTTCAAGTAAGGGCAGCAAAATTGTACACAGTGTTCCAGATGTGTTCTGACCATGGTGTTGTTCAATTGCAGGAGAACTTTGTCACTTTTATAGTTTTATCTCTTGTAGTAAACGCTAACGTTCAACTTGCCTTCCTAACTGCTTGCTGTGTACATGTTGTAATTTCATGTACACATTGTTGTCCCATTCTGTGCTACCACTTTTAATTTTTGTTTGTATTCCTTTAACATATTACATTGTGCATTGTCTAAACTAATTTGGTTATCATCTCTCTCCCATTCTCAACAAAACTCAATTTTATATATTTAACAGAATAAGTTAAGAATACAATGGAAGTTATTAGTTCAATCCACAATCTGTTATTGGTCATGCTCCATGTTCTTGTGTTGAATGTTGTTTAGGTTGGCTTTCTCAAGCTTGATGAAGGATTTGAGCCAAAGAAAGAACTTTTAAGTATTTTTATGTTTGACTCTAGTAAAACGTTAGTGTTAGCATTAAAATGAAAGCTGTGTTTAGCTTTGTCTAGCTTCCAAATAAACAAATTCACTATAGGGCCGGGCTAGCCTGATCTATCAATTAATCAAAATACACAAAGCTTGTCATGGATGTTAATCACATATTTAAAATCATAATAGCTGTGCAATGCTTAGATGAGCTGTGAAAATTTGATTTTCATGCTTTTCTATGTGCAGGAAATTTCTTTGTGTCTTTGAGCGTGATTGACAGTTGGTTATTCAAAGGCCTTTGGTCTTAAGTACATATTGAGAATATGTATCTGATCTTGACTTCATTCTAACAGACAGCTGGGCTTCGTGAAATGGCCAAGAATGTTGTCTCACCATTATAGTAAACCTAGCACTGAAACATCTAAAGACTGCTTCATCAAAAAGTGTATCACATCTTGCACAGTTTGGTGTAAGAAAAATGTTTAAGGACCTTTTATTTAAGAAAGTGCTGACACATATGGACTTGCAAGTTATAAAAGTAATTATAAGTGCAGATAAGCAACAATGTTGTGGAGTTTAATTTTGTATTTTTGGGAGCTTCAAAATTATGTGCAAGCATAGCTGCAGGTTCAATAAAAATCTTGAATTTATATTTGACATTATCACCTCTTTCAAATGTCTGTGCTCCACAGTTAAGTGTCTTTAAAGTTATAGTACTTTCACCAATTTTACCTAGATCAAAATCAGTGATACAACAAGTGATATGTTGGAGAGGTAGTATGGAGTTTTACGTTGCTATGCCACTGTAGGGGGAGGAAAATGAGAATCTTTTCTTAAAAGATTAATAGATTGGATTGATTTGTCTGCAGTCTGTGAAAGAAAGACTTTATGGTCTCCACAATATTTATTAATATGCATTACGTTTTCAACATTACTTCCATAATGCTAAAAGATAGCGAGAAGAAGATGAACTGTTAAACTTATGCTCATGTTCACATGACATGGTCTATTGTTAACGCAGCCTTTTGTGGCAGTGAGATTCACCACCTTCTGATGAAGAAGTTCCTCCTCATATCCATTCTAAAGGGTCACTCTGAGGCTGTGTTCTTGAGTCCTCTCTCCTACTGCTGGAAACATCTTCTCAATGTCCACTGTATCCAGATCTCTCAGTATTTTGTTATTTTCAATCAGATCCCCCTCACCCTTAGACCCAGAGTCCTTAACTACTCCTCATGAACAGTCTTTCATTCCCAGGATCATTCTTGTGAACCTACCCTGGACCTCCTCCCAAGGCCAGCAGATCCTTCTTTAGACATGGGGCCGGAATCTGCTCACATTTTCCAAATGCAGTCTGATCAGTCTCGTACAGACATCACTGCTGTTGTATTCTGTTCCCCTCACAATCAATGCCTACGTTGTATTGCCTGCCTAGCTGCCAACTGAGCCTGCTTGTTAACCTTAAGAGAATCCTGAACAAGGACTCTCAAGTCCCTTTGTGGTTCAGATTTCCTCTGAAGCCTTTGCCCATTTGGAAAATAGTCAGCCTCTATTCTGTGAAGTACATAAACTTCACACTTTCCCACATTTTATTCTATCTGCCGCTTCTTTGTCCAGTCTTCTAGCCCGTCAAAGTCCTTCTGCAGCCTTCCATTTCCTCAACACTACCTATCCTTCCACCTATCTTTGTTTCATCTGCAAACCTAACGAAATGCCCTTGTCTAAGTTGCTAATGTATAACATGGGACTTTTATTATTTTGCAAACTCTTTGATCTTTCTGTTCTTGAAGCGCTGCTGTACCTTCCAAATGACTGCTTCTACTTCTTTTTGTTTAAGTATGGTTTTGAGTGGAATAGTGTTAGCTAGGAAAATGCTACATTTACACAATACAAGCAAATCCTTTGTGCAGCCATGTGAATCATAGAATTCCTACAGTGTGTAACAGGCCATTCGGCCTAACAAGTGTGCACTGCCACTCCGAAGACCATCCCACCCTGTCTCACCCCCCTACCCCTACACTTCCCTTGTCTAACTCCCCCCCCCCCCCCCCAACCTAAACATCCCTCAGCACCTAACCCCCACATCTTTGGACTGTGGGAGGAAACAGGAGCACCCAGAGGAAACCCACGCAGACATGGGGAGAATGTGCAAACTCCACACGGACAGTCGCCCGAGGCTGTAATCGAACCTCGGTCCCTGGCGCTGTGAGGCAGCAGTGCTATCCACTGAGCCCGTGGTAGTATTATTGGAGCCAATGACCTATTAGTCAAACTCTGCTTTTTTTGTTACAATAACTTGGCATCTTCAATTTAATAAAGTTGCCCAGGGTGCTTTTTAGAAGTATTATCAGACAAAATTTGACATTGTGCCATCCTTGAAAATTTATAACACCAGATGGTGAAAAGCTTAATCAAAACATTAAGTTTCAAGGTGTTTCATAAAGAAGCACTGATAAAGACATAGGGAGAAGATTCCAAAGTTGAAGGCATAGCTGCCAGTGGTGAGATGAAAGAAATCAGGGGTATACAAGCTAAGAAGAGGTTACAGTGATAGGCTACAGCAGTACCTAGGAGACGCTATAATAAGAGTTTAAATTCAAGCATGCTGTACCGGAGCTTGTACAGTTCACTGAGCACTGGACTTGGTATGAATAGCACAGCTTTGGATGAATTGGAGTTTATGGAGGTTCAAATTTGGAGAGACAGCCTGCCTGGTATTAGGTTAGTTAAGTCAGAAAGTAAATGTAGCATGGATGAGGATTTCTGTAATATGGCAGGGGCAGTATTACTGAGGTGAAAGCAGGCAGTTATGAAGAGGTACATTGTTGTGAAAAATAAAGGTAATGTCACCATAATCCTACCAGACTGTACCACTGTTCTCTCATAGGGAGAGATGACTGTTGGTAGTTTGACCTGTAAATGGGAACGTTTTGTGATGGATAGAATATTGGCTAGCTAACCGGAAATAGAGAATAGGCATAAATGAGTCATTTTCCAGTTGGCAAGATTTAACAAGTGATGTGCAACGGATTAGTTTTAGGGCCTTAACATCTTGCAATGTGCATAAATGACTTGGATGAAGGCACTGAAAGTGTAATCGCTAAATTTACCGATTAAACTAAGGTGAGTAGGAAAGTAATTTGTGAAAAGGACAAAGAAGGCTGCAAAGAGATATATGTTAAATAAGTGGGCAAAATTCAGGCAAATGGAGTATAATGTGGGAAAATAGGAAATTGCCTTTTTAGTAGGTAGAATAAAAAGGAAGCATATTATCTAAATGCTGTAATCTGCAGACTAATCATTTTGCATTTCTGTTCAAGGGATCTGGCTGTCCTAGTGTATGAAATGCAAAACGATTAGCCTGCAGATACAGCATTCAGGAAAATTAATAGAATGTTAATGCTTATTGTAAAGGGAATTGCATGCAGAAGTAGGGGTGTTTTCCTTCAGCTGTACAAGGTGGTGGTATAAGCACACTTGGAGTACTGTGTACTGTGTTAGAGGCAGTTCAGAAATAATTTTACGGAATAATGCCTGGAACGAGAGGATTGTCACGTAAGGAAAGGTTGTATAGCCTAGGCTTGTATTCACTGGAATTAGAAAAGTGAGTCAATTTGATGGAAATACATAAGCTCTTGAAAGTTCTTGACAGGATCCAAAGTAATAAGTTTCCTCTCATGGAGGTATCTGCACTTGAAGTCACTGTTCAAAAATAAAGGATTACCCATTTAAGAATTTTTTTTTAACTGAGGTTTGGAGTCACTGGAATTTTCATCCTTTATGAAACTGGATGCTGGGATTTTAAATAATTTTAAGGCAGAGGTAGATGGATATTAGACAAGCAAGGACATCCCCAATAAATGATATCAAGGGTAGATGGGAATGTGAAGTAATTAAGTCAGCCATGATCATTTGACATGTTGGAACAGGCTTGAGGGACCAGTTGACCCACTTATTATTTGTATGTTTATATGTCACTGAACAACAACATTTAGATATGATGTAGGAAAGAGCCAAGAATAGACCTGTAGAGGATGCAGAGGTGATGGTGTATGAATGAGAAGCGATGTAGCAGTATGATGTAAGTATCACTTTCATGTGTCTGATTTACTTCATACTTATTGGGAATCATTTTACACTAATAATGAGATGTGGTTTACCATTAGATATGGTTTATTACCATTGAAGCACAAGGTATACCTGCTCAAGTCTATGAAATCAGTGTTTCCCTCTAATTTCCTGAGTAACCATACTTTTTTAAATGACTTTCTCACACTGGTTCAAAATCCGCTTTGGAAATTCAAGATGGTAAAGAAGTTTATACCATCCTGATTACAGGTGCTCAAGCTGAGATTCAGGCTGCTCTCATTTACAGAATTCCTGCTTCTTGGGCTGATGTTGTCTCCAGAGTGTTAGGCCCCTTTGAATTGAATGGCCCCTTTAAATACAGATCATCCCCAAGTACAGTGGTTTACTACCACTTACTATATTGGCATGATAACTGACATGCCCATTTCTTTCATGTAGTTGCAATAGTTTGAAGTCATTGGAATTTTCAGCCTTTATGAAACTGGAAGCTGGGATGTTAAATAATTTTAAGGCAGAGGCAGATGGATTCTTGACAAGTAAGGACATTCCCAATAAATGATATCACAACACAATTCATGTAATTACTCTCCATCTTCGGTCCGCCTCCCCCTCTCTCCCTATTTATTCCAGTTCCCTCCCCCCATCCCCCTCTCTGATGAAGGGTCTAGGCCCGAAACGTCAGCTTTTGTGCTCCTGAGATGCTGCTTGGCCTGCTGTGTTCATCCAGCCTCACATTTTATTATCTTGGAATCTCCAGCATCTGCAGTTCCCATTATCTCCAACCTGTCTCTGCCTCCCTAACCGGTTCTTCCTCTCACCCATCCCTTCCTCCCACCCCAAGCCGCACCCCCAGCTACCTACTAACCTCATCCCACCTCCTTGACCTGTCCGCTTTCCCTGGACTGACCTATCCCCTCCCTACCTCCCCACCTATACTCTCTCCACCTATCTTCTTTACTCTCCATCTTCGGTCCGCCTCCCCCTCTCTCCCTATTTATTCCAGTTCCCTCTCCCCATCCCCCTCTCTGATGAAGGGTCTAGGCCCGAAACGTCAGCTTTTGTGCTCCTGAGATGCTGCTTGGCCTGCTGTGTTCATCCAGCCTCACATTTTATTATCTTGGAATCTCCAGCATCTGCAGTTCCCATTATCTCATGTAATTCATTTATGGAGTAAGTGAATTTCTGTCCCCGGAAAAGGTGTTACGAAAGACAGTGTTGGATATTGAATTTCTGGCCCTATGAGTCGGGCTCTCTCAAACAGTTCAACTGAAGCTCCGATTTAATATTCCATTCAAAATCTTGTAACATGGTCTCATCAACCCCTATTCAACACAGTTAATCAAGGTACATGGCTTTCATATCTGTCCAGCCTGATCCAATTTGACAGTGAATTCAGAAAGCTTCCTGGCTTTCAAACTTGGTTCCCTTCCCAGCATGCTGTTCAGTTGGCCAGTATTAGAATCATTGAATTCCTACAGGGTGGAAAGAGGCCATTTGGCCTATCAAGTCTGTACTGATGTTCTGAAGAGCATCCCACCCCTACCCTGTCCCAGCAGTCCCACGTTGACCATGGCTAATCCACCTAACCTGCATATCTTTGCACTGTGGGAGGAAACTGGAGCATCCAGTGGAAACCCATGTAGACATGGGGAGAATATGCAAACTCCACGCAGTTTCCAAGGCTGGAATTGAACCCAAGTAATTGGGTCAGCCATAACTATTTAGAATGGTAGAACAAGTTTGAGGGGCCTGTCTGTTAGTATGTTGCTGACTGACAGCATTTGGATATGACAAAAGAAAGGCCTAAGGATAGGTCTATGGAGGATGTAGAGGTGATGGTGTGTGAATGAGAAGCATAGCAGTAATATCAGAGTGGTGTAAGCAAATTTTCAGATTTTGCAATAACGCATTATCTAGTGCACATTGGTGGATTTCACGCCTGGGATCATTGAGTTTTCATTATCATTCAGCTTTACAAATTGGTTTAAAGTCTTGTATATGAGTCACTTACTGTTTTGGCTTTTGCTTCTGGTGGATGTAAAATTTCTATATAAAATCCTTGCAATGTGGAAACAGGCCCTTCAGCCCAACAAGTCCATACTGATCCTCAGTGCATCCCACCCAGACCCATCCCCTATAACCCACCTAACCTACATATTCCTGAACACTCTGGGCATTTTAGCATGGCTGATCCACCTACCCTGCTCATCTTTGGACTGTGGGAGGAAATTGGAACGGCTGGAAGAAACCCACGCGGACACGGGGGGGAATGTACAAACTCCACACACAGTCGCCGGAGGGTGGGATGGAGCCCAGGTCCCTGGTGCTGTGAGATAGCAGTGCTAACCATTGAACCACTGTGCTGCCCCAGATCTGATTCAGTACATTCTCAGTCTCATCATTGGAGAAAACTTAATTTTGTGGGGCAGGTAAGTAGTGGGGCACCCTAACAGAAAGGAAACAACAATTAGCACTTCAGTATTAGCGTGCAGAGATTTGGCTACTTTTTTAAAATCTCTGCAGCACTACCTCCCATCACCACCTATGCTTGCTGTGTTCCTGAGCAAGAGCTAAGTAGGGAACCTGTTCCTAACTGCCATTTCATCACTTCAGCACTTTCCTTAACTTCCTCTAAGGGGTTGCTCAGTGGTTAGCACTGCGGCTTCACAACATCAGGAAACCGGGGTCAGTTCCACCCTCGGGTGGCTGTCCGTGCGAGTTTGCACGTTCTTCCCATGTCTGCATGGGTTCCCTCCAGCTGCTCCCGTTTCCTCCCACGCTCCCAAAAAAAATGCAGATTAGATAAATTGGGCATGTTAAATAGCCCATAGTGCCTGGGGATGTGTATTTTAGGTTGATTAGCCAAGGGAGTTGCAATGATAGGGTGGGGGGGGGGGGGGGGGTGTGCCTGGGTGGGATGCTCTTCAGAGAATTGTTGCGGACCTTTTGGGCCAAATGGCCTGTTTCCGCACTGTAGGGGATTCTATAACCTTGCTGACCTTGTGATCTAACCTACTCATCTTATTTGGGAAAGGCTTGGGTTAGGCTGTAGGGTGGTCAAAAGAGAGGATATCTCCAGCCCACAGCACAGCTGAAATCATGAATTTATGATGAGAAGAAATTATGTAGTTACATCTAAAGAAATACGTGAGAGCTCCAGTTTATTGTGCCACTTTGCATGTATTCTGTGATTACTGATGTCTTCCATGGGTTCATCTAGAAGTAATGACAATAAAATTCTCTTGGCAATAGTATTTGTATCAAAGTATGGAGTCCTGTTGAACAATCTTGTCTTATCTGTGCTATCACTAAGACTGCTTTATTTCTATTTCTGCAACTTCATCTGTCTTCAGTCTTGCCTCGTCTCTTTTGTGGGAACTTTCATTCGTGCCTTGATGAGCTCTAGATTTGACTGTTCCAGTACATTTCTCATTGACCTCCACATTCAGCATTGTAAATTTGCGCTCATTGCAAAACTCTGCTATTCATATCTTATTTGTATCAGATCTTGTTCATCCATCTCCTTTATGCTCACTGAGCTACATTAGTTCATGGTTAAGCAACACTTCAGTTTCAAATTTCACATTCAATTTCAAATTCTTCCATGGCTGTACCTCTCCCTGTCTCAAAGCAGTGCTCAATATATACAGGGCAGCTGAGAAGTTCGCTCCCAAATTCCCCAGAAAGAAAATTTCAAGGATGGGTGACACCAATTAGAGAAAAGTTACTCCATTGTAAATAGAATGGAAGGAAATGTTGAAGAACTGCTCTTCCAATCACATGCTGGCTCTATCCTGTGCTTGCTGCTGTTATACTGATGAGACTACCAGTTTGGAAGCTTTGGAGAATAATAACCTAGGATTGGAGAAGCAGTGAGAGCCAAGGTTTAGGGGCTGTGGGTGGTGGGCTGATGCGATGGATCATGGACCAGGAGATGGGAGGCTGAAAGGGCATTTTCCTGGATTCAAAAGTTCTGCCTCTTGGGCCCAGGGTAGGGGCATCATCTGGAGATGGACAGGGATTGTAAGGGGAGGGTTTGAAGAATATTAAAGAGGTTTCAGTGGTCTAGGGAAGGCAGCTATAAGATGTGTGGGGAAGGAAGAAGGTATTGCGGGAGATGTGCGGGGAGGAAAGATGTGATTGAACTAAGATGAGAGAGAAGTGAGGTGCAAGGTAGGGAGGAGGAGGCTGCAAGATGTATGAGGGAGAGAGTTTTAACCTGTCAACAAAAGAATACTCAATTAACTAGGAGCTAAGAAAACTTAGTCACTGAAGTAACGAGTTCCTTGCAAATGAATATATAAGTTCCGAAGCTACTGCAGTTGGAAAATGTGGTGGATCCTACTGTGATGAGCATCACCAATTGTCAAATTTAAGATGTGAGATTGAAATCCAAACTACAGCATCAACGAATACCAGTCACATTTGGACATAGAGCAGTTTTTTCGCCGCCTTCGCCTCCACGCTTACTTCTTCAACCAGGAGCCTAACCCTCCCTCCACTGACCCCTTCACTCCCCTCCAACACAACTCCTCCTCCTGGACACCACCCCCCGGCCTCCTACCCTCCCTCGACCTCTTCATCTCCAACTGCCGTTGAGACATTAACCGTCTCAACCTCTCCACCCCTCTCACCCACTCCAACCTCTCCCCCACAGAACGGGCAGCCCTCCGCTCCCTCCGCTCCAACCCCAACCTTACCATCAAACCCACAGACAAGGGTGGCGCAGTGGTAGTATGACCCACTGACCTCTACATCGCCAAGGCCAAACGCCAACTCTCCAACACCACCTCCTACTGCCCCCTCGATCATGACCCCACCCCCGAGCACCAAACCATCATCTCCAACACCATTCATGACCTCATCACCTCAGGGGACCTCCCACCCACAGCCTCCAACCTTATTATTCCCCATCCCCGCACAGCCCGTTTCTATCTCCTTCCCAAAATCCACAAACCTGCCTGCCCTGGTCGACCCATTGTCTCAGCCTGTTCCTGCCCCACCGAACTCATCTCCACCTATCTGGACTCCATTGTCTCCCCTTTGGTCCAGGAACTCCCTACCTACGTCCGTGACACCACCCACGCCCTCCACCTCCTCCAGAACTTCCAATTCCCTGGCCCCCAACACCTCATTTTCACCATGGACGTCCAGTCCCTATACACCTGTATTCTGCATGCAGATGGCCTCAAGGCCCTCCGCTTCTTCCTGTCCCACAGGCCCGACCAGTCCCCCTCCACCGACACCCTCATCCGCCTAGCTGAACTCGTCCTCCCCCTCAACAACTTCTCTTTCGATTCCTCCCACTTCCTACAGACAAAGGGGGTGGCCATGGGCACCCGCATGGGCCCCAGCTATGCCTGCCTCTTTGTAGGTTACGTGGAACAGTCCCTCTTCCGCACCTACACAGGCCCCAAACCCCACCTCTTCCTCCGTTACATTGATGACTGTATTGGCGCTGCCTCTTGCTCCCCAGAGGAGCTCGAACAGTAAATCCACTTCACCAACACCTTCCACCCCAACCTCCAGTTCGCCTGGGCCATCTCCCACACATCCCTCACCTTCCTGGACCTCTCAGCCTCCATCTCAGGCAACCACCTTGTAACTGATGTCTATTTCAAACCCACCGACTCCCACAGCTACCTAGAATACACCTCCTCCCACCCACCCTCCTGCAAAAATTCCACCCCCTAATCCCAATTCCTCCGCCTCCGCCGCATCTGCTCCCAAGATGAGGCATTCCATTCCCGCACATCCCAGATGTCCAAGTTCTTCAAGGAACGCAACTTGCCCCCCACAGTGATCGAGAACGCCCTTGACCCCGTCTCCCGCAATTCCCGCAACACATCATTCACACCCTGCCCCCGCCACAACCGCCCAAAGAGGACTCCCCTTGTTCTCACACACCGCCCCACCAACCTCCGGATACAACACATCATCCTCCGACACTGCCGCCATCTACAATCCGACCCCACCACCCAAGACATTTTTCCATCCCGACCCTTGTCTGCCTTCCGGAGACACCACTCTCTCCGTGACTCCCTTGTTTGCTCCACACTGCCCTCCAACCCCACCACACCCGGCACCTTCCCCTGCAACCGCAGGAAATGCTACACTTGCCCCCACACCTCCTCCATCACCCTGATCCCAGGCCCCAAGTTGACTTTCCACATTAAGCAGAGGTTCACCTGCTCATCTGCCAATGTGGTATACGGTATCCATTGTACCCGGTGTGGCTTCCTCTACATTGGGGAAACCAAGCGGAGGCTTGGGGACCGCTTTGCAGAACACCTCCGCTCGGTTCGCAATAAACAACTGCATCTCCCAGTAGCGAACCATTTTACCTCCCCCTCCCATTCTTTAGATGACATGTTCATCGTGGGCTTCCTGCAGTGCCACAATGACGCCACCCGAAGGTTGCAGGAACAGCAACTCATATTCCGCTTGGGAACCCTGCAGCCCAATGGTATCAATGTGGACTTCACCAGCTTCTAAATCTCCCCTTCCCCCACCACATCCCAAAACCAGCCCAGTTCGTCCCCTCCCCCCCACTGCACCACACATCCAGCCCAGCTCTTCCCCTCCCCCCACTGCATCCCAAAACCAGCCCAGCCTGTCTCTGTCTCCCTAACCTGTTCTTCCTCTCACCCATCCCTTCCTCCCACCCCAAGCTGCACCTCTATTTCCTACCTACTAACCTCATCCCACCTCCTTGACCTGTCTGTCTTTCCTGGACTAACCTATCCCCTCCCTACCTCACCACCTATACTCTCCTCTCCACCTATCTTCTTTTCTCTCCATCTTCGGTCCGCCTCCCCCTCTCTCCCTATTTATTCCAGAACCCTCACCCCATCCCCCTCTCTGATGAAGGGTCTAGGCCCGAAACGTCAGCCTTTGTGCTCCTGAGATGCTGCTTGGCCTGCTGTGTTCATCCAGCCTCACATTTTATTATCTTGGAATTCTCCAGCATCTGCAGTTCCCATTATCTCTGAGACATATAACGGGGTTGGGATTATTGTGTTTTCAAATAATGGTCTTTAAATAAAAAGTAAAGCATTTTAGTGTATTGAGAAGTGTGTGTGGAACAGTGATATGTGATGCTAACAAAGGTGCTAGGCTCCTAGAAAAGTCTTTTTTTCTATTTTGTCAGCCCTCTGTTTCGCAGCTGTCATATTTCTTGCTTCCTACTTAGAGTTATTGTTTTCAGATTTGGACAGACAGTGTTACAAGCTCCAATGTTTGACCTGTTGTAACATTTTCATGGTGGTGATAATAATGAATAACTTGTTAAAAGTTTGATACACTCTTTGACAAGTACTAGCTAATAGACTTCTGTTTTGTTTCTGTTGGAATCCAGTTTTTAGATGAGCATTGTACTGAATTGGGGTCAAAACTTGGCAACATGCATGCAACAAAAAATGTCTTGTGTGTGTGAAATGTGCATTAATATTCTGACATTTAGGTTCTGTGTGGAGTGTGTGTACCTAAAATTAACATAGCCTAAGATTCCTGCTATGGATTGCTTTTTGTTCATGCGCTCACTCCTGAATCAAGTACAACACAGACTGGGAAATGACACTGCTTGTTTAGCAATATCCTGCTTCCTGCTGCAAATAAATGTGCTGTTTTAGAACAGGTTCCATCATGCAGTTGCTTGCGCATAGTAATGAATTTTCTTTTTTGCACCTGTTACAAAGGTGGCTGTATTTCTAAAGGATGTGGCATTATATAATGGTGGTGTGAGAACATTTTGAAGTTGTGCATCCTGCAAAATCTTATCTGGATCTTCGAGTGCATTATTTCTCAGTTCCTGTGTTAGAAAGGAAAGCACCAACCATGCTGTTGTAGTTTTACGCTAGCAATAGGTGACTCTTTCTCCTTTATAGACTTTTATTGGTGCCGCTGTGTAACCAATGGTGTGATATATGTGGGACATTGACCTGGAATGGCTTAACTGTAATTCTTCTTCCCATCTTGCCCTTTCTGAGATTGAAGATCAGTGTATATATAAATTAAAAGATTATGTAACCATTCAGTGCAATGTGTGTTTTCCAGTCCATTGTGAGTATTTCTGTAATTCTGTAACATAGTACATGGATGTACTACAGATTGTTTCGATTGTAATTAGTTTTATTCATATCATCTTTTCAGCTTTTATTTTCATTAACTCTGGTTTGTGTTTTGACATTCTTCAAAGTATCAATACTACTGAGTGAATGAATGAATGACAAGCTTGAGTATTGCTATAAAAAGTATTTTGTTGAAACTTTTCTGTCTTGCGCTTACCACGAAAATTTTCAAGGATACCAATTCAACGGGAAAACCACCATTTATAGTGCGTAAGTGGAGAATGCTGATTGGTTGTCAAACTGACTTTGATGGAGGCATTGCACTGGAGAATGTGTCCATTAAGATTGACAGTTAACTGCCAAACTTTGTTTTAATTTTAAACCAGACGAGTTGACTATGATTAGTCAGGGCATTGCCCTTGGAATGTACCAGCAAATGACTGTCACCAATTTTGTTGAATTAAGACAGGCACAGTGCGAATAATTGTTATTTCTGTCTGTAACAAGAGTCTGTAACATTCTATTAATGGCAAACACCACTTGTGTTGTTACTGTACAGTATTATTTATCTATGAAACAGCTAGCTTCACCTGTGGCTCAAACCTTTGACATATCTAAGAGTAATCTGATGTAGACTGGGCATTCAGGACCAAGAGTGACTGACGTGGGGCCTTTGAGTTTGCAAGCGATCTGATCAGGATAAACATTATCCAACAGGATGACCTTAATGTGCACTGTTTTGGTGTTGGGTTTGCAAGGTGAATAAATGGCTTAGGTTCTATTTATGAGGGTTGCCATTAACAACAATCTTACAGCTTATGCAGATGTAGATATTCTAACATATATACTAACCAGTGAAAGAAGTTTGCAATGGACAGTTGTAGAAAACCCTCGGTTCTCAATGTATAGTGTGCAAAAGCCAGAAGGCAGTCACTGTTGGTCCTAAATGCCCAGTCTCCCTCAGACTACTCTAAGGTATGTCAAAGGTTTGAGCCACAGGTGAAGCTAGCTGTTTTGTAGATAGCTAGTATTATACAGGAGCAACTGAAGTGATGTTTCCCACTAGGAGGATGCTGCCATCAAGTCAAAAGATGTTCTGTCTTTAAACAAATGAGTAATGTGGCATATGAATTTCAATGCTAGTGTGATGCCAGGTATGTAGGCCCTACATCCCAAAGACCGGCCAGTTGTATAAGACAGCGCATCCTTTCGGATGTTTGGAGCAAGCAACATATTGACCATACCCAACCAGCCTGTGCTTGCAAAACACGCAGCACAGTGTCCAATGTTAAAAGTGATTCTGTAAATAAACAACACTTGCCTGATGACCTTGAATGCATGAGAAATTATGCAGACAACCAATTTAGGATTATATAGGCTCACAGTGTGACACGTGGGTTTAACTCACTCCATTGTCAATGCACATTCCCTCAAAACTGCATTGAGGTGTCACATTTTGTCCTGTGACATTGTGAACTTCTAAAGAAAAATAAATTAAAATATACCTAAGTCAGTGATTTTGTTCTATTGTTTAGATTAATTGTTTTAGTTTTCTATGTTTAATACAAATACTTAGCAAATCTATTTAGTAACTGGTGCTGTATCTAGACATTTTTGTTTAATGTTTGTCTTTGAGGCTCTTCAGAGCTTTGTTGTCAGAGGTGTTCTCCCTCAGATAAAATGGTGAATTGCTGTTTCAGATAATTGTGACTGATCCAAAGATCTGTGCAAAACGAAGAGGACTTTCGTTGGTACCCTGTCCAAAATTTATCTCTTCACCACCAAAAGAAAGATTATCTTATCATTTCTGTCACTGTGGTTTATTGCACTGTTTGCACAAGTAAAACTGAAAGAACTGTGGATGCTGTAAATCAGAAACAAAAGCAGAAGTTGCTTGGAAAGCTCAGCATGTCTGGCAGCATCTGTGTGGAGAAATCTGAGGAAGGGTCAGTCGACCTGAAATGTTAACACTTATTTCTCTCCAAAGATGCTGCCAGACCTGCTGAGTTTTTTCCAGCAATATCTGTTTTTATCTCTGTGTGCACATTTGTAGTTGTGTTTCCTTGTGTATTTGTTCTTTGTATTTCTGCATGGAAAAAGGTTTTGGGAAGGTTGTAAGCCTACTGATCACGGTGGGCATATCCATATCCAGCAGATATTCCCAAACCACTACAAGTGATGATGTAGTTACTGCTGGGGACAGTTGTATGTATCCTTTTGCTGTTCCTCGTGCCATGAGTGTGCTGTGAAAGTACTTAATTGGCTGTGAAGCATTTTGAGATGTGAAAGCAGACAAATATTTCCAAGTTCTTCTGGAGTTACAGGGACAGTGAAATTTGCTGACAGTCTTTTGAGCTTGATATTAGCAGTCTGAAATTGGCTTGGAGTGTATTCATAAGCATTATTATACCATTTGCTGCTGAAAACTATGTCTTAGGTCTCATTTAGACATTGCAGGTCAAGTTTAACCTACTTCGCCCAGTGAAATTTATATGTTGGGAGGTTATGAATAGCCTGGATCCACTCACTGCCCTGACTTCACTCCGTTTTTCCCTGGTGAGGTATCGTCTTCACCAGTTTGGAAATTGGCGAGACTGTTGTTGCGAGCAAGAGATGTTTTGGAATATTTTACTGTTAATCTTTAGCTTCTTCATCTAAGCAGTTTGAATCTTTTTATCCATGACTGATGAGTGTTTGTGTTGAGATTTGATCGTTAGTCGTTCATGATGTATAAAGGTTTTAGGTATTAGTTATTTTAAAAACCTTTTCCATTTTTCTTTCCAGAGAATTTTGCTGCGGACCTTGCGCTTTTTGCAAAGTAAGTTATACTTCTCCAGTGTAGAAGGCAATATAAGGATCTCTTAAAATGGTTAAATCCCTGATGAGATAGGCATAAGCACCGTTAAAATGGAGATAAACTGATGACCCGAAGAAAAAACCTTTGTTCAGCAAAATAAGTTGTAAGAGTTTGAAGTAAGATTCAGATGTGGTTTAAACCTCCTGATTGAAATTGAATTGACTTAACTTCACAGGTTTCCATATATAACACTTCAGCTTATTCCATGTGAGTGTGTAGGTGTATGTTTGCAATCGGTCATTTGAGACTGAGATTTCCTGACTGTTTTTGTGCATATTGGCAAAAGTAGAAGCTGTATGGACTATTTTTCTTTTCTGATTTTGGGTGACCTTTGTTAAATGATTGAAGTCAGTGTTTCTGATTTGGAAAATTTCCCATTTTCAGCGTCAAGCAAAATCCAGCTGGAATATGTGCGAAGAACTATACAAAAGTATAGAGAACATTCTCTATACTGTGCTGCAGCTGATTTGCTGTTTCATGTCAATTCATTGATCAGCAATCCTTGTGACTTCTCCGAAGAAGCTATAATATGATGTAATCATCTCCAAACTGTTGGGTAGTTTTAGGGAAAGAGGATAGGGCACACCAATAATCATTTAAAGCAAAATGAAAATTTATTTTTATGCTTTTAAGATATCACTGGCAGATATGGCTCACTCATGGGATTTAACTATTCCTGATACCTTTTGCCAAAACATTTCAGTTTGATTTTGCTTTATTTTAAATTCCAAAAAAAGTGCATGAGAGATTGAGAAAACAGAAACAAATGTCTCTTTTCTCTTTCCTTTTGGGTTCAATTAAATTGCCTGAGATGTGTTGGAGAGCATCCATTTCCAATGAATATCAAGGAACTCCCTTAACTTTGTACCAAAACAGAAGATGCTGAAAATACTCAACAGGTCTGGCAGCATCTGTGAAGAGAAATCAGAGATAACGTTTCTGGTTTGGTGTCAGAGTTCTGGGGAAGGGCGACCAGAGCTAGAACATAGAACATTACAGCACAGTACAGGCCCTTTGGTCCTCGATGTTGTGCCGACCTGTCATACCAATCTGAAGCCCGTCTAACCTACACTATTCCATGCACGTCCATGTGCTTGTCCAATGACGACTTAAATGTACCTAAAGTTGGCGAATCTATTACCGTTGCAGGCAAAGTGTTCCATTCCCTTACTACTCTCTGAGTAAAGAAACCACCTCTGACATCGGTCCTATATCTTTCACCCCTCCATTTAAAGCTATACCCCCTCGTGCTCGCCGTCACCATCCTAGGAAAAAGGCTGTCCCTGTCCACCCTATCTAACCCACTGATTATCTTGTATGTCTCAATTAAGTCACCTCCCAACCTTCTCTCTAACGAAAACAGCCTCAAGTCCCTCAGCCTTTCCTCATAAGACCTTCCCTCCATACCAGGCAACATCCTAGTAAATCTCCTCTGCACCCTTTCCAAAGCTTCCACATCCTTCTTATAATGCAGTGACCAGAACTGTACGCAATACCCCAAGTGCGGCCGCACCAGAGTTTTGTACAGCTGCAGCATAACCTCTTGGTTCCGGAACTCGATCCCTCTATTAATAAAAGCTAAACCACTGCATGCCTTCTTAACAGCCCTGTCAACCTGGGTGGCAACTTTCAAGGATCTGTGTACATGGACACTGAGATCTCTCTGCTCATCTACACTACCAAGAATCTTACCATTAGCCCAGTACTTTGCATTCTGGTCACTCCTACCAAAGTGCATCACCTCACACTTGTCCGCATTAAACTCCATTTGCCACCTCTCAGCCCAGCTGTGCAGCTTATCTATGTCTGTCTGTAACCTACAACATCCTTCGTCACTATCCACAACTCCACTGACCTTGGTGTCGTCTGCAAATTTACTAACTCATCCTTCTACGCCCTCATCCAGGTCGTTTATAAAAATGACAAAGCGCAGTGGACCCAACACCGACCCTTGCAGTACACCACTAGTAACTGGTCTCCAGGATGAACATTTCCCATCAACTACCACCCTCTGTCTTCTTTCAGCAAGCCAATTTCCGATCCAAACTGCTATATCTCCCACAACTCCATTCCTCCGCATTTTGTACAATAACCTACTGTGGGGAACCTTATCGAATGCCTTGCTGAAATCCATATACACCACATCAACCGGTTTACTCTCATCTACCTGTTTGGTCACCTTCTCAAAGAACTCAATAAGGTTTGTGAGGCTAACTCTGATTTCTCTCTACAGATGCTGCCACACCTGCTGAGCTTTTCTGCTACTTCAGTTTTTGCATCTGATTTTCAGCATCCACAGTTCTTTTGGTTTTCACTGAACTTTGTTTTTGATAAAACTGATTAATAGCTTGTTATCTTGATCTTGTAAAGCATTATGAGAATTTCATTTGTGCCTTATTACCATTTGGATCTTGACTATTAATAGCACAGAAGTGACCACTTGGTCCATTTGAATTACTGAAACAATGTAGAATCCCAGGGCTTTATCTCTTCTGAATGAGAGAACGGGCAGTGCAGCACTGAGCACAGCACTGAAACCTAGAAGATGTGCTCAAGGCAAGGTGTATATGATGGCCTACACCATATTGTTCTTTGGCATCTGAATGTTGCTCTGGTTGTTGTCCATCCCTAGTTGCCCATGAACTGAGTGGCATGCCAGTCCATTTTTTAGAAGACAATCAACCATGTTGCAGTGGGTTGCATGTAAGCCAGACTAGATAACAATATCCATTTTCCTTCCCTAACTAAAATAATATAATTAACAATAGTTTCATTGTCACAATTATGGAGACTAGCTTTGTATTTCAGATTTATTAATGAAATTTAAAATTCCACCAGCTGCCGTAGTAGAATTTGAACCTGTGTCCCAGGAGCGTTAGGTTGACCTGTGTATTATTATATTAGTGATAATTCCATCCTCAAATGCTGACACAGCCTTTTAAATTATATATTAAGAAATGCAATTTCTCCTGAAGAATAAGTGCATTTCCCAAAGTAATTTCAATATTAGTAATGCAAACTTTAATTTCTTTCAACAGACATGGAAAGCGCACCACTGTCAACACAGATGATGTGAAACTGCTGGCAAGGAGGAGCAAAGCCCTGGTGAAATTGCACTTTCTTTTATATTTGTCATGATATTGTGTTCCAAATTTGCCCTCACAATTTAAAATGCTCTAAAGCTTAATAGTGTATAAACAATGCCAAAAAGAGGCATGAAGTTCAAACATTTCGTCTTGCAATCATCATGAGCATGATGCAAGAAATCAGACTTTGAAGAAACACCAATTTGTACAGCATGAGGAGAAGGTGCTGATTGTTGGACCATGTTGGTCAAATTTTTTGAAGGCTCGTTTCCATATGGAATAATCTGAGATACACTGAGCACCTTTTTTGTTAGGGCCTGAGGTGGTAGCTTTGAGTTTACGCAATATATTGTGAGTGATGATTTGATCAAGGTAGCCAATATCACGCAGGATAGTTTTGATAGACTGCTTTTGGTTACTTTGATAAATTGTGATAAGTTATTGTTTTCTTTCTAAAGATTTATGTCCCAGTCCTGATGAGTACAAGACAAAAAACTTCAACTTCATATCTTCTTTTAGCAATGTTTAAATTCTTAACAGTGTTCTTAATAGAATGCTCATTGAGGAAAGAGCATTCAGACTGTTAACATTTAGTATATTAGCATGTGCAGATTACACTGCTATGGATTCATTCAGTTTTTAAAATATTTCTTGAGGAAAATATTGCCAAGAGGAAAATACATGATACAATCAATGATGGGTTTTCAGTCACTCGGAGATAGCAAGAACTGCAGATGCTGAAGCCAGAGTCAGTACAGTGTGGAGCTCGAGGAACACAGCAGGCCAGGCAGAGTCAGGGGAGCAGGAAAGTCAACCTGATGAAGGGTCCCGACCTGAAATGTTGACTTCCTTGCTCCTCTGATGCTACCTGACCTGCTGTGTACCTCCAGCTCCCCACTATATTGATACAATCAGTGTTGATTCCAGACTCCCTGAAGAGTCATAGCATCAGACCGAGGAAACCTCCGACTGATTACCTCATACTGCTCCTTCACCAGCTGATGAATCTGTGCACCTTCATGTTGAACAACACTTGGATGAAGCACTGAGTAGTGAGAGTGCTGAATGTACTGTGGATGAGAGCTATAGCTGCGCCGCAACAGCCTGAGCTGGTTGAGCCTGAAAGGATATAGCTGCTAGCCTTGATCTGCAGCAGGCAATGAGGGAACCAATAAGAGTGAAAAACATACATGAACTCATCCTTGCCCATCTGCCTGCTGCAAATGCGTCTGTAAGAGTGATCACTGCACAGCCCTTGTGGAGACTGAGTTCCATCCTCACATCTGTTGTATTATGTGGCATGTTCCATCTTCACATCCCTCATATTCACCACGATGAAGGGAGCAGACTTCAAACCTATCTAGCAGCTGAAAACTCGGCATCTGTGAGGTCATCACCAGTCTGATATTATCCTGATCAGACATTGGTGTGCAGCAGTGAAACATTGATTCTTTATTCCTCGCCACCTGGGGACTGAAACCTTATGCAGCATCCCCAAATGATGACTGAAAATGGCTTAACTCAGCACAGGGATCAAAGAGCTGATTGTTAAAATAAATTTTCCAATTAGTCTTTCAGTTTGGGACACTTACCTCAGTGCTACCAGAGCCTAAACAGTTGGGATTTTCTGTTCTGTGTCATTACTAATAATATGCTCTGGTATACAAAATCCACTATCGCTGATGAACTTCAAATCTATTCTCAATCACACAACTTGTGCACTTCTTTCATTCACTTCAACCTGAAGTTATTTAGCTAGAAGTCTGCTATGCATTTCCATTGTTTGGGGATTAAGTGGGCAATTTTTTTGTCTCAGTTGATGATTTCCAGTTGTGCACCTGTGTTTCATACATCGGAGGTAAAAGCTTTTAGTCAAGACTGCTGATTTGCTTTAAGATTATTGGTGCCTTTCAGAACTTTAAGCTTGTACAGCTAATCATACTTTAATGTTTCCAGTGCGCTCAGGATCAGTTCTGAGTCTGGTCTTCCATGCCTCAATAGTCATGTCATTTTGCTTGGGTACTTATACAGAATGACCGCAATAAGAGCCCAAATCATTTCCTTGTCAAAACCAACACAGAGTGCACAAACAAAATGACCAGACCCTTAATTTAATCTGCCCCTTCCCTCAGCAACCGCAGTACCATATATTACAAAATGACAATTTATTAATGCTGGCTTACTCTGAATAATTTGAAGTGTTGATGTAGCAGTTGTACATTTAATATCTTTATTAGGGTTTGCTTAATTGAAATGTCTTTAAAGTATTGTATTACACTAATGAAGTATATCTACATGTCCAACTCTCTATTCCTTCAACCAAGCCATTGGTATAAATGGTGGAAAGTTGAGGCATCAGTGCAGCACAAATCCCTGTGGAACAGCACTTGTCACTACTCCTTAACCAGCGTACATTAGCTTTTATTCCCATTCTTTAAGTCTTGTTACCATACAATGGAAAACTGCTTCCCATTGCAGAGTTGGCAGTATGATTATTTATTTAGTTGGCAAAGCTACCAGCTTGATGAGTAAAATGATAGTGAGGACCAGGTTTTCTCTCTCCTGGATGCTCATGACATCACAGCTTTGGTTGGAGAATAGACCAGCTAGAAACTGACTAGAAACCTTAAAATTAATGGTGATGCACACAAAATAGCAATCCAGATACAAGAGATGGTTCTTTGTGCTCCCAACAGACTTGATAGCAACATATCGTGCTTTCATCCTACATAAAGCACATTACTCAAAGCTTAAAAGTTTGATTTATTGCTTTTCCAGCTGAACTTCATTACGGAGAAATGTAATGAACTAGCTTCCAGTAATGCGGAGCAGAAAGAGAAGAGAGCAGTCCCAACAGGAAAAGGAAAGAAGAAATCTGATCGCCACCTTGAGCCTATGGTAACTGAAAGTGAAGATGTTGCCATTGATTAATCTACAGAAAAGGCATTTCAAATTGAAAGTTTATCTTGGACCTGGTACAGAAAGTGAGATCTCTGCAGCTCATTCAACAAAATTTCTCATGCCTGTCTTTGAAGATTGGAAGATTGGAAGATGCAAATGAGCACCAAATTTGGATTACATAAAGTTTGAAATTGTTATGGAAACGACAATAAAAAAAAGATGAGGTTCAGGTAAATAGACATCAGTCTTTCTTGGCCTGGTGACTGATTTTGTAAATGATGACTGGTACCTTTTTGGACTATAATTTACAGTGAATAAAGTTGTCTCAGAACTTTTGGATGCATTGAAATTAGTTTCTGCATTCTTAATCGGATTTAATTTGTCTGTGCAAAGTAATACTGTTGATTACTTCAAGGTTTTATCAGTACTTAAATTTTTCATTAAAATGGATGTATAATAAATTTATTTTGTTTCATCGTAATTCTGTAAAATACTAGGCTGAATATTTCTTTGGAAGCAGAAAGGAGGCAAAGCACCTGCTTTGAGTTAAATAAAAACAAGAAAATGGGTATTCCTCATGGCCCATCCAGTCTAATGGCAGGACCTGATTAACACTGGGAGTCGGCCATCAGGTGGACAGCCCTCACTCAGCTCCATGTTCTGTTTGGGAGAACAATATAAAAGAGGAGGAAGGAGGCATTGAAATACTGGGCAAGCTAGAAGGGTTGGTAGAAAGATTGGATGTTTCAAGAATGAGATCTGAAAAATTGAGGGGAATATAGTGGGCCTGTTAGATGTACTCGGAAGCTTTGGGGTATAGGCTAAGTGGGTAAGTGGGACCCAGCAGCAGGGAAGTGGAAAGAAGCCTACCTTGTGAATCCAACAGTTCTTGTCTTTTCTGCAGGAGTTTCATGAGAGGTGGAATGTGCTGTTTAAAAATGAGGCCAGAAGCCTCAGACGGTACACCACTCCTTCAGTAAAATACTGAAATGTCAAACAAGAGAAGGCACTCAGGTCTCTAAATCAGATGAACAGTGTTCAAACCTCAAATGTCAGAGATTTATAGCTAAACCAAAATCAAAACAGCGGTCACCTTGCTCTGTATAGCTCAATACGTAAATCCTTATTGGTTTTATTTAAATTATTCCTCCTCATCCACCCTAACCATAGTTAAACATGGCTTGAGAGTGGTTCTGTTTTCAAACAGTCATCCACAGGAGGTATAAGAAATTATATAAAGTTCATTGTTTCCTCCATCATAGATGATGCCTCGCCTAAGTCCGTAAGAAAAAGGAGCAGAATTAGGCTATTTGGTCCATCACTCATGTTCTACCATTTGATCGTGGCTAATATGTTTCTCAACCTTGTTCTCCTGCCATCTCCCAGTAACCTTTGAGCCCTTTACTAACCAAGCACTCATCTCTATTTTAGCTGCACTCAATCACTTGGCCTTCACAGTCCTCTGTGGCAGTGAATTCCACACATTAATCATCTTCTGTCTGAAGAAATTCCTCCTCATCTCAGTACTAAATGGTCAAACCTTCACTCTGAGGCTGTGCCCTTGGGTCCTAGACTCTCCTACAAGTGGAAACATCTTCTCCATATCTACTTCATCCAGACCCCTCAGTACTCTGTTTCGATCAGATTGCCTCTCATCCCTCTAATCTGGGAGTACAGACCCAGACACTCAACCCCAAGCCCTTCGACCTTGTGATTAATCTTGTAGACTTGCGCCAGTTCCAGCACATCCTTGCTTAGATATGGGACATAAAACAATAATAAGCTCACAATATTCCAAATGTGGTCTCAACAAGGCTTAAACAGCCTCAGCAGTACATCTTTGGTCTGGTTTGCTAGCCAACTGGAAGTGGATGCTACCATTGCATTTGCTTTCTTAACTGCCATTTGAAACTCCATGTTGACCTTGAGAGAATCCTGAAGTAGGATTCTTAAGTCCCTTTGTGCTTCAGATTTCTAAAGCCTCTCGCCATTTAGAAAATAGTCTATGCCTTGATTATTCCTTACAAGGTAAATAACCTCACACTTTCCCACATTATATTCCATCTGCCACTTCTTGACCCATTCTCCTAGCTTGTCCATGTCTTTCTGATGCCTCCCTGCTACCTCAACACTACCTGTCCCTCCCCCTATCTTTGTGTTATCTGCAAACTGAACAACATGTTCTCAGTTCCTTTGTCAGATTGTTAATGGATAATTTGAATGGTGTGGTCCGGTACACATTCCTTTGGAACTCCAGTAGTCGCTGGTTGCAATTGTGAAAAAGACCCCTTTATCCCTACTTGCTTCCAGTCAGCCAATCCCCTTTCCTTGCCAGTACCTTGCCCCTAACACTGCGGACTCTTATTCAGCAGCTTCCTGTGTATTACTTTGTCAGAGGCCTTCTGGAAATCCAAATAGATCTGGTCGACTGGCTCTTCTTAGTCAAATTTGCTCATTACCTTGTCAAAGAATTCTAACAAATTTGTCAGATATGACTTCCCCCGACAAAGCTATACTGACTCAGTCCTATTTTTACCATGCACTTCTAAACACTCCTCAATCTCATCCTTAATAATGAATTATAAAAATCTTATCAATGACCAAGGTCTGGCTCGCCAGCATATAGTTTCCTGACTCCCTCCCTCCCTTAAATAGGGGTGTTTTCTTAGCTATTTTCCAGTTCTCTGGGACCCTCCCTGACTCTATTGTTACCTGAAAGATTGCCACCAATGCCTCTGCAGCCTCCTCAGGTATTGCCTTCAGAACCCTGATACATAGTCCATGTGGTTCAGGTGGTTTATCCAAGTTCAGTCCTTTCAGCTTCCCAACACCATCTCCAGAGTGATAGCCAGTACACTCATCTCTATCCCCAACTCTCTTAAAGTTCTGGAGCGCTGTTGGTATCTTCCACTGTGAAACTAATCCAAAATACCCATTCAGTTCCTCTGCCGTTTCTTTGTTCCCCATCACTACTTCTCCAGCTTCATTTTCCAGCAATGCCGAGTTTCGTCTTTGTCTTACCTTTTTAGATTCTTGCAATCTTCATCTACATTACTAGCTAGCTTACACCAATATTTCATCTTCTTCTTGATATTGCTTTTTAAATTGTCCTCTGCTAGTTTTTAAAAGCGTCCGAATCCTTTGGCTTCCCACTAAACTTCACCACATTGTATGTTTTTTTCTTTTGCTTTTATGCTGCCCCTGGCTTCCCTTGTCAGCAACGGTTGCCTCATCTTCCCTTTAGTACATTTCTTCCTTGGGATGAATATCTGCTAACACCTCCCTAATAATCCCTAGAAACCCCCTGCCTTGTTGCTCCACCACCTTCCCTTCCCTTTCCGATCAGTTCTGGCCAGCTCCTCCATCATGTCTTTGTAGTTACTTTTACTCAATTGTCATACTGTTACATCTGACTCCAGCTTCTCCGTCAAACTGCAGGGTGAATTCTATCATGTTATGTTCACTGACCCATAGGGATTCCTTCACCTTAAGCTCCCTAATCCAATTTGCCTCATTACATACACCAAATCCAGAATTGTGATCAGAGATAATGGGAACTGCAGATGCTGGAGAATCCAAGATAACAAATTGTGGGGCTGGAAGATCACAGCAGGCCAAGCAGCATCTTAGGAGCACAAAAGCTGACGTTTCGGGCCTAGACCCTTCATCAGAAAAGGGGGATGGGGAGAGGATTCTGAAATAAATAGGGACAGAGGGGAGGTGGACTGAAGATGGATAGAGGAGAAGATAGATGGAGAGGAAAGTATGGGTGGGGAGATAGGGAAGGCATAGGTCAGTCTAGGAGGACAGAAGGGTTAAGGGGGCAGATGAGATTAGTATGTAGGAAATGGAAGTGCGGCTTGAGGTGGTAGGAGGGGTTAGGTGAGAGGAAGAACAGGCTAGGCAGGCGGGGCTGAGCTGGACTGGTTTTGGGATGCTCTGGGGGGAGGGGAGATTTTGAGGCTTGTGAAATCCACATTGATACCATTGGGCTGCAGGGCTCCCAAGCTGAATATGAGTTGCTGTTCCTGCAACCTACGCCCAAGCGGAATATGAGTTACTGTTCCTGCAACCTACCCCACCGACTTGCACCCACCTTCCTGCAAAAATTCCATCCCCTTTTCCCAATTCCTTTGCCTCCGCCGCATCTGCTCCCAGGATGAGGCATTCCACTCCCGCACATCCCAGATGTCCTCCTTCTTCACGCGCTGCAACTTCCCCCCTGCAGTGCTCGAGAACGCCCATGAACGCGTCTCCAGCATTTCCCATACCCCGCCCTTGTAATAACTGCCAAAAGAGAATCCCCCTAGTCCTCAAATACCACCCCACCAACCTCCGAATACAACGCATCATCCTCCGACACTTCTGCCATCTACAATCCGACCCCACCACTAAAGACATTTTTCCCACCCCACCCTTGTCTGCCTTCTGGAGAGACCACTCTCTCCGTGACTCCCTTGTCCGCTCCACATTCCCCTCCAACCCCACCACACCTGGCACTTACACCTGCCCTCACACCACCTCCCTCACCCCCATCCCAAGATGACTTTCCACATTAAGCAGATGTTCACCTGCATATCCACCAATGTGGTATATTGCATCCGCTGTACACTGTATGGCTACCTCTACATTGGGGAAACCAAGCAGAGGCTTGGGGACTGCTTTGCAGAACACTTACACTCGTTTCGCAGTAAACAACTGCACCTCCCAGACGTGAACCATTTCATCTACCCCCCGCCCCCCCATTCCTTAGACGACATGTCCATCCTGGGCCTCCTGCAGTGCCATTATGATACTACCTGTAGGTTGCAGGAACAGCAACTCATATTCCGCTTGGGAACCCTGCAGCCCAATGGTATCAATGTGGATTTCACCAGCTTCAAAATCTCCCCTCCCCCCACTGCATCCCAAAACCAGCCCAGCTCGTCCCCACCTGCTTAACCTGCTCTTCCTCTCACCTATCCCCTCCTCCCACCTCAAGCCACACTTGCATTTCCTACCTACTAACCTCATCCTGCCCCCTTGACCTGTCCATCCTCCCCGGACTGACCTATCCCCTCTCTACTTCTCCACCCATACTCTCCTCTCCACCTATCTTCTCCTCTATCCATCTTCGGTCAGCCTCCCCCTCTCTCCCTATTTATTTCAGAATCCTCTCCCCATCCCCCTTTTCTGATGAAGGGTCTAGGCCCGAAATGTCAGCTTTTGTGCTCCTAAGATGCTGCTTGGCCTGCTGTGTTCAACCAGCTCCACACTTTGTTATCTCCAAATCCAGAATTTACTGTTACCTAATGGACACTACCACAAGCTCCTCCAAAAAGCCATCATTCTTTTTCTTCAGATGTGCTACCAACCTGATTTTCCCAGTGCACCTGCATATTGAAATCCCCTAAGATTATTGTACTGGTGCCTTTCTTACATGCCTTTTCTATCTCCTGATTTATTTTCTTCCCCATGTACTACTACTACTAGGGTGCCTGGACACATCTCCCATCGGAGACTTTCTTTACTTTGCGGTTCCTTAACTCTGCCCACACACATTCTACGCCTTCCAACTCTATATCACTCCTTGCTATTGACTTAATTTTGTTTACTAACAAGGCAACATCGTCTCCTCCGCCTATCTATCTGTCCTTTTGATAGAATGCAGATGCTTGGATATTTAGTTCCTAGCCCTGATCCCCTTGCAGCCACTTCTGTGACATCCACATCATACCTGCCAATTTCAATCTTCACTACAAGCTCATTTACCTTGTCTCATATACTACATGCATTTAAGTACAACACCCTCAGTCCTGCTTTGACTGACCCCTTCTCATAGTTGTCCCCTCATCTGCTGTGCCCGAAGTGAACTCCTTCACCTTTTCCACACTCTGTTTCCTCTTACTTTTTCTGGAAAATGTAATAACCCCCGGACCACCTTAATATTTTCCATAATTTTCCATGCAACTGAACCCAACCCCCACCTGATTTTTTTCTAACGATTTCTGTCTTCATTCCATCGGTATTAAAATTATATGTAACCAGATTACAAGCTTGTTCAAGTTCAATGATCACATTACTTAAAAAAAACACAAATGTGTAAAATTGAATTAGTAACGTGATTCAGATTTTGACACAACAACCTTTAACAGTTCCTGCTGTACAGTTAAGAATAATCAATGTTCACATCACCAGGATTTAAACCAGTTTAGCTCTGCATTATGTTTTACTTTTCACCATATTATTTTTCTTGTGTGCTCATTGCACTCACTATTGAATAAAATCTGCTGTTACAAAGTTGTTGAGAATTTAAGAAAACAAACAGATATAGATAGAACACTGCAAAAGCACCCAAGTGGAGCATTTTCCTGAAACAGATCTAATATTTCATTAAAATTGCCCATTGAATAATTGTGCATTTGTGTTTTAGTAAGCAAATATTTCCCGTTACTTGCTGTTAAAAGGTTAGTCAGTTTCTGTTCGCCCTGAAGAGCCTATGGTTTGCTTACGATTGTAATTTTTCAGTATTTGCTTCACAAATTCTACATGCTTTCAACTTTACTCTACCCAAGTGATGTTGACTGCAATACCTGCAATGAAAGAGATTTCAATTGGGTAAAATTAAATCAGAACTGTTATACAAAAATAAATCTGATTCAATTGCCCAGTCTTTTGACTAAATTAAGGTGCGATTGTGTTGGGAAACAGTCTGAACCACACTGTGAACTTCCAATAAGCAAGCAAAATTGGACAGTAAAATATTAATATGTGACATTAAATGAATTACTGTAAATGCATATAGACTAACCATGCTGTGCTAGCAAGTGAAATGTTAAAAGTTGAAATCTGCTGCTTCATTGTTGTGAAAAAGTAGTTACATTTGATAAACTATGGGATTTTACTGAAGTTCCTTGTATTATACACTGAGATGTGAAGATTCAGTGTGATGTTGTTAGAATTTATTAAATTACATGATTTTTAACCATATAACTATAATTCTGCTGGTACCTTTGATTTAATATAGATAGAGATTGATTTGAATATTCCAGAAATGTCCAAAGCTGGGAAAGTAAATAAGTTAAGCACAGCAATAAGATTCCTCTAGTCAGTGAATATTAATTAGATAACACACTGAGGTAGAACACTTCTTTGTCCATTGCATCTATGCTCAGAGTCTTAGCTGGGTTGAAAATCTTGATATTCTGCAGCAGCTGTCACGATTGTTTAAAAATGTTTGTTTGAAGAGTTGGTGCAGCCACAGTGAGTGGCGTCCTCCTGCACCTAACAATTCAATGATGTGTTCGAATGGCCTTGACTCAATTGCCATTGAGCTTAAACTTGTGACCCAACTCTGTATTGCCAGCTGCTAAGGAAGATGAAAACATGATGATGCATCTTTTCATAGCTTGGCCTGGCACTGTGCATGATTTGCTAGAAATGCCATTAACCAGCACAAAATGTCAAAAGATGAATGCACCAAACTAAATCACTCCTGCCTAGTCAGACAAACCTGGAAGTGTCACACATGAAAAGTCAGTGTCATATTTGGGTCTGTTTCAAAAATAATTAACAAAACCACAATAAATCACAATTGATCAATAAAAAATAGGTGTGTGTTTATGTTTTAAAGGGCATTTTTTTTATTTTGCCATCTTTAGTTTTCCCAATGATCTTCCCTCTTCTCAATGGAGAAGCTAGAATTGTGCAAACTGCAGCCAGTATATAGAGACCCCTTCATAGTAGCAATTTACCTGTTACTAATCTCAGGAAATATTTATTTACAATAATTTTGTGGTTTTAAAGAACAAACTGAGTTAAACATTGTAGGAGAATAAAACTTTGATTCACTTGTAAAGCGATACAATGTAAATTTAATGTAAGAAATCCCAGGCAAAATCTGCTAATATATTGAGAAACGTTTTGTGGATAATATGTATTTCACGTTAAATGTAGTCATAATGCTAGAATAAAAATTATCTTCGCTTCTGATGAAATTTGATTTTAAAAGTAACCACTTCATTGTGGGACCATGTCTTACCAGAATTTATACTCCAGCATGCTGAGAAATATGTATATATTTTTTAATTTGCCTGGTTATTATTCCAGTTGCATTTCCTACTTTGCAGTTCTAACAAATCCTGCAGCCTAAATCAATAGTCTGCTTTAACTTGAGTTCTGTGCAAATACCTTGGACTTAAGGTTCAAAAGCCTGACGTGCCTGAATGCCTGAACTTAGTTTAGTTATGTCAAAACATTTTGTTCAAAGCTGTTTGCTGGAAAAATAAATTAGAACTCATTTTGTCTCAAGGCAGCTTAGGGATGGCATAAACTTTTCCAGACATTCGGACTGGATGAGACATTACTAAAGTAGAAAATTAAGAACAACATGATTGTTCAGGGAAATTCTAAACCATTAATGTAGCTGATTCATGATGCATTCCATGAATCATCTTCCTTCCACCCCCACTATTTCTCACTGGTGATTCTGCACATGCTTCAAAGGTTGTTGGCACGTGTAAAGGGTTGATTTTGTTTTAGAAAAGATCTTTGTTTCACAATATGTGGAGGAACCAGGCAGCTGCTGTTTGTAGTGTTAAATAGTCATTACTTGCAGGACAACAGTTTTCAAACTAGCATTTAAACTCTAAACTCATTGTGAGCTGATACTGGAGATCTTCAAGAAAGTTTTTTTTTGAAATACTTGTAATCATTTCTGCTGCTGAAGTAATAAGTGTCTGTCCTTGCAAATCATCTCCCTGGCTTTTGGAAGTAAGGACAGGAGCTCCTGGGAGTGTGTCAATTATCCAAGGTGGTGAAAACCTCTAGCCTAGGAACCCTGTGATTTGGGAAGCAGATGGGAAGGTAAATATGAAGTTGAGGATCACCCACTATCATATTGAATGAAGGATTATGTTTGATGACCATATGTGTACTCCTCCCATTTCTTTTGTTCCAACTTTTTAATTGAAATGGTAATCTAATGAAGAAGGCTGACACTAAGAATGAAATTCCACACTGCTTTGTAAAGGTATTTCTAGTACTTATTAGTCAGGGGAATTGGACAATTACTATTTTCTTAATAGAAATAATTTGTTTAATAGATTTTTTAAAAGCAGTTCATGATGGATGCATTACTCGTGAGATAAGCTTTTATTGCCAAGGCCTGCCTTCCAGGAGGGACATTCTTTTGACACTTGATAGTGGTTTGATATAATGGAGTGAGTAGTTATTAGGTCGCTTCAATCAACAAATCCTGCAGCCTAAATCAATAGTCTGCTTTAACTTGAGTTCTGTGCAAATACCTTGGACTTAAGGTTCAAAAGCCTGACGTGCCTGAAGCAAGCATTTAGCAGTCAACCATGTTGGTGTCACATATGAGGTAACATCTGAGAGACATTTGTGAACCATTTGAATTTTTACAACAATCTTGACAGATTTAGCTTTAGACTTTGCGATGCCAGCATTTTTTCTATTTAATTTCCAGAGTTTTAAAAGAATAAATTCAAATTTTGAAACTACCATCAAAGAACAGAACACTGTGGGTGCTCCTTTTTTAACTATCGTTTTCTGGTTTTAACTCAGACGATTAATTTTGTGCAATACGTTCCCAGGATTTGCTTGCCCTGCAAACCTAGTCATTACAGTGCCTCACCCATAGAATAGATTGAACAGGGTCAGTGTGGTGTTTAAAGAAAAATTATGTCCCAATTTTAAGGCAAGGATGCAATACCAGGTTTTTCATTGACAGAAGTTTCAAGTTTTTATTAATGGCTGTAGCTCGAAGGCACAATTATTTTGCAACTGGGAAATGACTTCTTTGGAACTAAGTTATTCTGTAATGGAAAAATAAATTGAATTGTTTGGCAAATGGCATTTTGCTACCTCTGCGCATTTAACAAGTTTTCATTTATGGTTTTAATGAACTGGTGAATGCAAGAGGTTCCCAGTAGTGTTGTGGATGAATGTGCTGATGTATATTATGTAGTGAGAGGACTTTGGTTAAAATTTCTTTCACAGTTCTGTAGTTGGTTCTTGATACCATACGATTGTACGCCAGCTGAAGCTGATATTTCTTAAGTTAAGACAGAATTGTTCATTTGCTGTCATAACAGTTAGTTTGCATCCCATTATCAGTGAGACCTGGAAAGTCCATAAGACATAAGACATAGGAGTGGAAGTAAGGCCATTCTGCCCATCGAGTCCAGTCCACCATTTAAATCATGGCTGCTGGGCATTTCAACTCCACCTCCCTGTTCTCTCCCCATAGCCCTTGATTCCTTGTGAGATCAAGAATTTATTGATCTCTGCCTTGAAGGCATCTAACATCCCCGGGGCAATGAATTCCACAAGCCCACCACTCTCTGGCTGAAGAAATGTCATCTCATTTCTGTTTTAAATTTACCCCCTCTATTTCTAAGGCTGTGCCCACGGGTCCTAGTCTCCCTGCCTAACGGAAACAACTTCCCAGTGTCCACGCTCTCTAAGCTATACATTATCTTCTAAGTTTCTATTAGATCTCCCCTCAACCTTCTAAACTCGAATGAATACAATCCCAGGATCCTTAGCCGTTCATCATACGTTAAACCTGCCATTCCAGGGATCATCTGTTGGAATCTTCGCTGGACACACTCCAGGGCTAGTATGTCCTTCCTGAGGTGTGGGGCCCAAAATTGGACGCAGTATTCTAAATGGGGCCTAACTAGAGCTTTATAAAGTCATGTGGGGATGAATTAGAAACATAAAAAATAAGTGCAGGAGTAGGTCCTTCAGCCCTTTGAGCCTGCACCACCAATCAATATCATCATTCCTGATCACGCAATCTCAGTATCACATTCCACCCTCTCCCCTTTAGCCACAAGGGCCATGTCCAGCTCTCTTTTGAATATATCTAATGAACTGGCCCCAACAGCTTCTTGTAGGAGAGAATTCCTCAGGATCACAACTTTCTGCGTGAAGAAATTCTTCCTCATCTCAGTCCTGAATGGCTTATCCTTTATTCTTAGACTGTGACCCCTAGTTCTGGACTTCCCCAACATCGGGAACATTATTTCTGCATCTCGCCTGCCCAGTCCCATCAAGCTTTTATATGTTTCTATGAGATTCCCCCCATTCTTCTAAATTTCAGTGAATACAAGCCCAGTCAATCCAGTTTTTCCTTGTGTCAGTCCTGCCATCCCGGGAATCAGACTAGGAGACCAAAACTGCACACAATGCTCAAGGTGTGGCCTCTCCAATCCCTTATATAACTTCAGCAAGATATCCTTACTCTGATTCTCAAATCCTCTTGCTATGAAGGCCAGTGTGCCATTAGCTTTCCTCACTGCCTGCTGCACCTGCATGCCAACCTTCAGTGACTGTTCCACTGTGACACCCAGGTCTCATTGCACCTCACCTTTTCCTAAACTGCCACCATTCAGATAATAATTTGCCTTCCTGTTTTTGTGACCAAAATGAATAACCTCTCATTCACCAACATTACATTGCATTCACCCAGTACTTGCACACTCATCCAGCCTATTCAAGAAACTCTGTAGCCTCTTAGCATCCTCCTCACAGCACACACTGCCACCCAGCTTAGTGTCATCTGCAAATTTGAAGATGTTGCATTCAATTCTTTCATTCAAATTGTTAATGTATATTATCAATAGCTGTGGTCATAGCACTGAACCCTGTGGTACCCTAATCATCACTGCCTGCCACTTGAAAAAGGACCTGTTTATTCCAGTGATAATGGGAACTGCAGATGCTGGAGAATCCAAGATAACAAAGTGTGGAGCTGGATGAACACAGCAGGCCCAGCAGCATCTCAGGAGCACAAAAGCTGATGTTTCGCGCCTAGACCCTTCATCAGAGAGATGCTCTGATCTCTCTTGCTCTCTGATGAAGGGTCTAGGCCCGAAACGTCAGCTTTTGTGCTCCTGAGATGCTGCTGGGCCTGCTGTGTTCATCCAGCTTCACACTTTTTTATCTTGGATTCTCCAGCATCTGCAGTTCCCATTATCCCTGTTTATTCCAACTCTGTTTACTGTCTGTCAACCAGCTCTCTATCCATGTCAATACGTTACTTCCGATACCGTGCGTTTACAAGAGAAGATAAGGATAATTGCAAAATAAGTCTGCTTTAGGGTCAGGATGTTAGACTAGCCAAAGAGGTTTTCTTAATGTGCACTTTTGTTGCACAGTTAACAATAAGAACCTGTCATTTTTAAACATTCACACTTAAATATCACAGTCATTTGGTAGTACAGAACTTGTTGGAAAAAAACATGAATTTTCAGCAAAATGCCTTTCTTTCAGCAATTTTAAGTAGTCAGCTATGCAAATTGTTGTGAGATCATCAAAAGTTACTTAGGAAAGTCTTGTTCTATTTATTTCCATAGATATAAGATCAGAATATACAGTTTTGGTTTGTATGTTACTGATGACGATGTGGGTGTCACTATCAAAACAATGTTGAGTAAAATTGATAGAATTGAAGGCTGATAAATCACCAGGACCTGATAATCTACATTCCAGAGTAGAATCATAGAGTGATAGAGATGTACAGCATGAAAACAGACCCTTCGGTCCAACTCATCCATGCCAACTTGGGTATCCTAAAGTAATCTAGTCCCATGTGCCAGCATTTGGCCCATATCCCTCTAAACTCTTTATTCATTTACCCATTCAGATGTCTTTTAAATGTTGTCATTTTACCTGTCTGCATCACTACCTCTGGTAGTTCATTCCATACACGCACCACCCTCTGTGCAAAAAAGTTGCACTCTACGTCTCCTTTGAATCTTTCCCCCTCACCTTAAACCTATGCTGTCTAAATTTGGATCCCCCACCCTGGGGAAAAGATCTTGTCTATTTACTGTATCCATGCCCCTTCATGATTTTATAAACCTCTATAAGGTCATCCCTCAGCCTCTGATGCTCAAGGGAAGATAGCCCCAGCCTATTCACCCTCTCCCTATAGTTCAAACCTTCCACAATGTCCTTGAAAATCTTTTCTGAACCCTTTCAAGTTTCACAATGTCCTTCATATTAGCAGGAGACCAGAATACTTAAAGAAGTAGCCCTAGAAATAGTGGATGCATTGGTGGTCGTCTTCTGAACTTCTGTATACTGGGGAACAGTTTCTACCTTTTGGAGGGTAGATAATGTAACCTCACTATTTAAAAAGGGACTAGAGACAACACACAGAATTATAGACCAGTGAGTTTGACATAGTGTCCAGTGATGTGCTGGCTAGGTGGGTAAACATTTCAAAATTGAGATGAAGAATAAATTCTTCACCCAGAGAGTGGTGAACATGTGGAATACCACAAAAAGTGGTTGACCCATAGTAGCTGAGGCAGAGATCAACCAGTAGATTCATGATTCTAATGACTGATGTTTGGTTTATTTAATAATCTGCATTTAAATTTCACAGATGCTGTGTCCTATGAGCTAATTTTCTGAGATCATTAGTGTAGATTCAGGATCGTTGTCCAGCAGTATAACCATTGTGCTACCAGATTTTTAAAGATTTGTGAGGTATTTCCTTGTTTGTTTCTGTATGGTCACATAATTGTCCATCTACTGTGCAGAATTAGGTACACCCCTAGCACATAAAATACACCACAGAGTTTCACAGATCTGTAATTGTACTTTTGCTACCAATTTATTGACAGCCACCGAGAATATTCCATGTGTTGTTATCTTAATACATGATTGTTAGAAGGAAAGGCTTTTCAAATATGGTACATTACTTCATGATGTATCAAAGTATTTCATAAACAGTTATTTTATGAAGTGAAATCATGTATAGGAAAATGAGGCAGCTGTTTGATGAACAGCAAGTACTTGCAAACTTTAATAGAGCTGATGAACAGATAGATTTGTTTTTGTGATATTGGATGACCATGAGACTTAGGAACTGAAGTAGGACATTGAACCTTTTTGATCCTACTCTGTTCAATAAGACAATAGCAGAACTGACTGTGCTCTCAACTCCACTTGCCAGACTACCCATCCCCTACCATAACCCTTAACCCCTTGTCCGTCAAAAGTCTATCTAACACAATCTTGAATAAATTCAAAGAGGAATAAATAAACAACTGTTGGCCAGGATCTCAGAAGAGCCTTCACTAATGATTAATCTGGCATGTGCTCTGTTGCACAAGACAGAAGTTATTGGAATGAGCTAGCTTATTGAAATTTAGCTATTTCTGCTGTAGCAAATGTTCATATGCAGCATGTTGAAGGCTTCTGCTTTGAGCTACTCAGTGATCATCCTTGGTGTCTAAGACTGAACAACAAACTTTAGCAAGTTATTAAATTGTAAACATTTTCTGCCTGAGTTTCCTGGCTGATGACTTGTCCCTGGAATTGGAGTGATTTTGTTTTAAAACTACCCTGGGGATAGTGAAGCTATTTAAACTACCACAACACAAGGTCTTGTTGAAGTCAGCATAGACGAGAAAACAAATATGGGGCTTTCTGATCTGGGTGGGTCAGTGCACCATCTGACAGTCTGAACCTTTAGCTTTTGAAATGAGTAAATGCAATTGAGTAATGAATTGAAACAAGAGAGTAGATTGTTTTTCAAATGACACCAAGAATGGAAAATGATGCATTAAAATTATATTTTTTAAAAGTTACTTTTTATGTAAATACAGATTTGATTCCATGAATCTGGTTATCATTGTGTGAAATAAAAGCTTGGTGTTGTATGTCTTTGGAACTGTGCCCTTCTTTCTCTTTCACCATGTGAACTCTTTCCTGATGTAAAGTCTAAGGAAACGTTATGGTCAGTCAGGGTCTAGGCCCGAAACGTCAGCTTTTGTGCTCTTGAGATGCTGCTTGGCCTGCTGTGTTCATCCAGCCTCACATTTTATTATCTTGGAATCTCCAGCATCTGCAGTTCCCATTATCTCTCTTCAGTCACCTCCTGTCTGCTTTCTATTTCAGTCAGTCCGTATTCCTGCTCAGCATCTGAAACTCTACCTTGCTACTTAACTCACCGTTTAAATGTTCCCCAAAGCTTACAGGCATTCAGGCCTAAAGGGCTGAATGGCCTACTTTATTCCATTTTCCTTGCTACGTCTTTGATCAGCTGTGTCCCATAATGTTTCTAAAATATCGAACATGGGCTATAATACATTTTCAAACAGCAATTAAATTTAGGGTTTGGCCAAAAATGTTATGCTGGCCCAGTTGATTGGATGAGGCTGTTGCGTGAGGCAAAACCTGAAATGGATTTGTAAATGCAAACTGGAATAACTCCTCAGAGACTGGTATCCCATTACCAAGTCACCCTTTATTTATGGAGGGTCCTCAATACTGATCCAGTTCGCTCAGAGCCAGTTCTCACAGTGAACAGAGCCTCTGACAATCCTGTTATATCTGTCAGCCAGGGCTCCCTGATTAAACCAGATTTATAGCCTCAGTTGGTGAACTCGTATTTTATGGGGTCCACCTGGATGACCTTGTTACAATCACTATACAACAAGGATTTTGAATTCAATATGTTAATTCAGTGGTTAAAAGAATCTAGTCAATATTGGTACAGTAACACAATTCACTTGTTCCAAAAAGAACAGGCTCTACAGTAGGAAACTGACTGGATTAGATTGGCCAGTAGTTTACTCTGAATCTGATCTGGAATGACTTCTTCATTCCTAAGCATTGAGCACAGCTAGTGCAATAGAACCAAGAGGAACATTACATTTGTTGCTAACTATATTGTAGAGAACAAAATGCCTTTTGTCCATTCTGTGCAACATAGTTTGCTAATGATGTTTGCATCACATCTTAAATCACCCCATGAACAGCAGAAGATATTGCCTATTCAAATCTGAAATTGTAGATTAAAAACTGGAAGTGGAATAGGAGGCAATATATATTTTGTTGTTAGTCATCTAAACTCAGTAATATTCTGATCATGTCAGGGTATTGGTGATCAGTTAGCTCAGTTTGCTGATGCAGAATAATGCCAACGTTGTGGGTTCAATTCCCACACTGGCTGAGGTTACCATGAAGGATTTGTATTCTCAATCTCTCCCCTTGCCGAAGGATGGTGACCTTCAGGTTAAATTGGCACCAGTTGTCTTTCTCTTGTGAGCGAGCAACCCTATTTTGTGTCCTCTTTATTTCTTCTTGTGTTGTGTACAGGACACTTTATATTCTGACCATATACTTCAACGTAAGTGAGCCAAGAGATAGTTGTAATCACAAAACCATGCAGCCTTCCGGCCCTCTGCCTTCTTCCCGATCTTTTGTTCCTTTGGTTCTACAGCAACTGTTGGACACTAAATAATAAAATATGAGGCTGGATGAACACAGCAGGCCCAGCAGCATCTCGGGAGCACAAAAGCTGACGTTTCGGGCCTAGACCCTTCATCAGAGAGGGGGATGGGGTGAGGGTTCTGGAATAAATAGGGAGAGAGGGGGAGGCGGAACGAAGATGGAGAGAAAAGAAGATAGGTGGAGAGAGTATAGGTGGGGAGGTAGGGAGGGGATAGGTCAGTCCAGGGAAGACGGACAGGTCAAGGAGGTGGGATGAGGTTAGTAGGGGAGGGGACAAACCGGGCTGGTTTTGGGATGCGATGGGGGAAGGGGAGATTTTGAAGCTGGCGAAGTTCACATTGATACCATTGGGCTGCATGGTTCCCAAGCGGAATATGAGTTGCTGTTCCTGCAACCTTCGGGTGGCATCATTGTGGCACTGCAGGAGGCCCATGATGGACATGTCATCTAAAGAATGGGAGGGGGAGTGGAAATGGTTTGCGACTGGGAGGTGCAGTTGTTTATTGCGAACCGAGCGGAGGTGTTCTGCAAAGCGGTCCCCAAGCCTCTGCTTGGTTTCCCCAATGTAGAGGAAGCCACACCGGTTACAGTGGATGCAGTATACCACATTGGCAGATGTGCAGGTGAACCTCTGCTTAATGTGGAAAGTCATCTTGGGGCCTGGGATAGGGAGGAGGTGTGGGGGCAAGTGTAGCATTTCCTGCGGTTGCAGGGGAAGGTGCCGGGTGTGGTGGGGTTGGAGGGCAGTGTGGAGCGAACAAGGGAGTCACGGAGAGAGTGGTCTCTCCGGAAAACAGACAGAGGTGGGGATGGGAAAATGTCTTGGGTGGTGGGGTCGGATTGTAGATGGCGGAAGTGTCGGAGGATGATGCGTTGTATCCGGAGGTTGGTGGGGTGGTGTGTGAGAACGAGGGGGATCCACCAACCATACCCCTCGTTCTCACACACCACCCCACCAACCTCACCAGCTTCAAAATCTCCCCTTCCCCCACCGCATCCCAAAACCAGCCCAGTTTGTCCCCTCCCCCCACTGCACCACACAACCAGCCCAGCTCTTCCCCTCCACCCACTGCATCCCAAAACCAGTCCAACCAGTCTCTGCCTCCCTAACCTGTTCTTCCTCTCACCTATCCCTTCCTCCCACCTCAAGCCGCACCTCCATTTCTTACCTACTAACCTCATCCCACCTCCTTGACCTGTCCGTCTTCCCTGGACTGACCTATCCCCTCCCTACCTCCCCACCTATACTCTCCTCCCCACTTATCTTCTTTTCTCTCCATCTTCGGTCCGTCTCCCCCTCTCTCCCTATTTCTTCCAGAACCCTCACCCCATCCCCCTCTCTGATGAAGGGTCTAGGCCCGAAACGTCAGCTTTTGTGCTCCTGAATTCTGCTGGGCCTGCTGTGTTCATCCAGCCTCACATTTTATTATCTTGGATTCTCCAGCATCTGCAGTTCCCATTATCACTTGGACACTGTTGTGTTGGAGTAAAAATGGAAAAAATAAAGATTCTTACAAGAAAAAGTCTTCTAATGCCAACACACGTGCAAATTTCCTTAGAAGAATCATCTGGAATGTTTTAATTCTCTGTCCTACTGTTTGCATAAATGACCACTTTCCTACAAGAGCCAAGGCTTTGAATGTCAGGGAGTTTAACCCTAGGAGCTTCACACTCAAACCTGATTCTGTAGTTAGTTTAAAAACATTTCACTGGACAAGAAAACTGTAAGAGATTTTCTCCCCTCTTTACTGTAGCAGTGGTGAGACCGATGTAGAATTTCAACCACACCAGCTGACTTCAGAAACTGCTGACACTGGAAACCTAACCTGGAATTTGTTCCTCAGTGTATTCATACAGTAATGATGCTATCCCCTGTACACTAGGAGAAACTTCTGGGGTTTATAACCTTTTTAATTCCTCCTTGTAGTTTTTTTTAGCCCATTCCTTGTCTGTCCAGGACATCGCCTGCCCTGAGAGGATGTGTAGATGGACTGGTTCCAGACATCTCGCAGTTCTATTTTTGGGTTGACAGCAGAAGGCATAGGAGAAAAGATTGGCTGTATTTCCTTTGTATCTTTTTTCAGGAAATTACCTAGGTACAGTTCAGTGTATTCATACAGTAATGATGCTATCCCCTGTACACTAGGAGAAACTTCTGGGGTTTATAACCTTTTTAATTCCTCCTTGTAGTTTTTTTTAGCCCATTCCTTGTCTGTCCAGGACATCGCCTGCCCTGAGAGGATGTGTAGATGGACTGGTTCCAGACATCTCGCAGTTCTATTTTTGGGTTGACAGCAGAAGGCATAGGAGAAAAGATTGGCTGTATTTCCTTTGTATCTTTTTTCAGGAAATTACCTAGGTACAGTTCAGTGCCTGCTCACAAGAACCTGGCTGAGATGGAAAACAAGAGGTTTCAGAAAAGAAAATGTGTAATGTCATTGCATGTTGTTGAACTGCACAAAACAACGTAACATTGAACATGAATTTTGAAAGCTACTTGAATGACTAATGGAACAAAAGTACGAGGAGCCAAAATAGATCACAGTGATGGTAATGTTGATTCATAACAATTGAACCAGAACGGAAAAAAGACTGCATTTGAATAGCGTCTTTCATGATCTCAATACACCCCAAAGCAACTGAGTTAATTTTAAAGTGTCTTTACAATACTGTAAGAAACATGGTAGGCCAATTTGTACTTAGGAATGTGTTGAACAAGCAGGGATGTTTATTGAGGGATAAATATTGATCAGGAGAAAGGGGAGGAGAACTGTGCTCTTAAATGTTATTTCCATCTCTAAGGGTAGGTTTAACACATCAGTTTAATGTCTGTTTTGGAACCAGACAAGTTTATAGAGTAAATCGATTAAAACGTACCAAAAATGGCTAAAAAGTGTGCACCTCATTTGGCAAATCATCAACACACATGAATACATTTAAATAGATGCCCAAGCAATGTGAAGTGAATGGTGGGCAGAAATCATTATATTGGCTTGTTGCAATAAATTCAAAAACCTGAAGTAAAAATCAGAAGAAGAATTGATTTTCAGTACAGTATATAGACTAAAATGACAAATCCTTGACCAGTGTTTTAAGAAAAAATTTCCAGGAGACAACTTGCCCCAGAACTCTCTCCGCTGCTGATGATCAGTTGTTATGATTAATTCTGGTCAGCCCGTAAGATTTCATAATGCTTGTACTGCATTAGATGGTCTATCTAACATCTAGCTCCACTTTGAAACAATTCAGAATATTCTTTTCCTTATATGGTTAAAATATTTCTAGATTGGAAACTATAAAACTTTTTAATGAATAATTGTACTTCAATTTTAACCATCCATATTACAGACCTTTCAGACACTTTCATAATAAATTTACGAAACTTACAGCAGCAATATTATTAATCAGTTATGTTCTTTGTAAATTAGCATTTTTCCATTTACGATAACACAAGCCTGTCGCTCTTTATATTCCAGCCCTTTATTGGGTTAATGATGCACTTGACTATTAGGCTTTAATTGTATCATTAATTTTGTGCGTCAGAGAGTTGATTCTGCTGTGCTATAAAAGAACTGGAAAAGCATCCAGTTAAAAAAGGATTGAGGTGTTCATGACACATTTAGCATTTTATTTGGGAGAGCTTTGAGCTTCAGTATGAAGTGGCAAATGACAGTGTGCCTGATGTCCTTGCTGTTTCTTCTAAAAGTTGAGGCAGCAGATCCACTGGAGGAACGAATGAAACTCCAGGTAAATAGGGTGAGTATAAGATAATTACAGAATTTGCAAATGTGGCAGGTAGGGGACCAGGCAGAATCAATAATTGCAACAAGCAAAACAGAAGTGTGATGGAAGTGAAAAAAAGACAGAAGAAAATCCCACTGGAGAGAAGAACAGAACTTTTTTCTATTTAAGGCAGGTATTGCAGAAGAGAATTGGCAGTAAATTAAACAGTAACACGGCAGATGCTGGATATCTGAAATAAAAACAGAAACTGTTGGGGAAGAAACTTGGCACTGTGGAGAGAGAGAAAAACAGAGTAAATATTTCAAGTTTAAGTTCGGATTTCCAGCACCTGCAGCATTCTGATTTTTTTTTAAACAGAAAGGTGAGAATTGAATTAATATTTTTGGGGAAATTGTGGAGAGAAATGAGAGAAGATGGGATTGTTTTCTAGAACACTGAGAAAGCGAAGGGAAAATTTAATAGTGCTGTTAAAATCTCGAAGAGGGAGTAACTGGAAGTGGTACCACTAACAGCAGACGGGTAGTCAGAGGTCACAATTTTAAGCTGGTTTAGAGAGAGATTTTTTTGCACAGTTGAGTTGTTATAATCTGGAATACGGTGCCTAAAAGTTGAGGGAATGAGATCCAGCAGTAACTTTTAGAAGGAAATTTAAGAGATAAAGGATGGTAAATTGCAGGGCTCTGGGGAAGAAATGGGGAAATGGGACTAACTGGCCAACTATTCCACGAGGGCTAGTACAGGGATGATTGAATAAATGGTGTTCTTTTCTGTAGGATTCTATGAAAGCCAACCTTGGCATCAAGAAATGTTGAGTACATTGGTTATCTCTCAGGAACAGGTATTATATAGGCCTGAGTTAGTAAACCAGAGAATTTGAGTTCAAAGACCACCTATTTGAGAACTTGAAATTGGTTTGACAACAAAATGCAGAAACATAAAGCTGGTTCCAACAAAAGTAAGTGTGAAGCTGTCAGACCATCAGAAATCCTCAACTGGTTCAGAAGTTTCCTTTAAGGAAAGAAGTTTCTCTGATACTTGGCTCACAGCTGCTCCAGACCCAATCTGGATGGCTATTAACTGCCTTGTGAAGTGGCCCAATAAGTCACTTAAATGTACAGGGAGCTGAACAAAATATTGGCATCTGTTGACATTGAAAACCTTCTCAAGGTTAGAAAATCCAGTGCGGGCTGTACTTTTGAAAAACTTGTTGATTACACTTAGCTGGATAGTGGAACATTATTGAAAAGACCAATAAACCTCAACAACTGAGGGATTTTTGATTTTGCACAAATACATTGGCAGGACTGGCGGATCAGGGTTTAAGGAAGTGTTCATTGGCAAAGAGCAGTCAGGAGTTTTATTTATTCGTTTTGTGGGATGTCGGCATTACTATCGGGGCCAGCTTTCTTGCCCATCCCTAGTTACCCTCAAGAAGGTGGTGGTGAGCTGCCTTTTTGAACCGCTGCGGTCCTCCTGCTGTGGGTTGACCCACAATTATGTTAGGGAGGGAATTCTAGGATTTTGACCCAACAACAGTGAAAGAACGGTGATGTATTTCTAAGTCAGGATAGTTAATGGAGGAGAACTTGCAGGGGGTGGTGTTCCCATGTGTCAGCTGCTCTTGTCCTTCTAGATGGAAGTCTGTGTGAGTTTGGAAGGAGCTACCTGAGTAGCTTTGAATTTCTGCAGTGCATCTTGTAGATAGTACACACTGCTGCGACTGCAGTAAGCTGCAATAAAGCAGGTCGACGGCGGGGATGGTGCTGCTGTAAACTACGAACCGACTGAGCACAATTTGAGTAAGCAAATGATGCTTGCATCAATGTACAAATGGCTTGTGTTGTATAAAGATAAACAAAAGGTTTTTTTTCCTCTCTCTCGGTTTGTCCACAAGGAAGTTACTAAAAGCAGGAAGTATCTGATGTTAAAACTGCTGTCTGGGTTGTTGGATCCTGATGACAATCTCTTGGAAAATGACTTCACGTCTTTGAGCCCAGGAGAGGAAGACAGTTCGCTTGAAGAGAGGTCGGTTAACGCTGGCATCCCTCGTAGACCGCAGAAGGCACCGTGTAAATTGTTCTTCTGGAAAACGTTCTCACACTGTTAATTACTGATGAATTTTCTAAGTCAGTAGACCTGTATTTAAACAAAACGGCTTCTGTTTTCCTGTAAGGGATTAACTTTAAAATGATCAGAAACTTGCATGCAATTCTCTTTCGATATCAATATTTACAACGTATGCCTGCAATGAATTTAAGCGGAGAGCGACCCGTGAAGCCCCATGTCAAATCTTGTTTTCGCAAATCAAACCCAGGTTAAACTTCCTAAGTTTTTGTGTTAAGGCAGGTTATTCTTTGGCATGTGATTCCAGGCACTTTCCTGCCGTTTTTCTCCCTCCATTCCCCACCCTAGCATTATTATTTCCTCATCTCCCTGTCCCCAGACGGGTAGTCCCTCCCTCCCTGATTCAAACCTCATACTGATAGTTTCAGAGAAGGACCTGGACCTGGAGATTCTCCAGGAGAGATTTACAGACACAGTCTCTCAAGGCCGTCAAACTGAGGAGACAATGTCATTTGGATTTGTTTGTGATACGTGAATGTATAGAACGTACAGTCTACCTGCATTAAATGTTTACACTTACCGAGCAGTCTGATGCCAATAAAAGCATACATTCACAGCTGTGTATTAAGCGTTGATATTCTTTTCTATCTCAAACAAAAAGGTAAACAAAGACATTTGGCTCCTTCTGTCTTCCTCGTGTTGATTTGAAGCACCTGCAGAACCGGTCTTTAATCCTTTTATTTATTGATACCAATGTTTCAGCTCTCACTGTCAATTACTCACAGCCGTTACAGTTTTGCTCTCCTAGGGGAGAGGTTGCACGAACCAGGAATGTGTGCTCATTGGCCTGTGTGGGTTCCGAGGTGATCCGATTTCGCTGATTACAGGCTCCCTTGGAATGCACTCTGTCTGAAGTTAACTTTCGAGCCCATCTGTTCAGGGTTGACGCCACAAAGAGCTAATCCACACAAAGGTCGATGAGTCGTCATTTAAAATCCTCCCTCACTCCCCTACTTTCCGACCCTCCTCCGCCCACAACACAAAAAATTTTACAAGAAGAAGTGGAAGGGTGATTTAATCTTTAAAACGGTCAGTGGTTTTGATGGAATGAATTTAGAGGTTAAAAATAATCTTAAAAATATCTTAAAACTAAACAAGAAAGCAAAGTGTGAAGCTGGATGAACACAGCAGGCCAAGCAGCATCTTAGGAGCACAAAAGCTGACGTTTCGGGCCTAGACCCTTCATCAGAGAGGGGGATGGGGAGAGGGAACTGGAATAAATAGGGACGGGGGGAGGTGGACTGAAGATGGATAGAGGAGAAGATAGGTGGAGAGGAAAGTATGGGTGGGGAGGTAGGGAAGGGATAGGTCAGTCCAGGGAGGACGGAAGGGTCAAGGGGGCAGATGAGATTAGTATGTAGGAAATGGAGGTGCGGCTTGAGGTGGTAGGAGGGGTTAGGTGAGAGGAAGAACAGGCTAGGCTGAGCTGGACTGGTTTTGGGATGCTTTGGGGGGAGGGGAGATTTTGAGGCTTGTGAAGTCCACATTGATACCATTGGGCTGCAGGGTTCCCAAGCGGAATATGAGTTGCTGTTCCTGCAACCTTCGGATGGCATCATTATGGCACTGCAGAAGGACATGTCATCTGAGGAATGGGAGGGAGAGTTAAAATGCATTATCTCTGATCACAATTAAAACTAAACAACTTCTTTTCAGAATGTGCCCAAGAATTGAGCAAATACTGTTTGCAGTGTTAAACAGTCATTACTTGCAGAGCTAGTAGGAACTGCAGATGCTGGAGAATCTGAGATAACAAGGCGTGGAGCTGGATGAACACCACAGGCCGAGCAGCATCAGAGGAGCAGGAAGGCTGATGTTTCGGGCCTAGAAGAGTCTTCAGACTGGTTGTCATTTCTGCTGCTGTGAGATAGTTAAGCATTTGTCCTTGCAAATCATCTCCCTGTCTCTTGGAAGTAAGGACAGGGGCTCCTGGCAATATGTCGATTACTTGCAATTTTTAAAACTATCACTGGTTCTCATTGGAGTGAACACAGAAGTGGTGTTTGCACTGGGAAGGGCCATCAGTAGAAGCTGATCATCTCAGGGAGTCACCAAGAAATCCATCAGGAAATTCAGAATACCGAGAGAATTGGGTGAGATTGTGAAAGGATTCTCACAGGGAGGACCTGATGTTCATTCTATAGATGTAATTTGGATGAAACTGGAGAAACGGATGAGGGAGAAGGGTATAAAGTGTTACGATGGTAAATGTACATGAGAAAGATGGCAGGAGCCTCCAAAGGAGCGTAAACACTAGACTGTTGCTGTGCGGTATAACCCGTGACACAATATTAGCCTCCAAGCTGTTTGTGTGACACCTGCCATAAATGCAGCTTTCTAATAAAGCATGTGACTCATGCAAACTGGATAAGGTAATGTTGCCACAGTCTGACTGGATCATAGGGCTGCCGTCTCTTTAGAGAGAGAAACAGAGGACTGGTGGTGATTTAGCCTGAGGGTCACCATACCTCAAGCAAGAGGAAAGAGAGGCCATCATGATAACCTCAGCTGGTGTAGGCATGCTGTTGGCATCACTCTGCTTTGGACACCAATTGAGCTAACCAACCACTAAACAAACTGCTTGGTGTACAAAAGTGTTTACTAAGTTAAGATTTATGACTCAGAGAGAGAAAAATGGAGAGGCCAGAAGCAGGATTAGGTCAGAAGGTCCAACCAGCAGATCTGCTGTTTGGCAACCTGAGTGCAATCAACATAACCAGAAATGTTCTGAGTCTTCTTGAGTTTAGTGAGTAATGCCAATGAGTTAACCCGTGGATTGTCTGTGCGTCTCGAGGAGAGGCAGAAAAAAATCACATCTGGTGAATGTAAAGGAAGGTGCTGACAGGAAATGCTTGTGACAAAAACAGAAGTTGCTGGGAAAACTCAGCAGGACTGGCAGCATCTATGAAGAAAAATCAAACTGTTTCGGGTCTGGTGACCCTTCCTCAGAATGTTCTGTGGAAGGGTCACTGGACCCGAAAGTTTAACTAATTTTTTTTGACAGATGCTGCCAGACCTGCTGAGTTTTCCCAGCAACTTGTGCACTTGTATCTGATTTACAGCATCCACTGTTCATTCCATTTTTATTTGGACAGACAAAGGAGTGGATATTGATCTGCCTGGGAGACTGAGTGGCTGTGAATGGAAACTGTTAGTAGCTAACAATAGGTAGTGTGTAATAGCAGACTATGTAATAACAAGGCCTGGAGTGTGGGGTTAGGGCTTTGGAAAATTCAGGTCCTAAAATTATTGAACTTGATATTGGGTCCAGATGGCTGCAAGGTCCCTAAGTGGAAAATGAGGTGTTCTTGAGTTTGTGCTGAGCTTTGCTGGAACACTGCAGCAAGTCTGAGACAGAGATGTTGGCCAGGGAACAGGGTGGCGTGGAGCAGACATCTGGAAGCTCAGGGACAATGGGAACTGCAGATGCTGGAGAATCCGAGATAACAAAGTGTGGGGCTGGATGAACACAGCAGGGGTCCAGGCTCAAAACATCAGCTTTTGTGCTCCTAAGATGCTGCTTGGGCTGCTGTGTTCATCCAGCTCCACAGTTTGTTATCTGGAAGCTCAGGGTCTTTTTCATGGGCAGAATGCAGACATTCTATGAGGCAGTCACCCAGTTTATGCTTTGTTTCCCCAATGTAGAGGAGACCACATTGTGAGCAGTGAATGCAGTGGACTAGATTGTGTGAAGTACAGGTAAAGTGCTGCTACACCTGGAAGGTATGTTTGGGCGCTTGGATGCTGAGCGGAGGTAAACGGGCAGGTGTTACACCTCCAGCGGTGGAAGGGGAAGGTGCCATAGGGCTGTGGGGGGTGTGTGTTAGAACTGAAGGAAGAGCAGACCAGGGTACCCATGACAGAATGGTCCTTGTGGAAGATGGACAAGGGTGGGGAGGGGAATATGTGTCTTGTGGTGGCATCTCACTGTAGGTGGAGGAAATGACGGCTAACAATCTCCTGGATGTGGATGGTCTTGGGATAGTAGGTAAGGACAAGGGGAACCCTATCTCTGTTGCAGGAGAGAAAAGAAGCGGTGAGGGCACAAATGCGGGAAATGGGTCAGATCCAGTCGAGGGCCCTGTCGACAATGGTGCTGAGGAATCCTTGGTTGAGGAAGAAGGTAGACATTTTGGAGGCTTCCTAATCAAAGTTGGCCTCATCAGAATATATACACCAGAGATGGAGGAACTGGGAGAATGAAATGAAATCTTTACAGGAAACAGGGAGCAAGGATGTATAGTGCAGACAGCTGTGTGAGTCGGTCGGTTTATGCTTGTGACTTCATCAGTTAAGTAAGAAATTAAGGAATGACGATAGAGTGATACTTCACCAGGGTAGAATGGATTTAAAGGATACTTCCGGGGAAAAGAAGATGATATCCTTTTGTGTTTGTAAGTCTTGTCAAAACATATACAGAGCTCTTTTTATTTCCTTTTCTTCTCTGTTAAAAAGTTCTTTTGTCAAAAGTACATTGGCAACCTTATGTTAAAATATTCAGTGACTTCCTCAGTAAGCAAATTGCAAACATAAAACACATGGTCTTATCATTTTAGCACTAAGTTCCTATTTTTTCAGCGTCCTGGCTTCATCTAAACCATTAGGTAATTCACATTTATTTGGATCAATATTTCCTGAGTATCTACTAGACAGTTTGGTTACAATTACAGGATTTGAAGGTTGCTGTTGCAGTGAAGCAAATGAATTCCAAGTAAGTGACCTTCTGCAATGTTAGAAGGCCGGATCTGAGTCTCATACGATGTGAAGATGCTGGTGTTGGACTTGGCGGGGGGTTGGGGGGTGGGGGTGGGTGGTGTTGGCGGTGGTGGTGGGGGTGGAATCAAGGTCAGAAGTCACACTCTGAAAGCTTGTGATTTTTAATAAACCTGTTGGAATATAACCTGGTGTAGTGTGACTTCTGACCTGAGTCTCAGATAGTGGGTCCGTATTTAAGCAGAAAACTTACATCCTTGTGATAGCACCAAGGTGAAACTGAAACTGATTTTTTTTTACTAATCAAATAAACCATCAACATTCTGTTTTGATGACTATATTTTTGATTCACACAATGATAGAGGCTAATTTCTGATTTTTTACAACCTTCAGCTCTAAAAGATACATTTCAAAATACATTTTTAAGATAAACATGGGAAGAAAAATGAAAATAAAACAGATGTAGATTGTTAATACAAACTAACAGTCTTGTTGAAGTTACATTGGTGAGTGCCCAAAAGATCATGCATCACTGACTTTTTAACAGCTCTCCACAGAGCCTGGTCTCTTTTGACATATTGCCATGAAACCCTGAGACCAGAACCATGTAATTGCTTTATTTTGTTGTCCATGTAATTCAAAGAAAGGTCAAACATTTTCGCCTGGGCTCCTGCAACATTTATAGCTGCAGAATGCTCAGAAATGACAAGCTAAGATTTGCTGCTTTTTCAAGGTGTATGTAGGGCAAGGGGAGCGCTGGCATATTTCAAATTCTACAGTTGCAACTGATCTAAATACAATACCAAATATACTGGAAATGTTCTGGCCCTATAAACAATTGTTACCTGTACACATATATATATATATTAGTTGTATGCTAGGTTGTAAAGTGTCAAATCACACCAACGAAGAACTTAATAAAGAGACATTCTTACTAAATGGTTGTACTGTAAAAGTATCCCTGTCTCTGAGCCAGGCGGCCTGGGTTTAAGTTCCACATCCTTCAGACCTGTACCATGTGTTTGAACAGTTTGCTTTAAAAAAAGAGCTGTACTCTAACCTAAACTATGTGGCTCAACACCACCCAGGAACACAGTCCCCTTTTTGATATCTTTGTGGTGTAGTGGTAGTCCTGAATTCAACTCTCACTTACTCTAGCAGTATGTCTGATCTGGTTGGTTTAAAAATATTTATCAGTAAATAATCCCCACCAAGAATTAGGGGAAGTGTAGATAGCTCCCAACAGTAATTGTGCTGTATGACTTAAATAAATCAGGAGATAATGACGACATGTAATAGAAGCAATCGTGGAAGATTTTTGTCTTTATGTATATTTGGGGAAAACCAAACTTGCAGAGATAGCTGCAAGGAAGAATTTATAGAATGTTTTTGGGACTGTTCCCTAGAATAATATGTTGTGGATCCAACCAGGAATTGTCATAGGCAATTCAGTCCTTTGAGCCCACATCATCATGGCTGATCTTATCCTGATCTCGACTTCATTTTTCTAGCGCACTCCTCATAGCCCCTTATCCTGCTTTTCATCAGAAATATATCTATTTTCTTACTTGAATCTGTTGATTGATTGATTCTGCCTCCACTGCACTCTGGGCAGCGAGTTCCACAGATTCGCAACCCTCTGAGACTCATCTCAGTTTTGAACCTACTTCCTGTAACTCTACATCTATTACCTCTTGTTCTAGACAGTTCCACAAGGCAGAACATCTGTTCAACATCCACCTTATCAATCCTCTTTAGCATTTTATATACCTCAATCAGATCCCCCCCTCATTCTTCTGAACTCCAGTGAGTACAAACCCAAGTTATTCAACTACTCCTTGCATTCCCATAAATCAACCTGGTGAACCTCCTTTGAACTGGCTCCAGTGCCTTCCCCAAGTAAGGAGACCAGGACAAGGCACAATATTCTAGATGTGCCTCACTAATGCCTTAGAAAAATTTCATGACATGTCTTTTATGATCCGATCCTTTTGCAATAAATGCCAGGATTCCATCTGTCTTTCTTATTATGTGCTGCACCTTCATATCCATTTTCTGCAATTCACGCACAAGAACACCCAGATCCCTCTGCACTGATGCACTTTGAATCTGCTTCCCATTTAAATAATAATTGGCCCTTTTTATTTTACTGGCCAAACTGGATAATCTCAGACTTGTTCACATTAAACTCCAGCTGCCAGATTCTGGCCCTTTCTCCTTGTCTATTAATCTGTAAACTCTTTATCTCCTCATCACAGCCTGCTTTCCCACCTGTTTTAGTATCAACCATGCATTTTGATAGGTTACGGTCAGGCTATTTTGGATCTGCTTAAGGTTGGGAAGGTAGGTTTAATAAATTAGCTCAAATAAAGGATCCTCTGGGAAACAGTGGCCATAAAACAGTAGAATTTAGAAATTTGAGTTGGAAACACCTGTGTTAATCTTAAAAAAAAGGCAAGCACAAAGAATTGAAGACAAAGAAATGTGGCTGGAGTGGATTGGGAAAGAAGATTAGCAGAATATATGGTTAATGAACAATTACTTAAGAAAATAGTTAACGAATCACAGCAAAGATATATCCCAGTCATTTTGATTTGATTTGATTTATTACTGCCTGTGTACCAAGGTGCAATGAAAAGTGTTGTCTTACATGCTCTATAGACAGATTGTACTATACAAGTGTATCAGAGTAACAGAACAGAGTGCAGGACACAGTGTTACAGCTGCTGAAAAGGTACAGAGAGTGAGATCAACACTAACATTAGAGATGTTCATTCAAAAGTCAAATAACAGCGGGGAAGAAGCTTGCCCTTTTTATAAGTTAAACACAGTTGTTTCCAATTCAAATTTCTTATCTGTTCTTATGTGTATACAAACTGTTACATTTTCTGTCTGATGGAAGAGGGTCTGAAGAAAACAGTATAACTGGGGTCGGAGGGGTATTTGATTAGGTAGGTTGCTTTCCCAAAGCAGCAGGTAGTGTAGAAGGAGACAGTGGATGGGAGGCTGGTTTGTGTGATGGACTGGGCTGTGCTCACAAGACTCTGCAGTTTCTTTTGGTCTTGGGAAGAGAATTTGTCATACCACATTGTGATGCATCCCGATAGGATGCTTTCTGTGGTGCATCTACAAAAATTTGTAGGTGTCTTTTCCTTCTAATTTCCTTAGTTTCCTGATGATGTAGAGGCATTACTGTGTTTACTTGACTGTAGTTCAATGTGGGTGGACCAGGACAGATTATTGGTGATCTTTGTTCCCAGGAACGTGACAGTGTTGACTATCTCCACCTCAGCACCTCTGATGCAGACAGGGGCGTGCCCTCCACTCCCCTTCCTGAAGTCTATGATCGGCTCCTTCATTTTGCTTATAGTTGATGGAAAGATTGTTGCATTTGCATCAAGCCATTAGGCACTCTATCTCTTTCCTGTACTCCATCTTGTGGTTGTTTGAGATCTGACGTACAATGGTGGTGTCATCAACAAACTTGGAACTCGAGTGGGGCAGAATTTGGCTGCACAGTCATGTGTGTATAAGGAGTACAGTAGGGTGCCTTGCAGAGCACTAGTGTTGAGGATTGTCGTGGAGGAGGTGTTGTCGCTTATCCTTACTGATTGTGATTTGTTGGTCAGGAAGTTGAGAATCTAGTTCTGGGGTGGGAGCAGAGACCCAGTCTCCAGAGTTTAGAGATGAGTTTGTTTGGAATTATGACATTGAAGGCAGAGCTATAGTCAATAAGTAGGAGCCTGACATAGGTATCCATGTTGTCCAGATGTTCCAGGGATGAGCGTTGGGCCAGGGAGATGGTGTTTGCCATGGACCTGCTGCAACAAATGGTAAAATGCAAAAGATCGAGGCAATCTGGGAGGCTGGAGTTGATGTGAACCATGACCAGCCTCTCAAAGCACTACATAATTATGGATATTAGACCCACCAGGCAGTAATAATTGAGGCATGCTGATGGTGTTCTTGAAGCAGGTGTGGACTTCAGGACATAGTAAAGAGAGTGAAGATATCTGTGAATACTCCTGCTAGCTGGTCCGCACTGAATGCATGGTTGGGGACTCCTTCTGGGAGTCCATCAATGAGAAGAAGGGTACTAGGAAGGAGATAAACCAATTACATGGTTATCCAAAGAATTTAAGGATAGTATCAAATTGAAAGAAATAAAAGAAAACACTGCAGCAAAGATTAGTGGAAAACTAAAAGATTGGGATGGTTATAAACACCAAAAAAAGCTGAATAAAACAATGGAGAAAATAAACGTTGAAGGTTAACTTGCAAGTAACCTAAAACAGAGTTCAAGAGTCTTTATCCATAGAAAAAAAGGAATGAGCAACAAAGTGAACAGAGGCCCCTATAGCTGGGAAAGTAACTATCTAGGAAATGGCAGAGTAGATACTTTGAACCAGTCTTCATGGTAGAGAAATTATAACTGGCATTCCAATAAAAAAAAATCAAGGGCAAAAGTGGGGAGGGGTGAAAATAAATACAATAACTATAGGGGCTAAAGGCCTGATAGATCACCCCAACCTGATGGGTTGCATCCTAGTAATTTAATGGAAATAGCTACGGAAATAGTGGATGTACTCCTTGTAATCGTCCAAGAAATATCAGATTCTGGAAGAGCCCTAGAAATTTGGAAAATTGCCATGTAACATCCTTTTCAAAAAAGGAATGAATCAATAAAAACTGGTCACCAAAGGCCAGCTAGTTTAACATCTGCTCTTGGTAAAATGTTAGATTTTATTATAAAGAATGGAATAGCAGATCATTTAGAAATATAGAAAGTAATCAAGCAGAGTCCGCATGGCTTCAGGAATGGGAACTCATTCCCGGCATATTTAGTAGAATTCTTCAAACAAGCAGGATAGACAAAGGGGAATTGGTAAATGCAATTTACTTGCATTTCCAAGAGGCATTCAAAAAGCTATCACGCAGAAAACTACTTAATAGTGGTGGAATTCTTTGAGGATATTACTTGCATGGTGGACAGTGGGGAACTTGTGGATGTGGTGTATCTGGATTTACAGAAGGCATTTGACAAGGTACCTCATCAAAGCCTGCTATGTAAGGTAAAGCTCCACAGTATTACAGGTAAGGTATTGGCATGGATGGAGGATTGTTTGACCAGTAGAAAGCAAACAGTAGGGATAAATGGGTGATTTTGTGGTTGGCGGTCAGTGGCTAGTGGTGTGCCTAAGGATCAGTGTTGGGACAGCAATTGTTTACACTTTGCATAGATGATTTGGAGTTGGGGACTAAGTGTGGTGTGTCAAAATTTGCAGATAACACTAAGGTGAGTGGCAGAGAAAAGTGTGCAGAAGACACTGAAAGTCTGCAGAGGGATATAGATAGTCTAAGTGAGGCAGATGGAGTACAATGTTGATAAGTGTGAGGTCATCCATTTTGGTAGGAATAACAGCAAAATGGACTATGTTTTAAATGGTAAAAAATTGCAGCACGCTGCTCTGCAGAGGGACTTGGGTGTCCTTGTGCATGAATTGCTAAAAGTAGGATTGTAGGTGCAGCAGGTAATTAAAAAGGCAAATGGAATTTTGTCTGCCATTGCTCAAGGGATGGAGTTTAAAAACAGGGAGGCTATGCTGCAGCTGTATAGGGTCCTGGTGAGGCCACACCCGGAGTACTGTGTGCAGTTTTGGTCTCCTTATTGAGAAGAGATATACTGGCACTGGACGGGGTGCAGAGGAGATTCACTTGTTTGATTCCAGAGTTGAGAGGGTTGGATTATGAGGAGAGGCTGAGTAGCCTGGGATTATATTCATTGGAATTCGAAGAATGAGGGGAGATCTTATAGAAACATATAAGATTATGAAGGGAACAGATAAGGTGGAGTTTGGGAGGTTGTTTCCACTAGCAGGTGAAACTGGGACTAGGGGGCATCACCTCAACATAAAGGGAAGCAGATGTAGGACTGAGGTCAGAAGAAACTTCTTCACCCAAAGGGCTGTGAATCTGTGGAATTCCCTGCCCAGTGAAGCGGTTGAAGTTACTTCACTGAATGTTTTTAAGGCAAGGCTAGATAAATTTTTGAACAGTAAAGGAATTAAGGGTTATGGTGAGTGGGTGGGTAAGTGGAGCTGAGTCTCAAAAAAGATCAGCTATGATCTTATTAAATGGTGGGGCAGCCTTGAGGGTCCCGATGGCCTACTCCTGCTCCTAGTTCTTATGTTCTTATTAATAACAGCCCACGGTACTGGGGCTGTTTTTAAAAAGATGCATGTAACTGCATTAAACAGATGTCACCCTCTGTGTAACAGAATGAAGGTTAAAGTTTAACAAAACTACTTGCTAATAACTTTAAGAAGTTGGTTGTTTTTCCAGAACATCTTCAACTTTACATGAGCAAATGTAATAAATGCTAAAATGCTAAAGCACTCTGCATAGAAAACATTTACAGCTCTTAATTTAGTTCATTATGCAGATTCTAATCAACTTATTAAACTGACATAACTGTTGCGCTCTTGTACTTATCATTGGCACTTGACATTTTGGAGGTGAATTGATGTCTGAATAGATTAGCATCACAAAAGTCAGAGTGTCTTCTTATATGACAAATGGAAAATGGTTTTGTTCTAACAAAATAGTTATTAAGAATACTTTTATTTTCTTTTACTACACATGTTATTATCTTGGATTCTCCAGCATCTGCAGTTCCCATTATCACTATTAAGAATACTCATCTACCCTCTATTAATTATGTTTAATGCAAAAGTCATTAAATATGGTCCATCTTTGAAGCAATGGTGAATGTAGTCTTGCAGATGCATCATGTGCTATCTTATAAGAACAGCTTTTAACCTTAATAATGTTAAATGGAATACAAAAGCCATGATTACTAATAATTACATTTCCCTCCGGGCAAATTCTTCTATTAACACTTCAAGCTCTGGTGACTTCAATCATAAACTAGGCTGATAGTGAATGATTTACTGACTCTTCACATGAAAGTAAACTCAAAAATTTGAATACCGTCTCAATTCTCAATCCAAATGTCATTAAATCCTTTGCCCACCTACTGAAGGCGAAATGGCAATGTCACCACACTAGTAATTCAGAGACCAAAATCCATGCTGTACAACTGAGGTTCAAATCCCAACATGCCTCTCAATGGAATTTAAATTTGATCTTTAAAAGAAAATCTGAATTCAAACCTACTCTCAATAAAGGTGATAATAAAAATAAAGTAACAACTATGGATGCTGAAGATCTGAAACAAACAGAAATAGAAATTGCTGGAGAAACTCAGTAGGTTCTGGCAGCATCTGTGCAGAGAAAACAGGGCTAATGTTTCAAAGCTTTGAAGGAGGATTGCTGGACTTGAAACATTAAAAACGTTGTCAGTTGTCGTAAAAATACCTCTGGTGCACTAATGTCCTTTAAGAAAGGAAATCTGCCATCTTTATCTGGTTTAAGAACATAAGAAATAGGAGCAGGGGTTGGCCATCAGGCCCGTTGATCCTGCTCCACCATTCAATAAGATCATGGCTGATCTTTTTGTGGACTCAGCTCCACTTCCCTGCTCGCTCACCATAACCTCTAATTCATTTACTGTTCAAAAATCTACCATTGCCTTAAAACATTCAATGAGGTAGCTTCGATAACAAAGTCTGGGGCTGGATGAACACAGCAGGCCAAGCAGCATCTCAGGAGCACAAAAGCTGACATTTCAGAAGGGTCTCGGCCCGAAACATCAGTTTTTAGGCCTGTCCTATTCTCTGAACATCCATGGAGTCAGGAACAGCCGTTCAAAGAGTAGTGGCTCATAACACTTTAGAAGTATCGGCATCCACAGTTGACATGAGGGATCCTTTTAAAAGGCAAGTTCAAAAAGGTCCTTCTTCCGCCACCAGGGCCACACTATGACCCCTTGTGCAACACCTACAGCCCTCACCCCAATTGGTGGCCCTCACATCAGGCTATTACACTTGCACATACATTCACTAACTATATACTGAACAGAAGCTTACAACTGTAGAGTAACAAGATATGTAAAACAAAATGAAAGTAATTCATTCATCACTTTTCACTTTCTTTACTACATGACAATTAAACTGTGCATCATTCCAGATCCCTTTATGTATCACCAGCACTTGAAACTTCCCTTGTGTAGACATCACATAATTGACAGAAGAGATGACAGATCCAGGTCCATCAGTCAAGCAACATTTTTCCTCAGGCTCAGCTGTTTCAACACAGTAACAGCTGTCTGGTCATTCAGTCAGTCTCATCATGCATTCTTACCATTGCTGGATTGACAGCTCAAGCCAGTATTTGTTTACACAGAGTTGAAAGGTTTCAAGCACTTGCAGTTTCTGCTATCGATAACATTAAAGGATCTGCATGCTTGACACTTTTATTGGCTTCTAATGAGTTTTTTTTCTAAAAAAGAAAGAAAGAGTAACAAATAAATTACTTGTTTTAAAAACTTCTGTTTTTGCACATCCTGTTGTCACTGTAGGGCTCCGATGGGTGAATGGCTCAAAGGCCTGAGCACTTACTCTACAACTGGGACAATGTCCCACGTCACCCAGCTGGACTATTCAAACAATGTGCCTCAGCACTCATTGGCCCATGTCTGCCTCTGGCTTCTGTTGGATTGGCTTGTCTGCTGCTGTCCTCTACTCTCTGGGGCTGAAGTTTGCACCTCTAGAGCCATTTTCTCTAGAGATGCTCAAACAAAGCTTGGAATTTTCCTGTCTCTCACGATCTGTCTCACGGATGAAAAATCCAGGCCTGGATTTCAAAATACAATCATTAACCAGACACATTAACAGAGGCATGAGACAAGGTCAATGTTCACCCCATGCCTCAATCTTGGCTCAGAATTATTCTTGATCAACAAATCAGGCATGAAAGATCACAATGAATGCATACAATTCTATCTTATTGTCATAGTCACAGGTCTACAGGACAGCGAAATAATTACCCTTTCAAACTGGACAGTCTGGAGTTTCTAATTCCAATATATTTAAGGCTGCCATCCATAAAGGTGCTGATTCATTATAATTGTGTGTTTCTCTTTCACTACAGTAGAATGATCTAAACAATAAGGAAACCAGCTGTGGGGGTTAATGCTTTTATACCTTTGCACTGCTCCTGTGAAGAGTAGTGTGCATAGGAAGGACTCACAAGCTGATTCATAGTCTTCCCTGGTTGGGTAGTGCATCGGTTATGCCACCCAAAGGGGTTGTTAGTTTAATGTATTGGCAACGATTTATGGCACCTCATTTCTCATAAAAAGGTGCCCATTCACACCTACTGAATATTTTCTGAACTTGATAAAAGCTTCTATTCAGAAAAGGATGTCTTTGAAAATGAATGCATCAAGCAAATGGGTTTCGTTTGATGGGCTGAACACAATTCTTGTTCATACCGATGTGGTGAGGATATGCTTTATATCTTTCTATATATTGGTCTCCTCCTGTAGCACAAACAAGGTAAGTTTATTGAAAGAGGCTTTGCTATTTCTTTCCACATTTAGGCCATTGGCTCCCGAGGCAGAATATGAGGTGCAGCTCTTCCAGTTTGCAGGTGGTGACATTGTGACACTGGAGGAGGCCTAGGATGGGCATGTCACCCTGGGAGGAGGACAGGGAGCGGAAATTGTTTGCAACTGGAAGGTGTTCTCGTTTGTGCAAACAGACCGCAGGTGCTCTACAAAATGGTCTCAGAGCCTCTGCTTGGTCTCACCAATGCAGAGGAGGCCACATTAGGAGCTTTCTTCCCTCTCTCCATTTCTGAAGAAGGGTCCTAACCTGAAACATCAACTTTCCTGCTCTTCTGATGCTGCCTGGCCTGCTATGCTCCTCCAGCTCCCCACTGTATTATCTCTATATTTATTCAAGTTATGTTATGTTATGCAGTGAAGAGATCCAAGATATTACAAAGATAAACATGCTCTTCACCAGCTTGCAAGGTGTTTTCCAGTTTGACAAATGACGTGCTTTTTCCACAGTGAATCAGGCCCTGTGGCTTACTCCCTGTGCAATCAGCTGTAGGCTGGATGTTTTAAATTCACACCCTTTTCCCACATTTCTCAAAATTATTGCATTTCTACTATTACCTCATTAGTAAAATATTCCGATTGATTCTACAAAAATATCCTTCAAGGACAGCACATTCAATACTGAAATTTATTATCAGTGGAAGTGTCACTTGTCCATTTCTCTGTCAACGGCCTGCATTTTGAAGTAAGTTGACAGGCTATAGTACTCACTGTTGACTTTGAAGGAAGTTGATCACCAAGGACTTAGGGATCTCTGCACAACAGTCTTCCCTTATGTTGGTTTAAATCTGGCACCAAGAAGATCTCCAGGTGTCCAGCAACAGTGATGAGGAAAAAGCCACTTAGACTGAATTAGTCTTACAGTAAGCAAATCAAAGGTAAAAACAAGTCTTTTGTTTTTAATGTCTAAATTTGACAGATAGCAAATAAATGATTGGGACTTACATTTGTAGAAGTTGAAGTATCATAAACTTTTGAAAAACTAAAAAAATGGGAAATTTATCATACTGAAGAAATCTGACATCCAACAGGAAACTAGTCCTTCAGGGCCATTAGTAGTACAATAAAAATAAAGCTATTATGTTGTGGATACTGGGAGTGGCTATCATCAGAAGTTATATTCACAAAGTCCTGGTTGGCTGTCTAGAGAAAAGCACAGTACAGCTGGGCAATAGTGACTGTCATTTCATCCAAACAGGTGTTTGAATGAAGTGCAAGGTGATGGACGCAAGTCCTCTTTACTTGCTAGGTGAAAACGACCGTGGGAAAATGCAGACACTTATAATGGATCCTGATTTACAACAGCAAATGGGAAATCGAGCTGAGAGTTCAGTGGTGTATCAAGCACTGATGCAACGTCAGAATGAAAGAAAATGAGACGGAATGAAGGAACTCTGCCTGCATTTATTTTGTCATTTGATCCCAGGCACTCTGCCTAAAAGGTTAAGACTCTGTCACAGTGTCACACCGTCACACCTTTTCGTTGTTGAATATTGGCTCAATTCTTCCAGGCTCTTCACTTTGGCCATGCGTCTGTCAAATTCCTTCCTACAGTCTTGCTGCAGGTACCTTACTTCCTCAATGGAACGATTTAAAGTGGAACTTAAATCTCCTTCACTTCTTTTGAAAATTTCCTGAAGAAGGAGACATAGAAGTGAGAACATATATTGACAGCATTTTTAAATAAAGTTTAAAAAAATCCTAAATGTTCACAAAATTAGATGAATCAATAAAGGTAAGCGCATAGATAAGAGTTGGCAGCAAGGCTGCAATTTACTGACTTTTTTTTAAGCTGACGACTTTAATCTATATGGAAGGGAGACAAAAAGTAATTACCATGTTATGATCCAAGTAACCTCATTAGCAATTTTGGATTTCTTAGTCTGTACTTCTCCAAGTCTCAAATTTCCAGTCATTCACTGCCTCCCTCCTTACCTCCCAGTCTCAAGTAGGGCAGGATTGCTCTCCTTCAGGGAATCATAGAAACTTAAGGTAGAGAAGAATGCCATTTTACCTGTGCTGACTCTTTGAAAGAGCTGTTCATTTTAGTCCCGCACCCCAGCCTTCCCAGTACAAGTCAACAGAGACAGAAGGTAAGGATTGCTTTTGTGAAAAATTGACAACATAAATAAAATCCCAAAACACGGCAATACCAAATAAATGTTTTGAGATTATTCAAGAATTAGTTATAACTGAAATCAAAAACTGGTTTCTGGATTTGAATTTGGCCAAAGCAAAGAGGTGAATGCAATCTGCCAAAAATAAATCAAATGCCTAAGTGAAACTTGGAAAATAGAAGGTAAAATTCAAACTATTAGGAATATACTACCAAGGAAATTTCAAATACCTGGAGCTCATGATTCGACAAGCTGAGCTCTGGGCTAGCCTTCTGCCTGAGAACTTCAATTATGTGTTTATTCAGCCAGAAAGTTTCACTGGTCATCAGATTTGAACCATCCACTTGATCAGTTTCTTTAGCAGATTCTGAATCTAGGGGATATTCAAGATCTATATTTTTATAATTGCAATAGAATCACAAGGCTTTGAAAACATTAATAGAAAGGTCTGCACTGTGGGCTAGAATTACTATGGAGCAACTATACTGTACATCTAGCACTGGTTTGCAGTCTGACTGGGACAGATTGAAAGGGTATTAGCTACTCTTTTCCCAATCCCACTGTCAGATCATGTGAAGAAACATACAGACATAAATTTCTCCTTCATGTACCTTTAGCTTAAGGAAATTTAATCTCTCGCTTGGATTTGAATAATGCCAGTCTCCAAATTAGGCTACAATTAGGCTAGCTTTTAAGATTTTACTGAATTCAAATTTCACCATCTGGTGGAATTTAAATGCACATTGGGTCAATGGTGTCGATTCCTCTCACAGAAGTAATCAGGTGCTGCTCATTGCTTTCTCAAATGCATAAATGAATTTCAGATATCATGTACAAATGACTCCCCATGTATGAACTTTCATCCCAAATACCCAATACCTCATCCTTTATGACAGCTTAATGCTAAAAATATATAGTTTGTTTATTACCTAAACCCAGGTGTCGGCTAAATACCGGCTCCAGTTCAGATAGCTTACTCAGCACTGGCCAAGCAAATTCTCATACCAGATTACATCAAATGGCAAATTATATCCAAGTTGAAAAGCGTATCTTAAGAATGTGGAAAATAGAGATAAAGTTATAAAATACCGTAACCTTGGAAGAATTTGCTCCACAACATAGACTAACCATCATTTTCAACTGGAAAGGTATTCCGGTACAGTTTTAATAGTTCCTTTGCTTCCCGCTGTTCCTCTCGGTTGTCAAGTGCACGTTGAAGGGAGTCCTGTATTGCTTCAGTTCCTTTTAAAGTTTCATCCAGCTCCTTTGCCAGCTCAGCAGATGGTACATCAATTAGTATCTAGCAAAGAAAGGTATATTGAAAGCTACTGAATTTTTAATGGGCCTACTTGCAACTCAGGAATACAGGTGCAAGTGAGATAAAAAGGTGTAGAGCTGGATGAACACAGAAGGCCAAGCAGCATCAGAGGAGCAGGAAGGCTGACGTTTCAGGCCTAGACCGTTCTTCAGAAATGGGCCCGAAAGGTCAGCCTTCCTGCTCCTCTGATGCTGCTTGGCCTGCTGTGTTCATCCAGCTCTATACCTTGTTATCTCAGATTCTGCAGCATCTGCAGTTCCTGCTATCTCTGATACAGGTGCAAGTGTTTTGATTACACAGGTTCCACTGAATGCCTATGCCTGTTCCATTTTTCAGCAACTAATTCTGACACTGACTTTCTTTGGTGACACTCGGTCTTCAAATGGACTTGAAGAGTTTTACAAAATAGCTCTGAAAAGGAACCTGACTTTCTTGTGGATTCAACTGCAATTAGAACCAGACTAAACTAATCTTGAAAAGAGATGAGAAGACATATTTAAAGTCAATTAATTATTTCCACAAGTGTGTAAACAGAAACTCATTAACAATGGCTTCCCAGCTGGTGTGAAGCGTTTTTCCCATCTCACCAAAAACCTGAAACAGTCCAGTTACCTGCTGTGAAAATTAAAACATTAAAATCAGTTATGGATGCAATGAAGGTGTTTATGCTTCTGACTTGGGTTAATCTAATAACTAATATGGAAGAATGATTTAATAGTTTGAGATTCCCAGGGATTTCTAAGTTTTAAGCTGCTTAAAAGGCTGCACTCACTGCACACAGCAGCATGCGCAGGATGTTCTAGGGAGAAGCTTGGGCATGTGCTAGTGGATGAGATTTACTGAAGTGTCTGCATATGCATCTTTGTCACAGCTGGCTCCCAATATGAAAAAGGCTGGATCCATGAACACTTGCTGCGACTTCACACTTTAACTCCTTTTGCATTTTGGCTGGTTCCTTGTTTTTGGATGTCTATATAATTGAATACAATTTCAAAAGTAAGCAACCCCTGCCCGTGTCTGTTCACTTTCCCTTCTCCCCTCCAGTCCCATTCAATTCATGTTTCAAACATGTGCCTTATGAGCACATGTGCAGTGTGGACTTTTGAACACGACAACAACATACAGCGCCTGGGATGGTGTGAATGTGTGTTGTTGTTTAAACTAGTCCAGTGACCTTACCACTAGGCTGCTACTCGCTGTTTTATTGAACCTTTGTACTCTATAGTAAATCTATTGAGCTTTTGCTGTTACCTGAAGATCAGATTCAGACATTGTAATAATTCTGGCAAGATTCTGTCTCAGTTGTTTAGCGAGAACTCTCCAATCATTGGACTGCTCCGGATAATCCACAGAGTCTATAGATCCAACACCACCATCAACACCATCATTCGTCCTTGTATCCAAGTTGCTCTTGATTTCTGCAGGTACGGAAGAAAGTTTCTGGTGTCACATTGTTTGACAAAGTAGATGTTACTGAGCAAAATGAGAGGCACCACTAACACTCTATCATGGTGGGCAATAATATTTCTTTTGCTCTTGAACAGAGTGAAGTTGCAACAGTCACTATATAAAAGGTGCTTTCAAAGGAGGCTGGATAAGTTGTTGCCTTGAATCCTGTTGATAGTACACATGGCTGGCAATTGTGTCACTGGTGGAGCGAGGGAAAGCTTGAAATGATCAAGTGGATGGTGTCAAGCTTCTACAGTGTTGCTAGAACTGCACTCATCCAGGCAGGTGGACAGTATACCATCACAGAGCCCCATTTACACCCTGTAGATGGTGGACATGCTTTGGGGAGTCGAAAGTGAGTTGTCTTAGAATTTCAAGCTTATGACCTCTCCTGGCCGCAATACCTCAGTTCCAGTTAAAATTCTGGTCAATGTGATAATCCAAGATGTTGATTGTTGGGGAATCAGCGATAGCAATGCAGATGAATGTCACAGTGACGTGGTCACGTTCTGTCTTCTTGGACATGGTCATTGTCTGTACTTGTGTAAGTGTTACTTACCACTTAGTAACCCAAGCCTGTGCATTCAAAAAGCAAAATATGCAGAAGCTGGGAATCAGAATCAAACAGAATGCTGGAGAAACTCAGGAGGTCTGGCAGCATCTGGGGAGACAGAAACAGAATTAACGTTTCAAGTATGTAATGTTTCTTCTTCAGAACTCTTACATTTTCTGATTAAACCTAAATATTGTCCAGATAATGCTGAATGCCGATGATTTATGAATAGTACTGAATATTGTGCAATTATCAGTGGACATCTCAATTTCTGATCTTGTTAGAGCAAAAGTCGTTGATAAAGCAGTTGATGATGGTAGAGACATTGACACTACCGTGAGTAACTCCAGCAGCAAAGTTCTTGAACAGAAATGCCAAAGGGTAATAGCAACAGCAATCACAACCATTTTCCTTAATATTAGGTTTGACTCAACCAACAGAAAGCTTTTCTCAATTCCTTTGTACTTCAATTTTGCTGGGGCTGTTTGGTGCCACACTTGGTCAAATACTGTGGTGATGTCGAAGGCAGTGATATTCACATCACCTCTGAAATTGAGCTCTTTCCCCGTCTTTTGGCTAAGCCTTTTAAAAAAAAAGGTCTGGAACTGAGCGGCGAGCACTAATAAGCATGTTATTGCTGTGCAACATCCCTCTGATAGCATTGTTGGTGACTTCTTTCATCATTATACTGATGAATGAGAATTGACTGATAGGACTGTAACTGGCTAGGTTAACATTTGTTCTGCTTCTTTTATGGACAGATCATTTTTGGACAATTTTTCACGTGGAGCAGGTGACAGTGTACTGGAACAGCTTGCCTACGGGTATCCCTGATTCTAGAACACAAGACTGCAGTAGTATAGCCAGGATGTTAGACAGAGCATACAGCTTTTGCTTATTTAATGCCTTCAAATGCTTCTTAGTATTGGTTGAAATAAATCAAAAAGGCTCAGGTTTAGCATTTCAGGGTCAGCTGAAATAGATCATTCACTTGGCACTTCTGGCTGAAAATGACTGGAAATGCTTCAGCCTCTTCTTTGCCACCAATATATTGGGTTCCACCGCCATCATTCACAAGTGAATGTAGCAGAATTTTGATCTAATCTATTGGTTGTGGGATTGTTTAGCTGTCTATGACATGTTGCTTTCACATTTTATCATACATATAATTCTTTGTTGTAGCTTTACCAAGTTGGCACCTTGCTTTTAGGTGTGCCTGGCTTCTGGTATCTTCTTCTACGTTCTTCACTAAAATATGGTTGCTCCCCTGGCCTGATGCTAATAGTGGTATGATGGAAATGCCTGCAATGAAGTTACTGATTGTGTTCAATATGATCACATTGCAGAATGGAAAAGCTGAGGTACCATTTTTCCAGAAATCCACCAGCAACATATGGGGCATCATAATATACAGGGTCTCCTTTCCGTCATAACTTGCTGGATGATTTATACATTAACAGTGCTCACAATAAACTCATTGATCCTCTAGCAGAAAACTCTGGACCTGAATTTTACCAAATCCTTTGGAAGGGAAAATTATGGATAAGCAATATCAGAAATACTGTGTCTATGTAATTTCACGTCCTTAAAATTTTGTGATACTGCCTGTTCATAATTAACATGAGCATTCAGCTGTTTTCTAAAGAGCAACTTACCTATGTTTGCAGGAGTCCATTCCTGACCAGAGTTAAGGATCATGAATTTTGTGTTTTCTGGTAAGTATGCAAAATAGTCTTCATCATCAACAATTGTCCCATCATCTTCAAGCACAACTGTAAATGCTTGTTGTGCATCGTTTTTGTCAAAACATAGTTTTTCTCTCCCTAGACAAAAACAATTAAAATACAAGTTAGAAGATAGTAAAATCTCCTGAAAGTTTAGCTAACTGAAGCAAACACTTAAGATATTGCAGAATGTGAAGTTCCCAACCATGAAAACAATTTCTGTAACCCATTGCTGGTAACTGTATCATGGCACTGCTTATCCTGGAAATAACCCAACTTTAATATGCCTAACATATCCTGCATGTTCAACCTTTCAGCATAAACCTGCAGAATGTGTGTTTATAAATTAAATCGTTTGATCTGCATCTCAATGTTACATGTTGTAAGAGAAAAGGATCAGCATCAATAGCTGAGATAACAAAAGTGTGGAGATGGATGAACACAGCAGGCCAAGCAGCATCTTAGGAGCACAAAAGCTGACGTTTCGGGCCTAGACCCTTCATTGTTTGTAAACAAGTTCTAGTCTTAGCTAAAAAAAGGTTTTCCAACTGAGAAAGAGAGCGTAATCATTATAGGTAACTTATTTCACCTTTGGGCCTACATTAAGACATCACTTGCTGTTCATAACATTTGGATTTAAAAGGAAGCTTTCAAGTTAAATGCACTGTCAAACATAGATAAAAATATTGCACTGATTCTTAACATTGGGGAACTCAACTGTTTATCAGGTTAGGAGAGATTCTTCTGCTCTACATGCAGGGCCCACAACTTTATTTTTTTTGAAAAGCACACATACATAACTTGCACTGACAACAGATAGCAACACAGATCAGGATGCAATCACTTAACTTTGAAAGGCTACTGCTATTCTAAACCAACATGCAGGCTTTTCATTGTATTTTAGTCTTTTTTGAACATTTCATTTGGTCGCCATTTGGAAGTTTCTATGTAGTACTGCCGTCCAAGTGACATCCACATACTTTTTGAATTAGGGTTTAGATATTCTGTCTTTTCCACACTTCTGGCCAGTAAATTCTAGGTCCTTATCATCCTCTGGGTGAAAGGTACTTCCTCCTCTCCCCCTCTAGTGCCTTTTCCAACTGCTTTAAATCTATGATCCCCATAATTTTTGATCCTTTGGCTACAGTAAGCGAGTTGTTCCAATTTATCCTATTGGGGCCTCTCAGAATTTTATAAACAGCAATAAGTCAAATTTGAGCCTCCTTTGTTCCAAGGAAAACAAACTCAAGACTACCGAATCCTTCCTCAAACCTAAAATTTTCCAGATTATGGTTACATCCTCAAACTATTCTGCACCATCGTTTTTGCTGTAATGTGATGAATAAAACTTCCTGCAGTACTTAAGCTTTTATTAATGATCTCCTTAGGGACCAAAAACTTAAAGAGATCCGACTTCCCAGTGACTAACTTAAATGATAACATCACATGATTTCACATATTAAGACATTAATTGTAACAAATATGTTTAAATCACCACTGAGTAAACTTTACTCAGGAGGTAATTAATGCACTAAACTACAGAGAATATCCGCCTTTAACTTCCTAATATAACCAAAAACCCTACATTGTTTTTGTTTTCACAATACATACTAGTGGTGTTCCACTAGGATCAGTGCTGGGACTTTTGTTGTTTCTAATATAAATAATGATCTGCAGGAAAGAAAAATAGGTGGTCTGATTAGTATTTTTGTGGATGACACCAAAATTGGCAGAGTTGTAGATAGTGAGGATTGTCAAAGGATAAGGTAAGGTATAGATAGATTGCAGATTTGGGCACTGAAATGGCAGAGAGAATTCAATCCAAACAAATGTGTGGTGATGCATTTTAGAAGAACAAATTCAGGTACAAATTATACAATAAATGGCAGAGGCCTAGGGGCATTGACATAGAGGGGGAACTGGGTGTACAGGTCCGCAGACACCTGAAAGTGGCAACACAGATGCATTAAGGGTCAAGAAGGCATTTAGCACACTGCCTTCATTGGCTGGGCTATTGGATATAAAAGGTGGGAAGTAGTGTTACAGATGTATAAAACTTTAGTGAGGCCACATTTGGAATACTGCATGCTACCAGAAAGATGTGGATGCTTTGGAGAGGGTGCACAGAAGAATTAGCAGGATGTTGCCTGGTCTGGGGAGTTTTAGGTATGGGGAAAGGTTGGATAAACTTGGATTATTTTCACTGGAAAGATGGAGGCTGAGGGGTGGTCTGATTGAGATCTACAAAATTATGAGAGACATAGATAGGATGGATAGTCAGAGGCTTTTCCCCCCAAGGTGGAAAGGTCAACTACAAGAGAATACGGGTTCAAGGCGAGAGGGGGAAATTTTAGGGGAGAAGTGTGTAGAACATTTTTCACACACAGGGTTTTGGGTGTCTGAAATGTGCTTTTAGTGGAGCTAATGGAAGCAAGCACGTTAGCAAGATTTAAGGTGTATCTTGATAGACACACGAAAAGGAGGTGAAGAGAGAGATAGTGACTGAGTATGGGTGATAAGTAGTTGGTCTAAGTAAGAAGTAGAAATCAGTGCAGTCTTGGTGGGCTGAAAGGCCTAGTCCTGTGCTGTGTTGTTCTCTGTGCTTTCTCTGCAAAACTGACATCTTTACAGCAACCAGACCAAAGGTACCGCCAACTTCTAAAAAGCTCATTTTCCCGTTTTGTAGTGTCTGTTGAAAGTCATTTCCACTTGTCTTCTGAGAATCCCTAACCCAACTCTTTCTAGTCACACATGGGATTTTTGTCCAGAAATCTCCACAACTCTGTCTCTTGTAGCAGAGAAGGAGTCCTCAGCAGAAATCCACCTGCTGGTTCACAGAAAGCAGCCTTTTACCTCTGCTTTTGACAGCAGCTGCTGCTCCCTTATCTCCCTTTCTGTCCAGGATGTCTCAGTCAGTATTTCTGGTATTACTAAGGCCAGCTGTGTAATCCTTTGTCTCCAGGTGTTAGGGACCTGTCCCCAAGGCAGTCAGATCACTTGGACTTGTTGCTGGGCAGATCAACAGACACAATTTTATTTTATCTTTAATTAAAGGAGTTAGTCTAAACATAATCATTTTATGCAGCCTCACATTTGTAACAATGGTCCTCTAACCAGCAGTGTAAAAAAATGCTGGAATAGTCTCCCTGCTGTTATATTCTATGATTCGGCTAATAAAAGAAACCATAATTATATTCTATTTAATCATTTTATAGCTTGTCCTGCTGCTTTTAAGGATCTGTTGACATCCACTCCAAAGTCTCTCTGCTCTTCCACATAACTGAGTACCTTCATATTTAATGTGTATTACCGTTGTCTTGTTGCACCTCCTAAAATGCACTATCTACTTCAATGGATTGAATTCCATTTTCCACTTTTCTGCCCAAATAACCAGATCATCTCTAGCTTCCTGCAGTCTAAAACTTTCCTCCTCACCACAAACTACACGACCAACATTTGTATTATCTGCAAACTTCTTTATCATGCCTCCTTCAATGGTGTCTATATTAGTGATATGAATTACCAAAAGCAAGGGAATGAGTACTAAGTCCTGTGGAATTCCACCAGTCACAAAAAATACTTTCAACCGTCACCCTTTGCTTCCTCCAACACAAGGTCACTTTTGGATTCAATTTGCTACCCTCCCTTGAATTCCTCCAACTCTGAACCTTTTTGATTCTCATACATGGGCCCCTGGGTCAAATAATTAATTTTCTCCAGTTCACAGTTTCCAGTTTTGCAAGTTAACTTCGATTCTTTGATCAAATTTGTTTCTAAATCCATCCCAAATATTTTTGTATGCTCTAAGCAGTCATTTTTTTAGTGGGTGCAATTCTTCAAGCTTACAATGAGCCTCACTGGAAAAATATGTACATGTTATACATCAAGATGGGTCATTTCAACATCCTGCTGCAGTACAATGAAAAAAACAGTTAGGGTAGAAGAGGCAAACTCTGTACGCATCATTCTATCCATGTCAAGGCAATCAGAACTCTTTATAACCCAGCCAAATTTACTTTGAGTGGGTAATTGCATGTGACTTAAATCTTTTTCAATATTTATACAACCAAGGTTATTAGATTCAAAGTCCATGAGTTACAAACCAAGGTAAAAGCCTCTTTATGCCGTGAACCAGCTCCATCTATTGGGACAGGTCAGACAGAAAGCTAAGAGGCTGTAAATTAAAATCACAAGTACAGATCTGTAACAAAAAAAACTGTAATAATAGATGTTTTCTAACTTGAGAAACTAACACTGTTTCTAACAAAGCAACACACCAAGGATTTGGAGAAACTCAGCAGATCTGGCAACATCTGTGAAGAAACAAGAGTTAACATTTTGCACCGGAATGACTTCTTCAGAACACTCTTTGCAACCTTCATGGGCACTCAGTTAACTTGCTTGGTGGACTCCAAAGCTAGAAGCAAGTCTTTGAGTTTGACAGGAACAATGAAACAGGATAAGAATGCACACTTCAACACAGACTCACTCTATCCTAATTTTTTAGGCACTAAACTTAAAAATGGATTTTGAAAGTGGAACAGCACAAGACAAATCTTAGATAACAAGGTGTGAAGCTGGATGAACACAGCAGGCCAAGCAGCATCTCAGGTGCACAAAAGCTGACGTTTTGGGCCTAGACCCTTCATCAGAGAGGGGGATGGGGAGAGGGAACTGGATTAATAGGGAGAGAGGGGGAGGCGGACCGAAGATGGTGCAGTGGGAGAGAGATTCCCTGAGGTTGGTCCGGAGGGAGGAGGGTAACTTCTTCAGGTTAGGCATCCCTGGAAGAGGCTTTGCAGTGGGGTTAAAATTGTATCAGAGATAGTAGGAACTGCAGATGCTGGAGAATCCAAGATAACAAAGCGTGGAGCTGGATGAACACAGCAAGCCAAGCAGCATCTCTGCAGCGCAAAAGCTGACGTTTCGGGCCTAGACCCTTCATCAGAGAGCCTCTCTGCTTTTTGTGCTGCTGAGATGCTGCTTGGCCTGCTGTGTTCATCCAGCTCCACACTTTGTTATCTTGGATTCTCAAGCATCTGCAGTTCCTACTATCTCTGATACAAGACAAATCTTAATGGCCTCATTTAATCAGGCTTAGGTATTTTCTAATCAACCTATTTAGACATGTTATTAGAGATAATGGGAACTGCAGACGCTGGAGGATCCAAGATAACAAAGTGTGCGGGATGCTGCTTGGCCTGCTGTGTTCTTCTAGCCCCACACTTTGTTATCTTAGACACGTTATTACAAGCTTTTGCAGGTGGAATTTGAACTCACAGCATCCTGGCCCAGGGGTGGGGACACTGCAACTACACCACAAGAGCCTCCTGGATTGACTTAATATGACTGTTATTAAGGTGTCAGACCTGCTACATATGCCCTGTTGCCCGTGGCCCACCTCCCCATCCGATGGAAGTTTAAAAATGGGATGGGGCCAGGGAGCCAGCATACCAAACAATGACAGTCTTTCTGGCTTCGCTTGTGTACCAAGGTGACAAGGGCTTCTGAATGGTTACCTTTGGCTACCAGATCTTCCAAAGACTTCACGACGACGCCGAACGTTTGAAGACGGCTAGAGCCACAGATTTTGCAGGGAAATCTTCTTTCTTGATCCATGGCTGAACACCCCCTGCCCTCTCCAGGAGTGAGGCAGAGAGAGACCTGGTTTGCTTTCGAAGGCGAATGGTCTAGATACCTTAAGACTAATGGGTGAGGAGCGCCCCCCCAAACACTTATAAGCAGATTATCTGGTAGCTCTTCACCTTACTGTTGTGGGATCTTGCTGTGCACAACCAGGTCCCTGCGTTTCCCACAGTAACTGAACTTCGAGAGTCCGCTAATGGCAACAAGGGACACTAGGACAGAGAGCTGATGCCGCAAAGTAATGTAAATATACAATTCCCTCTCCCCACAGATGTTCTGCACCGTCCCTCCCAGTTGTTGTTGTAGTAGTGGTGGCTGGCTGTTATTGCGCATGCGCTCCAAACCGACAATTTTTTTTCCCCGTCTGAATTAACGAGGGAGAAAAATGATTATAGCCATGGCTGTGGATTGTCGGAAGCTTAAAAAAACATTTAAAAGGTCCACTGTGAGAAAAAAATAAAGCGACGGCCTGAGTGTGATCATGCCAACCCAGAATAAAAACTACAACTCCCATAATGCTTCGGCCCCAACGGTCCGTTAATTTTCTGTATGTTCTGAATATAATCCACAATTTTACATCAGGTTAGGATTTTATAAATCTCTACTTGAATTCATTTTACCAGAAAAGGTGATGTTTTTGTCCTTGTCGTTGGTGATTGAGGGGTTCTGCGATCGATATTGTCGCCTCGGGCACAGGAGAGCGACCGTGCTATGATCGGTTGCTCTGGTCCATAAAGATGGCGTCCTTTGAGCAGGCGGAGCCGCGACAGGTAAGAAACCCCGGGGTGGCCCATACACATCTCCCACCTTCCCTCAAACTTACCTCCCCTCCATTCCCACCTCAATCGCTATCCCATTACTTTATCCCCTACATCCCTTCCGCTCACATCCCCCCCTCCCCCGACGTCCTGTACACCTCTCCCTTCCCCACTCACCTCCTTCACAGCTCTCCTCCAACCTCACTCACCCATACATTTCCTTTGCCTGCCTCATACCCCCTTTCCCTTTCCCCCCAAATCAATCTCTTGTTCCCCCACCACCATCACCACCTCTCACCCTCACATTACCTTCTCTCTCAACCTTAACCCGCCTTCTACCCCCGCCCCCAGTTCACCGTCAGCTGCCCCCCCACACGGCTGACGCTCAACCGACCCCCCCCCCCATCCTGCGCCTCTCCTAACATGCCCTCGCATGATATCTCCCTTCTTGCTTCATCCCCTTTCATGTTGTCTTCCCCCCTCATCCCTCCACGCATCCTCGCTTGCACTTTCCCCAACATACGTGCTGTCTCTTCTGTTCATTGCCTTTCCTCCCATCTCTTGCTCTGCCCCTCTGCCCACCCCTCCTTTCCCCTACTCTGTTGCCTTCTCCCCTTCTTCCCCTTGCCTTCTGTTCTTCGCTGACACTCCTTTGCCTGCATGTCCTTCCTTTCCTCCATTACCATTTGGGAATTTGATCCAAATCACTGGTTTATTTTTGTTCGCTTTCAGAAACGTCAGTAACCCAGATACTATAATCGCTTTTCCCTTGTAGAAGTACTGTCAGATCAGAGTGAAGTCCAGTGCATTAAAAAGGGGCAATCGTATTTATGTGTTTGGTAATTTTTTGTCTATGAAGTACTTATTATGCTTCACTTCGTCTCCGTCTCACTGCTTTTAGAGGAATACAAGGTATATGAGTGTGTTTATTAGATATGAGGTTATTTGGAAAAAATACACTGGATAAACCTGAGATTCCATTCAATGCTCAGTTTTTTTGAGAGCTTGTGGTCAGCCTCTGATCTTGTTTCTAATGCCCTTTTCTTGATGTTTCAGTTTTTAGCTGTTAGCTATGCTGATAATTATGCATTTACTTATATGCCAATAATACTGTTTTTCAGTTTATTTATTTTTCATTTTGCATTTCCGCTGTCTCGGTCTGGGTGTGGCCATGTGTTGTTGAGTGCCGATAGTATCTATCCAAACTAAACAGCACTATTGACCAAAAATGCTTTTGTTCTTGTAACTAAGTAAACAATGTTGGGGAACTTAGGTAAAACGGGAAGATTCTGGGGATATTCAGAAGGTTAGATAGTTACTGACCAAGCTCTCAACTTCAACTTCTAATCTGGTTGTGGTGTAAGGTTGTTGAACTGAGTGGATGTAGAATCCAAGTTAACAACAGATGCTAACACTGAAATTGCTGGAAAAGCTCAGCTGGTCTGGCAGCATCTGTGGAGAAAAATCAGAGTTAACGTTTCAGGTCAGGTGACTGGACGAAGGAGCACTCAACCCAAAATGTTAACTCTGATTTCTCTCCACAGATGCTGCCAGACCTTCAGAGCTTTTCCAGCAATTTCTGATTCACAGCAACCACAGTTCTCTTTGGTTTTCAACCACAGATGCTGCTCGACCTGCTTAGCATTCCTAATGTTTTCTTTTTTCATTTCCAGAGTGTATGTGCAGGTTTACAAGGTAAAGGTGGGGAATGTGGGACTCCTTCTTCTGTTATTTTTGCACCAAGCCAGCATGGCTGTGTGTGTCAGACCGTAAGTGTGTTTTTCCCCAAGGTCACATAATTTATTTTCTCCAGTTCACAGTTTCCGGTTTCGCAAGTTAACTTCGATTCTTTGATCAAATTTGCTTCTAAATCCATCCCAGATATTTTTGTATGCTCCAAGCAGTCATTTTTTTAGAAAGTAATCATGTGAAACAGTACAGGAGAAACTCGGAGGGTCTGGCAGCATCTGTGGAGAGAGAAACTGAGTCCAGTATAATTCTTAACATTAGCTCTGTTTCTCTATCCACAGATGCTGACAGACCCTCAATTTCTCCAGCACTTTACTTCAGATCTCCAGAATCTCTAGTATTTTGCATATGAGAAATTCCTATTTTTGTGTTGCAAACAAAGTGGAATTATTTGGATACTTTTTGTAGGTTTCTTTGGGGAGGAGAAATTCATATTTGGGAAAGTTTTGGGTATAAATAGTTCTGATGGTTTAAAATTTGGCATTTTTGCATTTATCCTGAAGAGGACAAGACATCAGACTTTGGAAAGAGCTAACACGGTGTGGACCCGTCCCTACCCGAAGTGTCAACTTTCCTGCTCCTCTGCTGCCTGGCCCGCTGTGTTCCTCCAGCTCCACACTGTGTTATCTCAGACTCCAACATCAGCAGTTCTTACTATCCCCGACTTTGGAAAGATGTCTCTTCTGCAAGATTCAAGATTTGTATTACCAAGCAATTATTCAGTTCATAAAGTTGTTTCAAAAAATTATATTTCTCAATGAATTTTGCTGTTCAATTGGTGGCCAATTGTCACCAGAATGGAATTTAATTCTGAAACTTGAATTTTAAGATCTGATTGGCTTCCTATGTTGCTTTCTTTGTGGTATTTCATATTCCTTTTTTATTCTGGAGTTTTAGGCTGAGTGTGGACTTCACTCAACCAAGTCTTAGGTACAATTTGATTGTTTGTTTGTTTGTTTTTGTTTTGGCAATTTTTGGCATGCCCTGTGATGATACTTCAGGGTTTGCCTCTGTTTTGTTTACAGCAGCCTTGGAATCATACAGAACAGAAAAAGGCCCTTTGGCTGAATTTGTTCGCACCAATCAGGTTTCCAAAACTGAACTCATCCGATTTGGCCCATATTCCTCTAAACCTTTCCTATCATGTACCTGTCCAAAACTCCCTTAGATGTTGTAATTGTACCTGCATCTATCATTTCTTCTGGCAGCTTGTTGTATATACACACACACACACACACGATCCTCTGTGTGGAAAATGTTGCCCCTTAGGTACCTTTTTAAATCTTTCCCTTCTCACTTTAAATCTATGCCGTCTGGTTTTGGACTCTCCTATCCTTGAGAAAAGACCTTGGCTATTCTCCTTATCTGTGCTGCTCATGATTTTATAAATTTCCATAAGGTCACCCCTCAGCCTCCTATGCTTCAAGGGAAAATAGTCCTAGCTTATTCAGCCTCTCCTTATAACTCAAACCATTCAAATTCCGTAACATCCTTGTAAATCTTTTTTGCATCTTTCCAGTTAAATAACATCCTTCCTACAGCAGGGTGTTTCTGCCTAATGTGCCTTGGCCCAGAAAATCTGAGCTGCAGGGACCATCCTGTCTCTATTTTAAGCAATGTATTATTAGCCTGGATTTAGATCAGTCACTGAATAAATAATCTATTTTAAGGCAGTCGTATTTGTTCTAATATCTTTTTGTATATAACATGCACAATAAAGGGCATTATAAAGTTAGGATGAAATTTAGGGCTGTATATAAACATTCAAAGTGGACCTCCAAAAGGTAATTCCATATGAATAATCTTTAGGAAATCAGCATGTGTAAAGGTCTGTCAGAGTACCTCAACCTAATTTGTTACAGGAGATGAGAGGATGTTTAAAGTTATCTTCCCACAGCACAGTGTGAGCATGTTCCTATGATTTCTACTGCAGCCAGTTGTATATTAAGGTCTCCTTGACACAGCACAATGTGAATCTATTTGGAGACAGATGAAGCCCTTAAAACAATTTGCATTATCTGATGTATGGAATGTACACCATTTTCAGTTTCACCCAACGTGTGTGAGTACCACATTCTCACTACCCTGGATAAAGAAGCTCCTGCTAGATTACATATTAGGTTTTTATTTATCATATTTATGGTTCTGATTTATCTGTCTTCCTGCATGTGGAATCATCATGTAATCTACCAGATCGCTGCTGCGCCATGGGTCCCTATCCGATCACCCCTCCGTCGTCTCTTTGAGTGGAAAGTCCCCATCTGTTCAATCTTTTCTGATTACATTTAAACCAATGTTCTAGTATCAGCCTTGTGGTACCTCTTTGTATCTTCTCCATGTATTTCTTTCAAATAAGGAAACCAGGATTTAGGGGAGGCTGTATGGCACTGGATTAGTAATCTGCTACTCCAGGCTGAAGTTCTGGTGATATGGTTCAAATTGTACCAAGACAGATAGTGAAATTTGGGTTGAATAAAATCTGAAATGAAGACTCTAATTGATAATGGTTACATAATCATCATTATTGTAAAAACCAATCTGGTTCACTAATGATCATCAGGGAAAGAAATCCGCTGCTCTCACCCCATCTACACTGCATGTGGCTCCAGACCCATGGCACTGTGGTTGCCTCTTAACTATCTTTTGAAAAGACCATAGCAAACCAAACAGTTCAAGGGCTAATTAAGAATGGGCAACAAATGGCCTTGCCACTGTTACAAATTTGGGTGGAGCATTCATGGATTGGAAGGCAGGGAGTTAGTATTTGTGGATAAAAATAATCGTGGGGAAAAAGTGCTGTGGTCCCTTTAAGAACTTGTGCTTTGTCCGTGCTTGGAAGCTTATAAATGCAGGTGCATAGAGAGTGCCCACATGGAAACATTTCGTATAGAACGGCCGTGCAGCATTTTTTTCCGAGACAACAAGTTTGAATTTTGCCAATTAATTTAAATGAAGCATCTAGATACAGAAAGCCGGTTGAGTTTAAATCTGGTGTTCACAACCTGAAATCAATCATAAGAACTGGATTATGTCATTGGGGGTGTGTAAGACAAGGGCATTTGGAAAGTCTGAGAGCCAACTGCCACCTGAAAGAGACAGCCATCCACCACCTGCCAGAGTTCGTACGATACAGTTCTCAGAAAGCCCATCTAACTAATCAAAGGTGCCATGGTATTTTAGCTCAAAGTCTTCACTGAAGAAATTATAGAGAGAAAATATCCCTGACTGCAGAATTAATGGAAGAAAGGTGTTTGTGAAGAGCCTGGAGATGACAGAATATTCCGGAAGACAGTCTGTGAGCTTGGAGAGACTACGTTTTAATTTATTGTTTATTATTAATTGGGTTTATCTTGGTGGGACTTGTCTTTATTTAAACAGCATTCCAGTAGAATTTAGACCAGTTAGGAAGTAGTTAGTAGACTTAAGGACAAATTGTCTGTTGTTAGTAATTTTGTTAATTTGTTCATTGTGTTAAATAAATAAATTGTTTCTTGTTACTTGTAAAGTGGAGATCAGGGATTTTCTTTCTTTTAACCCCTCTTTTAATAGATTAGACAAGCTTCTCTCAGTATTTCAGGAGGAATTGTTAGAGGGCGCCCCTACTCCTGTCATGACAGATTAAAAGGGAGATATTACAAACTGTAGATGCTGGAGAATCTGAGATAGCAAGGTATAGAGCTGGATGAACGCAGCGGTCCAAGCAGCTTTGAGGAACTAGAAAGCTGACATTTCGGGTCTGGATCATTCCTGAAGAAGGGTCCAGACCCAAACGTCAGCTTTCCTGCTACTCTGCTGCTTGGTCTGCTGTGTTCATCCAGCTCTACACCTTGTTATGAAAGATTGAGACTTGTGTTTTAGCTTAATTATCGCTTAATCATTCCCTGGCATAACAGCTACCAATGCCTTTGTTCTGTGCAATCTTAAAAAAAAGTGGTCTAATCAAAGAACCACAAAAGATTTTTGAAGTATCCATTCCATTGTACAAAGAAAATGCTTCAAAGTGGTACAATCCCCCAGAGACTGATTTCTTTAAAACAAAATTCAAACTTACAATTAATGACTGAAAGAATAACACAATTTCATTGTTGAATATGTTTGACTCTAATAAAACAGACTAAGACCACTATTGACTAAACACTACTTTTTAGGCAAATTATACTTGCATATGAACCAAAAGGCGGAGTAGGCCTTCCATCCTCTTCAGCCTACTGCACTTTTCAATAAAACCATGTCCGATCTGCTTGTAACCTCATTAGCATTCCTGCCTACCTCTGACAACCATTCATACCCATGCTTAACAAGAATCTATCTACTGCCTTCAAAATATTGAAGGACACTCTCTTCCTAAAAGATGCTGGAAGCAGAGTTCCAAAGATTCCTGACTGGGGTGGCGGGGGGGGTAGAAACTGGCCTAATTTCTGCTTTAAAGGGATGATCTCTGATTTTTAAACAGTGACTTCTACTTCTGGATTCTCTCCAAAGAGGAAACCTCCTCTCCACATTTGCCCTGAAATGACTTGTCAGACCTTGTGATCATTTAAATAGTCTCCTCCTCTTCTAAATATTCCCAACTGGTATGATATCAAATAGATGGTGGATATATTTTTAAAAAAGTGAAAAGTGTATGAGTTCGTTGTGTAAATGTGGGGGACTAGTAAGCTGTGTGGTGTGAGTTCCTAAACGTTTTGTCTTCAAATGTATAACACTAAACTCTCCTAAATAAAGTTAGCTTGTCCAACCTCTTGTCATAAGGTGATCATCTCGTTGTAAGTACTAGTCCGGTAAATTTCACGTTTATATCTTTTAAATAAGTTGAAGTGCACTATGTGCAGTCCTCCAGATGCGGTCTCACTGGTGCCCTGTATAACCAAAGCATAATATTTTTTGTATTCAATTCTCCTCACAACAAATGACAACATTTTGACCTAGCAAGAACTGCAGATGCTGGAGGCAGAGATAACTAAATGTGCAACTGGAGGAATACAGTACGCCAGGCAGCATCAGAGGAGCAGGAAAACTGATGTTTCAGGTCAGGACTCTTTCTTTTTAAAAAAAAAAAATTCTGAAGAAGGCTCCTGACCTGAAATGTCAACTTTCCGGCTCCACTGATGCTGCCTGGCCTGCTGTATTCCTCCAGCTCCAGACTGTGTTATCAAAAGACCGCATTTTGTTAGTTCTCAATTACTTACAGCTACAAACAAATCGTTGCACACTTCAAACACAAAAAAAATCACATACGTTACATTGTCTTTTAAGTAGACATTTCATTTTTGGAACAAGTTAAAATGATTCTTGTCAGCTTACTTCATATCTTTTCCTTTCTCAGAATTCTCTTTCAGTAAGGGCTTTTCCCCCAAGCCTATTTTCTCGTAGCACAAGCTAAGCAAATCTTCTGGCCTCAGTTTTACATATCCTATATTTGATCTTTCCAATTTGAGCGTAATCTCTTGCTTGTATTTCTGCATGGTGAATTCTAGAGTTTTCGATCTCTATCTCCTCTTTCTGTCCTTGATCCTGTCAGTCTAACTTATGAGAGTTTCAAGGATATCTTAAAAATTGTACCCTTTTAACTCCTGTTGCCTAGGCAACATAAATCATATGGGCTTTGTATCCAGCTAGAAGTGCTATTATCTATCTTTTGAGGCTCCAATTTTCTCACATCTTTGAAGTAAATGGACATTTTAAAGTGAAACTGTTTGCAACCTGACATCTCCGCACTTTGTCTAGGACTTTGAAGCCTTTCAGGCCAGCTACAGTTTGCACAAAAGCTGCTGTTATTACCTCCCAAGTGAAAGCACCTTGCAACACCTTTGTAGTAAAACTGGCCTGGTCTGGGACCCCCATGCTGTTGGGCAGGTTTCAGTACAAATCAGATGACATTCTCTGGCTATCATTTTTACATTAACTTAAAGCAATTGCTAAAAACACAACATTCTTTATAAACTTTACTGGAACAAAATGTACTCTGAATCTCTGCTTGGAGCATGGTACCATTGACCTTGATGATTGGTGTGAGCTTGCCACCTATTACTGGGGTTGGTGATGTCATGCTTATTAAGCTGCATCACTCTTTATAATTCAATACCTGAAGCAGAGAAGAGAAGAAAGAGAAGCAGACCCTGCGTGGCCTATGGCCCATTGTTTCCTGGAACGCCTTGACCCATGTCCTTAAAGATCTGTGGATCAACAGTTGACCTGGATCAGCCACATGAAGTCACGGAGTGAAAACCTGTGATCCTGAAGATATCATCTTCAAATTAAGGAACAATTGTCAGTGATAAATTTAGCACACCTTTCTGTCTTTTTCCACCAGTGTCTTTTTTAAATAGCACTATTATCCTACAATTCAACTTTTATGATTTGTGTACCTGTACATCAAATCCCTTTGCTCCACCCCATTTATACAGTTACCTCCAAAGGTGAGGTGGCTTCCTAGTCTTTCAATTTTTCATCATCTCTTGATTAACTATGTTGAAATTTAATTTTCCAGTTGAATAGGTAGTGAAGGTGTTCCCTGCAAAATTTGATTTTTAAAAAAAAAATTTACCTAGACCTAAGATGAGTTGCAACAGGAAAATATTACTTTTCTGCCTTTGATATGATGATTACAGAGACTGGTGAACAAATGGGATCATAGCAGCAGTAGTGGGTTTATGCTGGAGAACATTCAGCAGACTTGACAAAGGTGAAATGACAAAATTTACACATGCTTTTCCACAAACCAAGTCCAATACTGTCCAATGAGGTAGGCCTCAACTTTAACGAAACTTCTGAATCAAGTGTTACAGAGTGGAGTAGTTGGGGCTGCATGTAGCACAGTGTCAAACATTGATTTTGCAGGTTGGAAGGATAATCCAATTACAGGATTGTGCAAGCAAATTTGTGCAGCAAGTGGGTCAACATAGTCACCTCATTCCTAAGATGAAAAGCAGGGAAATGTCAACTCGTGCAACGTGAAAACCATGTGTGTCCATGCCAGAGCACAAAGACAATTTGTTTAAAGGGAGAAAGTTTATTCTTGCTGTTAGATGTGCAGAATAGATCAAAGTCCACTTATTGCTCATGATAACTTGAAGCTAATAGTTTAGTCTGTGGTTTGAGGGGAAAAAAATGTTAGGGCGGGAGAGAAAAGAGGGAAGAGGGCTGATGGTGCTTTTAGGGTGTTGAGGGATGGAGTTTTAACTTTTAACATTAAAGATTTTGAAAATTAAATTGTCAGCTTGGAAAAGGAAAAAAAAAACTACCAGTTATATAGCGATGCATTTTACACTTTGGGAGTCTGAGTACTTTAAATGTTAATTAAATTGTTTTGAAGTACAATCTGTATGCAAGTATGACAGCTTGTATATGCACAGTAAGGAGGCTATACAAAAAATTTATGCCTAACAGAGCTCACTCATTATGAAACTGGTGTCACACAGGTCAAAGTTTGTACCTTAACAGCGATAGTTTGTACAACCTATTTATAATGAACCTGATTCTACAAAGCTGACTACCTTAAACTTAAAGAGATAATGGGAACTGCAGATGCTGGAGAATCCAAGATAATAAAGTGTGAGGCTGGATGAACACAGCAGGCCCAGCAGCATCTCAGGAGCACAAAAGCTGACGTTTCGGGCCTAGACCCTTCATGAGAGAGGGAACTGAAATAAATAGGGAGAGAGGGGCAGGCGGACCGAAGATGGAGAGAAAAGAAGATAGGTGGAGAGGAGAGTATAGGTCGGGTGGTAGGGAGGGGATAGGTCAGTCCAGGGAAGACGGACAGGTCAAGGAGGTGGGATGAGGTTAGTAGGTAGGAAATGGAGGTGCGGCTTGGGGTGGGAGGATGGGATGGATGAGAGGAAGAACAGGTTAGGGAGGCAGAGACAGGCTGGGCTGGTTTTGGGATGCAGCGGGGGGAGGGGAAGAGCTGCGCTGGTTGTGTGGTGCAGTGGGGGGAGGGGACGAACTGGGCTGGTTTTGGGATGCGGTGGGGGAAGGGGAGATTTTGAAGCTGGTGAAGTCCACATTGATACCATTGGGCTGCAGCAGTTGAAATCGTTCGCGACTGGGAGGTGCAGTTGTTTATTGCGAACCGAGCGGAGGTGTTCTGCAAAGCGGTCCCCAAGCCTCCACGGAGACTTGGGGACCGCTTTGCAGAAAACCAAGCGGAGGCTTGGGGACCGCTTTGCAGAACACCTCTGCTCGGTTCACAATAAACAACTGCATCTCCCAGTCGCGAACCATTTCAACTCCCCCTCCCATTCTTTAGATGACATGTCCATCATGGGCCTCCTGCAGTGCCACGATGATGCCACCCGAAGATTGCAGGAACAGCAACTCATATTCCGCTTCGGAGCCCTGCAGCCCAATGGTATCAATGTGGACTTCACCAGCTTCAAAATCTCCCCTTCCCCACCGCATCCCAAAACCAGCCCAGTTCGTCCCCTCCCCCCAGTGCACCACACATCCAGCCCAGCTCTTCCCCTCCCCCCACTGCATCCCAAAACCAGCCCAGCCTGTCCCTGCCTCCCTAACCTGTTCTTCCTCTCACCCATCCCTTCCTCCCACCCCAAGCTGCACCTCCATTTTCTACCTACTAGTCTCATCCCACCTCCTTGACCTGTCCGTCTTCCCTGGACTGACCTATCCCCTCCCTACCTCCCCACCTATACTCTCCTCTCCACCTATCTTCTTCTCTCTCCATCTTCGGTCTGCCTCCCCCCTCTCTCCTTATTTATTTATTCCAGACCCCTCACCCCATCCCCCTCTCTGATGAAGGGTCTAGGCCCAAAACGTCAGCTTGTGTGCTCCTGAGATGCTTCCTGGCCTGCTGTGTTCATCCAGCTTCACACTTTATTACCTTAAATTTAAAAGTACCTTTTTATAAGAAATGAGATATCCACGGGAATACTTAATAGTTTTTCCACATCTTTTCACTGAATTTCAGAAGTTCATTAACAAGGGCTTCCTCTTTGTAGATAGAAGTAATGCGTGCACAGACTGTGCATGTTTCAACTCATAAAAACAAGTGACAACATTCTCTGGGAGGTAGCAAGAGCTGCCAATGCTGGGGTCAGAGAAAACAAAGCATGGAAGTGGAGGAACACAGCAGGACAAGCAGCATCAGAGGATCAAGAAAGTTGACGTTTCGGGTCTGTAGGAGGGTCCCAACACGAAACGTCAACTTTCCTGCTCCTCTGCTGCCCGACCTGTTGTGTTCCTCCAGCTCCACACTTTGACAACATTCTCTAGCTTGTTTTTCAGGGCAGTGCCTTGAATGATTTGAGTCAGCATGTCTGGCTTAAAAGTTAAAGCGTGGTCATTAAATGCCTTTTGTCATTAATCTGGTGCATTGTCCATGGTAATGCATCTGCCAATCAAGTGCTAACCAACCACAACTTTCCTGTATTACAATTATTTTCCATTTTACTTTGGTATTTCTTATGAACTGTACTGGTTAGAGTGCAAGATGAAAAGCTTTAGCAAAATGCTGCTTTTTTTCAGAAATACTCAAGTTTAACATCTGTGGCGCTAGCATATTTACATGCTGTAGTTTTAAGTTGGATTTTTTTTGACTGAATAAGTTTGAAGCGGTGTGCAATGAAATTGTAAAATTCGATGCATTTGGACGGCATTAGTTATGTTTGTGTTAATGGGGAAAGTGGGTAGAAAGACTTACAAACTATGGGTTTACTTAAAGGATCCTAGCAGGTGAAAGGGAGACCTGATTGAATTTGTTCTTTAAAGAAAGGATTTGGTAGGCTAGATGTAAACTGTTCCTCTTGGATGAGGAAACTGGGATTAGAAGACCTCAACTAAAAACTCAAGCCCATCCTTTAGGCGTGAAATTAGGAAAGAGACACTTATTCACATATCTGTTAAAGTTTGAAACGCTCCTTTTTCAAGAGACAGTGTTAAATTGGTTAATTGCTAACCAAAGGTATTGAAAGGATATGGAGCAAAGGCAGGTGTATTGAGTTGCAGAACAATTATGCTTGTCTCTGATTGGCAGAACAGGCTTGTTGCTGAATGCTGCCGCCTTGTTCATGTGGCTGTGCATCACCCTGCTATAGTGAAAAGGATAATAATGAGTTTAAACTGTCAATGATCACATATTTTCTACGCTGGTGCTGTTCGACTATTGCCCACTCTGTGGGACTAAATCTTCAGAGTATGTATGATGCAATTTGATCCACTCACTCACTCAATTATATTGTAAGCTGTCTGCCTTACGACTGGTTTGCAAAAGGACAAGATTTAAAGCCTTATTTTTTGGAGAATTGGAGGTGAAAGTTTCTGATAATGTGCACAGTATATATGAGTAAAGAGTAAAGATGCCTTTACTGCCTGCAGCATTGATGATGTCTGCAACTAGACTGTCTTTTGTGACACTGCTGTGGAGAATAAATTTTCTGAAGTGTATTTAATGTTTTCTGGAAACAAAATTATGAACAAACTAACTCACTTAAAACCTGCTGAATGAACTAATTGATGTTTGGCGCCACCATGTGATACATTCACTGAATTGTGTACATTTTATCCCTTTCAAATGCTATCTCTGAAATTTCAATTGAGGAGGACCCTCATTAGATTTCCATCAGGCACGCTATTTCCGGATTGATCTATATTTGAAAACATACTAGCATTCATTTTGTTGTTTTTATGTATGTTTATTAAAAATGATGCTGCAATGATAACTTTCTTTGGATAATTGACAGCATCTTTTTGAAGTTAAGACACTGGAGTCAGCATTTTCTGACAGTTTGCCTACATGGGTACCATTTCTTCAGAGCACGTTATGTCCTTTATTTGCATGTTCCGAATGTATTCAAAAGGACAAAAGTCTCAAAAGAGTTGAGAGTGGATATAACTTTTTAAAATTGTGAAAAGGAACACAAAGTCAAAGCTGTTCAGCTAGCATTTATCAGGATAAGAGTGCAAGAAATCAGATTTGGAAAAGAAATAACAGTTTCTAAAATATGTTTATGAATTGTTGTTCCTTTTCCAGTTTTGAATTCTTGTGACCTAGTTCTGATGAGTACAGAATGAAAAACTTCACCTTCATAAATCTTTCCAGCGAAGTTTGTTTTGTACTGCCAAGCAATTATTGACTGATCTGATTGTCACCTCGAGTCCACATTCCTGCCCACCTCTGTGACCTATTGACTTTCTTGTTAGTCAAGAATCCATCTATTCTATTGAATATGTTTCAGTGACCTGGCTTCCACCATTCTCTGGGGAATTTCCAAAAATTTATGATCACAGAGAGAAAAAGAATTTCTCATTTCTGTCTTAAATAGGAGATGTCTTTGCTTTAAATTGTGTCCCTGGTTCTGGTTTCTTCCACAAGGGAAACATCCTTTCAGCATCCACTCTCATGTTGCCTCAGGATCTTGTATGTTTCAATAAGATCACCTCTCATTGTTCTAAACTCCAATGCATACAGGTCAAACCTGTCCAGCTTTTCCTCATGAAATAACTGCAATGCCTCCAAATATTAATTGCGTTAACTTTCTCTGAATTGCTTCTAACATATTTATTTCCTTTCTTAAATAAGGAGACCAAAACTGTACAAAGTACTCTTCAACCAACCCCCTCTGCAGTTAAAGCAATGCAGCCCTACTTTTGTATTGTTTCCTTTGCAATAAGTGACAACATTCCATTAGCATTCCTAATCATTTGCTGTACCTGCTTACTCCCAATGACATGAAGGTTGGTGGAGTTGTGGATAGCGTGGTGGGCTGTTGTGGGTTGCCACAGGACATTGACAGGATGCAGAGTTAGGCAAAGAAGTGGCAGATGGAATTCAACCCAGGAAAATGTAAAGTGATTCATTTTGGAAGGTTGAATTTGAATGCAGAATATGGGGCTAATGGCAGGATTCTCGGCATTGTGGAGGAACAGAGGGATCTTGGGGTCCACGTCCATAGATCCCTCAAAGTTGCTACCCAAGTTGATAGTATTGTAAAAAAGGCGAATGGTGTGTTGGCTTTCATTGGCAGGGAAATTGAGCTCAAGAGCCATGAGGTTATGCTGCAGCTCTATAAAACTCTGGTTAGACCACACTTGGAATATTGTGTTCAGTTCTGTTCACCTCGTTATAGGAAAGATATGGAAGCTTTAGACAGGGTGCAGAGGAGATTTACCAGGATGCTGCCTGGACTAGAGGGCACATCTTATGAGGAAAGGTTGAGGGAGCTAGGGCTTTTTTTTCATTGAAGTGAAGAAAAGTGAGAGGTGACTTGACAGAATTGTACAAGGTGATGAGAAACATAGAGTGGATAGGCAGAGACATTTTCCCAGGGTGTTACAAGAGGGCATAATTTTAAGGTGATTGGAGGAAGTTATAGGGGAGATGTCAGAGGTAGGTGCTTCACACAGAGAGGCTTGGGCATGTGAAATGCGCTGCCAGCAGTGGTAGTGGAGTCAGATACTTTAGAGACTTTTGACCCACTCTTGGATAGGCACATGGAGGACAGTAAAATGTAGGGTATGCAGGATAGATTGAACCTTGGTAGGATAGTAGGTCAGCACATCGGCCAATTGGGCCTGTACTGTGCTGTACTGTTCTATGTTTAACCTTTTGTGATTCTTGTACCGGGCCACCCAGATCCCTCACCCTCCAAGTTCTGTAACCTCTACAGAACCACAATAAATTTAAATATTATTTAAATAGTATGCTTCTTTATTCTTACTTCCAAAGTGGACAAGTTCAAGTTCAGCTGTCTTTGCCAATTTTTACCCAATCACTTAACCAACCTCACATCCCTTTGCAGAGTCCTTACATCCTTTTCACAACTTACTTTCCTACCTATCTTTGTATCATCAGCAAGTTTAACAATTATGCATTTGATCCCTTAATCCAAGTTATTAATATGAATTGTAAGTAGTTGAGAACCCCATTACTGATCCCAGTGATACACCATTTGTCACATCTTGCCAACTGAAAATAACAAAATTTGTGTTCTGTTAGTTAATCAATCCTTTATCTGGAGAGAGAATATTTCCAGGGCAACAAGGAAAGATTGGATGAATTGTTGATGCAGAGCACTGGTGTGGGAAGATTTTCTCAGTGAAGTCTTTAGACCTGTAGATTGAATCAAGTTGGTCTGTAGTATGTTGTATAGAAGCTCTTGCAGTTTTGGGAGTCACCTGTTCTGAAATTACTTGTAATTGTAGCACTGTGAACACTTGGTTCTATTTGGCACATTGAGATATTACAATGTGTGTTCTTTTTGGAACAGGTATGCTGTTGAACAAAATGTAGGACTGTTTGATTGGTTAAGATAACATGGTGTGAAGCTGGAAGAACACAACAGGCCAAGCAGCATCAGAGGAGCAGGAAAGCTTGACATTTTGGGTCAGGACCCTTCTTCAGAAAAATTTCTCCAGCATCAGCAGGAGAATGTTTGTTTGTTTCATCAACATTCTGGGTATTTGTGTAATATTTGGCGATGGGTAAGCAGAAAACATAAAGCACTCCGGTTCTGGTTCAGCGGGAGGAAACCCACGCAGACACGGGGAGAACGTGCAAACTCCACACAGACAGTCACCTGAGGGTGGAATCAAGCCAGGGTTCCTTGTGCTGTGACAGAGCAGTGCTAACAGTTGAGCCACCATGCTGCTCAGTGGTAAACAAAAGTAAACTTGTGGTCTGGAATGCCGGGATTCATTCTGAGATCTGACTTTTCCAGTATTACTGCCAGCTAAAACAAAAGAAACATTGTAGCAAAGTGTAACCGAGCAGATTATTTGATAAGCAAATTGTCTGATTGTCTGAGGCAATGCCTTAGAGAATGCACCAGTGAATAGGAAATTCTGCAGTTTAGCTGCGTTTCTCTAATTCTGGCCTCTTGTGCATTCTCAATCATTGCTGCACCATTGGCTGAGCTTTCAGTTGCTGAGCTGAAGTTCTGGAATTCCCTCTTCAAACATCTCTTTTCTTCTCTGCCTTGCTGTTCTCTTTTCAGACTTCGTAACACCTACCTCTCTGATCAAGCTTTAGCCATCTTAAGTAGTATCTCCTTATGTGCCTTACTTCTGTAAAGAACCTTGGAACCAGTCATTCCTTTATCAGTGCTGTATAAATGTAAGTTGTTGCTGTATGCATGTCAACAGATGTAAATTACTTCTCACTATTTTGACAAGAGGAAGTTTTGGGCAAAAAAGAACTGAGAAGACTCCTGTTAACAATTTGCATTTGAAATGGAATGTTCCCATTCCCTGCACTTTCACTTTTGTCCTGCAGATGGTGCCTTGTGCCTAGCAATGGCTCTGGGTGGCAGAAACTCTTCTGTGATCTGTCAACTGTATATGGACATTGAATCAAACCTGAGTGTTTGTATAGTTCATGTTAAGTTACTTGTTGAATCGCAGTAACAGAGTTATAGAGCTTAGTAGATCTGTGATCAAGTTTGTGCATGGAAGCTGGCACTTCTTGGAATGAAGGGGTTGACTTTTGTGGAAAGGTTGGATGGAATGAGCTTGTATCCATTGGAGTTTTGAAGAACGGAAAGTGAAAATGTTGCAATGTGCAAGATCCAGAGGGAACATGACTGGGTGCACACCATGTGGGAGAGATTGGAATGAGGGGACACAACTTGAAAATAAGTGGCCTCCCATTTAAGACAGAGATGAGAATTTATTTGTGTCGTGAGACTTCCCTAGAGAACAATAGGAACTGGGCCATTGAGTATTTTTAAGGCACAAGTAGATTCTTGAAGGAAGTCAAAGGATGTCAAAGCAACAACTGAGTCCACAATCAGATCAGCCAAGATTTTATCAAAAGGCAGAGCAGGCTCCAAGGGTAAAATGATCTACTCCTGCTTCCAATTCATATGATCACACTTGGACACTTCCTCTGATGTATATTAAGCAAATTCAGCACTCTATCAGTACTTTTATGAATAGCCAAATCACTTTACTGTCAAATTTGGGATATCAAACCTGACCCTGTTCCTGCTGTGAGAGTCACTGTTAGGCACTCTCAGTCCATTCAAGTATTTAGTTGGGCTTTAACTTTGGTTTCAGGCGGCATTTATATCATAACTGCAGTGTTGGTCAAAGCAAAATACACTACAGCTTTAATGAGCTGTATAAAAGTGTGATTCATCAACTGCATGGTGATTCCACACAAGTTCCTACACTTTTATATAAAAATGAGCAGCTGGTTCTGTTTTTGGATGTTGAAGAACATGGACAGTTTAAAAGTTAGGTATTTTTTAATTATCCTGTTTGACCATGTTATGGCAAGTGGTACTTGAGCCTGTATCTGCTGGCACAGAGGAAGGGACATTATCACTGCTCAACAAGAGGCCACACATGGACAGTTTATGTTACGAACAGGAAACACTGTCGATTGAAAGTAATGCATCACTGTAATCTATCAAGGCTTCTCTTATGAGTAATGACTAATCTGATGCAGCTTTCAAATATTGGGGACACTTGTGTTTCTGAAAATGAAATTTCAATACGTGGCATAAACAATTCACATTGGGATACTTGGAATTATGGAAAATGAACCACCTGTGACAATTTGATAAGCCTGTGTCCGTTGCACCGTAACTGCAGTCACTGTTGCTTGATGGTTTTATTTTCTGTAACTTCCCATTTGATAATGTATATGCTCAGTTGTCAGTATTGCACTTAACGTTCGAAAACCTCATTTACAAAGCATTAGATTAGATTCCCTATAGTGTAGAAACAGGCCCTTCAGCTCAACAAGTCCACACCGCCCCGTGAAGCATCCCACCCAGACACATACCCCTATAACCCACACACCCCTGAACACTATGGGCAATTTAGCGTGGCTGATCCACCTTGCCTGCATATCCTTGGACCGTGGAAGGAAACTGGTGAACCCAGAGGAAACCCACGCAGACACGGGGAGAATGTGCAAACTCCACACAGACAGTTCCCCGAGGCTGGAATCGAACCGGGATCCCTGGCGCTGTGAGGCTGCAGTACTAATCATTGAGCCACCGTGCCGCCCCAATTATATTATACATCACCCCATCCAAGGGTTTTCTCTACAATGTTATTTCAGCTAGTCAAAAGCAATGATGAGGTGCTTCTCATAGTGTTGAATGTTCGGCATCTATCAGTGAAAGTTTTTATTTATGGTGAAGCATTTCTAAAATTGGTACTTTTTTCTTGTCAAGCTATTTTATAAACTCATCTGTATGTGGTATAAATCATGATGGCTGGTTTCTATCTTGCCCACCCTCTGCTCATGCTACCAGTTATGACTTTGCTCCTACTTTCGAGATTGAAGGTTTCTGTTATAAACACTGGAAATTTTGACTCTTTTCAACGTACACACCATCATTCTCAATTCTGAAGCTACTAACTGCCACGTCAACTCAACGTGTGATAGCAGCCCCCTGAGAATAGAGACATGAGTTGTTTCAGTCTGTGTAAAGTGTAGTAACCAGGGAGTTCTGAGGCAGCAAAATCAGCCAACATGTGTGGTATAAACACATACACACACACACAAAATAGGCATACGGAAAAAACAAACCACCTGTGAGTTAGACACCTGAGGTTATTAGGCAATTTATTTTTCAGTAAACTCTGTGCTCCTGTTGTGCATCCTCTGAATCTAAAGATTTTCCTGTCAAACCCCTCAAGCTGGTGTCACACCTCGTAGATAACAGAAGAGGCCTTTTGGCCGAATTAGTCACTGCTGGATTTGTTCTCGTCTGTCTCCTTTCGCCTTACCTCCTCCAAACACATCAAAGTTTCTTTCCGTTCATTTATCTCTGTACTTAGTTAGCTTCTGATTAAATGGATGTGTGCAATTTACCGCCATGTGATAGTGACTTCAATGTTTTGGGTACTTTCTAGATAAATAAATTTCTCTTATTGAATATTTATTGCCCCTTTTTGGATCCACCATCTTTTTGATATTGTACTGATGACATAATGGTCATGAACACCACTGTTCCATTTATTCTAGCACTCGAAAGCATTCTGATGTCTCCAGTAGATTGAATCATCCTAGAGTCTTCATGCTGCAGAGAAGTATAAATCTTCAGCTAAACAAGAACCGAAAGAACCATGGATGCTGCAAATCAGGAACAAAAACAGAAGTTGCTGAAAGCTCAGCAGATCTGGCAGCACCTGTGAAGGAAAAAAAAATCAGAGTTAACATTTCAGGTCCGGTGAGTTCTGAGGAAGGGTCACCGGATCCAAAACGTTAACTCTGATTTTTTCCTTCACAGATGCTGCCAGACCTGCTGAGATTCCAGCAACTTCTGTTTTTGTTAAATTCTTAGCTACTTGTTTTACATATTTTTAAAACAGTTAGTTTAAAACTACAAGCTGTGTAAGTCTGGGGCTGACAGCCTCGCATTCATTTGTAATGAGAGTTCCCTATAAACTATAAATCTACCTTGGAGAGGCATTCTCTAAGGTGTGTCGTCTGACAAAAGGGTTGGAAAGTGAACTAATTCAGACTTCCCTGCTTGCCAGCCTAATGGGTGTAACCATCTGTGAAGTTGACAAAAGATTCCGTGGCACTTTTTGAATAAGCACAATGTGTTCTGGTGTCCTGGCCAACATTTAATTCCTCAAACTAAAACCTGACTTAATATATATTTCATTTGCTGTTTGCAGGTTTTCTACATATAAATTGACACAACATTGATTGTATTTTAAAATGTACTCCATTGGTTGTAAAGTATCCGTAGGACACAATCTATTTGCAGGTTCTTCCGTCCTGTGAGCCAGAGGGTAAAAAGCCGCACTACTTACTTTTACAAATTCTACAGCCTGAATAGGTGAATGGACTCCAGGAGAGGATTGATAGGTGATGCTGAGTGTAGGCAGTAGCTCAGAAATAATTCTAGATGGTCTTTTATTAACCTGTTTAGAGATGCTCTTGCACACCTCTGGAGCAGCTGGACCCTGATCCCTTGGTTCATGGGTGGGGATGCTAACTGCATCACAAGAGTCCTTAGAACACTTTCTCTTAGCAAATGATGAATACTGGAACAGGTGGAGGCCATTCACCCTGTTGAGTCTGGTGAATTTGCAGATGCCAAGTAAAGTTAAAGACTTTTGTGTAGGCTACTAGTGTAGTGTGGTATTTGGGACTTTTTAAAATAAACTAATCATTTATTCAGCATTATTTTTCCTAGTTTTAATTTTCCGAGCCTTGCGAGAGCATGGAAATAGGTAATGTCTTTGAGAATTAAATGTACATGCTGTAAGCAAATCCTTCCACCATGATTGATTAACCAAATTGTAATTTGTTTCAGGTAATCCAAATTTTAGAGTTAGTATATTTCACTGGGATGTTGTAACCTGGTTTACTGCATGCTGGCTAAGTTATGTGTTTATAAGGATGATCCAGTGATCCATTGGGATCAGGAAAACACTCCACAATGTAGGGGTGATAGATGAAATTGTGCCTGTGGCTACTTTTGTCCCAGTGTGGTATTAACTTGGATTCCATGAGCCAGCAGCAAGTATGAGGCTTAGTGCACCCAGTCATGCAAGTCATCTGGAATTGAAGTTGAAGGTGACTTATGGTTTGCACAAGGTTCTTGAAGTTATGGTGTCCGTTAGTGGGATCATGAGTGGAGACCAACGAACCAGCAACTGTAAACCCTTTCATTTGAGAATGATGTGTAGCCGCACTGGTGGGGCTTGTCAAACTGTTGTTCTCTCAACACATGAATAACTAAGACACATTTTGTGAACAGTTCTCACTGTGTTCTGAGAGAATTCATTGTCCATATTACTCAGTGGATGTTTTTGGATATGAACTAAATCTATCATTTAGCAAATGTCACTTGGAAATTTCTCTACAATATATCGCAGTATGAAGGCCTAATATATTCATATCCAGTTTCCATGCTAACTAATTAATTGAAGGAACAATCCAGGGTAAAGTAAATAGGTCAGAATTTTCATTTAAGACAGTTGGCAGAGATTTGGTAAATTTCCAGCTGTAGTTCACAGAAGCATTAAAAAAACTATTTTTCTTTATTCACGAAATATAGACATCACTGACTTTATTGTTGATTTCTAATTGCCCTATAGTTATGTGGTGACGAGTTGTCTACCTGAACCACTGTAACCATGTGGTGTGAGTTCACTCACAGTGCTGGTAAGAAGTTCTCCATGGATGTTAGAAGACAGTAATACAGTTCCAGATCAGGTTGGCATGTGACTTAAAGGGGAACTGACAGATGGTGGTATTCCTTCCTTTATTTGAGGATATAGCTTGTGGGTTTTGAAGGTGCTATATAAACAGGGTTACTGCGGTGCAAAGATGTAGACAGTACATGCGCTGCCACTGTCAACCAGATGGGTTTTTGTAGATAATAAAATGTGAGGCTGGATGAACACAGCAGGCCAAGCAGCATCTCAGGAGCACAAAAGCTGACGTTTCGGGCCTAGACCCTTCATCAGAGAGGGGGATGGGGGGAGGGAACTGGAATAAATAGGGAGAGAGGGGGAGGCGGACCGAAGATGGAGAGTAAAGAAGATAGGTGGAGAAGGTGTGGGTGGGGAGGTAGGGAGGGGATAGGTCAGTCCAGGGAAGACGGACAGGTCAAGGAGGTGGGATGAGGTTAGTAGGTAGCTGGGGGTGCGGCTTGGGGTGGGAGGAAGGGATGGGTGAGAGGAAGAACCGGTTAGGTAGGCAGAGACAGGTTGGACTGGTTTTGGGATGCAGTGGGTGGGGGGGAAGAGCTGGGCTGGTTGTGTGGTGCAGTGGGGGGAGGGGATGAACTGGGCTGGTTTAGGGATGCAGTGGGGGAAGGGGAGATTTTGAAACTGGTGAAGTCCACATTGATACTATATGGCTGCAGGGTTCCCAGGCGGAATATGAGTTGCTGTTCCTGCAACCTTCGGGTGGCATCATTGTGGCAGTGCAGGAGGCCCATGATGGACATGTCATCAAGAGAATGGGAGGGGGAGTGGAAATGGTTTGCGACTGGGAGGTGCAGTTGTTTGTTGCGAACTGAGCGGAGGTGTTCTGCAAAGCGGTCCCCAATTTCCACTCCCCCTCCCATTCTCTTGATGACATGTCCATCATGGGCCTCCTGCACTGCCACAATGATGCCACCCGAAGGTTGCAGGAACAGCAACTCATATTCCGCCTGGGAACCCTGCAGCCATATGGTATCAATGTGGACTTCACCAGTTTCAAAATCTCCCCTTCCCCCACTGCATCCCTAAACCAGCCCAGTTCATCCCCTCCCCCCACTGCACCACACAACCAGCCCAGCTCTTCCCCCCCACCCACTGCATCCCAAAACCAGTCCAACCTGTCTCTGCCTACCTAACCGGTTCTTCCTCTCACCCATCCCTTCCTCCCACCCCAAGCCGCACCCCCAGCTACCTACTAACCTCATCCCACCTCCTTGACCTGTCCGTCTTCCCTGGACTGACCTATCCCCTCCCTACCTCCCCACCCACACCTTCTCCACCTATCTTCTTTACTCTCCATCTTCGGTCCGCCTCCCCCTCTCTCCCTATTTATTCCAGTTCCCTCCCCCCATCCCCCTCTCTGATGAAGGGTCTAGGCCCGAAACGTCAGCTTTTGTGCTCCTGAGATGCTGCTTGGCCTGCTGTGTTCATCCAGCCTCACATTTTATTATCTTGGAATCTCCAGCATCTGCAGTTCCCATTATCTCTGGGTTTTTGTAGTACTGGTATAGTTTCATGGTCATTATTGTAGATTTTATTAATTAATTTCAACTGAAATTCTATCAGCTTCTGTGGTCAGGTTTGAGCCTTTACCCCCAGAACCTAAGCCTGGGCTTAGGTCTTGGAATTGCTAATCCAGTGAGATGACCATTATGTCAATCTAAAAACTGCATTATTGAGCAATATAGCTCAAACCCCATTACATTCTTGGGACAGTGGAGAGTTGCAGATCAAAAAATTGCTACATATCCAGAACCTTGTGAAGTGAGAAGGGAGCATAGTTCATAACATAAAAGTATTTACAGTGCATAGCCATTAGAAAAAATGACCTAGCATATCTTGGTTCATTTGAGAAACTGTAGGTTGCGGTCTCAGGATGGTGGTTATAGGGTTGGGTATTCGAGCAGATTGGAGGAAGTTTACGCGCAATGCATTGCTTACAGGCAACTTGTGAGCATTTTAAAAGTAAAAAGTGCAGAACAAGGCCATTATAAGGCTGTAATTAGTGCAAACAGTTCTGATGATTAACCCATGTGTATGAAGATCGAACAGCCTTTGAACCTCAGACTTTGATATTGAATAGTTCCTTTCAAATCATGCCAAGCACCAGCAATAATATGAGATGTTTGTATGTCATTTTTGTTTGTGTGGCAATTTAAAAAGAATGCAATTTCTCTTAAGGCAATGTGGTGGGGTGATGTGTATTGCATTTGACCGGTGCTCACTCTGCACGTCTATGAGAGAAACCTACTGGATAGGAAAAATATGGCCATAATCTGTTCTCTAGCACTCTTTCCCCCTCCCCCACTTTGCGCTTCAATTTGAAAAGTGGAAAAGACAAAATGAAAATAACGCATGCTGTAGTTTCTCAGCATCTATTCATTTCCTTATTAAGCCATAAAATTCTATTTAAAATAAATACTATGAGGTCTCTTAGAATTACCATTAAAGTAGAATTAGTGCACATTTGGTATCAAAATTGTAGAACTCAACTTGTTTATCCAGACTGCGTCTGGGTAATGTAGGGACGAGATCCCTCTTGTATTTGGCTCACAGTTTGGTGTTGGAATGGTTGGTGATGTCACCAGGTCCATTGCAAGAAAGCTTATTCCCTTGCTTTTTTTCCCTCCCTTCAGCAGTACAATTTTATCACCATTACGGATTAACTATAGTGCATCTTGGTGTGGAGTTGAAATGGCCACAGCACTGTTGAATTGAATAGCCAGTCAGTAGCCTTTTGATCATTATACACCAGCAAAGTTCAAATTTGCAATGAGCTTTACTTTACTGACTTCCCAGGCATAGCTGGGTCATCTTGAAGGAAGGGACTGAAGAAATTCCATGCCAAAAGGAAAGACTGATTAAAAGGTAAATCAACTGAGACAGGTCTTCTGCATTTTACAAATAGGATTATACATTGAATGACGCCTCAGACTCCCAGCAATAAAATAGGATCTTGGTGTTAGGCAGAAACTGACAATGCTGAGAAAATGTGGAGTTTTTGTACCAGCAGAAGGATTCCTGACTATAAAATGCTTTTGAGTTTTCATCAAAGTTCTTAACATTTTTTCCTGCCCATTCAAGTGTTGCATTTCTTACTGTACTGAAAATTTTGTGTGATGTAGTTCAGTTTACAAAGCATCCAGCAGATGATGCTCTAACTTAATATTTGTTCTGTTCACAGTCAGACTCTCCTCTTGGGAGGGAGGATGCTGCACCAAGGGAACAGCTGGTAAGTCGTCAAACATTCTTGAAACTGTGTTTATGGAAACTTTTCATGACAATAGCTTACTCATAAACATAATGTTTTAAATGAGAAATTACTTTCTCGAGAATTCCATAGAACCCTGGAGCCTTTGTTTACCTTGTGCCAGTCTGGGGAAAATCCTGTTCTGCAGCAGCAAGGGACTGTAGCAGAACGGCACAGGGCTACCCAAAAGGAAAACTTTAACATTTAAGCACTGTCAAATATCATATGTGGTATGCATGTTTGGGGTGCCTTCATCTTGTAACAGCTGACTGCAACACACCCTACTTACTTGTCAGGGTCATATTGTTATAATCTTTTAAAGGGGCTCTTCTGGAGCTGTGGCAGTGTTGCTACTTCTGAACCAGGTGATCCAGGTTCAAACCCCACCTGCTCTCAGGATGTACAACAACATCTCTGAACTGAAAATCTCCATAATCTTTCAATGCTCCACAGATACAGGGGTGCTGTCAGAGAACTGGAGAATTGTAAATAGTATACTTTTGCTCAAAAAGAAACAAGAATAAACTCAATAGCTACAGTCCAGTGATTTTAACTATGGTGGGGGAAAACTAGGTGATTCTGGAGTTGAGGAGGTTGGCTTATGAGGAGAGATTGAGTAGATTGCGAATAGAAACATATAAAATTATGCAGGGAATAGATGAGATACAAGTAGAGAGGATGTTCCCACAGGCAGGTGAAGCTAGGACAAGAGGGCATAGCCTCAAGATTAGACGGAGCAGATTTAGGACTGAATTGAGAAGGAACTTCTTCGCTCAGAGGGTTGTTAATCTATGGACTCCCTTGCCCAGTGAAGTAGTTGACACTACTTCAGTAAACGTTTTTAAAGCTAAGGTAGATTTTTTTTGAACAATTAAGGGATATGGTAAGAATGCGGGTAAGTGAATCTGAGTCCAGGAAAAGGTAAGCCATGATCTTATTGAATGGCGGAGCGGGCTCGAAGGGCCGAACGGCTGCTCATGCTCCTAGCTCTTATGTTCTGATGTTCTTTTGAGACAATCTGGGAGAAAATGATTGGACACTTGAACATGTGAATTAATTAAGGAAAGCCATCATGGATTTGTTGAAGATAAATTATGTTTAATTGGCTTGATTAAGATTTTGATCGGGTGACAAAGAAGGGTTGATGTGGAATTATGGTTGGTGTATGCATGTGACTTGATGACATTTTATAAAGTGTCACATAAAAGACTTGTCAGCATAGTTGAAATTGATGAAATAAAGGGGACAGTAGTAGCATGGTTTACCAAGGTGGCTGAATGATAGGAAACAGTGATGGTAAGCACTTGTTTTTTTTTGGACTGGTGGAAGGGTTTGTATTGGAGTTCTTCAGGGGTTATTGTTAGAGCCCTTGTTTTTCTTTGTACTTAATTTATGACCTTGACTTGGGCATACAGGGTACAGTTTGAAAATTTATAGATGACACAATATTGTAAACTGTGAGAAGGGACGTGGTGGACTTCAAGAGGACAAAGAATGGTGGAATGGCAAAAAGATGGCACATAAAGTTTTCAATAGACTGACTTGAAAACCAAAATGGTATTTGTAAGGCAAAAGGTTCTGGGATGGGGAGCTATGTTTTCAGTGCAGGAGACCAAAGTTAAATGGCAAGATGTATAGACAAGTGGTGTTTTCATTTATTAACTTTTTGGAAAAGTAGGGAGTATTTTTCAGAAATCTATGAATACCAACCTTAGGAGCAGTGTAAGTTAGGTAGGTCTGTTTCTACTTTCAGGAGATGAAATAGACTACATGAATTATACATTTTATGCAGCAAGTTTACCTTTAGTCTTAATTGAATCTCTTTACATTAACCAATGATACACAAAAATTTTAAACCAGCAAAATTGGTTCCTTTGTTGTTTCTGAAGGAAACCATGCCTCAGCACCAAGCTGAGTTTCCCCTTGATAATAAGTGCGCTAGTAGGAGAGTTTGGTGGGAATGAACTTGCTTCCTGCGCTGAATGGTCTTTTCTGAATACTGTTATCCATGTTTTAACTTTCACACAGTTTCTCTGTGTTGATGATGTGCTGTTTTTTTCATTTACCATATTTAATGCTTATTTTGCAGTCTTTCAATCATGCATATCCATGTACATTGTGACGTTTCAGGAGTTAATTCTGCAACAGAGTAGTTTCTCTGTGTTGATGATGTGCTGTTTTTTTCATTTACCATATTTAATGCTTATTTTGCAGTCTTTCAATCATGCATATCCATGTACATTGTGACGTTTCAGGAGTTAATTCTGCAACAGAGTAGTTTCTCTGTGTTGATGATGTGCTGTTTTTTTCATTTACCATATTTAATGCTTATTTTGCAGTCTTTCAATCATGCATATCCATGTACATTGTGACGTTTCAGGAGTTAATTCTGCAACAGAGTAGTTTCTCTGTGTTGATGATGTGCTGTTTTTTTCATTTACCATATTTAATGCTTATTTTGCAGTCTTTCAATCATGCATATCCATGTACATTGTGACGTTTCAGGAGTTAATTCTGCAACAGAGTAGTTTCTCTGTGTTGATGATGTGCTGTTTTTTTCATTTACCATATTTAATGCTTATTTTGCAGTCTTTCAATCATGCATATCCATGTACATTGTGACGTTTCAGGAGTTAATTCTGCAACAGAGTAGTTTCTCTGTGTTGATGATGTGCTGTTTTTTTCATTTACCATATTTAATGCTTATTTTGCAGTCTTTCAATCATGCATATCCATGTACATTGTGACGTTTCAGGAGTTAATTCTGCAACAGAGTAGTTTCTCTGTGTTGATGATGTGCTGTTTTTTTCATTTACCATATTTAATGCTTATTTTGCAGTCTTTCAATCATGCATATCCATGTACATTGTGACGTTTCAGGAGTTAATTCTGCAACAGAGTAGTTTCTCTGTGTTGATGATGTGCTGTTTTTTTCATTTACCATATTTAATGCTTATTTTGCAGTCTTTCAATCATGCATATCCATGTACATTGTGACGTTTCAGGAGTTAATTCTGCAACAGAGTAGTTTCTCTGTGTTGATGATGTGCTGTTTTTTTCATTTACCATATTTAATGCTTATTTTGCAGTCTTTCAATCATGCATATCCATGTACATTGTGACGTTTCAGGAGTTAATTCTGCAACAGAGTAGTTTCTCTGTGTTGATGATGTGCTGTTTTTTTCATTTACCATATTTAATGCTTATTTTGCAGTCTTTCAATCATGCATATCCATGTACATTGTGACGTTTCAGGAGTTAATTCTGCAACAGAGTAGTTTCTCTGTGTTGATGATGTGCTGTTTTTTTCATTTACCATATTTAATGCTTATTTTGCAGTCTTTCAATCATGCATATCCATGTACATTGTGACGTTTCAGGAGTTAATTCTGCAACAGAGTAGTTTCTCTGTGTTGATGATGTGCTGTTTTTTTCATTTACCATATTTAATGCTTATTTTGCAGTCTTTCAATCATGCATATCCATGTACATTGTGACGTTTCAGGAGTTAATTCTGCAACAGAGTAGTTTCTCTGTGTTGATGATGTGCTGTTTTTTTCATTTACCATATTTAATGCTTATTTTGCAGTCTTTCAATCATGCATATCCATGTACATTGTGACGTTTCAGGAGTTAATTCTGCAACAGATTAGTTGTTCATGCTGATTATTTAGCTTCCCTTGAGATACTTTGATATTTTCTTGAACACGTAAGGGGATCTTTAAATCAGAAAGGCTTAAGGAGTCTGTTTTATTATTGTTTCCCAACTTTGTTGTAGGAATACATAGTTCTAACAACATTACAGGTGAACTCTCTAACTTATTTGAAGAAGGATGGAGCCACGGAAGTTTCTTTAAAGTTTTAAGATAATTCAGTTTAGGGCTTCACTGATGTTGTCTCAAGCCATAGAAACATTAGATATAGGAACATTAGCACCCCATTCAGCCCTTCAGGCCTGCATTCAATATGATCATTGCTGATCAACTTACTCTCTACTCTGTTTCTGCTTTCACCCTGTACCCTTTGATCCCTTTTACCCCTAAGGACCAAATCTAACTCCTTTTTTTGAAAGCATTGAATGTTTTGGCCTTAACAATATGAGGTTAGTCACTCAAAATTGTGCACACAACAGAAAATTTTGAATGTTCTTTGTGAGATGATAGAGTGTTGATGTCGATTAACTAGTAATCTCGTGGCCCAGGCTAATACTGTAGGACCATGAATGGAGTGTGAGGTTAGCCTCAGTAATGGTGACCAAGACAACTTTCATTCATTGTTGCAAAATTCCGTCTGGTTCATTAGTATCCTTTCGGAAAGCAAATGTATTGACCTTGTGCAGCTTGACCTCCACATGACTGCAGAAAAACAGCAATGTGGTTGACCTTAACTGTGTTCTGAAATGGCTTAGTCGTTCAAGGCTGCCTAGGGATGGGCAACAGATGCTGGTCTGGCCAGCAATTCCCACTTCCCATGAAAGAATAATTAAATGTGAATACATTTGGAAGAGGGAAATAGAAGGTAAATTCATGGAGTTCGGACATGGGGTATCAGGCTGATGCGCTATAACAGCTGGATAGTTCAAGAATAGACTTCCTGGTTTTCAGTATTAGGGTTAGCTATTGTTATTTTGCAGGAAAGAGTAGAATTTTTTGTTGGCAGAAGCGTGCTGATTTACTGAAACTAATTTTGTATGCTTCTTTAAATAGTTTGTGAAACCAAAAGATTTGTGTGGCAGTTATGCTGGTCGGTGTGAATCATGAATTGGAAAGGTAGCTTGCTAGGACAGGAAAAAATATGGAAATTGATTTGACAATAGTTTAAATGGCTTTATTCTGCAACATCGTAGTTAATTTATTAATCTGATTAGTTTGCAGTGTAAATTTACTTCAGTCAGTTTGTATTGGAGACACTCAAATCCTTTTTCCCAACAATTATGTTTTTATTTTCTGTCCTACCCTCCTAATGCTAAGATGGTTAAATGACTGAACATCAGTAGCACATGTAATAACATGGTCTGATTGAATTCAAAATGAAATAATTTATTTTGCATTTGCATTGCCAGTTCATCACTGATGGTAACCCTGCAGTGGGAATGTATTGAACCACAACCACTTAAGGAATTCATCTCTGCACTCCTGGCAACAGCAGTTTATTTGATGCCTGTATAAATCCAAGGTGGTGGAGATGACAATTGTTTTTGGTTGCCCTTTGAGAGACTGAAGAGCCCATGCCTGTTTCAGAGAAGCTGTAAAATGATTTCTCTGTCATTGATTTACACTATCTCCAATCAACTGCTAGGTGTACAGTAGTTCTTAGAAAATAATTACTGTTTAAACAGTATTTTAAAAAAAACGCTCATATTTAGCTTGGATGGCTCTAGTTGTTCTAATGTAGAACTGGGCGTTTGTGAAATGATCCCCTAGTGTCAACAAGATGGGTTTACAGCTATGAGAGCCACGTTCAGTGACACACAAGCGCCTTGTGAATATAAATGTTGGTCCCTTGTATTCTCTTCCCCGATTGAGAGTACCCATGCAATTTTGTAAGATTATTGTGAAACCAGTTGTGACACAATTACTGGTTGAACGTGTTTACTACAGCTTATGCAACTGATTAACAATTAAACTGTCATGTTCTTGAGGCAATCTCATAGAAAGTCTGCTGCTTAAGTGCCCCTTGCTCAAAGGAAAACTTGGGTAGAATCAGTGCAGGCACCCTCTTCAAGGGATCCGCAATGGTAGATAGCTGTGTTACAGCAGAGGTTCTGGCAGAGCAAGTATTGCCATGCCCTGAAATGCATGCATTCACAATGCTTGGGAGGGGAAAGGAGAAGAAAATGAACTATGTCATGGAAGGATCTATTAGTTAAAGAGGATATTGTAGTTTGTAGGAGAAGTCTGCTTTTCTTCAAATATGACTTGGCGTGCTGAGAGATTTGTTGCCAGTTGCATGCCAGGAGAGGAAACAGTGCGAGGTGAATGCAGAAAGTCATGGACAAGATGGAACTCTTGCGAAGGGAGTTTGAGCAGATATTTATTAGATTAAAAGACTAAGTTTGCTGCATAGTAATTTCAGAATCTCTCTTCGTGCTATGTTAGGCCAGTCAGAAAAGATTAAAGACATTAACATGTGGCTTAATGGATGATGAGGAAAGAATCACAGACCCCAAGAAGTGCCCTCCTTTTCCCATGCATTGTGTCTACTATATTTTTGCTCGTTATAAAGAGCTCTCGATTGTTCATACATGTGAAGAGTGTTAAATAAATGCAAGCAGAAAACAATCCATGAAATACGCTCCAAAAAAATTGGGCTGCACCAATGTCTTTTAGATGATAAATAAAGCAGCAAGGGATGTTTTAAGTTAGTAATGTGAGGAGGGGCATGGAAGGTTACATCTTAGGAAGGTGAGGACATGCAATACGGAAAAAACACAGAAAAATAATATAGTATATTACTGTATCAAATTTTCAGTATTGTTTGTGTGTAAAACTTCAGAAATGAAACAAGCAACTAAAAGCATCAAATTAAGTGGAGGAGCATGATGCTGATTTGATGGAAATTTAATTTGATCTAGAGCTGTATAGGGAACGAAAAAATCCCGACGATTCACTTGTCAGAAGATGGAGAAAGGAATGGGGGTAGGTTGGCATCATTCATTAATGCCATAAGTACAGCTATGGAGAAGATATAGAACATAGGACATAGAACGTTACAGCACAGTACAGGCCCTTCGGCCCTCGATGTTGTGCCGACCTGTCGTACCGATCTCAAGCCCATCTAACCTACACTATTCCATGTACGTCCATATGCTTGTCCAATGACGACTTAAATGTACCTAAAGTTGGCGAATCTACTACCGTTACAGGCAAAGCGTTCCATTCCCTTACTATTCTCTGAGTAAAGAAACTACCTCTGACATCTGTCCTATACCTATCCCCCCTCAATTTAAAGCTATGCCCCCTCGTGCTCGCCGTCACCATCCGAGGAAAAAGGCTCTCCCTATCCACCCCTCTGATTATTTTATATGTTTCCATTAAGTCACCTCTCAACCTCCTTCTCTCTAACGAAATCAGCCTCAAGTCCCTCAGCCTTTCCTCGTAAGATCTTCCCTCCATACCAGGCAACATCCCAGTAAACCTCCTCTGCACCCTTTCCAAAGCTTCCACATCCTTCTTATAATGTGGTGACCAGAACTGTACGTAATACTCCAAGTGCGGCCGCACCAGAGTTTTGTACAGCTTCACCATAACCTCTGGTTCCGGAACTCGATCCCTCTATTATTAAAAGCTAAAACACTGTATGCCTTCTTAACAGCCCTGTCAACCTGGCTGGCAACTTTCAAGGATCTGTGTACATGGACACCGAGATCGCTCTGCTCATCTACACTGCTAAGAATCTTACCATTAGCCCAGTACTTTGCCTTCCGGTTACTCCTACCAAAGTGCATCACCTCACACTTGTCTGCATTAAACTCCATTTGCCACCTCTCAGCCCAGCTCTGCAGCTTATCTACGTCTCTCTGCAACCTACAGCATCCTTCGTCACTATCCACAACTCCACCGACCTTAGTGTCGTCTGCAAATTTACTAACCCATCCTTCTGTGGCCTCATCCAGGTCATTTATAAAAATGACAAACAGCAGTGGACCCAGCACCGACCCTTGTGGTACACCACTAGTAACTAGTCTCCAGGATGAACATTCCCCATCAACTACCACCCTCTGTCTTCTTTCAGCAAGCCAATTTCTGATCCAAACTGCAATATCTCCCACAATTCCATTCTCCCGCATTTTGTACAAATTGTAATTACCTTCCATTCTGACAATAATGTTCTGGAAAGTAAAGAACTTGGGGACTCTTTTACCATACTAGGAATACGTTATAGATCACTAAATGGTGAGAAAGAAATTAAGCATGAAATCTGTAGCAAATTTGAGATGTTTCCTGCAGTACAGTTGTAATTATGGGATCTTCCATAGACTGGCTAAAGACAAAACTTTTCCAAAATGCAGAGGGGTTTTTTGAATGCATTGAAGATTTTTTTTTCATTAGTATGCTGTTAGAATGTTGGTGCAAGAAATCTGAAATGGATATTAGGAGTCTGTTGGTAACCGTGAACAGAACTAACAAGTTAATATTTCAGAGCTTCACCCTTCCTCAGAATGGAAGGTAATTACAATTGAAAAGCATTTAAAACAGCAAGAAATCATGAAAACAAGACCAGGGGTTGGGATTGCTTTGGGGTGGGGAGTTTTGGGGATAAAGATGGAGATAACAGTTGTTATGGTCACTGGAAGAAACGTGTATACACTGACATGGAAAAACAAAGGTATGAAGTGTAAATTGCTCAAGTGGAAACAGTTAAAAGGCAGAAATGAAATAAGCATGAGACATTTCTTTGTTTTTTCACTTTTTGCTTGCTCTAATGCTTTAAAAGCATGAATATCTGCACTATTCTGACTATGACAAATACCTGAAAAATTAACTTGTGTGTTCTTTCCAAGAGACGATGCTGTTCTTCCAGTCTTTCTGGATGGCAAAGCAGGACAAGTGAGTGACCTGAAAGTAGGAGAATGCTTGGGAAAATAGTGATGTTACCTAATTAGGTTCACATTGAAAACAAAGAGAGAGAGTCATCCAAGTAATTAGCTGGGAAATTAGCTCATTTCAGTGGGGTGAGAAGGGATCACACACAGAATAATTGGTTGGGAAAAAAGAAGTGGCAGTTCAAACAACCAACCAGCAGTGCAGATATTTAGAGAGATAGATAAAGTTAAATACATTCCAACAAAGAATAAAGGGTTATGTTAAAGAGCAGGGCTTCCAGGGTAATGAGAAGCTTATTATAGGTTTATAATAAAGACAGGGGTGATAACACACAAGGAAACAATGAGAATTAAAGGCGGTTTGGAAGGCTTAGGAGGGAAGGCGAATGAGGATTGGTCAACATAAAGGGTAATTTCAAGTGCTGTCATGTGGATGTAAACATTAAAAAAAATCATCATGGGTTGAGACTGTTTAGAGGTGAAGAGGGCCTTCTTGAGCTAGAAGAAATCGCACAGATACTTGATAAGCATGCACTAGATTTTAGAGGGGAGTAAAAGTGACTTGAGGATATGGACAAAGGGTGCTTTATGTTAATTGTGGGTAAACCTCTAGGATGAAATTAGTGAATATAGAAAGGCAAGAACTAGTCAATGTGAATTTGTAAAGAACAAGTCATTGTTAGGCTCTGATAAATTTAACTTTAACTTTTAAGACAACTTCAAGTATAAACATAAGGAGAGTATGTATTAACTCTAACAGTTACAGCTTGAAGAATAAATAAGAAAGTTAGAAGAAACTTTTTACATTCAGTTTAATTGAGTATTGAATGCATTTCAGAAGTGACTGTTGAGGCAGGAATTTGTGGCATTATTTAAAGGAATTATAGTAGCATTTAAAAAGAATAAATATTAAGGATAAGGTTAAAGGGCAAAATGACTAGATTTGACCGTTAAAATTGAAGAGCTTCCAGTGGCATTAACCTGATGCAGCTGAACAGCTTCCTTCTGTGTTGTAAACTCTGTCATTAACTATATTGCAGCTTTTTAATGCCGACAAACAGAATCAGCTAGATCCTAGGTGTCTAAGTTGACTGTCTGAAAGGGAATGACAAGAATCATTATCTGTAAAGCTATATATCTGTTTTATTTAGCAAACAATGGTTGCCTTTGACTGTAAAGCATTTGGTAGAAAAGAACTATCATGTTAGGATGGATGGCCTAGATTATGATGGGCTGATGAGATTTCCTAGTTACTGAAATAGCTCAAAAGTTACTACTTTCTAACATTTGGATTGTTGCCTCAATTTACTGGGAATAGCATTTAAACTCGGTACTTTGCTAGGGGAGAGGTTTGAAATTATTGCTTAAACATCATATTTACAAATTTCCATGTTAAGCAAAATACATTGGATTTGAAATCCAGCACATTCAGCATGACTTTACTTTTTGGTGGATTTAACATCCCAAGCACTGCATTTTTCAGTTCTGCATGGGCTGTGTTGGGCGGTTCAATCTCCTTTAGACAAAAATAAACTATAAATTATGGGTATGATTAAAAGATGCTCCATATGACTCCATAAAAGTGCTTGAATTTTTGTTCAAAGTAGGATATTGCCAGTCTGCAGTGGGACATGTATTATCTGTCACCGTAAAAGTTCAAGCTTCTGAAATCTCCCATAAAGCAACTTGGTGTTGAGTGACAATTTCAAAGCCAAGTTTAAACTCATGTTTCATAAATTAAAGACTCAGCAGCATAAAATGCAATGCAGCAGTAAATTCCAAGTAGCCGTCCCAATTCTGTTTTTACAATAGCAAAATATTATGAATGCTGGTAATCTAAGTTACTTAGCAGGTCAGGCAGCATTTGTGGAGTGAAGAAATGGGCTTTTTGTCAGAATACAATTGGTTTTATTCTGCCAGCTTTCAAAAAAAAAATCTTGTTGCACAACCTTAACTCTTCCTTAAATTTAACAGGTTAATTGTTGCATTTCAGATTTTTAATCCTCAAGTACGAAGATTCCTATGAAGCACAAACACTGGCAGTGTTTGGAGTTCTTCTGACTGCTTTAAAAAATAAAATGTGCAACCAAATTAATGCACCTTCAAAGTTTAGTTGTTTGAAAACCCTATATTGTTCTGATCTTCATCAGAAATCAGATAACCCCAGGTTATAGTCCAACTGGTTTATCTGACATTACAAGCTTTTGGAGCATAGCCCCTTTGCCAAGTCAAAAGAGAGCGAAAAACACAGACACAGAATTTATGGGCCGGGAGATCAAAAGATCATACAATGGTGTAAGTGAAGTGTGGAATATAGTGAGGGTATTCTATTGGTTATATCCTGTGCTTGTTTTCTGAGGCGGTCATTTTTGCTTTTTTTTGCTGTGGCACATCAGAACAGGTGAATGATGAGTTCAGTATTGTATCCTGTTCCTTTGAGGGCATCCTTCAAAGTTTTTAGATGTTCACTCAAGTCCAACACCAGCACCTCCATGTCATAGTTTATGGCCTGCATTGACTTCTCTTTTCCTATGATGAACATGCTGTCTGACACTGAAAGTTTTATGCAAACCCTGTTACATACGCTATTGTCTGCAATATTTTTCTAAACGTAATTTATAATCCAGACTATTCCGTCCTTTGTTTGCAATCTTTGCACATGACTGATGTCGCTGTTACACTGTGCAATACATCGCCATTTCATTATCGTATCCATTCTCATTAGGCAATAAACTGGTCTAACATTCAACAGAATCCTGAAACTTTTACATGACGATTGACTGCAATATTTGCATTATAAACCGCACCGTACTTCAAAAACAATTAAGTCAAATGTGTTCAAATGCTTTTGATAAACATAATGAGTAAATCTGAAACCTATTACCTGAATGATATTAGTAAAAATTGTGAAAATAGGGCTCATAAACATGTGAAGGGAAACACTATCTTAACTCTAATCCTGTATCTCAGTCTAAAGCTACTGTGGCTTAGAGAGGAAGTACAACCCTCTGCCTATGAAAACGCAAATAGTTCACTATCCAGTCCAAAATCACCATTCAGTCCCACAGTATAACAATATATTGGGTATCTTCTCTAAAGCTTCCTCAAAGCCAAAGCACAGAATGCCAACAGGTCTACTTTGATCTGATCCACCAAACAAGTAACTTGCTTGAAAAATGCAATGAATGACCAAGTAGGCTTAAGACGTACCTTTCTCGGAAGCTATGTTCAAAGCCTCCGACCATTTTTTTGTCCATGTAGTCATATGATGTAGATTTACTGATCCCAACCAAAATAAAGGACATTAGTTTAGTATTCCCATTTCTTACCCGTTTTCTTTGTTGATTTTGGCACAAGTCTCAATCTGGTGCCTGGGAACAGTCTCTGCCGTTGTGACCCAATGAATATAGAAGCAAGGTGCTCACTGTGCATAGCCAGCAATGTTTTTGAGCAGTTTTGGGTCAAAGTCACCAGTACTAGAAGCATCATTTGTTTTGAGACCCGTTATCCTTTTCTGGCTTGCCTCTTTATTCATATTGATACAACATTGAAGTCAACTATATATTACAGTTAAAAGTCACTAAACATTGTCTACCAGAGTGGAGCCTGGTGAACAAATAGACACTTAAAACCACTCTGGCGTTAGCATAAATGTGCTCTGAAAAAATCCTGCAGCGAGTCTAAATAATATTTCATGTTGCCGTTGTAACCATGGTTTTTTACTGTTTTCAAAGAAACGATGATAAGTTTTGAAAGCTGGGAATGAAAAGATGAATTGAAATAGGAAATGTTGAAAGACCAGCCAAGCAGTTTCTACAATGTAGTATCTCCAATTGTCTGACAAGATGTTAATGCACTGTAATCTTTCTGATAAGACATTAATTGATCCAGTAAGGCACATTAACACAGTTCCAAAAAGTGCTACAGAATGAAGAAAATTTATCATCTTTCTTTTATTTTTGATGAATTTTATCTTTAAGAGGTATATGAAAAGAAGTGAGCATTCTATCTGACATGGCAGAACAACAATTGCAGTTTATGAAATTTATATTGTTTAGCAATTTTTAAACCTTGAAGTATATGTTGTTAATTGAAGGATGCTCCATAACCTACTTCTGGAAGCAAATCATACAATGATTATGTTGTTGCTAGCTGTACAACGCAAGTAAAATGATCACCAGGTGCCGGGTTAACTACTCTGTTTAGAGTTGGGCTTCTCTACACTGTTTTGACATTTGCTTTGGTGAAATTTCTAATTCAAATTGCATCTGACTCTGAGAATGCTCTCACTGACTATCTGTATGACACATCACTGCCTTTGGATGTGGCATGATAGAACCTGAAAAGTTCACAATAAAGGAGACCATTTCCCATATTGTCTCTTGTAACTGTCTGCAAGAGCAACGCTAAATGGGTTCCACTGCCATGCTCTCACTGTGCATTGTGTTTTCTTCTTTCAGATGTTTATTTGTCTTTCCTCTAAGAGGTATAATATTCTGAGCCTGAACTGCTTACTTTGGCTAAGAGTTCATTGCTCCAACAATCTTCTGCATGAAGAATTACCTCTTAGCTTCCCTATTTCTTTTTGAGTGATCTTTTAACTTGATGACCCCCTCATCTTGCCATCCTGAAACAGAAGAAATAATTTTAACTGCTGTGGTTATACTTCGCTCCTGCCTTCTGTGCACCACGAACAACAGTCTTATTCATCATAATGCCAGGGAACATGTTGTCATGGTAAATCTAAGGTGTGCGGTCTCTTGGGCTTCCATGACCTTTCCATAATATACGCCTATAACTGGAAATAGTACTCAAACTGTGGCCTGATTGTTTCTGTACAAATTTATCATCTTCCCTATGTGTCCCTATTTATAAGATCAAAATGTTAAACTATTATCTGTCACCTTTTGTATTTTTGCAATATTATGTACTCCTTTCATGGTGTTTATGCTTTCATTCTTTGGACTCCACCCACCCCCCCACCCCAAAGAAAAAACACACTACCTCACATTATTCACTTCTGATTACATCTGCTACCTGTCCACCCATTCTACCTGTCAGTCTCCCTGAAGTCTCTTACTGTATTCCATTTACAGTATTGTTTGGCCAGCCTTCTACTTTGTTTGCAAATGTTGAGATAAAAGCCTGTCAAATCATTCCATGTTTACTGATAGCAAAACTGGATTTAGTGCTGATCCCTCTGGTACAATGCATCTCCAATCCAAGCATATTCATTTGCCTTTTCCATTTGTTTCCTGTTGCTCTACTTTTTTTTAATCCGAGCTGGTATACTCCCTTTTGAGTATACACGATGTTTTCCTATTATGCCTCTTCTTAGCTAGCTTATTTAATGCCTACTGAAAATCCATATATTGTGCTGCATATTGCATTCCCATTCTATCTATTTGATCACTTTTTAAAATACGCTATTAACTTGTCAAAATATAATCTGACTTTGAAAAACCTATGCCTGACTTAACCAGTACGTGGCTATTTTGAATGATGAATTTTAGATCATAGAATCCCTACAGTGTGGAAACAGGCCCTTCAGCCTAACAAGTACGCACCGAACCTCTCAGCATTCCTCCCAGACCCATCCCCCTATAACCTACCTAATCTACGCCTCCCTGAACACTACGGGCAATTTAGCATGGTCAATCCACCCTGACCTGCACATCTTTGGACCGTGGGGAGGAAACTGGAGCATCTGGAGGAGACACTGGGAGAATGTGCAAACTCCACACAGACAGTTGTCTGAGGGTGGAAGTGATCCCGGGTCCCTGGTGCTGTGAGGCTGCAGTGCTAACCACTGAGCCACCGTGCCACCCCTTTAAGCATTTAACTACACCAGGTTAACCAGTTAATAGTTTACCCAAGCTATCTTTCTCTCCTGTTTTAAAACAAAATTGGTACATTAGCAGCTCTCAAAGTTGAAAGTTCGTAATTATTAAATGCTTGTGAAAGCCACTCATACATTTTTGTGGCTGTAGGAAGGTATGCACCGTTAGAGTTTATAAAGTATCCACAATGAATTCTGCTGATTTTTTTTTTAAACAACCAATTCATTTTGTAGTCATCATCTTTGCATCTTGGGACACAATTTATTTTATTTTTCAAGGGCACTTTGAAATTTTCTCAAGGACAACTTTATTTGATTTTTGGGATTATCTGTCGGTTTTCTGGGGCTCTTTGTAAATTCTCCATAATTCATTTACTAGGTGAAGTAATCACATAAGTCAACACAATACAGAAGTTATTTTGGGATATTTAGACTTGCACAGGAACAGAATTAGAAGAATGCTGCAATATCCGCAATTATTAGCAACTCTCCACTAAACATATAGTGACAACACGCAAGTGAAACATTAATTTATTGGACAGTACAACATACAGTGTCACAACAGTATATCCATTTTTATTTGCAACCTCCTCCTCTGCCATACCTGGTTGCAACCTCCCATTCTTCCCCTGTGGCAGCTGTAACCTTCTCTTCCCTCGACGCCCTTTAGCATTCTTTTTGCAGCCTTCCCAACCACACACTCGTCAAGCTATAGTAACTCCACCACCCGTTAACCTTCCATTTGCACCCTCCATTGCTCAGTGTGCCCTCCCATCTTTCTCACAGATGTCCACTCCCTGCTTAACCAGAAGATGGCTCCTCTAGCCATCTGCTTAGTCAATAAAGGCAGCTGTAGATCTCCCATTGACTCCCTTACTGTAACCATTTTTAGCAGCTAATTTTCCTGCTGCTCTCATGTATTAACTGATGCACCTATGTATGCCATTTCATTTGTATGTGAGGTGGTATATGTTCCTTACAAGACTGGGAGCATCATCAACTTCATTACTAACCTTGGTGTCGCTTGCCAGTGTTGCAACTGATGGGGGTGATGATGGTTAGGAAATAAAGCGGAATATTGTTAAGTTCCTCAAGGTTGTGCACAACAGACCTTTTTTTTTAAAAAAGAAAATCATGTTGCTGTCTTCAGTGAGCTCTTGACAGCTGCAAGAGTCTCCTGCTATATCAACTTGAGTTCCGGTGTGTAGATATGACCATATCCATGTGACCGTATCTCTATCTTCCAGGAAATTTGCACCAGTTTGCACATACCATTTGCAACACAGTTGGTATTTTCCATTGGTTTCATAGTCTCATTTCTGTTCTTCCCCACCATCCAATTTGTCTGGGAAAAAATTATATTCAGTTATCTGAAAGATATTTGTAGGGATAAATTGGTTAATTTGCTACTGTTATTAATTCATTTTGCAAGAAATAATGAGGTTGACTGACACAAATATGATGCATCTTCCCTGAAGTTAAGCCTATATTTTATTTTTTTCTTCAATTAATAGGATGTCAGATAGTTGTGAAATCTATGAAAGGAATGAATATAAAGCAGATTTTATTCAATAAGCACTTTAGGAAAATATTATCTGTAGTTAACAGACCAAAGCACATTCAAAGGTATCGTCATGAAACCAGAATGTAGTGTTGTACTGAGGACTTCTGTATAATCCCAATTAGCCAGCAAAGGGATTAGCTGGTAAATGCATAGCATTATTTTACAGAAGTATGGTGAATTTAATAATTTTCCAGTATATGGTTCCAGTACTTAATTTTATGGTTTATGCAGTATGCTGTAAAAATATTTTTTATTAAAACTTATTGCAATATGTGCCTTGGGTCTAGCACACAAAAATCAGGGAATAGCTAAGTGCAATCTGAATTTGAGCATGTAATGTGCATATTCTGGTTAATAACAAATTGAATGTGAGCGTGAATAAGAAATAAACTCAAAATGAGAAATCACTAAGTGGCTGTCAGAAAACCATAGCAAAATGGAGCTCTTTATTAAATCTAATGAGTTTTTCTCCCCATGGATGTAACACAAATGGTAAGTTTATATAATAAGTGGTGTTGGTTTCAGTATGACTACATTAGTTCAACTGCACTTCCAGTCAGAAGGCTGGAGTTTCTGTAGGTGTTTGAATTCTATGCCTGAATATGGGTATGTGTTTAGTTTTAGCTGAATTGCGAGACTGAGCGATGCAGGATTGTGAGGGGTGGGGTTGAGTGAGGGGATACAATGAAACATGAGTAGAACCAGAGCAGTCATTAAAACGCACATTGATCCTTAGTATTAATGAAGAGTTACCCAAAGCTCGTGGGCAAACAAGAAGAAATGGAAGACCTTATGGGGGAAGATAAGAACCATAATTGAGTATAGAGTGTGACAGTTGCCAGTGCAAATGAGATTTCCAAATAAACATTTAGTTACTTGATTTGATGTTGTGAATAGTTACAGTAATATACTTCATAGTGATTGAAAATCACACAACGGATATTGTTAAAAAGTGGAGGTTGACACCCCCCCCCCCCCACCCGAGAACTAAAACCGAAATACCCAAAGGGGAGCACCTTGTCCTATGACTTTTAAATGGAGTGTGAAAAGTGGTGTAACCTGCCTTTCAGCATGTTCTAGTGGTTAAATGAAATAAACTGCTGACACACACTTTAAAATCAACAAATAACAACTCTTACAGTGAACAAATTAAGTAAACTATTAACAAACTGAATAAATTCCTTTTAACTACTATTGCTGAATAAAGCAAGATTCTAATGATGTGCTGTTCCAATAAATACAAGTGCCATTTTATATATTTTTAAAAAAGTCTCTCAAAATTATAGCCAGGTTATGTGTCCTCTCTGTTGACTCTTCTGTCAGGAATGTTTTCTTCATTGATCCTTCTGTCCGGAATATTAACAAGTTATGCTATTGATACTGAGATAACATTGATACTAGGACCCAAAACGCCAGCTTTCCCACACCTCTGATGCTGCTTATCCTGCTGTGTTCATCCAGCTCAACATCTTGTTATCTCAGATTCTCCAGCATTCGCAGTTCCTACTATCTCATGGCTTTGGTAATATTGTTATATAGGTGGTGCTTTCTTTAAGACATAGAGGAGGCTATGAGACCCAGCAATTCTCTCCCGAGAGTTGTTCGCTTTGGATGGCAACCAGTTCTGGGGTCTTTGTCCAACCGCCCTCTTCTTTTATAGCCTTGATGACATTGATATTTCTTACAATAGGATTGGTCCTATGTTGTCAAAACCATCAGACTTAAATTTAATAGGTTTTGATATCTAAGTGCCTGGTTCAAATTGATTTGTTAAATTCAAAAGCCTGTTGTCTTGGTTAAAAACTGCTGCTTGGCCTGCTAACTGTATAGTCTTTTGGCAGAAATGTTTCAATTTGTTGAGGTCTGTGTACTTGCAAACTTTAATGTTGCTGTTGACAGCCATCCATTTTAAATCACAAAGCATAGAAAAAGCACATGATCTTTTAAAGGGACCTCACAATGCTTTTCTCCCTAGCATTTTACAAACACCAAATTCTAACTTCCTGCTTCCCAATCCACAAGTATTCCACCCAACTTTGAAATGATATTTAGTTGTTAGAAGTGGTGGTCCAGATCTTAGTGATTTTGTGGGAGTGGCGAAGAATGGTGGAGTCGTTGGCGGGGGCGGTGGTAGGGGGGGGGGGGGGGAGAGGGGGAGAGAGAGAGAGAGAATGCAAAGAAATAAAATTTTGCTAGTTATTCCGGTGTCATATTGGAAACTTCATTCGACGTAACGAATACAGGTAGGAACAGCTGAGAAGGTGTGGTTTTATAAACTCATCATCTGATACTAATATTCTTTTGACCAATTGTAGACAGAATTTTGAAATTTGTTTTCTTTAAATTTTGGTTTACTTCCCTTTTACTGAATCACCAATATATTCCAGATGCCCTATTCCAGTAATTTGTCCTAAAAGCCATTTCCGTGTATGTTTGGCAGTCTCACCAACTACGAAAGACATCAAAACTGATACAGTGAAATCCGTTTGCTCTGTGATAATATGTAGTATATTGACTTATTACAGTACAGAATGCATTTGGCTAATTGTGTCCATGCTGAAAAGCCTATTGCCAATGCAGCTGCAAGCAGTACCCTTAAGGGGCAGGCAGTCGCAGTCCCTATGACGTTACTGTCAGTGACGCTACAGGAATCTTATAATGGCTTCTTGCTTTAAGTTCATTTTGTGTATCAGCGTAGTGCCCATTGACTCAGAGGAGCCTCAGAAAGAGGCCTCAGTGCCACTCTTCCCTAGTCCCTGAGCAAAAGTGCGGAGCTAGGCAGTGGCAAGGGGGTGGCCAGCGGGATAGTCAAAGAGTGACTGGTGATGAGAGGAGCAGTGAATAGTGAGAAGGAAAGTCCATTGAGGGAGAGATAGCAACAACTGGTGCAACATGCCCAGTTCTGCAAAATGTTCAGGAGTTTTGGTTCTGGTGGGCACACAATGATACCTTCATCAGTACTCACTTCCTATTACAGTTCGTTGGCAGATATTTATGCCTGTGATTATCCTGTACATTGTTGTAACACCAAATTAAGAACATGAAAAACTTGCTTTTATGTAGCACCTTCAAGATAAAGAACCAGCCAAGAGATTTAACAGGCAAAACTAAAATGGATGATGAACCACAAAGGGAGACTACTGGAGAGGGTTCAGGGAAAATTGATTCAAGTGGTACCAGGTGAATTACAATTGAAGTGTCGCATGTAATCAGAATTTGTCATGTTTTGGCCTGTGTTGTGATCGCATAATGTTTATGCACTTTTAGTTTAGCTGTTTTATGATTGTTACTGTACACAACTTCATGTCCAGGAATCAAATTTTTAAAGGACAAACATCAGAACATAAGGAATGTGTAGGTACAAGTCTGTGTTTCATGACTACCGTCGATTACATCTATTTGGTATTTTGCTAAACTGGCAAATGTTGGCAGCAACCTTTTGTAAAATAAGTTAGAATTTCTAAGGCTGACTGGAGGAAAGGCTATTTGCCGTTGTGCTAAATTATAGATTTTTGCAAGTGCAACATCTTTCAATACCATTATGGTAACAGAAGCAGTGAGGAAAGTCTCCTTATTTTTGCCAGCTGTCAACTTCTTTGTCACTCCAGAGAATGACTGATGTTTTTTCAAGTCTGTTCTGCTGGGAACTTAGCTAGCACTAACTTTCTGCCACTAGATGCTGCCATTGCACTTTGTAAATCATGCTACAAAGTATGTGGTAGATATGGAAAACAGGAGAAATCACAAATGTGTTAAACCAAGTGATAACTAGAGTTCTTGATCAACACACTTATTTAAACCAATGTAATGTAATTTGTAAACAGCTAAAACCCACTAAATAAATGCTTGTCGTGAAATGTAGATTTTAAAAAAACTTAAGAACTCTCCACTTCTGTGTTAAGTACTAGATTATTGTCTCAAAACTCGCTATTGTTACAACTCCACAATGTTGCATGCTCAATTGCTGAGTAAATTTTAAACTTCTTCAGTGAATCTTCATTTCAATGAATCTATACTTTAAAATTAAATGTTGAGGTTGGTTGGCTCGCTGAGCTGTTTTGTTGTTCTGCAGACGTTTTGTTACTGTGCTGGGTAACTGCCTCAGTGCAGCAATTAAATGTTGTAAAACTCAAATAGTTAAAGGGCTAAAGATGTTATCTGCAACGATTTTCAATTCAGTTTGAGATGTCTAAAAATAAGTAAAACAACTGACAAAAATAGTTGTTTTGTTCTGAGAAATCACTTTGAATTTTGGGTGAATCATTTAAAATACGTTTTTAAATTGTGAAATGTTTGAAAACCCCATCAACCACAGATTTTTTTTTTTGAGAATTTTCCCTCAAGCAAAATTTGCATCATAAATATTTCATAGTAAACAAGAAATGTTTAATAGGATGCCTGAGAGTTATGGGCCTCAGTTCTGTCATCATCAATAACCTGAAATCTGCAATGTTGTCCTTTTGATCCCCTTGATGTTCATTAACCTGTGAAATGTCGTGAGACCTGTTTTAAGCTTTTTGGACAAGCCCCTAGTTATTGTTCCATTGATATTTTAAGACTAAACCAGAAATAATATTGGATTCCAGGAGTTGATGTAAACCAAAGAGGACCTGTCCAGTGTAACAAAGTGTGGGGCTGGATGAACACAGCAGGCCAAGCAGCATCTTAGGAGCATAAAATTTGATGTTTGGGGCCTAGACCCTTCATCAGAAAAGGGGGATGGGGAGAGGATTCTGAAATAAATAGAGAGGGGGGGAGGTGCAGTGAACTGTCCAGTGCATGAGGTAACTTGACTGCTGCACTACTTAACCTGAGCGGAACTAGTAAACGCATGATTTTAGGTTGTTTCAGGGTAAACTGTTTCAAGCAACTTTTGTTTCTTAATAGAAGTTATGTTTGCCATTGGTTACACCGATTTCTAACCAGAGGAAATGGTTTTGAAGCCGTTTTGGTAGCCTCTTGAGAATTGGGAGTAAGTTGTTTGATGTTAATTTAGTTGCACGCTCCCCTGCAGTAGATGATATCTGTTTATACCTGGAGATTCCCATGGTGAATTAGAAGCATGCCGCAGAAGCACTCCACTCTGTAATTATTTCATATCAGATGTTGACTTGAATGGCAACAGCTACCTGGGTGGTTATTAGTAATAGCAAAAATTGATTAAGGCTGGAAAGCCTGTAGTAGTGATGTTCATACAAGACGTAATGCTTTAAGGCCCAAAAGTAATATAATGACTCTTAATTAAAGCTGGAGTGTTCAGGAATTGGCAGTATTGAACAATGTTATGACTGTAAAGTTCTCCCACTATTTGAAAATTGCATATTTGTCTTCCATTTTAAGAATGAACTTCTGAAGCCACTTGAAGTGAATGTTGTGTTGATTCAAGTTTGCTCCGTCTATCCCAGGTATACTCCCAGCATTATTTCTCATATTGGTTATCCCACTTGGTGGAGAAGAAGTGACCCATAGATATTAAAGAAATCTACAGCAAATTAGCGCTTCTAAAGATGCTCAGCCATCACATCTCCCTCTGCCCCAGAAAAATAATGGAACAGTTTACTCCCACACAATCTGCTCAGTGAGTTGTGTGCAGATCTGTTCTGCTGTAACCAGGCTTTAGCATTCCTTATTTTGAGGCAAGGGTTATGTTTTTGTATTTTCCCTTTTTGTAATATTTTAATTACTTAGTTGAAAATTCTTAAGCAATGAGAGTACTAGATCAAGGAATACTCTTGCAATGAATGGTTTATAACAGTACCCTGATTAGAACATAGAACAGTACAGCACAGAACAGGCCCTTCAGCCCATAATGTTGTGCTGACCATTGATCCTCATGTATGCACCCTCAAATTTCTGTGACCATATACATGTCCAGCAGTCTCTTAAATGACCCCAATGACCTTGCTTCCACAACTGCTGCTGGCAACGCATTCCATGCTCTCACAACTGTGTAAAGAACCCGCCTCTGACATCCCCTCTATACTTTCCTCCAACCAGCTTAAAACTATGACCCCTCGTGCTAGCCATTTCTGCCCTGGGAAATAGTCTCTGGCTATCAACTCTATCTATGCCTCTCATTATCTTGTATACCTCAATTAGGTCCCCTCTCCTCCTCCTTTTCTCCAATGAAAAGAGTCCGAGCTCAGTCAACCTCTCTTCATAAGATAAGCCCTCCAGTCCAGGCAGCATCCTGGTAAACCTCCTCTGAACCCTCTCCAAAGCATCCACTGCTTTTAATGTGAGAACAGTTCATAATGCATTCTTGAAGTTGGCTTGTGTTCTGAAGAGGCTTTTAAAAAAATCTATATGAAACCAGCCAAAGCCTTTACATAGCAGGTCCAATATCTGGAAATATTAATATATTGAAAATCCAGCAGTTTGGCTGTGGAATCAAAATGAATGATGGCATTTTTAAAAAAAAAACATTGTTCCTGCTTTCTGCTTGTAAACAGCTGCTGCCAGGCAATCCCTATCTCCCCTGAATGTAGTCATTCATAAAGGCATGCAGGCACAAACGAAGACCACTGCTCGCTGAGTCAAAGTTAGAAGGACTGCTTAAACCAACCGCTATTCCCAGGGATATCAGCAATGAACTCACTTTTTGCTCTATGCTGTGCACTTTGTATATTATGAATGCACCAGTGCACTGATGATATATTGTAACCCAAGCATATTTTGAATAACAAATGTAGCTTAATGTATTTTAAAATGTGGTTAGTGGAATAGCTTGCACAATAAGCTTCCTGCGTCTGGAAACATAGTACAGTGGAGGTACTAAATATTACTCATTTAGTTCAGTAGACTCAGGTCACTGATCCCAGCTGGTGGAATAATGCTTACTAATGAAATGGTGCAGCACTGGAAGGGACAATGTGGTTAGTTTCTACTCATTCTGCCTATTTTGGCTTCCACACACAATTTCCATGTTCTATACAATTATTTTGTAGAACTAAGTGAAATGGTTTAACATGAGCAGAATTCTTGTACTGAAAGCTTAGTTGAAGTGTTTTTTAATGTCAAATGATATGTCATGACTGAAATTAATTCAGCTGAACAAGTTGTGGGCTACATATGTTTTCCACAATAAACCTGGACAAGTGCAGAACACTGGGCAGCATTACAATGGGCTGAGATGGACAGAGTAGAGTGGGCACTTGTGTGGACCAAAAACATATTGACACAGACCTATTGGTCCAAAACAACTGTTCGTAGGCTGCAACTGCTTTTGTATAAGTTTGCAATGTGAATAGGAAGATCTGAAAAATCTTATATTGGTTTAATCAATGCAATGCAGGGTAAAGTTGGGACCTTATTGACCAAGAGACTTTGAATGCAGTTGTGTGTTAGTAATTCTTTAAAGTTGGAGGAAGATGGTTGAAATGGTTCAAAGGGTTAAATATTCCACCCAGTCCAATGGACTACCTGGGTATGTATTAAATACTTAAGTTTGCGTTTTGGGCTGTTTCAGAGAAGGGGCAGTGGATTGGAAACGTAAACTCTGCTTTTTCTCCATTGATGCTGGCAAGCCTGCTGAGCTTTTGTAACAATTTGCTTCTGATTTCCAGCATCCATAATTCTTTCAGTTTCTTAAATTAAGTACTGGTGTATTTGTAAAATCATTACTGGAATTGATCTTAAAACACTTGCTTCACAGTACTTAAGTAGTAGATCTCCCTGACTGTGGTGTAGCACCAAGCTTTGTAGACCATTGTGCAACTAAACCCATTTTGCATCAACGTGATTGTGATTAAACAATAGAAATCAAGAATCAATCCAAGCTCACAGATATCTCTGATTTGTACAATGCTGTGTGGGCAGCTGTTCTCACCACCTCCTGAGATCCATACTCCAGTGCCTTGCACTGCCACTTGACATCTCTCTCTCCATCAGCATCCCTTCACGTTGTTACAAAGCTGTTGTGACCCCAGTTCTACCTCATTCTTTGGCCCTTTTGATGTTTTAACGAGTGAGATTTTCTCTTGTTTTCAGATGTTAGGGAACACCGGCTGCAACAACTCTGATACCCACATGTCTCTGGAACCTTCCTCCCCTCCCCGTCCTTCTGACTCCGTTCCTTCTCCAATCTTGCGTATTGTTGGGTATTTACCATCCCTTCTGACCTTGCACCATCTGATGCTGAACGATCTGTACTCTGCAAAGGACATTAGTTTTACCCCTTTCTCCCTCACCTCAGTGAATTTCAGGCACTGTGATGACAGGCTTATTTTTCCAGCACCTTCATCTCAATGCCCATTTCACTGACTAGGAGTCCTCTCCTTGTCCCACAGACCTCCTCACCAGCCTTGAACATCCTCCATCCAGCTGGACCCCACAATCTAGCCTCATCTTTCACCTAGATACCTTAAAGCCTTCAGGCCTCAACATTGAGTCTCATAATTTCAGAGGAGAACCCCTCCCTCCATGTTTGTTACCTACCCCACACCCCAGGTCCTGATCTGTATGGGCCATCCTTAGCACAGCCAATCCATTTTCAATTATTCACAGTTTACTTTATCATCTATTCAGCGTTGTTTTCTTCCCCTGTCTGCAATCCCTTTACATGCCCTTTTGTCTCACTCTCGCTGTCTCGCTCTGTCTCTCTGCACTTTCTCCATCTATCTATCCTGTTCCATCTAAATTCGGGTCATCGGCATTTTCCAGCTGCTTTCAGTTCTGTCGTGCTGGACTTGAAACATTAAATCTGTTTCTCTCTCCACAGCTGCTGCCAGACCTGCTGAGCTTCTCTAGCACTTTTATTGTTTTTTGTTTCATGTCCCAGTATCCACAGTTCTTTTGTTTTATTCTAGATTCAGCTGTACTTGATGACTGAGTTCCTTTCTGGTGGAATATTACTTTGTGCAGGTCCAGGTGGCTAGAATGTCACTTCTAATTTCATTTTTCCAGTTGGGTATTCAGTTATACATTGAAATCAGCATCTAAATTTTAGAAACATTGGTGCATTAAGTTAACAAGGATTTAGCAGCTCATTTATTCAAATTCATTTTCTCATCTATCTATGCAAATATTAGCCTCGTCAACATGGGTGGAAATACTTTTCTTTTTCCCTGTAAAGATATTGTCAGTCTCTCTTAAATTAATTTGTATGCAGTACTGTAAAATGTTTATGCCAGCTAGCGCAGTGACAGGATGTTCGAGTATTTAATTTTCTGTTAATTAAAATTTTCAATCCATTGTTCTTAATTCATTTTTTAAAAAAGCCACCATTTTAGGTTTGTATTATGATGTATGTATTTTTTTCTAGCAGCTGCTTCTGGCATCATCCATTTTGCTGATTTTATATACTGTGGAATTTTGTGTTTCCTTTGTTTTGGGAATTGTTCCAATTGTTGTGAATTTTATGCAGTTTAAGATTACACTTGAAAGCACCTACATGTTTTTTCTTGTGTTCTATACTTGTTAATCACAGGTTTGGAATTAGCGTCCCCTGTACGATTACTGATTTTAGTTTTTCAAAAAAGAAACAAAATAATCATTGTACTTGGATTTAAAATCAGTTTTACAGCTGAACTGAAAAGGTTGTTTCTTTTTAAATGGTAATTATTAATTTATAAAATAAACATTAAATATTTAGACAAAAATAAAAATTTGATGACTTTAATATGGTAATACTTTTTACTAAATTTGAAAGCATTTTAAACTAATTTTGTTCTCTAGAATACTGAGTAGAATAATCTGTCTAATGTTTAAAATATGTACCTCCAGAATAGTTGCACTGGCAATAAGAAAAAGTCACTAAAATTGTCCAGTTATTTTTAAATGCCCTAGATCAGAGTTAACAAAAATGCAGTTGCATTTGCACTAATATATTTTAGCTGTCAATATTAATATGTATGATAGGTAAACCATAAAAGCTGTTTGTCACATTTAAACAAATATAAATTCCCTGATGTGTAAAGTTCAAAAGATAACAGAGAATTCTAATATTATATAATTAATTAATAATTGTCAATAGGGCTGCAGCTGGCTCTAAAAATCTCTTGCCTATTTTAATGAAATGTGCATATTTAATTGCAGCTTTCTTAATGTTCAACAAAATTGTTAGCATTATAAGTGCTGAATATTTTTTCTCCATGTTGCCTTGCCCCTTATTTCATAACTGTAGAATGTGGGTGATGCTGTAAGTTTTGCTATGTCCCTGAATGCACTATAGTAACAAACACAGCTGATCTTTCCAGAACATGGCAAGATTATTTCAGGTATCAAAAAGAAAGCCATTTGACTTTCCTGAAATAAACAGGAATTATAATGTATTAGGGCAAATTTATTGTTGTCTATCTGATGTCTTAAAGCTGTAGTGCCAGCTTCTGTTATTGTCCAGGAATTTACTGCATTCATGTGGCGAACTATTTTCTTAGAATTCCCCAGGTGCTGAGATTTGCAGAATCATATGAATTTTAAGTGTGAGGCACTAAACTAACTGAAGTAATTGAAATCTGTCAATCATAGTGATGCCCAGCCCATAATTTATGACTCCTGGACCACACCTCTATTTTACAGCTTTAAATCAATAGACCTACTTTCAGTCTCCAGCAAAAATTATAAATGTCAGCTTGAAAAGAAACTTGCGGCAACAACGAACAAATTTGTCGATGTTGCAATAATCTGCAAAACTGCCCTATCAAGTATGCTTCTGAGAGAATGAAAGAGTTGGGGGAAAGATATAATTCATGTACTTGAGAAAATGCTGACTTATTTATGTTCTCTACCCAAGAATGGTCTTGATAAACAGGTTTCATTGTGTTCCTTAGAGAGTTTTAAGTCACTCAACTACTGTAAATGGGAAATAAATATTATTGTTAGGCTTATGCCTCCTTGCTTTTTGGCACTCCTATTCACAGCACAGTTTAAAAAAAATCCAGGGTTTAGGTACAGTCAATTACTGCTGACTGAAATTGACAGAGACTCATATGAAAGAAATTAATCCAATTATTTTGCGAGAAAATCTTTTAAAAGCTGTACTGTTCCAGTTAGTGAAAGAAAAATAGTTTTTTCCTTATCCCCTCATGACTGTTCTAAAAGCAAATTGATATTTCCTAGCAGAATTGAAGCTTATTCAGTATTAATCTGTCTCAATGATGACTGTATGAGCCAATATAAACCTCAGCAATGCATAGAGTACATGGTTTGTGCAGTAGTGAATTAATGACCTGTTTGCCAGAAAAATGTTATTCACTAATTAAGAGTATTCACTTAATAGAAAATTCATAACAACCCTTAACACTATCTGGGATTATTCTATCCTTATAGGTCTTTAATGAGTCTGTGTATCAGAGAGTTTCCATACCTAAAATTTTACAGATTTTTATCCGCTTGTTTTCAACCCTGCCCCCACCGCACTGCTCCTCCAGTCACATCTGCGCTGTGTGTAAAACAAATTGAATGTTATTGATTATTTGCAAGTTTGCAGGTAAGCTGATAAAGCATGATTTGAAATTGCTAATTTAAATCTTGTGCACTTTAAAATTAAATCTTTTTTAATATTGAATTTTTTCCACTCAAGGCTATGCATTCAAATGAAAATGCTTACAGTTGCCGTCGTTTTTTTTGGTATGGAGGAAGCACAGAATTAATCAGCGGATCTGACATTGGGTCATTCATTTATTTTACTGTGCTACACTGTCCGAATGAGTTGTTGAATCTGAAAACAAGTCTTTGTGATGCTGCCATGGATCACAAAGCAACAACTTAATTGTTAGATTTGGAATAGTCTAGTTACTTCTAGGCAAAACCTAGAAACATAGGAAATAGGAATAGGTCATTCAGTCCTTCAAACCTGCTTCCCCATTCAACATGATCATAGCTGATCATTCAACACTCTCCCCGTTTCACTTTCTCCTTAACCTTTAGCCCTAAAACTATATCCAGCTACTTGCAAACCACTTCCTGCGGCAGAGAATTCCACAGGTTCAAGACTTTCTGGACGAAGACATTTCTTTGTATCTGTCTTCTAAATAACATATCCCAAACCCTTATCAGTATTTGGGTACATCCTTCCTGTGTTTACTTTGTCTAGTTCTGTTATAGATTTATATGAGAACCCATCTCATTCTTCTAAACTCCAGTGAAAATGGTCCTGACCGATCCAATCTCTCTCAATATGTCAATTTAGCCATCCCAGGAGCCAGTCTGGTAAACGTTTGTTGCACTTCCTCTATAGTTAAACATTTTTCTTCCTATAAGAGTGCTCCACATATGGTCTCATCTAAGCCCTGTGCAATTTGATCTGACTATTTGGGAGCTGAATGTTGAGGAGTAACTCTGTAAAAGGACTTTCCATTGGAATATTAACAGTACTAATTCAGAGCACAGCAAAATCAGGGCCTCTCTCTTATTCTTCCCACTTAATGTTTACTGTCTTTTAAGAAACCATTTGCTATTTGACAGTGTGAATTGCTCCTGAACCCAAAGCAGAGTGCATGGAAGGTGAATTTTTTTCTGCAAAGTTTAGTGTCAATGGAATGCATTTTCAGCATACAATGTGCAAACATAATTTAGAATTAAGATCTATGTTGTTTCTGAAGATGATGAAATTCCCTCAAGGGGATAACAGTCAGACAGGCAAGAGATGGTCTACATTAGCAAAGTTCTGTAAAGGAACCATGAGATTGCAGATACAGTGTGGTTACATTCTAAAAGTGGATTACCACACCAGCTTAAATGTTGCAACCAAGTACCTTCAGTTGCACTCTGAGCCAATACAATGTGGAGCTGGAGGAAAAACAGGTCAGGCAGCATCTGTGGAGCAGGATTAGGTCCTGATGAAGTGTGTAAACTTGAAATGTTGAGTTGCTTGACCAGCTGTGAACCTCCAGCTCCAAACAGTATTGGCTCTGACTCCGCAATCTGCAATTCTTGCTACCACCTTCTGTTCTGCCATTATGGATAATACAGATTTGCTAGACAACAACATCCATCTAGCTGGTCTTCTACCATCCTGGTAATTGCATGATCCAATGGTAATGGAATTGTTGACTCATTGTGATAATCAATATCTATCACTTAGTTTGCAGCAGACCCAGAGATGAGGCAAGGAATCTCCCTATGGTGTAAAATTTTGGTATCAATTTGTGTGTAACAGAAATTGAAGCCAATAACTTCAAAGTACGGTGCACCTGATCTCCAGGAGTAAATGAGCAGGAGATAATGGGAATTTTACTTGCACTCCAGACCCCTGGTTGTTGATGCCTTCTACCCTCTGTGTAGACTAGACCAAGGGATTGTTCAAAATTTTGCTGAAAAGATAGAGAAAGTGATCACTGAGGAGAGAATAATTTGTAGAATTATAAATGTTAATTTGTGCATCAAATCTGGAATTAAGAATCTAATGATGGCCAAGAATCGACTACCAATTGTTGGAAAAACCCCACTGACCAATTCCCACTAACCTGTACCTGCATCCACCTATCACCACCCCACCCACCCTTCTTTAGCACCATCCCATCTCCCTCTATTTATTTCCCAGCTCCCCTCCCTCCCCCCAGATCTGAAGAAGGGTCCCGACCCAAAATGTTGACTTTCCTGCTCTTCTGCTGCTTGACCTGCTGTGTCCCTCCAGCTTCACACTCCCCCCTCTAGGCCCGAAACGTCAGCTTTCCTGCTCCTAAGATGCTGCTTGCCCTGCTGTGTTCATCCAGCCCCACACCTTGTTATCTTGGATTCTCCAGCAGCTGCAGTTCCTATTATCTCTGCTCCACACTGTGTTGACTCTGACTCCGGCATCTGCAGTTCTTGTTTTCTCTTATAGGAGGGACCATTCATTTGTGTTTTCAAACAAGCACAGAGAACGCTGGAAAAAGTCAGTAGTTCTGGAGGCATCTGTTGAGAGAGAAAGTACGCTAACATTTCAAGCCTGATGGGACTTCTTCAGAAGTGAGATTTTTTTAAAAACGCACTTCTGACAGAAGTGAGGTGAAGGAAACAGGTGATGTAAAAGGCCAGTGCAAATGACAAAAGGGTTGTAAACAAAAGAGAAAAAGATAAGTGTGTGTAAATTATAGTGTGAAAGGGAGAGAATGGGTCATTTGTTCTCACAAATCACAATGCATGCAAGCCTTTATTTATTGTCAATCCCTGCTTGTACTGGATGGATGGTTGTAAGCCTTCATGAATAGCTACAGTCCTTGTGGGCGATGGTACTTCCACAATGGACTGTGATAATGATCAGGCTGCAAAACAGAGAGGATTTGCCCTATATTCTTCAGTGATAGAGTACATGAGTGAGTATATTGGATGAGATGGTGTAATGCATCCAGTGGATTTGTTTCACTTCAGCCATGATTCACCTTTGAATTAGGAAGCACATGTGAAGTCTTCTGCCAGGGTATCTCATCAAGAACTTAATTAGCATTCTTAAAAACACGTTCACTGGTAACATGAGCACTTTTCACTTTGTTTTATTATTGTGTGGCTTCTAGGAATCTTGTACAGCTCCTCTGGTTTCACAGCCCAATACCAGAAACATCATAGAATTCCTGCAGTGTGGAAATAGGCCCTGTAGCCCAACAAGTCCACACTGACTCTCGGACATCCCACGCAAATCCCTCCCCCTATAACCCAACTAATCTACACATCCCTGAACACTATGAGCAATTTAGCATGGCCGACCCACCTAGCCTGCACATCTTTGGACTGTGGGAGGAAACCAGAGCACCTGGAGGAAACCCACGCAGACACTGGGATAATGTGCAAACTCTGCATGGACAATCGTCCGAGGGTGGAATTGAACCAGGGTCCCTGGTGCTATGAGGCAGCAGTGTTAACCACTGTGCTGCCCACAGAAGAAACCACAAGTTTTGTGATTGTGCGAAGCAGAACAGTTAGCGATGAAGTGAGGATGCTTATAAATTGGGTTCCGTAGTATGGATAATTGGGAAAGGCTTTGTGTGATTATTGATGTCCAGACTTGGAACTTATTTGTGGCACGAAGAATGAGTTTGAATAAATGCCAAAGCCAAAGATGGAGCATGTATTTGGAATAATCAATGTGGGATACTTCTGGCTCTGTAGAAATTTGCATGTTTGTTGCCCACATCAGTTCAGGGGAAGCATTTTTACATGAGTAGGATGAAGCATTTCCCACTCATAAAGTTCCTTTCGAAAATAATATATTCTTATGGGTTACACTGGCAAGGCCTCATTTATTTCCCATTGCTACTTGTCATCTTTGAACCTTCTGGTAATTGTTATACAAATGAGTAACTCGATGAGGATGTTAAAAAATCAACTGCATAGTGAGACTGCAATAATATAGTGTATTTGAAGATCTACACCCCAGTTCGGGCACTGCAATAATCTTGTCTTTTGGTGAAAAGGTGAATCTAGATGAGAATAGCGTAATAACGTGAAAAATAAAAATATTTTACTTTTTTAAACATAGGGCAAAAGTACAGTGCTCTTCCACAGGATGGCACTGTGTTTTGTACTTCCAAAAAGCTGCCATTAAATTGCTGTTAATAAACCTTGAGAATAAATGTGTGCAAATGTGAAAAACTAAAACAAAAAATTGTGGATTTTTAAAATGAAACTATGGCTGCACCGATGAGATAGGCAGTGTTTTTACATAAGTAATACGTAAGTAATTCTGATTTTATAGGAAACTTAATATGTTCACATGATATTATGCATTCCCATTTTTAAGACTGTGCCAGTAAAGCACAGGTTTTGGTTCTAAAATGTAGAGGAAATGCCAGACTCTCTGGTTTCTTGTGAGTAAAGGATAAATGGAAGATTAGAAATCATTAAAATTGAATGCTCAAATACCAAATTAAGTTGAAGTATGTATTTGAAAGAGAAAATTGTTCAAAGTATTTAACTATGTGTGAAAATACACATGTAATTAAAGTCCACACTCGCAAAGCACAGCAAAAATACTAACTGTTTTGTGACTTTAAGGCTCATGACTGCACACTTGACATATCTCGAGCATTCTTTTCTTGGATTATCAGTGAACATAGACCCAAACCTTCCTGATGAGCTGAGAGAGCATTTTAGTCCTATTGAAGTTATATTGAGGCAGTCTGAGAAGTTGGATTCTTGTCTTTCTGTTTCCAGACCAAACAGAATTGAGAGTTTTACTTTATTTTAAAAGTTTTAATTTAGTAAACTGAGCCTTTGCAAATAAGTTGGGTTTTATACATAAATTTGAATGTACTGGATAAGCCTTCTTTCTTAGCCCAGTGTAGTTTGGCAGTTTTGAGAACAGGGTCATCTGCTCTCAGTACGCTTTCTTTGTTTTCCCTTTTTTTAAGAAAAAACAAACTAATTGAAAAACAGCTGGTGGTGTCTATAATATCTTTAACTGCTCTTATTCAGAGCCGTATAGAGAAGACCAGCACAATGTGCTCACTTCATTGAACTGCAAAACTTTGAGACCATTTTTCCTTTTGTATAAGGATTACAGTACTATACTTTCTGTATCTGCCAACTGGTGTAATGTTGGACTGAATTTAACATGTGCTACTACTATGTTGAATTCTATCTGAGTTACTTCACATACACGCAGTTGGCATTTTGCAAGCGTAAAGCTTGAGCTCAGAAGTACTGTTTTTGTTACATATGCAGCAAACGGCTCTTAAATGATTGGCCAATATTGTGTGTCCTGCTTTAAGTACAGCTCCAGTTTGCATATCTTTTTGCTCCATAATAATTTAAGATGATGTAAAATGCTTGAGTGTTATTTGTTTTAGTGGATTCACCATGGTGTTGTGAATGGAGTTGGAGAGGTCTGCCCTGTGCCTTGAAACCATCAGGCATGGGTCAATACTATAACTTCTATCAATGAATCAGACAATCACAGACGAAACTCTGTGAGATTAAGTATTGTTAGACTGATAGTTCAACAAAATACTGATGGAATACCACAACATACAATTACACAGGAAATACAGCAATAAAAAGACTATTTGACCCAACCATCCTTGCTGGCATTTGTGTTCCACTTGATCAGCTTCCTACATTTCCTCAATGAAATCTGTTTACATTAACCTCTGTTCTTTCTTCCTCGTTTGCTTGACCAACCACACTAAGGCATGTATACTATTTGCTGCAGCCACTCCTTTGTAACGAGTTGCACATTCTCACCGATTAGGGTAAAAAAATTATCCTCTGAATTCCTGTTTGATTTATTGATCGCTATCTTGCATTGAAGGCCTAGTTTTGCCTATCCCTGCAAGCAGAAATACTCTGGCTGTATTAGATCACTTCCTAATTTTGAAGTATTCCTTTTAAGTGATCCCTGAGCCTCCGCTCGAAGAGAAAAAAGTAGAGCACCTGGAGGAAGTCCACACGGACATGGGGAGAATGTGCAAACTCCACACAGACAGTTACCTGAGGCTGGAATGGAACCCGGGTCCCTAGCACTGTGAGGTGGCATTGTTAACCACTGACCCACTGTGCTGGCCATGGACTGATCTTGCCGGATTCCTAGCTGTCAGCCTGCTTCAAAAGCTTCTTTGGTTTCCCAGGAGTGATATCCAGTGAAAATGAAAAACAAACCTGATTAAACCTTCCATGTAAGCAATTAGTTGCCCACTGTTGTTACCTCACTACAATAGAAAGCACAAATGTTCACAGAGGACAGTACTCTGGATAAAATTTACCGTAACTGTATGATACATAGTGGAGAACATTCATTTCAACTCCTGGACTTAGTACAATCTAAAATTTACAAGAGGAAATTTCCCATTTCCAACATGAGTGCAAATATTTGCACCTAATTTCTAGGTCTCTTGAGGGTTATAAAATAGTAGCACCACATTGCCCATTTAACCTAATCTTTCACGTATTTTAAGCAAATGCTCAGTAACAGTTCTGAAGCTCCACTAAATACTTTTACCCACAAAACAGATTACTGGCCAGTTATCTCATTTGCTCTTCAAGGCACCTTGCTACGAGCTTGTTGATAGCCGTTCTGCTTTTTGACAAATAAAGCAATGCTTCAGTTGAATAACGTACTGGCAGTATCTCTACCCTTGGGCCAAAGGCCCTAATTCACATCCCACTCACTTCGGGTATGTATTGTAACATGTCTGAATGTGTTCAGTAATAATGTAGAGTCCTACAGCATGGAAACAAACCCTTCAGTCCAACCTGTCTGTGCCAACCAGGTATCCCGAATATATAACTATTTGCATTTGCCTGTGTTTAGCCTATAATCCCTGCAAACGGCGTGGTTCCTTAGTGATTGGCACTGCCACGCAGCACCAGGGATCTGGGTTCGATTCTAGCCTCGAGTGATTGTCTGTGTGGAGTTTGCATGTTCTCCCAGTGTTTGTGTGGGTTCCCTCCCACAGTCCCAAGATGTGCAGGTTAGGTGAATTGGCTGTGTTAAATTGTCCCATAGTGTCCAGGTATGTGCAGGCTGGGTGGGTTAGCCAGGGCAGCGCAGGATTATGGAGATAGAGCATCCTACCCAGACAAACTGCAGAGCTGTGGAGTGGACTCGTTGGGCCAAATGGCCTGCTTCCATGCTGTAGAGATTCTATGAAATAAACTTTTTCTATTCATGTATCTGTCCAAATGCATTTTAAGTGTTCTAATTGTATTCGCCTTCACCACTGCCTCTGGCAGCCCATACCATACATTCACTGTCTTCTGCATGAAAATGTTGCCCCTCGGGTCCCTTTTAAATCTTCTCCCCTCTCCCCTTAAACCTATGTCCTCTTGTTTTGGATTCTAACCTTGGAAAAAGATCTTGGCTAGTCACCACATCTGTGCACGTGTGCACACACGCATGCACTTCCAGATGTGGGCGAACAGACGTCCTGTACTGCTGCACCTATACTTCGTTCACTGATCAATGATGGTAAGCATGCCAAACACTGCCTTCATTGCCTTGACAACATGTGATGCTGCTATCATGGAACTATGACCCTGCACCCCTAGGTCCTTCTCTTCAACAACAATCTCCCAGGGCCCTACCATTAACTTTGTACGTCTATTCTGGTTTGCCTGACCAAAATGCAATACTAAATTAAACGCCATCTGCCACTTCTCAGCCCATAGGCCTACCTAATCAAGATCTGTTTGTACTCTTGGATAACCTCCTTCATGTTCGTTATTTTTGTGTCAACTGCATACTTATAACCAGTGATAATGGGAACTGCAGATGCTGGAGAATCCAAGATAACAAAGTGTGAAGCTGGTTGAACACAGCAGGCCAAGCAGCATCTCAGGAGCACAAAAGCGGACGTTTTGGGCCTAGACCCTTCATCAGAGAGGGGGATGGGGGGAGGGAACTGGAATAAATAGGGAGAGAGGGGGAGGCAGATCGAAGTTAGAGAGAAAAGAAGATAGGTAGAGGGGAGAGTATAGGTGAGGAGGTAGGGAGGGGATAGGTCAAGGAGGCGGGATGAGGTGGTAGGTAGGAAATGGAGGTGCAGCTTGAGGTGGGAGGAAGGGATGGGTGAGAGGAAGAACAGGTTAGGGAAGCGGAAACAGGCTTGGGCAGTCATCAATGTAACCGAGGAAGAGGTGGGGTTTGGGGCCTGTGTAGGTGCGGAAGATGGGGGTGAGGGAGGAGGTGTGGGGGCAAGTGTAGCACTTCCTGCGGTTGCAGGGGAAAGTGCCGGGTGTGGTGGGGTTCTTCCGCACCTACACAGTCCCCAAACCTCAGCTCTTCCTCTGTTACATTGATGACTGTATCGGCGCCGCCTCTTGCTCCCCAGAGGAGCTCAAACAGTTCATCCACTTTACCAACACCTTCCACCCCAACTTCAAGTTCACCTGGGCCATCTTCAACACAGCTCTCACCTTCCTGGACCTCTCAGTCTCCATCTCAGGTAACCAGCTAGAAACTGATGTCCATTTCAAGCCCACTGACTCCCACAGCTACCTAGAATACACCTCCTCCCACCCACCCTCCTGCAAAAATTCCATCCCCTATTCCCAATTCCTCTGCCTCTGCCGCATCTGCTCCCAGGATAAGGCATTCCACTCCCGCACATCCCAGATGTCCACGTTCTTCAAAGACCGCAACTTTCCCCCTGCAGTGGTCGAAAAATGCCCTTGACCGCGTCTCCCGCATTTCCCGCAACACATCCCTCACACCCCGCCCCCGCCACAACCGCCCAAAGAGGATCCCCCTCGTTCTCCCATACCACCCCACCGACCTCCGGATACAACGCATTATCCTCCGACACTTCTGCCATCTACAATCTGACCCCACCACCCAAGCGATTTATTTATTTATTTATTTATTTTTCCCATCCCCAGCCTTGTCTGACTTCCGGAGAGACCACTCTCTCCACGACTCCCTTGTCCGCTCCACACTGCCCTCCAACCCCACCACACCCGGCACCTTCCCCTGCAACCGCAGGCAGTGCTACACTTGCCCCCACACCTCCTCCCTCACCCCTATCCCAGGCCCCAAGAAGACTTTCCATATCAAGCAGATATTCACCTGCACATCTGCCATGTGGTATATTGTAACTATTGTACCCGGGGTGGCTCCCTCTACATTGGGGAAACCAAGCGGAGGCTTGGGGACCGCTTTGCGGAACACCTCCGCTTGTTTCGCAACAAACAACTGCACCTCCCAGTTGTGAATCATTTTAACTCCCCCTCCCATTCCTCAGATGACATGTCCATCATGGGCCTCCTGCAGTGCCACAATGATGCCACCCGAAGGTTGCAAGAACAGCAACTCATATTCCACTTTGATACCATTGGGCTGCAGGGTTCCCATGTGGACTTCACAAGCTTCAAAATCTCCCCTTCCGCCACTGCATCCCAAAACCAGCCCAGTTCTTCCCCTCCCCACACTGCATCCCAAAACCAGCCCAAGCCTGTCTCTGCATCCCTAACCTGTTCTTCCTCTCACCCATCCCTTCCTCCCACCTCAAGCTGCACCTCCATTTCCTACCTACCTCCTTGACCTGTCCATCTTCCCTGGACTGACCACCTCACCTATACTCTCCTCTCTACCTATCTTCTTTTGTCTCCGTCTTCAGTCTGCCTCCTCCCCCCTCCCTATTTATTCTTGTTCCCTCTCCCCATCCCCCTCTCTGATGAAGGGTCTAGGCACGAAACGTCAGCTTTTGTGCTCCTGAGATGCTGCTTGGCCTGCTGTGTTCATCCAGCTCCACACTTTGTTACTTATAACCAGTTTCCTGTCTGCTGATAACTGTGCACTAGGTGCCAATGCAGTGCAAATTTGGATTCTTTGTTGACATGGAATGTGACAGGGATATTAAAGTATGAAAACTTCAGCATTGCAATCAATGTGCGGGAACCTGAGTTATTGTACTTTTTTGACAGTCATTGAAAGTTCAAGGGCACTGTAAAGGTTTTGCTTAGAAATATTGATGTCGACTTTGAGTCCTGGGAGAAGTTCGTTCCATCTCTGCATCCAAATAATGGGCCTCCATCAAAAGCATGATTATATCAGGCAAAGTAACGACGCAAGGGAGGAAATCCCAAGCCAGCAACTCATCCAAAACAAAATCATCTACAGTATCCTGTCTAATTTGCAACAACACCTTCCAGGTCTTAGCTGCACCTATGTACATATTCACCAGAACCTTACCAGACACCCTAGATGATCATCATCTTTGCTTTGAAGGATAAACAGCAATTTAATATCCCATGCTATGATTTATAAGCAGGCTTGAATATCGGATGCTAGTGCAATGCATTATCCCATAAATCTGCTTAGATTGAATCATGGCCAAATTAAGCTTCAACAGATAAGTTCTATTAAAGTGAAATATCATGACCCATTGACTTTCATCCGAGCAATCTTCAGAAATCTGCTGGACTGAAGAGAAAATGATAATGGAGTTTTTTTTAACATTTTATCCATTAATAAAAGAAAGAAGAAATACAAAAACAATACTTCACGATCTGTTAATTGACATCTTCCTAATTCACTACACTGCAAATTTGGATTCTAAATCAAGGAGTTTTACATCACCTACAGGGAGGAATGAAAAATAAGATATCATGACGATCTGAACTATTCTGATACAATTAGTTACACAAGAACAGATCCCAGAGCCAAGGAATGATGGCTGGATGAAGACTAACCTCAACAAAGAAAAGTAAATTGTGCAACCTAAGGGAGTGACAGCAAAAAGGATCAAAATGCATTTAGGTACTGGAAACAATCACTCCTTGTTAAGGTGATATTCTCAGGCACTGCAATCCATGTGAGCATTTCTACGAGAATGAGAAATGATTTGCTACTGCTACTGCTGCTGCTCAAAGGTTGCCGGTTTACCAGAGAAAGGCAAGAATTTCAGAAAGGATCCATTACGAGTTCAATTGATAGCATCCTTTGCAGCACCAGCTGCCTCACCACCACCACATGCAAAGCAACATGTTTCATAACATTAACCACATCAAGTGCCTTGTCTTTTAAAACGAGTCCAATTGTAAAATTGTTAATCGTACAATATTTTTAATGAATTTATTCCTGAAGTACCTGTGTTTCTCTCGTAAACTGTTAAAGTTATCTTTTCCTCTTTTGTTTGGGTAAACAAAAATTACACAAAATTGCAGAAGACAACACATAACTCAGCCTGCTCATGAACCTTGTTACAATGTGTGAATAGTCATAATGTCATACAGCACGGAAACAGACCCTATGATCCAACTAGTCCCCGTTGACCATGTTCCCAAATAAAACTAGTCCCATTTCCCTTGGCCCATAACCTTCCAAACCTTTCTTATTCATGTACTTATCAAAATTATCTTTTAAATGTTGTAACTGTACCTGCATCCACTACTTCTGCTGGCAGTTCATTTCACACACAATCCACTCTGTAAAACAAAAAAGTTGCCCCTTGTGTCCTTTTTAAAATTTCTGCCTCTCATCTTAAAAATAGATTTGAATTTCCCCACCCGAGGGAAAAGACCTTTGTTATTCACCTTAGCTATTGTCCCTAATGACTTTACAAACCTCTGTAAGATTATCCCTCAACCTCCTACACTCCAGTGATAAAGGTCCCACCCTCCCCAGCCTGTTCTTATAACTCAAACCCTCCATTTCTGGCAACATTTTGGCAAATCTTTTCTTTCAACATTTAATAATATTCTTTCTATAGTAAAGTGACTAGAACGGCACAGAATAGTTGAGAAAAGGTTTCACTGACATCCTGTGTAACCTCAATGTAACATCCCAACTCCTGTTCTCAGTGGTCTGAGCAATGAAAGCGAGCATGCTAAATGCCATCTTAACCACCCTGTCTACCTGTAATGCAAATTTCAAAAGCAATATGCACCTGAAACTCCAGGCCCCTCTGTTCTGCAACACTACTCTGGGCCCTGCTTTTAATTGTATGGACCTGCCCTTGTTTGTTCACGTTAAACCCAATTGATCAAGATCTCTTTTATAATCTTAGGTAACCTGTATGCTATACTGCCAATTTTGGAATCATCTGCAAACTTAGTGACCATGCCTCCAATATTCTCATCCAAATTGTTTATATAAATGACAAACAAAAGTGGATTCAGTACAGACGCCTGTGGAACACCACTGGTCACCAGTCTCCAGTTCAAAAAAACAACTCTTCCCCCACCATCCTCTGTCTCCTACCATAAAGCCAATTTTGTATCCAATTGGCAAGCTTACCTTCCATCCCATAAAATAAAGCTAAAAAAGGTACAAGAGAATTTTAATTTGCATCAGTAGGGTACTTACTCTAATGCTGGTGTCAATGGATGGTTCCACCATTTGCTCAATAGCCACATTGTCTCTTTGAGAAGCCAGCTTGAAGGAATGCAGCAGTTCATATCTCAAGCATAATAAGACCAACAGTTCATTTCATGTCAATATGAAAAGAGAGCATGAAGTTTATAAAAAAATGTGCCACATGTCAGGCTGAGCTTTATGAATTTATACCTGACAAACTTGGTGAAAACTTGCAAACATACAAATTAGGTCATCGGACCCTGCAAGCCAGTTCCATTATTTTATAAAATATGACTAAGACTAGAAAGAGATGAAAGACTAAGTGTTTTGATAATTTATTAGCACACACTTTGCAGAAACTTATGGGTTGTGTTTTGGTCGAATGCCATGCCATATCCCTAATTGGTCTTGCCTTGAAAATCCCGCTTTACCTTCAATACAGCTAATTATTACTAATTTGCTGTGCCTTGTAGGCATTAGGGAGTTTATAGTCTCAAGTACCAGTTTCTATTGTGAGATGAGCCGTGCAGACATTTGAAATTTACGGTAGGCCTCTCTCTGCACTTATTTGAACTCGGACAAGCAGAAACCTCTTCACTTCTCCAGTCCGTACATTGTTCAACTGAAACAACAAACATAGAAGCAAGAATTTTAACTAATGCACTCTAATGCAGCTGACATTGTTGAAAATGCACTCATTAATGTTGGGTGATCAAGTTTTTATCTTTATGGTGAACATCATGCCGCCTTGGAGCCTTTACGTAAAATTTTATACCTGTGCTGCCATTGACATATGCATGTTTCACATTGTTTGTATAGCCAGATTTTGCAGTTTCACGATAACAAAGTGTGAAGCTGGATGAACACAGCAGGCCAAATAGCATCTCAGGAGCACAAAAGCTGACGTTTCGGGCCTAGACCCTTCATCAGACTCTGGTGTTTGGCCTGCTGTGTTCATCCAGCTTCACACTTTGTTATCTTGGATTCTCCAGCATCTGCAGTTCCCACTATCTCTTTTGCAGTTCCAATTCAGTTCCTAATGGTGGGTAAATCTTACCCAATTCAACAATTAGCACCAGCTTAATGATGCAAGGTAGAACACTCCATACTGGATTTAAGGGGCTCTAGTGATGCTTGGCAGTGTCCCTAAGTCTGTGCAAGGAAGCCTGGGTGCAAGTCACCAGCTGCTCCAGATATGTCATAAAGCATCTGCACAGATGAATTAAAAGTATCTATAATTCCTCCAAAGTAATTTGGAATACCTTAAGGACTTAAGTCTCTTTTTTTTGGTCTTTTTGTCTGCTTTTTAACTAGTCTATACCATTGCCTGCCAGTTGGGCACTATAAGCCCAAGTTCAGATGTGGGGTTAACCAGCATATGTTTGAACTTTGAGAAATCTGAGTTTGTGTAACACAGATGACCTTGTTAGAATAGGTACAAAATGCCACTGTTTTGTTCCCTAATTTATGAGGAAAATGTTTGTATTGCAAACATCTTGTGTGTAAAACTGTTTTGGTTCAATAATACTGGTTGAGGAAACTTGGTGACCACAATATTGCAACCGAATGTATTCTGTTATAAGAACATAAGAACGAAGAGCAGGAGTAGGCCATTTGGCCCTTCGAGCCCATTCTGCCATTCAATAAGATAATGGCTGATCTTTTTGTGGACTCAGATCCACTTACCTGTGCTCTCACCGTATCCCTTAATTCCTTTATTGTTCAAAAAGATATCTACCTTAGCTTTAAAAACGTTTACTGAAGTAGAGTCAACTACTTCACTAGGCAAGGAATTCCATAGATTAACAACCCTCTAGGTGAAGTTCCTTCTCAATTCAGTCCTAAATCTGTTCCCTCTAATCTTGAGGCTATGCCCTCTTGTCCTCTCTACTTCTATCTGATATATTCCCTTCATAATTTTACATGTTTCTATAAGATTCTCCCCCCCCCGGAATCTTCTGAATTCCAATGAATATAATCCCAATCTACTCAACCTCTCTTCATAAGCCAACTCCCTCAACTTCAGAATCAACCTAGTGAACCTCCTGTGCACCCCCTCCAGTGCCAGTGCATCCTCAAGTAAGGAGACCAAAACTGCACACAGTACTCCAGGTGTGGCCTCACCAGCACCTTGTACAGCTGCAACATAACCTCACTGCTTTTAAACTCAATCCCTTTAGCAATGAAGGACAAAATTCCATTTGCCTTCCTAAGTACTTGTTGTACCTGCAGACCAACCTTCTGTGATTCCTGCACAAGGACACCCAGGTCCCTCTGCAGAGCAGCATGCTGCAACTTTTTAACCACTTAAGTAATAATCCCTTTTATTATTACTCCTACCAAAATGTATGACTTCACATTTATTTACAATGTATTCCATCTGTCAGACCTTTGCGCACTCACTCGATGTATCTATGTTCCTCTGCAGAGTTTCACAGTCCTCTGTACACTTTGCTCTGCCACTCATCTCATCTTAGTGTTATCTGCAAACTTTGCCACCCTATCTGTGGTCCCCAACGCCAAATCATCTATATAAATTGTAAAAAAATTGCGGTCCTAGCACCGATCCCTGAGGCACACCACTAGTCACTGATTGCCAGGCAGAATAGCACTCATTTGTCCCCATTCTTTGCTTCATGTTAGTCAGCTAATCCTCTATCCATGCTAATACTTTACCCCTAACGCCATGCATCCTTATCTTATGCAGCAGCCTTTTGTGTGGCACCTTGTCGAAGGCCTTTTGGAAATCTGCTGGGTCCCCATTGTCCACCTGGCTTGTAATGTCTTCATAGAATTCCAAAAGATTTGTCGAGCATGACCTACCCTTCATGAACCCATGCTGCGTCTGCCCAACGGGACAATTTCTATCGAGATGCCTTACTATTTCTTCCTTGATAATAGACTCGAGCATCTTCCCCACTACAGAGGTTAAGCTAACCGGTCTATAATACCCCATCTTCTACTTACTTCCCTTTTTAAACAGTGGTGCCACATTTGCTGTTTTCCAATCTGCTGGGACTGCTCCAGAGTCCAGTGAATTTTGGAAAATTACCGCCGATGCACCTGCTATTTCTCACACCATCTCTTTTAGTGCCCTGGGATGCATTTCATCAGGGCTAGGAGACTTATGAAGCCTTAGCTCCATTAGTTTGCCCAACACTACCTCTTCCGTAATCATGATTGTTTCCAGGTCCTCACCTACCTTCGTCTCTTTGTCAATTGCTGGCACGTTATTAGTGTACTCCATTGTGAAGACCGATACAAAATACCTGTTCAATGACTCGGCCATTTCATCATATCCCATAACTAAATTCCCCTTTTCATCCTCTAAAGGGTCAATGTTTACTTCAGCCACTCTTTTTTTTGTTTTATATATTTTATAGAAACTTTTTCTATCTGTCTTTATATTCTGTGCTAGTTTTTTCTCATGTTCTATCTTGTTTTTCTTTATAGCTCTTTTTTGGCTTTCTGTTGACCTTTAAAGTTTTCCCAATCTTCTAGTTTCATGCTGTTTTTGGCCACATTGTGTGCCTTCTCTTTCAATTTGATGAATTTCCTTATTTCCTTAGGCACCCATGGCAGATTACCCCTTTTCTTACAGTCCTTCCTTTTCATTGGAATATACTTTTGCTGAGCACTTTGAAAAATTGTTTTGAAAGTCCTCCACTGCTTGTCAACTGTCCCACCATAAAATGCATGGCAATTCAAAGCCCTTTGTTTGTGAAAATACATTTACTATTAAATGAAAACACAGTGTTTCAAGTGGCACATATAGTTCACTGATGTCCTTCTGGGAAGAAAATCTACCATTCTCATTTGTTCTTGCCCACATCAGATTCTGAACCCAGGGTGGGGCTGACTCTTAACTGTTTTCTGCATAGTAGGGGAAGACCGATAAGTACTGGCCTAGCTAGTGATGCCCACTTCTCATGAATGAATTTAAAAAAAAACAGGAAGGACAACAGAAAAAAACCCGTGTATTTCTGTAGCATCTTTTGTGCCTCAATGTGCTTCACAGCTAATTAATTAATTATTGAAACACAATCACTTTTTATTTGGAGAAACAACCCAGGCCCACACAGCAAGTGAATGAAATCAGTTCATCTGTCTTGGTTTTTGTCTTTGACAGAGAATCTTACCTGATGTGACAATGCTTTTGGTACCTCCATAACACACAAACTGGGCATGGATGAAATGATGTTGAAGAATCCTTAACAGATATTCATTATAACTAACTAGTATGTACAAACATTGTAATCATCTCCATAAGTCTGTGGGTTAACTTTATGTGATTGTGTTACAACGTGACAACATGCTTCCAGTAGATTGTCATGTTTGAAATGTTTGATGTAAGATAGAAAATGAGATCTCTATACCCACAGGTCACATGCTGTGGTAATATCATGAACAAATCTTTTAAAGGTATACATGTTGACAGTGAAGCATGACAAAATAGGGGAGAAATGTGTAGATGCAGGATTGCCCCAGTACCACACTAAACTGCCATCCTCAGTTATGTTCTCACGTTGAAGTGGGGTTTGAAAATGCTGCAACGCTAACAGTACAATTACTAAATAAATCTTTTTTTAAAAATCAATGTTTTCTATCTAATAAGGTTATATATTTGTCATATACATTCAAGACAAGTAGACTTTACAACTCGCCTGCAGAATATCTATCAGACTGCAATTTCTAAATGTATTAATTTTAGGTCTATAACTAAATTACTATAATTTTGACCACACCAGATCATTCATAGTTTCCAGTAACATTATAAAATGAAGTGAGATGGAAACTTACCTTAATGTAAATCAGACAAAGTAATACCTGTGATTGTATTTGTTATAGTCATTCCTAAAATTCATGAAGCTTAAAATCTTTGCAAAATGCTGCAGCTGAAACTATTAAGCAGCTGTTGCAATGTCATAAGAATAGCATGAACTGAGGACCTGCCTGAGGCTTGGAGGTCACAGTGATGGACAATGGATGAGCAAGGAGCTTGCACAGTAGATTTGAAAAATAAAAAGTAGAAATTGATGGATCCAAAGTGAACAAGTTCACTGATGTGTTCAATGAAAAGGTGCTTTTCTGATTTGCAAGAGTGAGAATGAGTAGGATCCTCAAGTGGTTCTCCAGTTCACATTTTGAAACGTGGTAATGGTGACTGCGTCCCTATTTCTGTGCTGACTAAAGTCTGTCAGATGTATCATATTACAAAAAATATGGCGACTGTCCTTCTAGATTTATTTTGATTGTTTGCTGTTCGCTATATTTCAGTGTACGAAGGAGATGATACCGAGCTACACATTAGATATCACTTTAGTCATAATATTTCCATGTCATTTTGAGGTACAGGCTGCAAATTCTCATCTTGTAATCTATGGTTTTATAAATAAGTTCTAGCTTAGCAACAGCAAATAGATATAGTTCTTTTTGCTATATAGTTTAACTCTGAAAATACAACCTTTTGAAGCCCAATACCTTCAGATACTGCCCTTAAATTTATTTCAGTTGGGCACTTCTAAGTTCTGAAGGATATGGCCTAGTGATTCCACCCACACCACCACCCCCACACATGCCTCAGTCCACACCAAAGTTTGACTTTTTTTCTCTGTATACTTTTGAAAAGCCAAGAAAGAACTGTTGGACATTGTAACTTTAAGTACATCCTGATTTTAAATCATTTCTTGAGGTTATTGCTGCCTAGGCACTCTAGAGTCAATATAGCAATAAACAGTGGCCACAAGTGCCCACAAATGGAATTTCATAGAAGCTGCATTTTCTATTGGAATGAACAGTGGTGATTTTTTTTGTGTGTGTGTATTATGCCAATGTTGTACTTCCAGTAGAGAATGAATTGAATCTTGACTGTTCATAGTGAATTGACAAGGTTTTGTAAACGTTAATTAAACATGCAGTATTCTTTTTGCTAGCATTCCTAGGGTGTATTTAAGAAACTGTTTCAAATTATTTCAGTGAAATTTTTTTTGATACTTGTAGTGTTGTATATTAAAAACTTATGAGTATTTGAAAAAAAGTACGTGCTATATTAAAAGCTAGCATTTCCATAGAAAATTAAATGTTATGCTATATATTTTAAATCTCTTTTCTGACCCAGTTATTTTAATTTATTTATTTTTATTCTTTGTTGTGATGTAGGCATTGCAGGCAAGGCCAGCTTTCGTTTCCCATTTTAATTGCCTTTGAATCAAATGACTTCTCTGGCCATTTCAGAAGATAATTATTTGCAATGGGTCTAAATTCACATATTGCCCAGACCGAGTGGGAATGGCAGATTCCCTTTCCTGAAGATCATTACAGAACAAGAGATTATCATGATCACCACTATTAATCTGGCTTTAAATTCTAGATTGCATAGAATTTAAACTTCACCAGCCATGTTGGTATTTGAACTCATGCCCGTAGGGTATTGACTCGGGTCTCTGAATTACTAGCCAGTGATATTCTGCTACCATCTCCCTGGTTTAATTCTGCTGTGAGTGAAAACCAGATTTATGACACTTTGTACTGTGGTTATTTCAAAAGGTAATGGATTCTTAACCAAAATACATCTTTCTTTTGTCCTCGCATAGTCCTTTCTGACATTGAAAGTAGGCAAAACGATCTAGGATTTGATTCGAGTTGCTGATTATCTCCTGTGTTCACTGATTGAATAACACGTTGACTGGTTTTTACATTTCTCAACCTTTACCAATACTTCGCAAGTGAAATTCTTATTTCTCCACTTGGATTTCTCCTACAGATTGCCTTGTGTTTAGTTGCATGATGTTTAATGTTAAATAAATACCTACGAAACCACTATAGTCGCAATGTTGCATTATTCGCCCACCTTTCAATTTAACTGGAATTTGCACTATACAATCTTCAGAATATAGAGTGTATCTTGCTTGTTTTGAAGTCCAAGTCCTGATGTTTTCAACTAGAATATGCTTGATTGCAGCTGTAAAATCTCTCAATCAACTAAACTGAAAGAACATGGAATATTTCAAACTGTACTTATTTCTTAATGATTTTGTAAAAGTTACAAAAGCATTCATAACTTTCTCTTCAATTTCTTGACTGGAACTGTACCGATTGTGCAATTAATTTGTCTTTTAAAATATTCTGCTGAGCTTCTTTCTGTGTAGCATCTTGTGGAATACAAAATCTCTGGAGTAACTCTTGTCTAGATTTCAGTATTTTGTTTTTTTTTTAAATTTAGTTGCAGAATGTTTGAAGGGTTTTTTCCCCCAATTCTTGCAACAAATTTGTACAGAGTATATTTCCTTCAATTCTCCTTCTGTACAGCAATTTAAGAAAATGTTTTTCTGCTATTACTTGTGAACTGCATCCCAGTCTATATTACTGTGTTAGCTATGTTGTTGAAATTTTGTTTTGCAATTATGATGGGACAATTTTTGAGTTTAAAAAGAAATCACACTTGACGAATAACTGAATGGAATATCAGTGTTAAAGTTATTGTAATTAATCATATCTGGGTATTTGGCAACTGGTGTTAACTAACTCCACCTGCCTCTGAATAATAATGAATTATCTTACTATGCAATGTGGGTGTCTTTTGTTTTTTAAGTTTTATGCAAGGATATACAGCACAACTATTTAATGCACCAATGTACTATGCAAAGGAATGCCAGGGCATGCTGAACCACAGAGCATTTATTGATGAGACAATGGAACACCATCATTTCCCTCTCAGCGTCTTTGTTGCCCCTATGGCAGGAAGAATTGTGTGTATGGAAGGAGTGGAGGAAGTGAGTGATGCAGCGGCCTCCAAATGAGGATGAAATAGTCTTTTTCTTTAAATTGAAAAAAACTTGTATTTGTCTTTACGTTCAATTATTTAATATTACGACATATTGTTTTCTCCCTTGTTGCTTTGTGTTGGTATTTATTTGCAAACCATTTCAACTAAATTGACAAATCTATAGAGGGAGGGGGGAAAAGTAAAAGAAAAAGATTTGCAAACCCTGTTGCTTTTGCAAGTAATGACTGCAAAATGCTCCCAGTGCAAACTCATATATTGTTGTTTTACTCATGATAATCTTGGATTATTAGTTTCAGTCTTTTGTAATTTCAATCTGCTCATAAAGTTTATAATAAATAATATTTGAACTGCAGTGCTCCCCAGTGTAAAAAAACATGTTCTGCTCAGACTGGTCTTGATCTACTTCATGATGTCAGTTCTGCTGAAATGTTAACTAGTCCTTGCCTGAAGCTGGCTGGCTGACTGACCCAGTGTATATTTCTAACATTTCCCATGGATTTTCTATATCAAAGTCCAAGAAGGCCTGTAGAAATACTGAAGTGGATGCAATGGGTTTTATTCTGCTGTTGCAATACGTATAATGTTCTGTAGCTTTAGATTTATCCCTGAAAGTTGAGTTTTAATTGTTTTGCATGACAATGTGTGGATATTTTGTGAAATAAATGGCAGAATGATGCATTATATAAAGCAATTTCAGGATTCTGTGTTTGACCATACACCTGCCCTCACCTCAGTTTGCTGGATTGTGTGTACATATGTAATGTTCAGCGTTTGTAATCTTGTCATTAGTTTGATTGTGTATTAGGAATAGAATTTCGTTGCTCACAAGTCCAACAGCTGAGCAGGTGAAAAAAAGGTGGCAGTTTAACGTTTTTGATTTGATTTATTGCAGTCACATGTACCTAAGTACAGTGAAAAGTTTTGTTTCGTGAGCAGTACAAGCAGATCATACCAAACAAGGACATACAGCTCACAGGGTTCTTAGACAGCGTGTGGCATACAAGGTTACAGCTGCACAAGAGGTGCACAAAGCAAGATCGACATTAGCAAGATCAGCAATTATTTGTAGTTAGAGAGATCCATTTAGCAGTCAAGTAATAACGGGGAGAAGTTGTTCTTGAACTTTGTTCAAGCTTCTGTATCTTCTGCCTGCCAGAAGAGGTTGGAAGAGAGTATTACTGAGTTGGGAGGGGTCTTTGATAATGTTGGCAGCCTTTCTGCTGCAACCAGAAGTGTAAGTGGAGTCAATGGATGGGGCTTCCAAGATAATAAAATGTGAGGCTGGATGAACACAGCAGGCCAAGCAGCATCTCAGGAGCACAAAAGCTGACGTTTCGGGCCTAGACCCTTCATCAGAGCTCTCTGATGAAGGGTCTAGGCCCGAAACGTCAGCTTTTGTGCTCCTGAGATGCTGCTTGGCCTGCTGTGTTCATCCAGCCTCACATTTTATTATCTTGGAATCTCCAGCATCTGCAGTTCCCATTATCTGTCAATGGATGGGGCATTGGCTTCTGTGATCGTCTGGGCTGTGCACACAACCTTCTGGAGTTTCTTATGATTATGGGCAGAGCAGTTGCTGTACTAGGCCATTATGCACCCAGATAGAATGCTTTCAATGATGCATTTGTAAAAGTTAGTGAGGGTCCTTATGGACATGCTAAATTTCCTAAGCTGCCTGAGGGAGAAGAGGCATTGTTGTGCCTTCTTGACCATCGCATCTATGTGGGAAGTAATTCCTTGGTTGACCATAAGTTCATGGATTTGGAGCAAAATTAGGTTACAAAACAATGGCTTAACGTGTTTCTCAACCTCCATTTTCCTGCCTTCTCCTCGTGACCCTTGACTTCCTTACTAATCAAGATCTAATGTATCCCTCTCTTATATACATTGAACAAATTGGCCGCCACAGAAATACAACCTTATGGCTGAAGAAATTCCGCCTCAACTAAAGGGCCATCCCTTCATTCTAAGTCTGTGCCCTCGGGTTCTAATCTCTCCAGCTAATGGAACCATCTTCTCCCCGCCACTCTATCCAGGCCTGTCAATATCTTTATAGGATACGTGGAACAGTCCCTCTTCTGTGGTTACACTAGCACCATCCCTCACCTCTTTGCCTGCTACATCGATGACAGTCTTGGTGCTGCCTCATGCTCCCGTGAGGAGTTCAAATAGTTCATCCACTTCACCAACACCTTTCAACCCAACCTCAATTTCACCTGGACCATCTCCAACACCTCCTTCCCTTTCTTCGACCTCTCCATCTCCGGCAACCAACTCAACACCGACATGTATTTCAAACCCACTGACTCCCATAGCTACCTTGACTATACTTCCTCATGGGCGCCTTGTTGCAAAAACGTGATCCCATGCTCCCAATTCCTCATCTGTAACCCCTCATCTGGGATGAAGCATTCTTATCCTGGATATCCCAGTTGTCGTCCTCCTTTTAAGGACTGTAACTCCCCCTCCTGTGATTCATAACGCCCTCAACTACATCCCCTGCATTTCCTGCACTTGTCCCCACAAAACCCCTCCCCCAACCACAATTAGGATAGAGTCCCCTAGTCCTCAAGTACCATCCCACCAATTTCCAAATCCAACACCTCGTTCTCTGCAATCAGACCCCACCACCAAAGTGATATTTCATTCCTCACCCCTATCTGCTTTCTGTAGGGACCGTCGCCACTTCCTTCTCCACTCCCCACTCCCCACTAACGCTACCACACTTGGCACCTTTCCCTGCCAGTCCACCTTCCCTCTCACCTTCATCCAAGGCCCCAAACAATCATTCTGTGTCCGATAGTGATTCACCTGTACGTCTTCTAACCTGGTTTCTTGCGTCCATATCTCCCAATGTGGTCTCCTCTACATTGGAGGGACCAAGAACAGATTTGGTGACTGATTCATGGAGCATCTGCATTCTGTGTGTTCCAGTCGACAATGTCTTCTGGTTGCCAGCCATTTCAACTCCCCCCTCCCATTCCCTTGGTGATATATCAATCCTGGGCCTCCTCCATTCTCACAGTGAGGCCACATGCAAACTGAAGGAACAACACCTTATATTCTGCCTCAGGAGCTTACAGCCTGATGGTCTCAACATAGAATTCACCAGCTTCAAAATCTCCCCACGCCATGTCTAGCCCTCCCTCTCATCCCCGGCTCCTTGACCCGACATGACCTGTCCATCTTCCTTCTCACCTATCTGCCCCACCCTTTTCATTGACCAATCACCTCAAGTCCCTATCTGCATCCACCTATCAACATCCTGCCTACCCTCATCCAGCCCCAACTCTTTTTATTTATTTCTGACCTCTTTTTTCCCCTTGCCAGTCCTGATGAAGGGTCCCGATCCAAAATGTCCCGCTCCTCGGATGCTGTCTGACCTGCTGTGCTACTCCAAGTCCACATTTTATCAACGCTTTGAAACTTACAGTATCCTATGAGATCCCCCTCATTCTTCTAAACTTCGTCAAGTACAGACTCAGTCCTCAACTGTTCCTCATATGACAAGCCCTTCATCCCTGGGATCATTCTTAAACCTCCCCTGGAACTCCTCCCAAGACCAGCACATCCTTCCTTTCGAATGGGACCTCAAAACTTCTCTCAATGTTCCAAATACAGTCTGACTATATACAGCCTGAGCAGTACACCTCTGCTCTTAGGTTCCAGATGTCGCAAAATGAATGCTAACTATGCATTTGCCTTTATAACTACCAATTAAGCCTGCATGCTAAACTTGAGAGAATTCTGAACCAGGGCTCCCATGTCTGTCATGTTTTAGATTTCCAAAGCCTTTCCCCATTTAGAAAGTAATCTATGCCTCCTCTTCCTACCAAAGTGTATAACGTCACCCTTTCCTACATGGGGCAATGAAGTGGCAGATGGAATACAATCTCCTAGCCTGTGCAAGTCTTTCTGCCGCATCCGTGCTACCGGAACACTACCTGTCCTTCTACCTATCTTTGTATCATCTGAAAACTGAGCAAAAAGCCTTTAGTTCCTTCATCCACGTCATTATGTATAACATGAGTAGTTGTTGTCCCAACTAGTGAAACTCCACTGGTCACTGGCTGCCATCCTGAAAAAGGACTCCTTTATCCCCACTCTCTGACTACTGTCAATCAGCCAATCCTCTGTCCATGCCAGGAGCTTGCCTCTAACCATGGGCTGTTGTCTTATTTAGCAGCCTCCTGTGCAGCACCACGTCAAAAGTTTGTGGAAATCTAAATGAATCGCATCCATTGGCTTTCCTTTGTCTAACTTGCTTGTGACCTTCTCAAGAATTCGAGCAGATTTGTCAGGCATGACCTTCCCTTGACAAAGCCATGCTGACTCAGCCCAATTTTCTATGCGCTTTCAAGTACTCTGTAATCTCATCCTTTATAATGGACTCTAAAATCTTACCAACAACTGAGGTCAGGCTAACTGGCCTGTCTTCTGCCTCCCATCCTTCTTAAACAAGGAAGTTACTTTAGCTATTTTCCAGTTCTCTGGGACCCTCCCTGACTCCAGTGATTGCTGAAAGATCACCACCAGTGCCTCCACAATCGCTTAAGCTACTCTGGGATGTAGTCCACCTGGTTCGGGTGATTTGTCTACCTTCAGACCTTTCTTCCCTGGGAGCTTCTCCTTAGTGATGGCAATTACACACACCTCTGCTCCCTGACTCTCTTGAAGTTCTGATATGCTGCTGATGTCTTCCACTGTGATAATAGATGCAAAGTATTTATTCAGTTCCTCCACCAATTCGTTGTTCCCCAAAGCTACTTCTCCAGCTTAATTTTTCATTGGTCCAATGTCCATTCTTGCCTCTCTTCTACCTTTTAGATATCTAAAAAGCTCTTTTGTGACCATCTATTATATCACTAGCTTACTTACCCTTATTTTTCAACATCCCTGCTCATTGCTTTTTTTTAGTTGCCCTGTGCTGGTTTTCAAAGGCTTCCCAATCCTCTGGATTCCCACAAATCTTCATCACATTGTATGGTTTTTCTTTTGCTTTTGTGCTGTCTTCCCTTGTCAGCTATGGTTGCCTTATCTGCCTCTTTAGTATATTCTGTTTTCTCTTGGGATGAATTTTTGCAGTGCTTTCCATATTACTTCCAGAAACTACTGCTGCTCCTTCGTCTTCCCTGCTAGGCTTCCCTTCTAATCCACTCTTGCTAGCTTCTCCCTCATGTAGTTACCTTTGCTCAACTGTAATACTGTTGCATCTGATTCAGGCTTCTGCCTCTCAAATTGATGTGCATTTTGTTGCTTAGAAAACAATAACAGCAATTAAGCTGTCCAAACATGATCAGTTGCTTTATTACCACAGGATTAACCCTAAAATATGACTGCAACTTTAAATAGAATCAAATCTATGTTATTCACTTTTTTTCTCAATCTACTTCGTGTTATTTGAAAGAAAGTATTTGTAAGCGCTTTCAATTGACCATGGAGGTGCTGAATTGGAACTAACTTTCCAGTGGTTAGGGAGGCATTAATCTGCCCAGGTTAGCATTCTTGACCTCTGCTGGAGTAGCAGCACTGAGCGTATGTTAAAGACCAAATCAAGCTCAAACTTAATGGCACCCACCCAGTTGGCAATCTTGTAAACATTCACCATTCACAAGTGAAGAATAAAGAAAGATCTGCACCTATATAGTGCCTTCGGTCACCCACAGTACATCACAATGCAGTGCACTTTATGATCAAGGAAGCAGTTTTCAAGTGTAGTGACTGTCATTTAAACAAAAAAACTCCTCGTTGAAATGAGGTGTCTGTGAGGGGTGTGTAAGTATATTCTTGAAAAATTTCTTGTGCCGGGAGGAGTGATTCCAATCAATAGGTACTCTAATCTGCTTTGTGACCCTATTCCCATTTTTACCTTTTTTTTTCACTTCTGCTTGCTTCCTCTCTCCGCAATTTATGTTCACTTTATTGTCTCAAAATCCATTCCAAGAGTCTGGCTTTTAGTCCAGTTTAATGGTACTGAATGAAGACTGACTAATAAGTGGCTGAACACTGGAGTAGACTCGTGGGAGATCCAAGTATATAAACGTGTCTGCCTCAAAACTAATAATTAGATTGAAATGTAGGAGCAAAAGTAGGCCATTTGGCCCATCAAGTCTGTTCCATCATTCCATGAAATCATTGCTGATCTGGTAATCCTTTGTCCTTCTCGTGCCTTATTCTCAGAGCACTTAATTCCCTTGCTTGTTGAAAATCTGTCTCTCTATTTGAGTAGTTTTAACAAGCCAACCTCAACAGCCCTCAGTGGTAAAGAATTCCACAGACACACCGCTCTTTGAGAGAAGAAATTCCTTCTCGTCTCTGTCTTAATGGGCGACTCCTTATTCTAAGATTATGTCCTCTGGACTTGGACTGTACCACGAAAACACATGAAATGTAATGGCTTGTGAGTTTTTTAACCCAATGCATAATGGTTCGACTGTTATTTGTGCGTAGTGTGACTAGCTTCAGTGACTTGGCTACTGCTGACAGAGTTGAATTATTAAATACATGTGATTTTAGTACTTCAAAGGCATTTAACATTATGTTTTAGATCTCTGCAAATGTGTACGCAGAAAGACTCCCAGCTGCTTAGTGTAACATCGAGTCATCGTGCACCTGGTGTTATTATTCAGCATTAAAAGGTCCTAACATCTGTGGATATAATGCAGTGCAATAAAGTGAGAATGGGGCTACCATTTACCCAGTATCACTGAATTGTTACAGAAAGTCCAGTTTGGGCAATATATTACGTTTCCGTTCAGTTTCCAATGGTTTGTCTACTTCTGTGCAGATCATCATCTTTTTCTTTGTGTCCTAAGTCAGGACTGGCCTATAGTGTCTGAGCCTCCATCAGGGGTAGGGCAAAGAAGCAGGTCAGGAATCCACTGACAGCTGGGATGTAGGTTGAACCCTGTGCTATTTTTGCCTCCCATTTGATCCATACAAACACTCCAGCCAGCTCCCAAAGAATCTTGGGTTCTTGTGCCAGCATATGCATGTATGTTTTGGTCTACAGCTATGGCTAGGCTAGCAGTGGCTCCAATTTTTTTAACCAGCACATGGCTGACCAAGAATCTTTCCTGTTCTTACTACCTACCATTGGTGTATCTTAGACGGACTTAAAAGTTGACCTTCAGTCTGTTTGACTGCGTTATGGATTCACCTTGCTTTGCCATCAGATGTTAGAGTGAGACCTCTACTAGGAGCATCTAGAGATGCTACCACTGTGCATAAGAACTAGTTTACCCCAATATATCTTGTAAGATTAACTGACAGTTCCATAACTTTTAAATATTTGGTGAAAATATGCTTGGAACTGTATATTTCACATATTCAACAACTGATTAATTTGTATGGGTAGGAATTTAAAATGTATAAAGTTAGTTTTTAAACAGATTGGCCGATGAAAATATTGTATCAACCAAAAGGATTGCGTAACAATAAGGAAATGCTGTATTGACCTGCACTTGTTCTATATATTCTGACTTCATCCTTTAACACTGGTATTGTATTAAGAAGCAGAGTCGACACAATTCTACCGGCTTGTAATGTGAGTTTATCAGCATTATAGAGAGGCTACTTGCCCTTTGAAGACTATTTTATCCCCGATTGTTAAACCGTAAGATACAAGAACAAAGTAGGCCTTTTGGCCTATTGAGACAGCTCTGCCGTTCAATGAGATCACGGCCAATCTGGTCATCCTGAACCTCACTTTACTGTCTTTTCCCCATAACTCTCAATTTCTTTACTACTTAAAAATGTCTGTCTCAGCCTTGAATATACGAAATGACTTAGCCTCAATAGGCCTCTGCAGTAAAGAATTCGACCGATTGAGTATCCTCTGAGAGAAGAAATTCCTCCTCCTCTCTGTCCTAACTGGTCACCCCTTAACTGAGATTATTTCTCAGGTGTTAGACTCTCCAACAAGGGAAGCAACCACTCGGCACCTATACTATCAAGCCCCTTAAGAATCTTTGGTTTCAATAAGATCATCTCTTCATCATCTAAACTCTGACCCAGTCTTTGGTGGACAGCCGCCAAAGCCAGTGTATCTTTCCTTGGATGAGGAGACCAAAACACATTCCAGGTATGGCCCAGGTATGGCCTTACAGTTTTACCAAGACTCCCCTATTTTTACACCCCGAGACAACAAATTGTGGGGCTGGATGAACACAGCAGGCCAAGCAGCATCTTAGGAGCACAAAAGCTGACATTTTGGGCCTAGACTATCCAGCTCCACACATTGTTATCTGGGAAACATGCCGTGGCCATCCAGCTCCACACTTTGTTATCTCAGATTCCATTATCCCATTATCTCTCATCCCTATTTTTACACCCCATTGCCTTTAAGGTAAAGTCCAACATTCCATTTGCCTTCCTTGTTATCTGTTGAATTTGCATGCTAGCTTTTTGTGATTTCAGTATGAAACCTTCCAAATCCCTGTGCTGTAGCTTTCTGCAGACTTTCTCCATTAAAGGAAAAAGTAATCTTCACTATTTTTCTTGCTAATGTGCGTAACCTAATAGTTTCCCACATTATATTCCATGTGCCATATTCCTACCCACCCACTTAACCTGTCTATAGTCTTTTGTATACTGTCTCTTTCTCATCACTTGCCTTCCCACCAGTCTTGCCATCCTCAAACATGATGATGGTGCATTCACTTCCCACATCCAAGTCTTTAATATATGTTTTAAATAATTGTTGTCCAGTGTTTATCCCCTTGGCACTTCACTGATTATAGGTTGCTATCCTAAAAATAGCCTCCTTATTCCAGCTCTGCCTGCTGTTAATTAGCCAATCCTGTGTCCATGCTAATATACAACCCTCCATATCATGGCTTTTTATCTTAGTGAGTAGTCTTATGTGTGGTATCTTTATTGAGAGTTTGTGGAACTTCATATGTATTTCATCTACTGGTTTCCTTTGTCCTGCTTACTATTGCTCAAAGAATTCTAGTAAATTTGTTAGGTATGATTTTCCTTTTGTGAAGTCCTTCTGACATTGCAGTGAACTCCAGAACCAGTAGTCAATGCTATGAATGGCATCAGGCACGCTGATAGCCATGCACAGACACTTGAGGCAGCTGTGGGCACTGGCTTGGAGAAAATATTTCTGCGAAAACTGATGTAAAGTATTTATTCTCTGCCTTTTCCTCATCCCCGTTATTATTTCATTAGTCTCTTTTTCTCTAAGGGACTTAACTTCATGTGGCCTTCGTCTTCTATTTATTTGATTTGATTTTCATTTTATTGTCATGTGTCCTCAAGTACAAAAAGTACAGAAATAGAGTGAAAAGTGTATAATGTCGTCACACAAGGTGCCATGAGATAACACACTGTAGAGCTGGATGAACACAGCAGGCCGAGCAGCATCAGAGGAGCAGGAAAGCTGACGTTTCGGGCCTAGAGCCTTCAGAAATAGGTACAAGTATGTAGATACAGAATCATAAGAGCAAAGTTAAAAGTTAAACATTGCAGTAATATATTGTATAGCATAAAGCATACAACATAAAGTTAAATATTACACATTGCAGGCCTGCTCAGTAGAAAATAAAGAAATAAAGCTGAAAGTTCAAACATTACAGTCTTTCTTAAGAACTTAGCCATAGTAGGACCGCACTTCGAGGAATCACCTTGAGACTGAAAGTCCACACTGAGGCCATGCCAAATGAGAGACCGCCAAAAGACCACCATATCAGGCTGAGAGACTGCCATGCTGGGCTGAGAGACCCCCCTCGCTATTTATATGATGATCATGAAAGCTTTGATTGTTGGAAAAACCCATCTGGTTCACTAATGTCCTTCAGATAAGGTTGGCAGTTTCCTTCCCTAGTCTAGCCTACATGTGACTCCAGACTCAACTGCCCTCTGGTCAATTAGGGATGGGCAATAAATGCTGCCTGGTCAGCGATATCCTCATCCCATGGATGAATAAAACAAAAATTAAATGCTTGAATGAGCCCTTGCTCATGGCTACCTCTGCCAATTTGATTTTCCTAATCTACGTGAATATTAAGGTCACTTGATTAATTTATTGCCTTTTTTACATGCCCATTATCTCTCGATTTATTCTCTGCCTGATAGTATAGCTATCATTAGGGGGCCTATAGACTACACCCACCAGTGTCATCTTTCCTTGTTATTTCTTACTTCCATCCGTATGGATTCTATGTCTTCTGAATCAAGATCATTTCTTGCTTTTGTACTTATTCCACCTTGTATTAACAATGCTACCTCATTACTCTTTTCTTCCTATCCATCCTTTCGAATAATCATATACCCTGGGATATTTAGCTCTGTTTGGATTTCCTTGTAACTACCATAATGGCTATAAGATTACACCCATTAACTACTATTTGTACCGTTAAGTTATTTTGTTCTGAATACAATGTGAACTTGGGCAAATTAAGTAATTTTGCCTTCTTACCATTTTATTTCCACAACTCCAGTTCCTCTCCAGCTCGGGGAGATATCCTTAACCCTGGCACTAGCCGAACAGTGCACACTTGGGGATTCATGGATGCATAGGGAAGTGTCCACCATACCAGTATACCATACCCTACCACTGTTACCATTTGTAAGATAATAAAATGTGAGGCTGGATGAACACAGCAGGCCAAGCAGCATCTCAGGAGCACAAAAGCTGATGTTTCGGGCCTAGACCCTTCATCAGAGAGGGGGATGGGGTGAGGGTTCTGGAATAACTGATGTTAGGCTAACTGGCCTATAATTTACTGAAACAAAAATGAAATTGCTGGAAAAGCTTAAGTGGTCTGGCAGCATCTGTGGAGTGAAACCAGTTCACATTTTGGGTCGAGTGACCCTTTCTCAGATCAGATATAATTTACTGCTCTGAGTCTGTCTCTCTCTTGTCTTGAACTGAGGTGTCACATTAGCAGTTTTCTAATCTACTTGAATCCACCTGGGGTCCAGAGAATTCTTGAATATTCCACCAGATGACTCCATTATCTCTACAGCTGCTTGTTTTGAAATGTTTGGATGGTCATCAGACCCTGGCAATTTTTTCTCTGCACCATTTGTTGATCAAATATTTGGCCCTCCTGATAGATACTGTTGCAAGATTTTTCCTCCCATTAGCACCTTGCTTATCACATATCTTGGGCATGTTTATGATGTCCTGCACAATGAAGATCAAAGCAAAATATTGTTTTAAATTATCTGCCATTTCCCTAATCCCTGTTATTAATTCCCAATTTGCATCTCACAAGGGTCTCTCACTTACTTTAGTCATTTCTCTTTTCATATACCCATAGAAGCTCTTGCTGTTTGTTTTTCTTGTTAATTTACTTTTGTAATCAATTTTCTCCTGTTTATGTTGCTATTCAGTCAACAGCTGTTGGTTCTTAAAATTTCCCAATCTTATGATTGCCATTAGTTTTCATCACTTTGCATACCTTATGTTTGGTTTGGATTCTCTCCTAAACTGCCTATTTTAATCATGGGTGGTTCATCCTTCTTATCAAGTCTTTCTTTTTGACCAGAATAAATTATGAAATATCTTCTTGGATGCCTGCCACTGTTCATCCACTGACCTTCCTCTAGTCTATTTTCACAGCCTTCTTCATACCTCAGTATTGGCTCTTAGTCAAGTTAAGGACACTAAACCAGGGAGCTGCTCTTCCTCAAGCTGAATTTCAAATTCTACTATGTTGTGATCACTAACCTGTGGAGGACTTTTAACTTTGAGCTCTCGTATTAATCCCATCTCCTTACATTACTAGATCTAAAATAGCGTGTTCCTGTAGGTTTTGTAGCGTTCTTCTCTTAAAAGTCAATCCTTGATGCAGTCTACAAAGTTGTGTTCCATATTACCCATGCACTTCTGTGCAGTCAGTATGCAGATCCTATGGCACACATTGTGCCATTCTCAAATATCTCTGTTTTTAACTGATTTATACTTTTTTCTAAGTTGAGACAATGCTTTGGAGGCCCTGTCTTTCCCTTGTTATTCCTTACTGGTACCCATACAAATTCCATATCACGATCTATTCCACCTACATTATTACTGACCACCACACTGATACCTCTTTATTAACAAAACTACCTCATCCTTTTGATAACAAAGTGTGGAGCTGGATGAACACAGCAGGCCAAGCAGCATCTCAGGAGCACAAAAGCTGACGTTTCGGGCCTAGATGAAGGGTCTTGGCCCGAAACGTCAGCTTTTGTGCTCCTCCGATGCTGCTTGGCCTGCTGTGTTCATCCAGCTTCACACTTTATTATCTTGGATTCTCCAGCATCTGCAGTTCCCATTATTTCTTACCTCACATCCTTTTGTGTTTTTGCCTATTCTTACAAAATGTCGGATACCCTGAAATATTGAGTTTCCAGTGTTTGAACCTCACAACTTACCAACTGAAGGTTCTGAAGTATATTTGGCTGCACTTTACCTGAAAGGAGTGGATTTCATAGATATGCTCTTTCCTATCCTTTTTCCAAGTTTGTAATATGTGCATATATATTTAAGGTAAATTAGGAACACACGATAAGTGGAAGTTATGTGTTAAAATCTACTGAAATGTTCTTATAATGGCTCTCTGAATATGATATCATAACTAGGGCCAATTCTGTAAATTGAGTTCGAACAGTTAAAATCTTACTTTTGTATATTCTTACACTAGTTCTTCTAGGTAGCTGCAAACAATGAATGTGAGTACGAGGAATGTATGTTTTACAAAGCAATGAGTGGAGAAGCGCTAAATAAACATTGGAAATATCTATTTCCATTATATGAATACAGGAGAATTAACATTGTGTGAAAGGTTTATTTTTGGAGGAGAAGGATATTCTAGTTAGTACTTTAGGTATGTTAGTATGCAAATATGCAGAAAAAAAAGAATTGAGCTTTTCTTTTTATTGAAGCTTGGTTTCTAACCAGCAGAACTTTCCTTTCCCATCTGTATACGTTTGCATTATTTTCATGACTGTTGCATATCATGCGTGTTGTGCCTAAACCGGCAGTTTTTGTGGAGTTTGGTAAAGAAAAATTGTGAAGCAGAATCAGTTGGTTTTCTCCAGCAGTAGTTCAAATTCTCAAGAAATTCATGATGTGTGAGAGACAAGACTAGCTTTACCTGAAAATGTTGCTCAAATGCAAGAAGTAGAACACTTCCACAAAAGACAAGAGCAAGGCTTTGTTACTCACCACCTACTCTATTAATTCTAATAAATGTTCTCCCACCTTTGCTGAAGGCTATCGAATAATTACCAAAGTACCATTGTGTGGGCATTGTAAAGTTGCCAATATCCTTTGCAGTTTGCCATAGCTCACATTTGAGCTTAGGTAGGCTGTTAAATAGGAAAGAAAAGAAAAAAATGCATATTTTTGTATTGATTTTCTCCTCTTTAGGTGATTCCTAAGGGACTTCACCACCAAAAAATCTCGATTGTAGTTGCAGTCGTGATGTAGAGAGATATAGAACCATTTTTCACACACGCAAGTTACAGCAACATAAGGACAGATTTACACCACCCCCAGGCCTCCTACCCTCCCTTGACCTCTTCATCTCCAACTGCCGTCGAGACATTAACCGCCTCAACCTCTCCACCCCTCTCACCCACTCCAACCTCTCCCCCGCAGAACGGGCAGCCCTCCGCTCCCTCCGCTCCAACCCCAACCTCACCATCAAACCCGCAGACAAGGGTGGCGCAGTGGTAGTATGGCGCACTGACCTCTACATCGCCGAGGCCAGACGCCAACTCTCCGACACCACCTCCTACCGCCTCCTCGATCATGACCCCACACCCGAGCACCAAACCATCATCTCCAACACCATTCACGACCTCATCACCTCAGGGGACCTCCAACCTCATTGTTCCCCAACCCCGCACGGCCCGTTTCTATCTCCTTCCCAAAATCCACAAACCTGCCTGCCCTGGTCGACCCATCGTCTCAGCCTGCTCCTGCCCTACCGAACTCATCTCCACCTATCTGGACTCCATTTTCTCCCCTTTGGCCCAGGAACTCCCCACCTACGCCCGTGACACCACCCACGCCCTCCACCTCCTCCAGGACTTCCAATTCCCTGGCCCCCAACACCTCATATTTACCATGGACGTCCAGTCCCTGTACACCTGCATTCCGCATGGAGATGGCCTTAAGGCCCTCCGCTTCTTCCTGTCCCGCAGGCCCGACCAGTCCCCCTCCACCGACACTCTCATCCGCCTAGCTGAACTCGTCCTCACACTCAACAACTTCTCTTTTGACTCCTCCCACTTCCTACAGACTAAGGGGGTGGCCATGGGCACCCGCATGGGTCCCAGCTATGCCTGCCTCTTTGTAGGTTACGTGGAACAGTCCCTCTTCCGCACCTACACAGGCCCCAAACCCCACCTCTTCCTCCGTTACATTGATGACTGTATCGGCGCCGCCTCTTGCTCCCCAGAGGAGCTCGAACAGTTCATCCACTTCACCAACACCTTCCACCCCAACCTTCAGTTCACCTGGGCCATCTCCAGCACATCCCTCACCTTTCTGGACCTCTCAGTCTCCATCTCAGGCAACCAGCTTGTAACTGATGTCCTTTTCAAGCCCACCGACTCCCACAGCTACCTAGAATACACCTCCTCCCACCCACCCTCCTGCAAAAATTCCATCCCCTATTCCCAATTCCACCGCCTCCGCCGCATCTGCTCCCACGATAAGACATTCCACTCCCGCACATCCCAGATGTCCAAGTTCTTCAAGGACCGCAACTTTCCCCCCACAGTGATCGAGAATGCCCTTGACCGCGTCTCCCGTATTTCCCGCAACACATCCCACACACCCCGCCCCCGCCACAACCGCCCGAAGAGGATCCCCCTCGTTCTCACACACCACCCTACCAACCTCCGGATACAACGCATCATCCTCCGACACTTCCGCCATTTACAATCCGACCCCACCACCCAAGACATTTTTTCATCCCCTCCCCTGTCTGCTTTCCGGAGAGATCACTCTCTCCGTGACTCCCTTGTTCGCTCCACACTGCCCTCCAACCCCACCACACCCGGCACCTTCCCCTGCAACCGCAGGAAATGCTACAGTTGTCCCCACACCTCCTCCCTCACCCCTATCCCAGGCCCCAAGATGACATTCCACATTAAGCAGAGGTTCACCTGCACATCTGCCAATGTGGTATACTGCATCCACTGTACCCGGTGCGGCCTCCTCTACATTGGGGAAACCAAGCGGAGGCTTGGGGACCGCTTTGCAGAACACCTCCGCTCAGTTCGCAACAAACAACTGCACCTCCCAGTCGCAAACCATTTCCACTCCCCCTCCCATTCTCTAGATGACATGTCCATCATGGGCCTCCTGCACTGCCACAATGATGCCACCCGAAGGTTGCAGGAACAGCAACTCATATTCCGCCTGCAGCCATATGGTATCAATGTGGACTTCACCAGTTTCAAAATCTCCCCTTCCCCTACTGCATCCCTAAACCAACCTAGTTCGTCCCCTCCCCCCACTGCACCACACAACCAGCCCAGCTCTTCCCCCCCACCCACTGCATCCCAAAACCAGTCCAACCTGTCTCTGCCTCCCTAACCTGTTCTTCCTCTCACCCATCCCTTCCTCCCACCCCAAGCCGCACCCCCAGCTACCTACTAACCTCATCCCACCTCCTTGACCTGTCCATCTTCCCTGGACTGACCTATCCCCTCCCTACCTCCCCACCTATACTCTCTCCACCTATCTTCTTTACTCTCCATCTTCGGTCCGCCTCCCCCTCTCTCCCTATTTATTCCAGTTCCCTCTCCCCATCCCCCTCTCTGATGAAGGGTCTAGGCCCGAAACGTCAGCTTTTGTGCTGCTGAGATGCTGCTTGGCCTGCTGTGTTCATCCAGCCTCACATTTTATTATCTTGGAATTCTCCAGCATCTGCAGTTTCCATTATCTCTAAGGACAGATTTAACTGTTTTTATCGGGCTGGGTACTTGGGGATGGCATTGATGCATTTAGACTTTTGAAAAGGAATTTGCTTACATTCTACATGAAAGAGTCTTGGTTACATTTAAAAGCTGCAGGCATTTGGAGTCACAGAATTATTACGGTGCAGAAGGAAACCACTTGGTCCATCGTGCCTACACTGACTCTTATCTAGTTCAGCTGTATTATCTAATGCCATTCTCGTGCCTTTTTCCCTATACCCCTGCATACTATTATTATCCAAAGAACAATTCAATGCCCTCTTGAATGCCTCTGTGATTCAGTATAATATTTAGGATTGGCTGAGACAATCATCCAGTAGACCAAAGAGAGTTGTGAAAAGGGAAAGGGCAAAGAAATGAGGCTAGACATTTCTCCAAAGACTGTCTTGGAAACCAATAAACATTGTAGAACTGCTTTGTTTAGAGGTCTCTCGTTTGGATGCTTGACCAGGATTATCTGTCTTGGGTCCTTCTGTTCGCTTGTGGATGTTGTGATAAAGTAAAACAGGTGCATGCCATTGATCAGGTTTTTAAAAAATGGAAAATGACCAGGTAGTCTGTCGCAGCTAAGGTTGCACAGGAAGTAAAAGTGTGATATCGTGGCTAGAAGTTTGAAACAAAAGACCATGGAGGCTGGAAATCTAAATTATGAACACAAAAGTTGCCAGGTCAGATAGCATCTATGAAGAAGAAAAGCAGAGTAGATGTTTCAGACCTTTCATTTTGTTTGTCAGGCAAGTTAAACTATTTGAACAAGCTTTGTGCATTTTGTGTTTCCGAGTATCTCTTACTAATTGATTCCTTAGTCTACCTTTGAAAAGCATGTATGAGAGCACATGCAAAAGACTCAATAGCCTGATGCTTGCAATGATCATGAAACTGCTGGCACTTTCCATCATTAATTACTGCTCTAAAACTTAAAAACGTTGATTGTGTACATGTGCAGGTTAACATGGAAATCCAGAAGCCTTGCCAGTGATTTAATACTCGTCCAAAAAGTGCTGTTCACGTCCTTGCGTTCTGCACATTCTTGGAGTGCAGTCCATAAGCTGTCAATGAATTGAAGAAAGCTTCTATTTCTACCCTGATAGCCTCACTGAAAGTACCTTTGCAAAGGTATTCTGTCTTGAATGGAGTGCAACCGGACTTTTAATGATGTGCTAACTTCATAGATAGTGTTCCATATTCTCACTGGATCTGAAAAACTCATTTTGTGGAACTCCTTCATTATGATAGAAATTACACATTTTTTAAAAATACTGCATTTTGAGATGGGTTTACAGGAGTCAGTTGTAAACACTTATGTGTTTTTGAATGCCGATTAGTAAAGCATCCTGTTCAATCAAATTTTCAGTCATTGCTCGCTTGGAACTAGGTGTGAATGTGGACCTTTACTACAGGTGTTTCATGAATCAAACTACTTGTGTGGTTTTTGGTGAACCTGCACAGAACATGAATATTTCAATGAATATAAACTTTGCAGGATACAGAAAAAGAACTGTTTCTGACATGATAGAGCTAGCTTACAAGCAGAGCAGATTTGTAATAGAGATTTCCTCCATGTGACAAGCTTCTGAACTCAGCCAGTTGGCTACAAACAGAAAGCACTTTCTTTCCCACAGGGTGGCAGGAGCAATGGAGTAAGGTTTTATTTACTTGTGCGCTTTCTAATCGTTGGCTCCAGACTGTCATTAGCAAAAACTTGGATTAACTGCCTGTATTTTCAGCCAGTCAATAGTGTGTGGTGTACTAGCCTTCGAGGGAGAGTAAAGTAAATTCCTCCAACTGAGGCTTTAAAAGCTATTTCACAGCAGAAGGTCCTTGCTCTTTTTCTCTTCGCTCCTCCAGGTACATTTATGTAACAGCACTAACTGCCTTGTACATTACCATGGATTGAGCTGGAGGTTTTATGCAGAGCTTCTGGATTTCAGAATTAACAATGCTAGCACCTCCACATTGAATAACTGGATGTCTCAAAGATCCAGTGATAGATGAGAGTGGTTACGCTGTCAAATTGCATTATCTTTCATTGTGGTGTGATATGGCATTAGTTATCCTTGTTGCTCTGAAAATTAACCCATTACCATCACTTTGCACATTGCAGACACGTCTTTCAGTGGAAAACTTTAGGGATCTTGCCACTACGCAGTCAAGTCTTGTTTAGCTTGAGAGCCTGATTAAGAAGGAGGGGCCCCCTCCTTATTTTTAATTTTAGCAAAATACATAATTTAGTTAACACATTTCTTGGGAAGCAGTGTTAAATACAATCTGCTCCCACGATGAGGTATTCCACACCCTTACAAATCAGAAGTTCTAGTTTTTCAAGGACCACAACTCCCCCCACCACTGCAGTGGTTGAGAACACCCTTGACCATGTCTCCCGCATTTCCTGCAAGTCATCCCTCACACACCCGTTCCCGCAATGACAACCAAAACAGAATCCCCTTCGTCCTCACTTACCACCCCACCAACCTCCGGATCCAACGCATCATCCTCCAACACTTCCACCATCTGCAGTCCGACCCCACCACCAAAGATATTTTTCCCTCCCCACCCTTGTCTGCTTTCCGGTGGGACCACTCTTTCCATGACTCCCTTGTCCGCTCCACACTCCCCTCCAGCCCCACCACACCCTGCAACTGCTGGAAGTGCTACACCTGCCCCCACACCACCTCCATCACCCCCATCCCAGGCCCCAAGAAGACTTTCCACATCAAGCAGATGTTCACCTGCCCATCTGCTAATGTGGTATACTGCATCTGCTGTACCTGTTGTGGCCTCCTCTACATTGGGGAAACCAAGCGGAGGCTTGGGGACCGCTTTGCAGAACACCTGTGCTCAGTTGGCGATAAACAACTGCACCTCCCGGTCGCGAACCATTTCAACTCCCCCTCCCATTCCTCAGACGACATGTCCATCCTGGGCCTCCTGCAGTGCCACAATGACGCCACCCGAAGGTTGTAGGAACAGCAACTCATATTCCGCTTGGGAACCCTGCAGCCCAATGGTATCAATGTGGATTTCACAAGCTTCAAAATCTCCCCTCCCCCTACCGCATCCCAAAACCAGCCCAGCTCATCCCTGCCTCCCTAATCTGTTGTTCTTCTCACTGTCCCCTCCTCCCACCTCAAGCTGCACCCTCATTTCTTATGTACTAACCTCATCCCGCCCCCTTGACCTGCCCATCCTGTCTACCTCCCCACCTACACTCACCTTTACTGGCTCCATCCCCACCTCTTTAACTTGTCTGTCTCCTCGCCACCTATCTTCTCCTCTATCCATTCTCATTCTGCCTCCTCTTCTCCCTATTTACTTCAGAACCGCGCCCCCCCTCCCCCCCACCAATTTCTCATGTAGGGTCTAGGCCTGAAACGTCAGCCTTCCTGCATCTATGATGCTGCTTGGCCTGCTGTGTTCATCTAGCTCCACACCTTGTTATCTCGGATTCTCCAGCATCTGCAGTTGCTATTATCTCTTTTAAAAAAACATGTTTCTGTTATCCTTTTTTATGTTGATTTGGTTTGTACGCTTGATGCTTGTCATATATCTCAAAGGGGAATACCTGTAGTGAAATCTTGACCACATGCCTAAATGGAATCTGCAGCCTCCTCTTGTAAATCATGGAATTTAGTGGATGATTGACGTTCCCCTAGTTATACTACTGATGATATACTGATATTTAAATACCTCTCGGCCCGGACTGGCGATTGGCTAGGCTGACGTCCCCGGCCATGCACTCAGATCCTGTGTGGACCAGCTGGCGGTAGTATTTGCAGACTTCCTTGTTCTCTCCTTGCTGGGATCGAAAAGCCCCCTTGCTTCAAGAAGATCACCATCATCCCAGTGCCAAAGGAAAATCATGCTACATGTCATAATGGCTACCACTGTTGGCTGTGACCACCGTAATGATAAAGTGCTCCAAGAGGTTAGTCATGGCTCATATCAACTCCAGCTCCCAGATTGCCTTGATCCTTTGCAATTCACCGATGGGCACAACAGGTCCACAGCAGGCGCCATCTCCCTGGCCATACACACATCACTGGAACATCTAGATAACGAGCATACCTACATCAGGCACCTACTTATATAGTGCCTCCTTCAGCACCATAATTCCAAATAAACTCATCTCTAAACTCTAAGACCTAGGTCTTGGCCCTCTCCCTCAGTAACTGATTGGGGTCTACGGGTCAAGAAGTCAAAATCCAATCAGAATAGGCAACAACATATCCCCAACCATAAACCTCAAAACTGGTGCCCTGCAAGGCTGCATATTCAGACCCCTACTATACTCCTTGTGCACTCAGGACTGTGTATTCACATCCTGCCCAACTCCATTTACATCTCTTCCAAGTGTGCCCAATTTGAAGAAGTTCTGCCCCTGTCTCCAATAGGATTTCCATTCTAACCCCTCTCCAGGTAGTGACAAAGTCTTTGCAAAAACTTGTTTCCATGGCGAGATTTCATGCCTTAGTCACTGTCTCTGTCTCTGTCCCACCCCACATAGATTCCAACTGAAGTTTCATCCTTCATATTTTACATCCACCCAGGATCACAGGTTTCTCTTTGACGGACAACGGCCTTCGGTCAGCTATTCTTGCTGCATTCTCAGAGCTACACTCGGTGTTGTGAGCCACCATTTGCAAACTGTCAACTTCGCTCTCCATCAGTGCCACTTCACCCTGGCTCAGAGCTGCCCTGTTCCCCAGTTCCACTTCATGCTTTGGCTCATTTGATGTTCTAATGAAGTTTTTCTTCTCTCTTTTGGGAGTATGGAATGCATACAACAACAACTCGGAGATACCCATGCCCCTCAGGAACCTCTCTCTCCTTCCCACCCCTTGATTTAATCCTTTTCTCTTATCCCCACCTCTTGTTGAATATTAACTATCCCTTCTGACCTTCAGCTCTCTGTTGCACATTCCGACAATAGCAAAGATCTTAGTTTTATCCCTTGGCGTCCCCATCTCAATGATATTCCAGGTCAGATATGATGATCTTCTCTTCTGTTGCCTCTGCCTCCATGTCCATTTGTTTCAACAAGAGTCCTCTATCCACCCAATTTACATCTTCATCCACCTCCAGCAGACTCCCTCCGTCTGGTTTATTTTAAGATTTCATAAAAAGCTATGAGAATTCTTTACATTTCGAACCAGTAATGTTCTGTGAAATCATATGATATTAATTCTGGTAAAGATGGCAGATTTCCTTCTCTAAAGGACATGAGTGAACCAGATGCATTTTTCCTGACAAGCATCAATTGTTTCTTGGTCATCATTTGACTCTTAACGTCAGATTATTATTGAATTTGAATTCCACCATCTGCCATGGTGGAATTTCAACCCAGGTCCCCAGAACATTAACTGGGTGTCTGGGTTAATAGTCTAGAGGTAATACCACTAGGCCATCACCTACCCCTTAATAGAGTACATGTTAAGTGACACACCAAAGGTTACCACACCTTCAACACACATTGCCCTTTAGAGTACCTGACCTCAACGAAAAAGGGAGATGCTTTACTGTTGTCAATCACCTGGTCTACGTGGAGATGGCAGACTGATTCAGTCTGTTTGTCTTCAGTGCTGATATTTGTAGCTAAAGGACATTGGTTGGATCATTTAATCCAATTGCTTTGATTTTGTGCTGGTTCTGCCAATGGAAATTGCAGCTAGGAATTTGGTACCTTTTTCTTTGAGACAGTAACCAGGCGATTGATTCTCTATTTCGGTGCCAGCTGATCTAGCGTCAGAAATAACTAGCAGGCCCATCTTCCACTGAGGCCCTGTCATTTAGGATGGGAAATCATGGACAATGTGGGATGTGGAGAATATATGTTCCATTATGTATCCAAGATGACGTTATTAGAGTTTTTGTTGAATGCTGGTTTCAGTTGGATATGAACATTCTATTTTTTTTACCCTTCCTCATGTCCGATGCAAGCCATTTTGTTATAGAAGAGCGGAGGAGGGAAATGAGTATCTTCAGAACCTGAGATAACTGATCCAGTAGAGCTGGATGAACACAGCAGGCCAAGCAGCATCTTAGGAGCAGGAAAGCTGGTGTTTCGGGCCGTGACCCTTCATCAGAAATGGGGGAGGGAAAGAGGGTTCTGAAATAAATAGGGAGAGAGGGGGAGGCGGAACGAAGATGGATAGATGAGAACATAAGTGGGGAGGAGACAGACAAGTTAAAGGTGGGGGGGGGAATGGAGCCAGTAAAAGTGAGTGTAGGTGGGGGCGTAGGGAGGAGATAGGCTAGTTCAGGGAGGACGGACAGATCAAGGGGGCGGGATGAGGTTAGTAGGTCAGAAATGGGGAGGGCATCTGAGATGTATGGGAGTGGAATGCCTCATTGTGGGGGCGGATGCGATGGAGGCGAAGAAATTGGGAATAGGGGATGGCATTTTTGCAGGAAGGTGGGTGGGTGGAGGTGTATTCTAGGTAGCTGTGGGAGTCGGTGGGCTGGAAGTGGATATCGGTTTCTCAGTGGTTGCCCGAGCAGGGGACAGAGAAGCCCAGGAAGGAGACAGAGGCGTTAGAGATAATTTCACCTGGAGTAAGGTTGGGGTGGAAGGTGTTGATGAAGTGAATGAACTGTTTGAGCTTCTCGTGGGAGCACATAACGTACAAAGAGGCAGGCATAGCTTGGGCCCATGCGGGTACCTGTGGCCACCCCCTTTGTCGTAGGAAGTGGGAGGAATTGAAAGAGAAGTTGTTGAGGGTGAGGACGAGTTCGGCTAAGTGGATGAGGGTGGAGGGGGCCTAGTCAGGCCTGCGGGACAGGCAGAAGCAGAGGGCCTTCAGGCCATCTGTATGGGGAATGCAGGTGTACAGGGACTGGAGGTCCATGGTAAAGATGGCGTGTTGGGGACCGGAGAATTGGAAGTTCTGGAGGAGGTGGAGGGCATGGGTGGTGCCACAGATGTGGGGAGGGAGTTCCTGGACCTCTACATCAGGGAAACCAGGCGAGGGAATTGGGAATAGGGGATGGCGTTTTTGCAGGAAGGTGGGTGGGAGGAGGTGTATTCGAGGTAGCTCTGGGAGTTGATGGACTTGAAATGGACATTGGTTTCTAGGTGGTTGCTGGACATGGGGACTGCTTTGCAGAACACCTATGCTCGGTTTGCGATAAAACAACTACACCTCCCACTCGTGAACCATTTCAACTGCCTCTCGCATTCCTTTATATGACATGTCCATCCTGGGACTCCTGCAGTGCCACAACGATGCCATCCGAAGATTGCAAGAACAGCAACTCATATTCTGCTTGGGAACCCTGCAGCCCAATAGTATCAGTGGATTTCACAACTTCAAAATCTCCCCTCCCCCCACCACATCCCAAAACCAGCCCAGCTCGTCCCCGCCTCCCTAACCTGTTCTTCATCTCACCTATCCCTTCCTCCCACCTCAAGCTGCACCTCCATTTCCTACCTACTAACCTCATCCCGCCCCCTTGACCTGTCCATCCTCCCTGGACTGACCTATCCCTTCCCTACCTCCCCATCTACACTCATCTTTTCATCTTTACTGGCTCCATCCTCACCTCTTTAACTTGTCTGTCTCCTCTCCACCTATCTTCTCCCCAATCCATCTTCAATCCGCCTCCTCCTCTCTCCCTATTTATTTCAGAACGCTCCCACCACCACCCACCCCCAAAAATTTCTGATGTAGCGTCTAGGCCCGAAATGTCAGCTTTCCTGCTCCTCTGATGCTGCTTGGCCTGCTTGTGTTCATCCAGCTCTACACCTTGTTATCTCAGATTCTCCAGCATCTGCAGTTCCTACTATCCCTGATACAATCTTCAGAAACTGGCTTGTTTTTTTTTTCTGCCGTGTAGTACCTGCTGGTCATAGTAAACACATTTATTTTAAGATTTTGTAAAAAGTCATGAGAATTCTACGCATTATCAGTTCCTGATGTACTATGAAATCATATGATATTAATTCTTTGAGATGGAGGAGTTTTATTTGTAAAACACTTTTCATCACTGTTTCTAAAATTATACGATGCAAAGAAATATCATATGGTAAAATGCATAAGCTTGGTGTTGAATCCGGCTGCTCAAGGCAGATGGTGGCTAGCCTTCAGCACGTTTGTCTGATTTTTGGATATACTTGAAGCCAGTAACATCTTTTTTTTAACTTTGCTTATTGCATGTTACCTATCCCTGTTTTCCCTCTGAAAGTTTTTGTTTTCTATTTTTATAACCTTCGAGTGTGGCCTGCGATACTTCAGTAGACAGTGCTGCTGTGCCGACACTTGGTTGTTACAGGAATTCTGAACAGCATTTGACACCATCCAGGACAAAGCAGCCCTGCTTGATTGGCTTTGTGTCCAGAAGCATCCACTCCCTGCACCACCAACGCTCAGTGGCAGCAGTGTGTACCATCGACAAGATGCCCAGCAAAAATTCACCTAAGGTCCTCAGAGTGCACCTTCCAAGCCACAATGACTTCCATCTAGAAGGACAAATGCAGCAGATGCATCGGAACACCACCACTTTCAAGTTCCCCTCCAAGCTTCTCATCATCCTCCCTTGAAAATATGTTGTCGTTCCTTCACTGTCGTGAGACCAAAATCCTGGAATTCCCTCCCTAATGGCATTGTGGGTCAACCCATGGCAAGTGAACAGCAGCAGTTCAAGAAGGCAGTTCACCACCACCTTCTCAAGGGCAACTAGGGATGGGCAATAAATGCTGGCCAGCAAGCGATAAATGAATCCCACAAATGAAAAAAGATGACTGTTTATTGGGTTGTTAAGTTGTTGTTGTTCCTGATGACCTGACTGAACCGGTGGATTTAAGTTAACAAAGTGTGGAGCTAGATGAACGCAGCAGGCCAAGCAGCATCTCAGGAGCACAAAAGCTGATATTTCGGGCCTAGACCCTTCATCAGAGAGCTCTCTGATGAAGCGTCTAGGCCTGAAACATCAGCTTTTGTGCTCCTGAGATGCTGCTTGGCCTGCTGTGTTCATCCAGCTCCACACTTTGTTATCTTGGATTCTCCATCTGCAGATCCCATTATCTCTGATCACAATTTTAACCTCACTGCGAAGCCTCTTCCAGGGATGCCTAACCTGAAGAAGTTACCGTCCTCCCTCCGGACCTCTCTGATTAAGGGTCTAGGCCTGAAATGTCAGCTTTTGTGCTCCTGAGAATCTGCTTGACCTGCTGTGTTCATCCAGCTACACACTTTGTTATCTAGGTTTTTTTCGTTGGCTGGGGTTTGGGATAAGACTGGGGAGGTGATGTAATCAATCTTTATAAAATGATGAAAGTTTTGATCAAGTTGATACAAAGAAAATGTCTCCACTTGTAGGGATGAGGATAGCCAGAGGATATTAAGATAGTCACCAAATGATCGAATGGTGAATTCAGAGGAGACTTCTGTTCAAAGTGTGTTGAGAATGTGTATCTCGCTATCACAGGAAATGATTGAAGTGAATGGTATAGGTATGCATTTCAAGGGGAAAACTGGACATGCAAATGAGAGAGAAGGCCATAGAGAGTTATGCTGATAGATTTAGTTGAGGAAAGACAGGAGGCAGTTCAGGAAGAGTGTAAATGTTGAAATCAACTGGTTGGACCAGGATAGCATGTTTCTGTGCTGTGTATACATAGCAATCTTAGGGATTTGTTGTCAATGGGGAGTATCACTAGTGTCAATGTTAGTGGAGCCAGTGCTGTACCAATGAACCATACCAAGTTGTGTTTACTCATTTTAACAAGGAGCTTTATTCATAGAATCATTGACCAGATGACCCCATTTTGATTCCTTTAGAGATATAATTTTTAAAGTAATAGACTGTTCAGAGTGGCATATTGTTTAATATTTGTGACCAGAACAACTGTTTTATTATGTGCATTAAGATATACTGCGAACGCAGCAGGGGAAGGGTTTAGGTCGACCGTGCCTCGCGCATTCCCTCCCTCAGTAGTCGAGAACACCCTCGACTGTGTCTCTTGCAACTGCAACTTCCTCCCCCCCCCCCCCCCCAACCTCAGTAGTTGAGAATGCCCTCAACTGTTCTCCCACATTTCCTGCAACTCTTCCCTCACACCCCCACCCCGCAATTGGGAAAAAAACAGAATCCCCCTCGTCCTCATGTACTACCCCACTAACCTCCGTATCCGACGCATCATCCTCTGACATTTCTACCATCTGCAATCCGACCCCACCACCAAAGACATTTTTCCCTCCCCACCCTTATCTGCCTTCCGGAAGGACTGCTTTCTCTGTGACTCCCTTGTTGGCTCCACACTCCCCTCCAACCCCACCACACCCGGCACTTTTCCCTGCAACTGCAGGAAGTGCTACGCTTGCCCCTACACATCCCTCTTCACCCCCATCCTAGGCCCCAAGAAGACTTTCCATATCAAGCAGATGTTCACCTGCACATCTGCTAATGTCACATCTGCTAATGTGGTATACTACATCCGCTATCCCCGTTGTGGCCTCCTCTACATTGGGGAAACCAAGCGGAAGCTTGGGACCGTTTTGCAGAACACCTCCGCTCGGTTCACAATAAACAACTGCACCTCCCAGTCGCAAACCATTTCAACTCCGTCTCCCATTCCTCAGGCAACACGTCCATTGTGGACCTCCTGCAGTGCCACAACGATGCCACCCGAAGGTTGCAGGAACAGCACCTCATATTCTGCTTGGGAATCCTGCAGCTCAATGGTATCAATGTGGACTTAACAAGCTTCAAAATTTCCCCACCCCCCCGCCACCGCATCCCGAAACCAGCCCAGCTCGTCCCCACTTCCCTAACCTGTGCTTCCACCTATCCCCTCCTCCCACTTCACGTCCCACTCCCATCTCCTACTGCCCCCTTGACCTGTCCGTCCTCCCTGGACTGACCTATCTCCTCCCTACCTCCCCACCTACACTCACCTTTATTGGCTCCATCCCCGCCTCTTTGACCTGTGTGTCTTCTCTCAGCCTATCTTCTCTATCCATCTTATATCTGCTCCCCACTTCATATTTATTTCAGAACCTCCTTTATCCTCGTCCTGCACGCCCCCCCCCCCAATTTTTGAAGAGGAGTCTAGGCCCGAAACATCAGCCTTCCTGCTCTTAAAATGCTGCTTGGCCTGCTGTGTTCATCCAGCAGTACACTTTGTTATCTCAAATTCTCCAGCGTCTGCAGTTCCTACCACCTCCAAGTTAACCTTGCTTTTCCCACTGAATCACTTATCCAGGGCATTGATACTTAGAATAGCATAAGTCACCTAAGTTCTGAAACTCTTCATGTATTCTAGATAGCTATAAATCTTTGAAATTAGAAGCTAATAAATGCTAAACACGTTAGCATTGTACATGTTAATCAAAAGTTTTTAGATTTGTATCCACTGATTTGAACATTACTGAAATACCCTTTGCTGTTTGTATAACAATAAGCCTGGAGCATTAAGGTGCAAGCGTTAAACAAATAATAATCACTTGTCATATGTAAGAGCAAAGGAAAATATCCAGTTGCATCATATCTATTCTAACTGCTGACTTCATATATCTATATTCCATCAAGCTGAAAGCATTCAAGCAACTACTGCTGTTATCAAATCACTCATGAATCCTGCTAATTAAAATAGAGCTTCATTCTTTTTAAACCATCGTTTGACAGGAACTTGAGCCTGGCATAACAAGGTTTAGACATGTTATGAGCCTTTATTGCATAAAAGGTACTTTTACATGAATGTACAGTCAAGTGTAAAATGAATTGATCTGCACAGACTGAATTTCGTGTTTGCTAATGATTCCTCTTCCAGCTTTTTACTTGAAGCAACAACGTAATAGCATCTGAACTGATCATCTTTTGATTAATTAATTTATCAAGCAGCTTGCAGCTTTGATATAGTAATTTATGTAGCTTTCTTAAACATCCATGTTGTAAGCCAACAATATTGTCAATAATAATTAGATAAATTTTAAAAAAATGCTAGTTGGAAATGAGTATCTGAAACCAAATATGGAGTATTTCAAAAGGTGTAATGTTTCAAGTGCCGGCTTAAGTTTAAACTTGCAGAATTGCTCACAAACTGTTAGATTCAGTGGAATCAATTTCCTGTGTTTCAAGTGTTCAATTCAACATGGATTGAATTTTACAGCACAGAAGGAGGCCATGCAACTTACTGTGCCTATGCCAGCTCTTTGATAGTGTGATCCAATTAGTCCCACGCCTCGCTTCTTTCCCCATAGTCTTGCTAATTCTCTTTATTTCAAGAATGAATGGCCTACTCCTCCTTTTTCTCGAAATTCCTATTTATATCTGATTCCCTTTTGGAAGTTATTGTTGAATCTGATTCTACCACCTTTTCAATGAGTATATTCTAGGCCATCATAACTCGTTGGGTAAACAAAATTCTTCTTATCTGGGTCTCTTGCCAGTTATCTTAAGGCTCTGTTTATCAAAAAAAAATGCCAATTGTATGTGGTGCAGTTTACACATACACAAGTGCAGTGTTGCAGTGCTACATCATTGCCAAGCTACAGTATGGTAGCTGCCTGTCACAAAGATGGTGCCATCCATTTATTCACACTGGCAAAATAAACACATGAAGGTAGTATATAACATCAGGAAATAATTTTTAAGATAGAAAACTTGTTAGAAAGTTTGTATTCAAGAGTAATGTGGTCTTACAACACTTCTAAACAGTGTTTTGTTTTTGCTATGCAACCTGAGACAGAATGCTACTCTGAACAGTGTGGAGATCATGCTGAGGGCTAATTTTGTACATTTAATGCTATTTTGTCTTATTTTTAATTCATAGCTAATACTTTGAGTCTAGTTTTTGCATTCTGTATCTGTGGAACTCATGTACTGTCTGTGTCTCTGTGCTGTAATGTGCATCTACAGTACGCCTTATGTCAATCCACATCCTATCAACAGGCTGATCTGCGCATGTAGAAGCATACTGACAACAAATGCCTGGTCACAGGGGCCATCTTCTCCATTGTAGGCTCTGATGGCAATCTCCACGCGCCCGGGCTCTGATGGCGATTTGCATAAGCACGGTTGACAATAGTTACTCTGCCTTGAATCTTTTGTACTTTGATTACTGGCACTTTTGTCAGTTTTTTCCTATTAATTGTGTTAAAAAAACTATTTTGCATACTTCTCTATTAAATGTCCCCTTACCCTTCTATTCTGTAAGAAGAACAATCCCAGCTTCTCTACTCATTCCACAAAACTGATGATCCTCTTCCCTGGTGTCATAGAGACAAATCTCCTGTGCACCCTTCTGAAGGTCTGAACATTCATCCTAAAGATAACCTAGATTTAGGCTAGCAGCCAGTAAATTTAGGAAAATTGTGTTCAATCAGCCATGAAAACATTGGTTTTCAAATAGCTAACTTAGTTTGGCAAAATAATCTTCTTTTCTTGAAAAGCTTTTATTAATAGCTTGTTTTATTCTTTGGCTCTTGAGTTATCAATAACAGCTTGACTACATTTCAGAAGGGATTCTGAGTGGGGAGATAACATAATGTCAGTATGAGTTGCTGAGCTGTATTATCTCATCATCTCAGTATAGCTGGCACCAGAATTTTTTACATCTGTTTCTTTATTTTACCACAGAGCACTTGTGATTGCTTCCAACTTTTAGCCAGCAGTGGAAGTGAGTAGAATTTAGTCCCTTGCTAATTCTGATACTTGGGGGCCAGGCACAGTACAAAAGGTGGGGCAGAGATTGTGATTTCTTTCAGCAAAGTGCACCACCTGATTAATCTTTCAAATTCCACACAGTAGATTGGGATTTCGATCAATTCTGTCATGCTATCCTAATGGTAAAAGACTGAGCTAAAAGGGTGCAGATAAGAGATAATGGGAACTGCAGATGCTGGAGAATCCGAGATAACAAAGTGTGGAGCTGGATGAGCACAGCAGGCCAGGCAGCATCTTAGGAGCACAAAAGCTGACGTTTCGGGCCTAGACCCTTCATCAGAGAAGAGGGATGGGGAGAGCGTTCTGAAATAAATAGCGAGAGAGGGGGAGGTGGACCGAAGATGGATAGAGGAGAAGATAGGTGGAGAGAAGAGTATAGGTGCGGAGGTAGGGAGGGGACAGGTCAGTCCGGGGAGGACAGACAGGCCAAAAGAGCGGGATGAGGTTAGTAGGTAGGAAATGGAGGTGTGGCTTGAGGTGGAAGGAGGGGGATAGGTGAGAGGAAGTACAGGTTAGGGAGGTGGGGGCAAGCTGGGCTGGTTTTGGGATGCAGTGGTGGGAGGGGATACCATTGGGCTGCAGGGTTCCCAAGCGGAATATGAGTTGCTGTTCCTGCAGCCTTCGGGTGGCATCATTATGGCACTACAGGGGGCCCAGGATGGACATGTCATCTAAGGAATGGGAGGGGGAGTTAAAATGGTTCGCGACTGGGAGGTGCAGTTGTTTATATGCAATAAAAACAACTCCCATTCCTTCGACGACATGTCCATCCTGGGCCCCCTGCAGTGCCATAATGATGCCACCTGAAGGTTGCAGGAACAGCAACTCCTATTCCGCTTGGGAATCCTGCAGCCCAATGGTATCCCCTCCCACCACTGCATCCCAAAACCAGCCCAGCTCGCCCCCACCTCCCTAACCTGTTCTTCCTCTCACCTATCCCCCTCCTCCCACCTCAAGCCGCACCTCTATTTCCTACCTACTAACCTCATCCCACCCTCTTGACCTGTCTGTCCTCCCCGGACTGACCTATCCCCTCCCTACCTCCCCACTTATACTCTCCTCTCCACCTACCTTCTCCTCTATCCATCTTCGGTCCGCCTCCCCCCCTCTCGCTATTTATTTCAGAACCCTCTCCCCATCCCTCTTTTCTGATGAAGGGTCTAGGTCCGAAACATCAGCTTTTGTGCTCGTAAGATGCTACTTGGCCTGCTGTGTTCATCCATCTCCACACTTTGTTATCTAGGGTGCAGATAAGACCTTGGTTCTAATTTTGACTGATGTATACATTGAAACTTGTTGTTGGAACCTTTGTTCTCAACAACTTTCATTTAAAGCTTTCTGATTATTTACTATAGTGGGGACTGTAATTTGTAATGCATTGAGTTTTGCATTAATGTGAAGGAGTTTTGGTTTCGCAGACAGCCCAAAGTCAGTGTCAGTGCCTTGGAGATGAAAACTCAGACTGGATGTTAAATGTAAGGAAGTACGAGTCACATCTTCAAAGATCCTTGTTGTAGTGTCTGGTTAGGTCTGGACTCTGGATTTATTTACACAACAGTTGTGTAATTCAGGCAAAATTAACATGTATCTTGGTGTCTCAGGGTGTATTAGAGTGTATCCCAGCTGATGAAACACTTTGACATTGTAATCACTGATGTGTTGGAAGTAATATGGTTGTTAATTTAGACACAGCAAGATCTCACCTAATATAAATTAAATGAATGAGCAGATAATCTATTCTGGGTTGTAATGGTTGAAGTATTACTAGGAGAAATGCCTTGATCTTATATTTTGTTCTGGAATCTTCATGCCAGGATGAAGAAGGGAATGAATATATTTTAATCTCTTAGCTAGAGGACAGCTCCTGTGATTGTGCATATTCCCACAGTTCTGCACTGAGGTATCAGAGAGAGTTATAAATTCGAGACTTTGGAGCTTTCCTATGGTTTGAACCCACAATGTTTAACTGAGAGGTGAGAACATAACTGTTGTGCAAATTTGCCCTTAAATTATGAACTTTAGTTCCAATGTACGGTAAAGTTACATTGGTCCCATGAAAGTTTTCTTCTGCAATATTCTGTGGTTATTAATTACTGCAGACTGCTGATCAAGGTTATTTGAATCACAGTGGTGATTACTTGACTACCAGAGGTAATCCTGTGTGACTGCCATTTTTGATATATAGCATGATGCTGTTGGAAGGTGTTTAATGAAAGTTTGAGTTATTTTTGGAAGATATTCTGTTGTCTTATAGAGAATATAGGTATTTATGTCAATAATTTAAAATTGGGCCTTTGATAGAAGTATAGGAAGATCAAGACCAAGAAACAGCATTGTGATAGCTACGATATAAACTTATCCCACTCACCAAACTTGTGTCTAACAACATATGAATATGATACAGTGATAAATAGTGCTTGGTTAAACCTATCTAGGCTGCGTGAACTTCGAGAAATGTAAAAATATCGTGGCAAATGAGGAGTTAACTGAGCAAGGACCTATCTTACCCTGCCCCCTTAAAGGAAATGAGATGTTATGATGTACAGCCCTATAAATGGACACAGTTACAAACAACTGAATTGGGTTATAATTGATTTGAGGTGTTACAAGATAATTGGTTTGCAGGAGCATTGCCATTAGTGAAAAAGTGCCACTTTCATAAGATAACCCAATCGCTGCAGTCAATTCCAAGCACCTGGGTACATTTCGCTTCTGGCCTGAAAGGAGATGATGAGCCTCAGCTAGGGGGAGCACCATGATTATTGTCCTGCGTGCGTGCATGTGTGCTTTGTTGTTAATGTGCAAACAGATGGAAAATAATAGTTACTTCATTCCATCTATCTTTTATAAAGTTTACTTTGGTTTTGCAGCCTTTCAATTTGGTATCTAGTTTGTCATTTAAATTAATGTGCTATAAAACAGCATAGTATTTCCTAAAATAATTTGATTTGAATAATCTGTAATATATCAATCCGATAGAAAGGGTCATCTGCAAAGATTTGTTGCTGTAAGGAAGTACTGATGCCATCTAGTTTCCCTTGAAGTCTGACCCCTTTAGCTAATATGATTAGAACTTTAGGAAGTGATTGCCTAGGACCTGACTCAGAAATAAAGTAAAAATGAGAACATCACAATTGTCAATGTTTATAATTATATATATATATAGGCAAGTAGTTTCAGTGTGAATAAAATGTTAGTAAATAAGCCAACAGCTTCAATGTTTTTGTTTGGGAAAACATGATATTGAATTACATCGGCATGTAATAATTAAACATATTGGCAGTATAGCATTCCAGGACATTCAACGATGATCATAACATTTTAATTATTTATTCTGTCTGTAAGTGCCATCAGTTCAGTCAGCCTGTGCCAAATTGAGATTCACAGCAGTTGGGGTCCTAATCTTCTCCCTCCTCCTCTAAGACTAGGCCTTGCACACGTACCAAAACCCAGGTGGTGTCCTTCTCCAGCCGTGCCCAGCTTGTCTATTGGAACCACTTCTAAGCAGAGAGTAGGTTAAGTGATGGACCCAATTGGTATGTGAAGACTGTTTTATAGGCATTTTATTGGGCTACAGTCCATGAATGAGAATATGCTTGTTCCATATTTGCACAAGGAGGGATTGCAACTGCAAGGCTTCTCTCTGGGCTGTACCTGGGTTCCTGTCATTTATGGAACTGTGTACAGCAGAGATCATACATGGCCTTCCTGGGCTGGGAAGCAGGTTAAGAGGGGCATCACTAAGTCTTCCATCTCTAGGGAATTTGTAGAGCTTGGTTAAGATCAACATGAATAATATTTGTACAAAGTTTTTTGAAACACATTTTCATGTTTATATGTTGTGTATGTTGACGTGTAATGTGTAATTTTTAATTAAATGTTGAATGTTAGCTGTGATGTTTTAATACTGTTTCGTGTTGGGGAAGAAATTGCAGGGGCCCTCACAGAAAAGTTTGTATCATCTATAACCCTGGTTGAGGTGCAGGAGGACTGGGGGGGGGTGGCTAATGCTGTGCCTTTATTTAAGGAAGCCTGGAAATTGTAGACCTGTAACCTGACATTGTTGGTGGGTAAGTTGTTAGAGGTGATTCTGAAAGATGGGATTTATGTGCATTTGGAGAGCCAAGGACTGATTAGAGATAGCCAGCATAGATTTCTGTAAGGGAAATAGTGTCACACAAACCTGATTGAGTTTTTGAGCAAGTAATCAAAAAAACTAAGCGTAGAGCAGTAGATATTGTTTAAATGGACTTTAGTAAAGCCTTTGACAAGATTCTGCATGAGGGCTAATTAGTAAAATTAGATCACACAGAATTCAGGGTGAGCTTGCCAAATGGATGCAAAATTGGCTTGTCAGTAGGAGACTGAGGGCGGCAGTGGAAGGTTGTTTTTTGGACCGGGGCCTATGAACAGTGGTGTGCCACAGGGATCGGTACTGCGTCCACTTTTGTTTGTCATTGGTGTAAATGAATGGGATGAGAATATAGGCGGCATGATTAGTATGTTTGTGGATGACGCCAAAATTGGTGGCATAGTGGACAGTGAAGAAGGTTATCCAAGATTACAAAGAAATCTTGATCAATTGGGTCAGTGGGCTGAGGGGTGGCAGATGGAGTTTAATTTTGATAAATGCAAGGTATTACATTTTCGTAAACCAAGCAAGGGCAGGACTTGTACAGTTAATGGTAGGGCCCTGGTTGTATTGTTGAACAGAGAGAACTAGGGGCTCAGGTACTTGGTTCTTTGAAAGTTGCATCTCAGACAGATAGGGTGGTTAAGCTGTTTAGCATGTTTGCCTTCATTGCTGAGACCTTTTACTGTAGGAGTTGGAATATCATGTTGAGGTTGTATAGAATATTTAGTGAGGTGTGTTCTGGAGTATTGCACGCAGTTCTAGTCACCCTGCTATAGAAAGGTTATTATTAAATCAAAGAGGGTTCAGAAAAGACTTAACAGGATGTTGCCGGGAATGGAAGTCTTGAGTTTTAAAAAAATAAGCTGGAGCCTTATTTTATGGTGTGCAGGAGGTTGAGGGGTGACCTTACAGTAATCTTAGAGGTTTATAAAATCATTAGGGGCGTAGATAAGGTGAATGGCGAGGATTTTCCTAGAATGGAGGAGTTCAAAACTAGGGGACATATTTTAAAGGTGAAAGGAGGAAGTTTTGAAAAGGACATGAGGGGTCACTTTTCTACACAGTTCATGTGTGAAATGAACTGACAGAGGAAGTGTTTGATGCAGATGCAGATACAGTTACAGCATTTAAAAGACAATTGGATAAGTACATTCATGGGAAAGGTTTGGAGGGAAATAGGCCAAGTGCAGGCAAGTGGAAATTGTTTAGTTTGGGAACAAGGTCAGTGTGGAATGAAGCAAAGGATTTGTTTCCATGTTACATGACTCTGTGACTGTAACTGTATCTGGACATTAACTTTCAAGTGTTAAAATGGAGCCGCTTTGGAAAATAGTTCAAGTCTCTCTTTCCAACATTTCTGAATGAACTCATTTATATTTAGAAGAAAAAGCAAAAGAATATATACAAGTAAAATTTATTCTTGCATATCGTGCTCTTGTTTTTGTAGACATGTAAAGCAAGATGCTTTAGAGTACAGAAAGTGGTGTTTAATTACTTGTTTATTTCTATGTGACTATTTTGTATGTGAACAGCCCTAAGTGGTTAAAATGAAAATAAACCAGTTTACAGTGAACCTCCATGCATGCAAATGATCACACTTTTGGAGACCAATTGACCAAGCAGCTCCCTGATCCAGTTCAGTAACTTTCATAAATTTCTGTTACCAGAGTCATCCTTTCTTCAGTTTAAGTAAAAGGGTTACAGTCAAGATAGAAGGATTTGAAGTTGCCTCCTCGATAGTGATAATTGGCATTTATCTGCTTATCATGGAATCATACAGGACAGAAGAGGTCCTTTGGCCATCGAGTCTGGACTGCCAAAAATAGACTGACCTACACTAGTCCCACTTTTCTGCAGTAGGCTCATAGCCTTGAATGCTATGATGTTTCATGTATTTTGTGGAGAAAATACTTTAAATTATTCAGGCAATTCCCACCCCCAACATTTGGGGATACCTTTATAAATATGAACTTTATAAATATAAACTTTCCAGAGGGCTGTGCTGGGCTATTGAAATGGAGGATGGAAATACAGATTGAAGCAATTTCCATTGCAGTGCCAGTTTTTGTTTATTTAAACCATTGAAATTTCCTTAAACTGCAGATTGATTAATTTTGTTCCCTAGCAGCCATACTTTCTACCTAAATAAGTGCTTGTCTGTGACACTAGTAACACCTTTATTGCTTATCTGATTTAAAGCATAGCAATTTATAATGGAAGTTTTAAAAAAAACCCTAAACACATAAGTTTACTTGTGTTCTTTATTCACCAAATATGTTGCAAAATCATTTTAAAATGTTATAGGCAAAGTTGCCAAAGTACTACTGGACCATAGGGCTGCTTTCTCATTAGAGATGACTGGTGGTTGTTTAACCTGATGGTCACCACACCTCAAGAGAAGGAAGACATTCAAAGAGAATTCTTTGTAGTAACCTCAGCTGGAGCTGGAATTTAACCCAAGCCGTTGCTGTTACTCTGTATCACAAACCAACCACCCAGCCAACTGAGCTACTCCTGAGATGCTGCTTGGCCTGCTGTGTTCATCCAGCCTCACATTTTATTATCTTGGAATCTCCAGCATCTGCAGTTCCCATTATCTCTAGAACTTGTTGGCAACCATTTTAAATTATTCAGTTACTGGTGATAAGTCCAACAGGTTGATTCATCTCATTTAGTCATTGGTTGTAGATTTTTTTAGAGGTATTCCTGGCTCTCAAAATGCTACTAGACACGTTCATTTAATCAAACTAAATTGAGCTATTTAATCACTTTTGTCCTTTTTTAAAATTAGTAGTAGCTGTTGCTTACTTTTATAGTTTGTCATTCATTGACCTTGATGACTGGTGGCTTTCATTTCCACTTGCTCATTGTTGATGGTTTGGTGTGCGATATATTTGTTTGTAGTTTGCTGCTGTTTCATGAATGTGAAAATTTGAACTTTTCGGGTGCAAGTGAGACAAACTTGCATGTAGTCAGCTATGATGTCAGTGTAAAGGACAAAACGTGTTAGACGTTACAAGTATTTTTTAAAAATGTATAGCTTGTCATTAATAATTTTATGGTTATTTTCCAGATCTGCATAATTTTATTTTGTACTGGTTTTAAAATAAATTTTTTAATAAATGCAATATAACAGGTAAAAACAGGAGCATTTTGCCTCTTCCCTCATGTCACATAGGAAATGCGATCAATCAATGGCTTCAGAAATTCTTTCCTTCACATAAGAGTTTATTTCAAAACAACATTTGCCATCTAGCTCGTCCAGTATATTAATTCCTGATTTTTGAGCAATTGCAGATGAATCTGTTGACTTCTGGGGACCAGCTGAATCGATTTCCTAAATTACATGCACATGTGAAGTTTTTGTTGGAGGCTGGATGGGTTGAACAGAGTGTTTACTTTAAAGCACTTGCCAGTTAGACTTCCTTCTATTCGTTACAAATCCTTACAAATAGAAAGTCTACCAACTTCGATAAATGTTAGTTGAATGGGGGAGGTGGTGACCAAAAGAAATTGGGTTTTAAATATCCAGCTAAAGGAATGACAGAATCCAGATAGAAATCTGACAGTTTAAGGAGCATGGTGGTGAAATAATTTAGTCTTGAAACATAATTGTGGTGTAACCTATTGATTTGAGCAGTGCCTTCATTTTACTTACAATGTAAAGTACTCCTTCCAAAGATGGACACTCATCCTTTCAATGCCTTACGGTTACTTCACTTTTCAGTCGTTAAGCTTCATTTCTGATATTCCTTTTTTAACAGGGTTTCTCTAAATAAATTACTAACGACTGCTTCTCTGCAATTTGACAGTCTTTTTCTGAAATCATCTATGTTTTAAACTAAAATGTCGATCAAAACCTTTTAACTAATTATAGAAGATTTTAAAAATTGAATCAGACTGACCACAGGTGTCAGAACTGAATGTTTTGGCTACAGTTGCTTTAATTTCCTTTTGCATTGAGTAGTGCATTTTATGCCTAGACAACTTTTCTTAAATGATATCTCTCTTTGTCATTCTAATAAATAGCGTAATACAAGACTTACCCAAAAAAACCTAATTATGTTTGTTTACTCAGCCTGTATCATATGGATGCACTCAAATGTCGTAATGGACTGCATAGATTTGGCAGTTGATTTTCTGCTTAATGCTGATGTTGACATCTATTTTTCAATAAAGTTTCAAAATCGCAAATAGACAAATGACAGGTTTGTTTACAGTTTTGATAAGATACTTCTGTGTTGCGTCTCTTTAAAGTAAAGCACAAAATGCAGTCTGCAGATAAACCAAGAAGAAAGTGGAAGATATGTACTGAAAAATATGCACTTCTGAATTCCTTACTTCTCAACAATTCCCTCTCTAAGGGATATATCAAAAACAGTTTCCATCTGGGCATGCTAAGCTTTGTGGTATCAAAACTCATATGTTTCCTGTTATACTTAGAGCTTGCTAACTCATGAAAGTGCTCGCAGATGCTCTTGGGTATCTATCAATAATACATTTTTAGATTAATGTAAATGCACTTTCATTATTTTTGTTTAATGATTTGCACTGGGTTATGGGCTTATCATTATATTAAAGGGAATTCTATGGGTTGAAGGCAGATTTTGAGGTAAGAGGAAGCTGTTCAAATGAGGTAGATTTGATCTGAAGAACTGAGTAAGTGTCCTCATATTGGTGATTTGAGCTGGCACTAAGCCTGATCTACCACGTGGATTCTGCCTACCGTGCAGTCTGGGTTGAGAGCATTGTGGTACAGTATAGAGGCTGCTCATTTAGACTAGACTGTCTCCCCTTTTTGAGCTTGATCCACCTTTTGTCTCCTTGATGCATCTTACTGAAGAGGGTCTATTGTCTGACTCTGGAGTTGCAGTAAACTTGCTTATTAAAATACTAATATACAGAATCCTGATTTTTTTGTTAAAAATTCCATCTCTTGGGTGTAGTCAGTCCTTCATGTCTGAGTCTTGACAGCACCTGACTGCTGATGTCCATGTTAAATCAATTTCTATATCATCTCATCAACATTTGCATTCGCATTTTACTGTAAGAGTGGCTATGGGACAGCAGAGAAGAATTTAAATGAGTAACGTAGAAGGGGCAAACATTGAAGTGGAGGAAGAAACACAGGGCAGATTCTTTGCAACAAGAATTGGACAGAAGCTGTTAATCTAAATGCACAAAGTGACACAAAAATGTCAGTTTACAAACGACATAATCACATCGAGAAATTGTAAAATGAAATAAAAGTGGATGTTGAGGGGTAAGTGTAACAGGTGCATTTGAAATCATCTTGTAGATGCTGATTTTTTAGAGAAAATCAAGAATCTAAAGGGTTATGTCACTCATGAGGAAAGTCGGGTCATGGACTAGGTCCCAGAGGCACCCCTAAATTAAGGTACAACGGAGAGGGGAATTTAGAGGGATTAAAACATTCTTTCATAGAGAGGTTAAACTGGGAGCTGCTGTTATTTTTTATATAAAACTGGGCTTGCTAACGGAAAATCGGGGAGATGGATTGGGATTACTGGATGAGGAAAAATGACATCGAGGAAACAAGATATTGTAATCTGTTTCAGATGATCAAATCAAAAGAGAGAACACCTGAAACTTCTTATGCAAACAAGGAAGAGAGTAAACCAAAGTCTTAAGTTTATTTTCTCCATTGATATTACTTTACCTGCTGAGTATTTGCATCATTTTCTCACTTTATTTCTGTGATTCTGCCCTTTTTGTTATCCCAGGATCCATAAAGTTGATTGCAATGATCTGCCTGTCACTTTAGCTGAAATCAGCTAGCTCTAGTTGGAGTGTGGAGTTTGAACCCTGAGTCCATTACAGTCTGTAATGGACTCATGAATCACTGGATTAAGTTCCTTTGATCACAGTTTTATAGCAAGGTGCGCGAATGATTTTAACCACTAGGCTCACAAAATAAAGTTCAAAAAATGCATGTTGGTCAAAGTTTTCTGATATATCTTGCATATTGCACTCTTACCTTGGCAAAGAGCTTGTTACCAGTGATTTGCAATCACAGTGCTCGATCTTGTAAAGTATGTTGAACACCAGCAAAATTTTAATCTTCACTAACTGAATGGAGTATCTGTTATTCTCACAACCCACAGATTGCCACTGCAGTGAAATTTTTACAGAACCAAAGAGTTCGTCAAAGTCCATTAGCAACAAGAAAATCCTTCCTAAAGAGAAAAGGTATGCCTGTTTCCTCCTAAACTCAGTTCAAAACTGGGCAAATATTCTTTTGGCAATCCTGCAGAACATGTGTCAGTCATCTTAAACGTGAGGTCATGTTTTAACAAAACTTTGCTTAGCATTCAGTCTTGAACTTGGATCACATGCCTTTGCAGGTAAATTATTGTGAAGTTAATTATTTACACTTTGGAAGAAATTCATTGCAAATAATTTCAATTTGATTGCATTGAAATTTGGAAATACCATTTAAAACTTTGATTTGTGTTTTTCTGTGCTTTTGGAAAGAATATGCATGATAAAGTTTGCAAACGGAGGAAACACAGAGATACATTTATGATGTAAATGCAGAATCACCTCAATGATCTGTATTACTGAGGATGTAGGTTTTTTTCTGGTGTTGCAAAGGGGAGGCAGTGGCCCAGTTGATTTTGCTAGACTGTTATTCCAGAGACCCAAGTAGTTTTCCATGGACCCAGCTTCGTATCCTGTCATAGCAGATGGTGGAGTCTGAATTCAATAAAAATCTAAAATTAAGAGTCCAATGAATACTAGGGGGGAAAAGTATATACATATTTCACAAATGTCCCTTAGAGAAGGAAACTGCCACCCTTACTTGGTCTGGCCTATGTCTGACTGCAGACCGATAGCAATGTGGTTGCTCTTAACTGCCATCTGAGCAATTGGAGATGGGCAATAAATGCTGGCCCAGCCAGTGACATTCATATCCCATGAATGAATTTTAAAAAGTCTTGCTGTGTTCAGAGGAGCAACAGAATAATAGGATTTGGGAATAGAGCTAACATTTTTATAACTATGGGAGGAATTCCCTTTTCAAGTGTCATAAAGAGATGCAAGTCCTCCTTAAGACATTTTAAAACTTGAAGTATATTGTTATTTTTTGGCACATTATGATGTGATGGTAAAAGTTTTTATGGTTTTGTTAAATTCTTGCTTGTGGTCTTTTTGTTGGAAGTCATGGGTTCTGTACTATTAGGAACTGTTCAGTAGTGAAGACTGCTACTTCCAAGTCTGGAATATTGCCTGCCTGTCTAATTATTTCATCTCCACTGTTGCTGAGCTCTTCATTCACAATATTGTTGGTTGAAGCTCTTACGGAACACGTGCACTCTCGTAATTGTCTCTTTTCATTTGGTTTTAGTTGATTCCCTGTTCCACAGTACGTTTATATGAGAATTGCATTTGAGTCGCCCCATCGTCTTGCTCCAGGCTAACCATTCACTGTTTTTTTAAGCCTAGCCCCAGAACGTAACCTCTTTCCTTTCCCTGTGTTTCATCTTTTGAGAGGAGAACTTTCAACCACAATACCACTGCAGTTCAGATTTCTCCTTTTTAAATATTTCCAGCCCTTACCATCCTTCAAAAACTTGCTTTTAAAAAAACTACGCTTTTGATCATAAATTTAGTTACCTCTTAACTCTCTTACTTGCCTGTTTTGTTCATTGTCTCCCCTATCTATTATTCTGTGGTAAGGAATTTCATGAAGTTTTGTTACAGGATGGATTTGTTTGCCATCTGTTGGTTTCCCCTAATACTTTGTGCTCAGAAAGTATAAGTAGTTGTGTTAGTAATTTCAGTGCTAGGTCTTGAGCCATCTTGTTAGGCATCTTTAAAACTCTAGCATACCTAACATGATTAAGAGAAGGTTTTGATTAGTAAATTTAAACAAAAAGGTGATTCTGTTACAGAGATACATGTTGCTAAAATGTGTTCCACCACTGACCTAGTAATTGAGAAACTCAAGCTATTGCTCTGGAGACATGGGTTCACATTTACTCATGGCAGCTGGTAGAGTTTAAATTTAATTGATATAAATCTGGAATTGCAAGCTGGTCTCGTCACTGGCTATTGTAACAACATATCTGGCTCTCTAATGTTCTTTGGAGAAAGATATCTGTCGTTGTTACCCAGTTTTGCCTACATGTGACTCCAAACTGCACTGTGATTAGCTCTTAATTGCTCTCCATAATGCCACAACAAACTACTCAATTAAAAGGCAGTTAGGGACAGGTGCAAATGCTGCCATATCCACATCCCATAAAAATATACTTCAACTGTGGTCCCCCGAGGAGTTCACATCACATCTTTACCCTCTTGTCTGGGCTATCGGGTATGATAACCAGGTGGTTATGGTGGGAGACTAGTAAATGAAATGTTGAGAAATCAAACATCACCATAGCAAGGTCATTCTTCATGTTTTGCTCTGAACTCCAAAAATGGTGGAATTGGAAGAATAATTTTACTTGAAGAATGCACTAATGTTAGGTGTCTGCAAAATTCTCAAGACATTTACTTACTACATATTACTAGACTGACAAAGACTGGCAGAACTGACATATGAAGAGAGACTGAATCAGTTAGCACTGTATTCATTAGAGTTGTCAAGAACAGGGGAGGAATCTTATAGAAATCTATAAAATTGTAGGTTTATAATCATCAAACTCGTATTAAACTTGCTGGGTTATTGGCAGTGCCTAATTAGTTCCACCCATTCTTGATTCAAGGCCAATGCTGCTCAGACAATAAATATTAGATGGTTTCCCAAGAACAAGTTTTTTTTAAAAAAAGCTTTTAAAACAAACTGTTGACAAGAGAATTGATACTTACCTCAGTCATTGGTGGCTCACTTTCATCTTTCTGCATTGCTGAGCCGCAAGCTTAAAATATAAACATAGAAAACAGGAACAGGATAGGCCATTCGGCCCTTCAAGACTGCTTCACCATTCAATATGATCATGACTGAGCGTCCGACTCAGTCCCTTGTTCCCACTTTCTCTCTGAACTCTTTGATCCCTTTAGGTCTAAGAACAACATCTGTCTCCTCTTTGAAAACTTTGTGTTTTAGCCTCAACTGCTTTTTGTAACAGAGAATTCCATAGGCTGCCCATTCTGGGTGAAGAAATTTCTCCTTATCTTAGTCCTAAATGGCCTGTGCCCCATTCTGGTGCTGTGACCTGTGGTTCTGGACTCCCCCACTATCAGAAATACTCTGCATTTACCCTGTCTAGTCCTGCTAGAATTTTATAAATTTCTATGAGATTCCTCCCCTGTTCTTCACATCTCTAGTGAATACACACATCTCTAGTGAATACAGTGCTAACTGATCCAGTCTCTCTTCATATGTCAGTTCTGCCAGTCTATGTCAGTCTAGTAATACGTAGTAAGTAAATGTCTTGAGAATTTTGCAGACACCTAACATTAGTGCATTCTTCGAGTAAAGTTGTTCTTCCAATTCCACCATTTTTGGAGTTCAGAGCAAAACATGAAGAATGACCTTCAAAGGTAAAGGAAATGAGCTGGAAGGTTGCGCATAGGCATGAGAGAAAATTGAAGAGGTGACCTGATAGAGGTTTGTTTTAAATATGTAAAGTGTTCAATGGTATATATATAAAGTGAACTCAGAATATTACTTTGTTATTCAAACCAGGAGAACATTAATTTAAATTGCTGAAAAGGAAATTTAAAACAGATCATAGAAAATTGTGTTTGCTCTAAGAATGATAAACATTTGGATTGCTTTACCAGATGAAGAATCAAAGATGATGGGGTAATTCAGTTTGCAGTTGAGTGTTAGGCTGTGTAACATTGGAAAGAAGACTTCAGTATGATAAAAATAGTGTGTTCGATGCTCATTTTCATCAAGACTGGCTGCGCTACTTTTGTCACTCTTTCTTACAGCTGAATCTAATCAAATTTCCATTTAATTTCTTAATTATCTACTGTCCTTTGCTTTAACCATTATTATAATAATACAATTGGTCCTTTAACTTTACTAGCTGGATGGCAAGGTAAATTTAAAAATACAGTGTCAATCCATGTTCCTTATGGTTTGTGATTGCAAAGCCTTACTATATATTTAACTTTCTTGCTCCACCCCTATTTCCCATCCAGCTCTTTTTTGATTGTCTCCCACCAACTCAGTCTTTTCACTCCCACCAGTTGGTCACCCATTTTTCCTTTTTTTTAATGATCCTTACAAAAGTCTCTTGCTTCTTACCCATTTCTGTGACATGCCAGTCACCCACCCAACTCATTCGTCTTTAGTGAAAAGAAACATAATATTTTTATTCTCCTATAAATTATAATGTCAGCAAGAAAGGTGAATGCACCTCCAGTTTTGCAAACAATTCAGTGTATTTACAGTTATTACACTTGAGAGCAAATGTCTCCCACTGCAACACAACTATTAATGATTATTTAATGATTGTTCCATCTGGTACAATGATGAAATCAAAACTCTCCCATAAAGTTCACATTTATATTCTTAAATTTTCCCTTGTATTACAGTTGAACAAAATTATGCCTGACCTCCCAGCCTCTTCCTAATGAAACATGTCTCGTGCACTGGGCCTTTAATATCCCTCACATCCAATTTGTTACAATTCCATCATAAAAAATTTCTAAAATTTCAGGCAATCCAGTTTCTTAAAAAAGTGCATATCCCGCTAACAACTTGATACACTGTTACAGGAGATTGGCTGGGTATGTATTAAAGTGATGCATCACAATTTATTAACAAGACAAAGAAATTTTAACATTTTGGCTCTTTGAGAATTGCATAATTCAACTTAAAAGTGCATTCTGATTGCCAGGTGCCCCACAGCAAATAACATTGAATATGAAGTGACTTCAGTGTGTATTTACTCACACTTAGTTTGCTTCCTGACCTGATAGGACATACTAACATACATAGACTCCATGTAACAATATAATAATATATGTGTTGCATGGTTCAATACGCCAATCGCTGTACAACAACATCTTATCTGATATATTAGGAGCACCATTAAAGGATATTTGCTAATTTTTTTAGTATGAACTGGAAAAAACTGAAACTTTAAACACTAGAACATATAGATGACAAGCAATTTGTGAACAATGCAGCAAGGTCTATAAGTCTTTAGACCTACCTTTTTAAATGTTGCTGTGTTTAGCCCAAACTGAACAGCAATAAATTATATTATGTGACTGTTTTGTAAATCCATAGATCTACATCAAAGATGTAGATAATTATATTTGCATGTCATTCATAACTACTGTAAATGCATGCAATTAACTCTTCAAAAATACTATCTATAAATATAATAATTCACAACTAGGAGGGAGTCTGTAAGATGAAGAGGATCAGCACACAGTATTGACTACATAATAGAATCATCCAATCTGTCAGCACAGAAGTCCATTCAGTCAGTTGTCTGTGCCAACACTTGAAAAGAGTTCAGAGATAATGGGAACTGCAGATGCTGGAGAATTCCAAGATAATAAAATGTGAGGCTGGATGAACACAGCAGGCCAAGCAGCATCTCAAGAGCACAAAAGCTGACGTTTCGGGCCTGGACCCTTCGTCAGAGAGGGGGATGGGGAGAGGGATCTGGAATAAATAGGGAGAGAGGGGGAGGCGGACCGAAGATGGAGAGTAAAGAAGATAGGTGGAGAGAGTATAGGTGGGGAGGTAGGGAGGGGATAGGTCAGTCCAGGGAAGACGGACAGGTCAAGGAGGTGGGATGAGGTTAGTAGGTAGCTGGGGGTGCGGCTTGGGGTGGGAGGAAGGGATGGGTGAGAGGAAGAACCGGTTAGGGAGGCAGAGACAGGTTGGACTGGTTTTGGGATGCAGTGGGTGGGGGGGAAGAGCTGGGCTGGTTGTGTGGTGCAGTGGGGGGAGGGGACGAACTGGGCTGGTTTAGGGATGCAGTAGGGGAAGGGGAGATTTTGAAACTGGTGAAGTCCACATTGATACCATTAGGCTGCAGGGTTCCCAGGCGGAATATGAGTTGCTGTTCCTGCAACCTTCGGGTGGCATCATTGTGGCAGTGCAGGAGGCCCATGATGGACATGTCATCTAGAGAATGGGAGGGGGAGTGGAAATGGTTTGCGACTGGGAGGTGCAGTTGTTTGTTGCGAACTGAGCGGAGGTGTTCTGCAAAGCGGTCTCCAAGCCTCCGCTTGGTTTCTCCAATGTAGAGGATGTCGCACCGGGTACAGTGGATGCAGTATACCACATTGGCAGATGTGCAGGTGAACCTCTGCCCCATTCCACATTAAGCAGAGGTTCACCTGCTCATCTGCCAATGTGGTATACTGCATCCACTGTACCCGGTGCGGCATCCTCTACATTGGGGAAACCAAGCGGAGGCTTGGAGACCGCTTTGCAGAACACCTCCGCTCAGTTCGCAACAAACAACTGCACCTCCCAGTCGCAAACCATTTCCACTCCCCCTCCCATTCTCTAGATGACATGTCCATCATGGGCCTCCTGCAGTGCCACAATGATGCCACCCAAAGGTTGCAGGAACAGCAACTCATATTCCGCCTGGGAACCCTGCAGCCTAATGGTATCAATGTGGACTTCACCAGTTTCAAAATCTCCCCTTCCCCTACTGCATCCCTAAACCAGCCCAGTTCGTCCCCTTCCCCCACTGCACCATACAACCAGCCCAGCTCTTCCCCCCCCAACCCACTGCATCCCAAAACCAGTCCAACCTGTCTCTGCCTCCCTAACCGGTTCTTCCTCTCACCCATCCCTTCCTCCCACCCCAAGCCGCACCCCCATCTACCTACTAACCTCATCCCACCTCCTTGACCTGTCCGTCTTCCCTGGACTGACCTATCCCCTCCCTACCTCCCCACCTATACTCTCTCCACCTATCTTCTTTTCTCTCCATCTTCGGTCCGCCTCCCCCTCTCTCCCTAATTATTCCAGTTCCCTCTCCCCATCCCCCTCTCTGACGAAGGGTCCAGGCCCGAAACGTCAGCTTTTGTGCTCCTGAGATGCTGCTTGGCCTGCTGTGTTCATCCAGCCTCACATTTTATTAACTTGAAAAGAGTTGTCCAGTTTCGTCTCACATTCTACAACTTTAGTCATAGTCCTCTTCAAATACGTAACAAATTGACTTTTCAAAAATATTTGAAACCTGATTTCACCACATATTCTGAAAGCATTGAGATCTCAAATGCAATACGTGAAGAAATTTCTCCTAATGTGCCTTCTATTTTAAAACTCTAACCTCTGGTTACTGACTGACTTGGTCTTTGGAACCCACTCATAACTTTTAATATATCTTATTAAGTTTTTTCTCACCCTCTTCTGCTCTATTCCAATCTCTTCACAAAGCTGAACTCCCCATTCCTGGTAGCATTGTGGGAAACACGTACCCTCTCCAGAGCCTTGACATCCTTCCTAAAGTGCGGGGGTGCCGAGAATCGTATACAGGTCTCCAGCTGAGGCCGTTACCAGTGATCTGTAAATATTTAGCATGACTTCCTTGTTTTTGTATTCTATGCTGCTATTTATAAAACTATCCTTCTATATTTTCTTAACTGCTTTGTCAATTTGCCTTGCCAAGTTCAAAGAATTATTGATGTTCATTCACTGGTCCTTCTGTAAATAACCTGAATGCATCTTGTCTCATGCCAGCCTTCTTCACTGTGTCCCCTTCGATAGCATTATTTTTGAGTGGGTCTGTAGTGTAATCATTTGAGAAATGACTCCATTGGCTAATTATTTTATCTCAGTTTATATGTATAGTTTGATAATTCCTTAAACATTGATAATTAATTATACATTAAATTTATGAAAGCTACCACTAGGTGTCTTAAAAGCCACTTCAGTTTGGAGTAGAAGCAGGAAACAGGGACAGTCAGCTGTGCAGGCTGCTGGCAGTAAGCTTTTTGGCTTTATTAAGCTGTGCTGTTGGGGCTTTTATAACCTGGGTCAGGAAATTGATCCATGCACTCTGATATTTCATGTTAACTGGTTTAGGCTCTGTGTAGGTCTGATCAGAAAATGTAACCTCTTTATTACTGCAACATTTTAATGCACTGTGTCAATGATGCAGGTGAATCTGATGTTGAATCACTGTGTCTTGGTGTGCTCGCATTCTAGTAGCAGAGGACACATCAAATGCCCAACAAAATAAAACGACACCACCCGTCTTTTATCTCCCCTTCCTGCTCACCCTTTCAGGTTCATCCATTGGTGAGGTTTGCTGAGCTTGTCAGTGTTAACTACACAGGTGCATCTGTTGGGCAGCACAGTGGCCCAGTGGTTAGCAATGCTGTCTGAGTGTCAGGAACCCAGATTTGATTCCAGCCTTAGGTGATTGTGTAGAATTTACATGTTCTCCCCAAGTCTACGAGTGTTTCCACTGGGTGTTCCGGTTTCCTCCCACAGTCTGAAGATTAGGTAGATTGGTCATGCTAAATTGCCCTGTAATGTTCAGGGATGTGCAGGCTAGGTGGGGATCAGCTGTGGGGAGTGTGGGATCACAGGGATAGCTTGAGGTGACTGGGTCTGGTTGGGATGCTGTTTGGAGTGTTGGTCTAGATTTGATGGGCCAGTGGCCTCTTTCCACAGTGTAGGATTGCTGTACGACGGTATGATTTTTGATTCAAAATGTTTGGTTGCAGAAATGTAAATAGCCAATGGAAATTCTTTGTTTCAAATCTTTGTTTCTGAATTGGTTTGAAAAAATAATGTCCCTGCAAAGATCAGCTTTTTGAAAGAAACTTACTTGGGCTAAATATTTATTAACTTTGGTAGACTAAGAGTAAGAGCTGAAACATTCCAGGTAGTTTTGGTTCACGTTCTGATACACATAGAATGGTGCTAACTGGGTACATGTAGTTATCACTGGGATCTATTCTGAAACAGTTTGTGCAGGTAATGTAGAAATGTCACCTTCCAGAAGCTTCTCAGGAGAATTGTCACATCTGTTTTCCATTTCTGTCAATGGACTCAAATGTTTTGTCTCAAAAGTGGGACAGATGAGCAGCTTCTCTCCTGTTTGAAGCCTACAACCCAACAATAGTATCCAAAAAAATACTAGAACTCCTAACAACTATAAACACAGATATGCCACTTCTCTGTAGACAAGTCCAAGCAATTTATAAGTCTATCAGGCTCTGGTTATTTTCCTAGCTTAATTTTCTATCCCAGGAACTGTTTTGAAAGTCCAAAGAAGCCCAAGCACCCGCCAGTCTTTCAAATTAGCCAATTTTCATAAATTTTAAAATGCAGACCCTCAAAAAAAAATGGATATATGGAAACACCTTTATAACGCAAGATTCAGTTGATGATGGATCCAGACTTTTGATTAGCAATGGATTTTCAGTACCAATATCTAAAGTTAATGGATAGAATCAGCAGATTCTTTTTAAGGGTGCTCACAAATCACCAGGTCCAGTGATTGAAATAAGAAAACTCAGAGGCATGGTAATACTATATTTCATATTGGCTATATTTGTGTTTTTAGCTCCTGATTTTTATAAAATAACATACATACAGATTTCTGCAGCTCTTAGATACCAAAGTTAGATGTATTGAATTATAGTCTTTTAATTGCCTTAAGTGACTGTGTAATACTTGCAATGGAGACTAGCTCTTTCAGCTATCAGTTTATCATAGATTCTTCGACTCTAATAATTTCTGATAGATTATGCTGTTCAACTAAATTCCTTATGTGTGTGGTGCAGTCCAAATCTTGGTTTTTATTGTTCGATTAAATATATAGTTGATTATTGTTATAATAAATTCATTAGTAATATATCAAAGTTCCCTCCTGTGGTCCTGGCTATAGCTCCATTGCTACTGATAGACGAGCTCTACCATTGTAGATTAAACACCTGACACATGTTAGAAGTCTAACCCACATGGGTTTGTAGTAACTAAGGTTGACTATAACATCCTAGGTTTTTGACACTTTTTGAAGGTGCCCGTTTACAGGTTAGCAACTCTGTTACAAAGGATAAATTGAACCCTTGTAATGGTAGGGGGCTTGGGCCATAGCGCAGCTGTACTATTAAATAATCTTTGCAATTCTTAACGGAAAGGAACGTGTACTATGGGGACTAATTAATCATAAAAGCTTTGGGACTTCACTGTATCATTTGAGGTAATGAAGCAGTGAAAACTGAGACTAAAAGTGCATGATTGTATAGAGAAACTCAAGATAGAAATCTATTACTGTGCAACAGCATGCTCTATGTCAGACTTGACTGTGCTGACCTGCCCATGAACAAAATAACTCCCGTTAAAATGGAGTAACGGTTTCGTTCATTTTTCTCCTGATTAAGGATACAGTTGGACTCTGGGTAGTATTCACTGCACAGACGACATGAATGTGGTTTGTGTGGTTAGAGTAGCATAAAACTAACGTTTACCTGTTGAAGGTTTAAAAGCTTTGGTCTGCAACTATGACACAATTTTCTTTGTCTAGAATTATAAAGCTGAGAATAATCATAACTTAAAGCAATCATGCCTGCTTATTTAATGAATTAGAGAAGTTCAGATGTCGTTCCAGTAGTTTCCAACACAATCATCTGAACCCTGCAATTAGATTACAGTCTTCAAATTATTCCCTTATGTGACCAGTGATTTCAGTTATTATTTGTACTGCATAGATGAATTTACCAGGGAGCCATTGCTGAAACAAATTTATGGATAATTTCTGGAAATTATCCTGATGAAGGGTTATTGACCTTAAATATTAACGCTGTTTCTCTCTCCATTTCTCCTCAGCCGTCCTGCTGAGTATTTTCAGCAGGTTCTGGTTTCATTTGATTTCCTGCATCTGCAATGCTTCATTGTTGTATGATTGTTTAATTCACTACCAAGTCCTTTACAGGAATGCCTAGTTCCACTGTTCTCTGGATGAGATTTCCATTTTTTTTAATGCCTTGCTCATCTTTATTGCTTTCTGTTTCTTGTTTCTCATTTCACAAGCACTGAGTAGTTGCAGCATTTTTGTTTTTATTGTGGATCATTTCAACTTTTCCTATACTGATGTTTCTCTCTTGCAGTCCTTTAAGAAACATATGACAGTGACCAGTTATGTATAAAAGCCAGCCTTTCCTATTGTGCAGCTCGAGATATTTATATTATAAAGTGTCCTCATTTAAAGTCATTTGTGTTCCTGAAAATCAGGTTTTACATGAACTAACTTTAAATGAATCATGACTTCCCATTCAGCAGCGTGGAAATAGGTTGGTCCAATTTGTCTTCGCTGACTTTTCCAAACTAAACTTGTCCCATTTGTCACATATCCATTCTAAACCTTTACTATTCATGTACTTATCCAGATGTGTTTTGAATGTTGTAATGATACTTGCTCCCAGTTTTCCTCTGGCAGTTCATTCAACGTACAAAGTATCCTCTTTGTGAAAAAGTTATCCCTCAGGCTCACTTTAAATCTTTCTCCTCTCACCTTAAAAATATGCCTTGTTGTTTTGAGCTCCCCTATCCCAGGGAAAAGACCTTTGGTATTCACCTTATCTATACCGCTCATGATTTTATAAAGCTCTACAAGATCACCCCTCAACCTCCTCTCCAATGAAAAGAGTCCTAGCCTATCCAGCCTCTCCTTATAACTCAAACCCTCCACATCTGGCAACAAAATATTGTAAAAGCTTTAGTTAGTTTTTTAAAGCCTTCCTTAACAGAAGAAATTAAAATGTACCCTGTAAATTGAAATTATTTATGCTGCTAAATTCCTGTGTTAGTAAATGAAAATTCTTTTAAAACCAAATAAATTTTAAAAAGTAGAAGAAATGGTAATTTTATGCTACCTTTGACTTGCTGCTGTTTCTGCTCACCCACACAGCCTGGTCTCTGTCTATCTTGGTTGATGCAGACCCTTACCAACCCTCCAACCTATTGCCTTTTCCTCATAAAGCCCCTCATCTACTTAACTAGTTTTGCTGCTGACTGTCCAAATTCTGAAGGCCCCAACTGCTTCAAGAAGACCACCATCATCCCAATGCCAAAGAAAAATCACGTAACACACCTCAATGACTACTGTCCAGTGGCTCTGACATTCATAAATATGAAGTGCTTCGCAAGATTGGTCATGACTCACATCAATCCTAGCCTCCCTTGCAATTCATTTACTGGTGCAACAGGTCCACAGCAGATGCCATCTCCCTGATCCTACACTCATCTCTGGAACGTCGAGACAACAAGGACGCCTAAGTCACGATCCTGTATTTTTTGACTCCAGCTCCGCCTTCATTGCCATAATTCCAAACTCACGTTTAATTATACTTGCAGGATTTGAACATCCTTTTACAGAGTCAAATGCTGCTTGCCCTGTGCTCTCTGATTTTGTGCTCTTGAGTTTTGATGGGTTGGCTGAGCCATATAACAAGCTTAAGAGAGTTCGGCTGATCTGGAGTTACCGGTCTGGAACATCAGCTTATCATGGAGATTTTTTTTTAGATGCCCTAGTCTGCTGGTGAGAATGGCTGACAACTGTGATACAGCTGGAATTTTGTGTTCTCCAAATTTGATTTACCACAATTTCACCACACTTCTAAAATAAAATACACATACCACTTTAGAAACCCATTTTTCATTTGAGGTAATGAGAAACATTGGAAAATGATCCACTCACCAAGAAGGTGAAATCAATTGTTGGTGGTTACAATTCTTGAGTTACGTGAAGGGAAATTCTTTAAGAACTAGATTGCAGGTTCTCTTGCTGTCATTCAAATGCATTTTATATTTTCCTTTGTCTCTTTAATCCCCCTTCACTCCAGTTCCCAGGAGCATTTGGGAGATAACAGTTTTCAATCAAAGTATTGGCTTCTTGCTAATATGTGGTTTTTACCATTGTCCATTTTTCTATTAAAACTGAAGGCCCAACTGCCTTGAGGATCGAATAACATAATTGTATCCAATTTTCCCTGCCCTAATCAAGAGACTCTGAGGCCAAATGTAATATAAAACAAACAACTGTGGGTAATGGAGATCAGAAACTGAAATAGGAATTGTTGGCAAAACTCAGCAGATCTGGCAGCATCTGTTAGGAGAAAGCAGAGTTAATGTTTTGAATCCAGTGACTCTTCATCAGAACACTCGACTTGAAATATTAACTCTGCTTTCTCTCTGCAGCTGCAGCCACACCTGCTGAGGTTTGCCAGCAATTTCTGTTTTTGTGACAGTTGTAATGTTCCTGCCCCTGTCTAAACTTATTAAATCGGCATAAAATGGTAATTGAGAGTTGGATCTACTATGGTTTTAAGCCTGAGCCTCTGTTCACCAGCGGATCAATTATTGCAGGGAGGATGATAGTCTTACTTTCTAAAATAATGAATAGATTGTTCTTCAAAACAATTTTTTTAAATTGATGTATTAAGAATTTAGTCGCAGTATTAACCTAGTGAGAAATCTTACATTTGGAGTTACAGATAGATCAATGTTCTGGAGAACAACAATAAATCCTCTGTGTTTGTAGAATCAGGAAGATTCATTGATCTGGGATTTAGTAATGATATTGGCGAAGCACTAACCAGCCCCTCCAAACCACCTTTACCCTCTTATTTTCTGTCCCTGGTTACAGTTCTATGATTCAAGGTGATGTTTTGAAATAAAATCTTAAAGTACAACATGTAATGTTTTCCTTAATCAAAAACGACACTCCTCCTCCTCTTTTGTCTCCCTTTCTATCCTTCCTATACCATCTAAAACCCAAAACACTGAGCTGCCAGTCCTGTTCCTCCCTCAGCCAAGTTTCTGTAACAGCTCTGATGTCCCAGTCCTCTCTTCCCAGACATGCCCTGAGTTCATCAGCCTTACTTGTAAAACCGCTTGTATTGAAATAAATGTGATTTAATTCTTCAGGGTTACCTCGTTCTCTGACTTGCTCTTATCTATCCTTTCTAATTAACTTGTTCTTTTTTGGATTCAGAACCATGTTCACCTGCCTTTCTATTTTCATTGCTATTTAGGAATCACTAGTTTAAAGGCTCCGGAAATAAAACTAGCAAATCTCCCTGCCGGAATATCGGCCCCTTTCCAAATTAGGTGAAACCTATCTCTTCTTGCTGCCCCAGAAGTGATCCTAATGATCCAAAAATCTGAATCCTTGCACATTCCACTGTCTGTTCAGCCATTGATTTATTTGCCCTATCTTTTTATTCCTATTCTCACTAGAGTGTGGCACTGGCAATAAACCAGACAATATTACCTTTGACCTTCTGCTTTTTAACCTTTTCTCTAACTATGTATATTCACTCTGCAAAGCCTAACTCTTTTCCTAATGTTGTACACAGTAGTAAGAACAATAACTTCCGGCTTCTTACTCTCCCCTTGGATGTTATGCTTCAATTGTTTTGAGACATTCTCAACTCTGGCACCAGGGAGGCAACACACTATCCTCAACTCTCACTCATAGCCACAGAATCTCCTGTCTGTGCCCCTGACAGGAGAATCCCCTATAACAACTATGCTTTTAAATCTTGACAAACGCCACTTAACATAAGATTCATTCTTAGTGCCCAAGATCTGAAAGCCATTTCTGTTTTGCTCTGAGAGACTGTCCCCTTCAACAATACCCAAAACGGAATATATGTTTGAGAGGACTGGCTGCACGAGACTTCTGAACAACCTTGTTACTATCCATGGCAGCAACCCACCGATCTGACTGATCCTGACATGTAACAAACAGCCTCTCTAAATCTAGTAATCATCATACATTGTCTCTTGTATGCGCTCAATGACATTAAACCTGATTAGAAGAAGCTTTTAAAAGAACCTTAGTTGTTTGTTTTAAGAAATAAAAACAACTAGCCTCCCTGACCCACATATTTTAATCTTAGAAAAAATCAAAATGATTTTTCAGGGAAGGAGGTATTGCCTTATGGACAGCAAATTCTAAATTGGGGAGGATGGAGAGGTGGACTTATTGTTTCATTAAGTTTTCTAAAGGAACTAGCTAATGTAGGCTGTGAGAAGGTATTTGGCAGATTAGCCAGAAAAATTGGAGTATGCATAAGAGGGCTATATTTAATATTAAATCTGCGACAACATTATTGCAGTGATAAGTGGTTACTTAATGGAACAGACTTGCTAGGGCGATGGTGGTAGCGATACAGTGGTGATTTATTCAAAGGCAAACTCAGTTTTTTTTCGGGAAATAATGTTTTGAGTATTTTGAAAAATTGAGAACTGGTATATGGGTAAGTGTAGCATGCTTTAAGACCATAATAAGAAATAGGAGCAGAAGTCGACTGTTTGGCCTGCAGTGCTCCATTGTTCAATACAATCATGGCTGACCCAATAGCCCTCACAAACACTTTCCTACCCTTTCCCTATAACCCTTGATTCCATTACTGTTCAAGAATCTGTCTACCTCAGCCTGAAATATACCCAAGAGCTCTGTCCTCACAGCTCTCTGTGACAAGGAGTTCCAAAGACTCCCAACCCTCAGAAGAAATTCCTCCTCATCTCAGTCTTAAATTGGCGCCCCTTTATTCTGAGACTGTTCCTTCTGGTCCTAGACTCTCCCATGAAGGGAAACATTCTCTCAGTATTTACCTTGTTAAGCCCCTTTAGAATCCTCTATATTTCAGTGAGATCAGCACTCATTGTTCTGAACTGCAAGCTTTTCTGATGAAGGGTCCAGGCCCAAAACGTCAGCTTTTGTGCTTCTAAGATGCTACTTGGTCTGCTGTGTTCATTCAGCTCTACACTTTGTTATCTATGAATACAGTCTCAACCTTTTTTACTCTTGCTTGAAAAGACAATCCCTCCATACCAGAGCAAATCCTAGTGAACCTAGTGGCTGCCTCAAATGCAATGATATCTTTCCTTAAATAAAGGAGACAAAACTGCTCTCAGTACTTCACGTGTGATCTCACCAGCACCTTTGTACTATTGCAATAAGACTCCCCACCCCCTTAAACTTTAAGCCCTGTTGAAATAAGGGCCAACGTTCCATTAGTCTTCCTGATTACCTGCTGCAGATGTATACTAGCTTTCAATCCTTTAACGTTGCAGCTTTCTGCAGGTTTTCTCCACTTAAGTAATATTCATTTGTTTTGTTCTCCCTTCCAAGATGAACAATTTTGCATTTTCCCCATCATACTCCATTTGTTAATCTTTTGCCCACTTATTTAACCTATCAGTATCTCTCTGTAAATCATTTGCATCCCTCTCATACCTCCCTTTCTGACTATTTCGGTGTTGTCTGAAAATTTGGCAACAGTACCTCCTTTATAATAGATTCCAACAATAGATTTTAGTTAACCGGTCTGTAGCTACCTGCTTTTTGCCCCTCTCCCCTTTGGAATAGGAGTGCCACATTGGCAGCTTTACAATACTCTGGTACTTCTCCAGAATTCAGGGATTCTTGTAAAATCCCAACCATATGGAGAAACTTGTGACTTTCAATTTGTGGTTTTCAAAGCTGTCCGATACTGGGGTTTTCTCATGTTATGTCCGGGTGTCTTGTGAACTAATTGATAGAAATTAATTTCAATGAATAGTTACAGCAGCATTTTCATAGAATTATACAATCCTGCAGTGTGAAAAGAAGCCATTCAGTCCATTGAATTTGCACTGACCCTCCAAAGATCATCGCACCCAGACCCAGCCCCTACCTCTCGCGTAACCCCACATTTTCCATGGCTAATCCACCTAGCCTGCACGTCCCTGGACACTATGGCTAATTTGGCATGGCCAATCCACCTAATCTGCACATCTTTGCACTGCACATTTTGGTTGTGAATGTGACTGATTGGATGGACCTAGGTCGTCTTGCATGTAGATGTTTCTACGTTCTATGTATAGTGGTTATAATGTCTTTGCATGTAAGTTCCAGAATCATCTGTAGCCTTCAATGTGCAAAGTTCTATCAGAAATGAACTCATCAAAAGCTGCTAGTTTCTGAATTATCTTAGAAAAGAGTGTAAGCAGATTATTGGGCATGTATGGTTTATATTGATTCCTATTGCTTAAATACTAAAGGTACACTTCAAGTCTTTTTTTTCCATTATCCATCCTTGTGGTTTTCTTTAAAATCATGCTTGTTATTGTACAGTTCTGCATTTTTCTACAATGTGATTAGCCTTTTCTTTGGGAAAACTACTGAAAATTTGCTGAAAAATTTTGCAGTAGTCCTTAAAGAGTTAATTTAATTTCATTTTATGGGGTTAACTGAAAGGTCGCTTAGAAAAAAAAATTGAAAGCATTTCAGGAAATGTATTGAAATTTGATAGCAGTTTATTGCGCCATGGTATCTGCATTTTACCTTAAACGTACCATTTTCAAGTAGTCTGCTTTATCTTCATAAGATACTGTGAATGACATTTGTGTCCTTCCCATACTAATGTAACTAACTGCATATCAAGGCTAGACTTCTCTAATTCACATCAAATTTGCTTTCATGAAACCTTAAATCAATGCTGACAGCTTTGGCTTTAAGCTGAACACTGCTCTTGTTAATTTTCAAAGCGCTAAAGACACTGCCAATATGCAAACATAGAAAATCAGAAAATACTGTCATCTTCTGACAATATTCAGCATACATATTAGAAGCGCAAAGCGATGTCTGACTTATTTCTTGTGCTTTCTCAAATGTAGCGAATAAGCCATTCATTTAGACAAACAATGTGATGTCACCCTTCAGAATTCTCTGTGGAGGTAGTTTGTTCTCAGGCCTATAGCACACAGGGATGGTGACTTAAAAATTGGATCAAATTTATAAATAAAAACAAATTGTGCTGGCAATATGGTCAGAAAATTGCATGTTGAAGCATTGTGATGCAATGTTTATTTCACTTATAGAAAGCTGTGAGAGAAGCCATTGAACAGTATAAAATGCTACAGCGTAATATTGTCAATATCTGTACTGATGCTAACCAGCAGTGCATTGTATTGTGCTTGTCATTCAATGTGTAGTCACCATTTTGAAGGGCTTGTTTATTAATAATGAGCAGAGGTGTAGACTGGAGATGAAAGTACAATTTATACTGCCATATACAGTTAACATTTCTAAGTAATCAAGTTGCAAGAAGATTGTGATTTACAAAGAAAATCTTTTTAATTCACAATTTCACTCTTGCAATTTGAAACCAACAAGAAAAACTGTAAGAACAAAACATTTTGTGTTTTCTCAAGTGGAACGGTCCAAAAATCTTGAGATCAGAAATTAGTCTCTGTTTCATTGACATGATCAGGTTAGAGTGAAATGCTGATGAATTGTGAGATAATAAAATGTGAGGCTGGATGAACTCAGCAGGCCAAGCAGCATCTCAGGAGCACAAAAGCTGACGTTTCGGGCCTCGACCCTTCATCAGAGAGGGGGATGGGGTGAGTGTTCTGGAATAAATAGGGAGAGAGGGGGAGGCGGACCGAAGATGGAGAGAAAAGAAGATAGGTGGAGAGAGTATAGGTGGGGAGGTAGGGAGGGGATATGACAGTCCAGGGAAGACGGACAGGTCAAGGAGGTGGGATGAGGTTAGTAGGTAGATGGGGGTGCGGCTTGGGGTGGGAGGAAGGGATGGGTGAGAGGAAGAACAGGTTAGGGAGGCAGAGACAGGTTGGACTGGTTTTGGGATGCAGTGGGTGGAGGGGAAGAGCTGGGCTGGTTGTGTGGTGCAGTGGGGGGAGGGGACGAACTGGGCTGGTTTTGGGATGCGGTGGGGGAAGGGGAGATTTTGAAACTGGTGAAGTCCACATTGATACCATTAGGCTGCAGGGTTCCCAGGCGGAATATGAGTTGCTGTTCCTGCAACCTTCGGGTGGCATCATTGTGGCAGTGCAGGAGGCCCATGATGGACATGTCATCTAAAGAATGGGAGAGGGAGTGGAAATGGTTTGCGACTGGGAGGTGCAGTTGTTTGTTGCGAACTGAGCGGAGGTGTTCTGCAAAGCGGTCCCCAAGCCTCCGCTTGGTTTCCCCAATGTAGAGGAAGCCACACCGGGTACAGTGGATGCAATATACCACATTGACAGATGTGCAGGTGAACCTCTGCTTAATGTGGAATGTCATCTTGGGGCCTGGGATAGGGGTGAGGGAGGAGGTGTGGGGGCAAGTGTAGCATTTCCTGCGGTTGCAGAGGAAGGTGCCGGGTGTGGTGGGGCTGGAGGGCAGTGTGGAGCGAACAAGGGAGTCACGGAGAGAGTGGTCTCTCCGGAAAGCAGACAGGGGTGGGGATGGAAAAATGTCTTGGGTGGTGAGGTCAGATTGTAGATGGCAGAAGTGTCGGAGGATGATGCGTTGTATCTGGAGGTTGGTGGGGTGGTGTGTGAGAACGAGGGGATCCTCTTTGGGCGGTTGTGGCGGGGGCGGGGTGTGAGGGACGTGTTGCGGGAAATGCAGGAGACGCGGTCAAGGGCGTTTTCGATCACTGTGGGGGGAAAGTTGCGGTCCTTGAAGAACTTGGACATCTGGGATGTGCGGGAGTGGAATGTCTTCTCCAGCATCTGCAGTTCCCATTATCTCTGCTGATGAATGGTGTATTTCTGCCAGATTAGTTAACGGGGGGAGTCCTTTGAAGGATGCCTATGAAATTAAGTGTGTTGGTTTTGCCAAATACGGCAGGTGGTTTAAGGAAAGCAACTCAGTCTGTGGCTTCACCATATTGTACGCCTGTGATCTCCTTTAGTTTTGTTGTCCTCTCCCAAATCCTTTTGTATAATATTAAAACAGAAAATGCTTGAAACACTCAGTTTGTCTGGCAACAACTGTGAACAGAATAAAAAGTGTTTCAGATCTGGGACCTATCGTAGGACCTGAAATGTTAACACTGTTTCTCTCTTGCTAAAGTTGTACCTTTCTTTAAGAAAGGTTGTAATGAGAAGCGTGGAAACTACAGACCTGTGAGTCTGACATTGGTGGTGGGTAAGTTGTTGGAGGTGATTTTGAAAGATCGGATTTATATGCATTTGGAGAGGCAAAGAATGATTAGGGATAGTTAACAGGAACTTCATGTCTCACAAACTTGATTGAGTTTTTTGAGGAAGTAACCAAAAAGTTTAATAAGGGCAGAGCAGTAGACATTGTTTACATGGACTTAAATAAACCCTAAGGGTCTGTGTGATAGACTAATTAGTAAAGTTAGATCACATAGGATTCGGGTGAGCTTGCCAACTGGATACAACGTTAACTTGATGGCAGGAGACAGGGTGGTAGTGGAAGGTTGTTTTTTGGACTGGAGACCTGTGACTAGTGGTGTTCCACTGGAGCATAGGAAGTTGAGGGGTCACTTTATAGGAGTTTGTAAAAAAAAATGAGGTGTATAGATAAGGTGAATAGCAAAGGCCTTTTCTCTAGGGTGGGGGAGTTCAAAACTAGGTGAGAAGTTTTAAAAAGGATATGAGAGACAACTTCTTTACACAGAGAGTGGTTTATGTGTGGAATGAACTGGCAGAGGAAGTGATGGATGCAGGTACAGTTAGTGTTTAAAAGACATTGGGATAAGTACGTGAGTAGGAAAGGCTTGGAGGGATATGGACCAAATGTAAGCAAGTGGGACTATTGCAGTTTGGAAACATGGGCCGGTTGGACCTTTGGGTCTGCCTTTGTGCTGTATGACTCTGTGACCCTCTGCAGAAGCTGCCTGGTCTGCAGAGGATTTCTGTTTTTTTTTATTTCAAACTTTGAACAGCTGTGTAATATTGTATTTGTTGTTGTTGGAGTATTATTCCCTTCCTTCACCCCACAGTTTACAGCTTGTACTTATTCTTGTAATGCTAGCCATACTGCTAGACATGAGCATACTATCTAGAGTGCCATTTCAGTCTGTGCTGGCAGCCAGTACTACTGCTGCAGACACAGGTTATCTGGTCATACATTGGTGCTGTTTGTGCCACTTGCTGTGGACAAATTATGGAAAACATTGTCTGCAATCAACAGTTTTTGAATGCTTCAAAAGTAATTTATTAGCTGAAAAATGTTTTGATTGTTCTGAAGACGATGCATATTTTAAAAATGCATGTTGTCTTTCTCTTAAGAACTGTCATTGCTACATCTTTTTTCACCACCTTTGGTCTCTCCCTCCGTATCTCAGCATCCTTTATTTATGACTATAACTTAGCTTGTTATCTTTTTCCTCTGATATACATGTTTATTAACATTTTTGTTATTAGAGATCTTTGTATTGCCATTACTTGCAGGAATGGGGATAACCAAAGTGAGCAATTAATGTTGAGTAGACTTTTGTATTCTACTGTATATCAATATTCTATTTGCGTTTTCTTTACCCTGTCGTCTTTTTGCAATGGGTGCTTTATGGTAGTATTCATCAGAAAAGTACACAAAGTGCATTTAATGAGATCATAGAATCCATACAGTGTGGAAGCAGGCCATTTAGCCAATCAAGTCCGTATGAACTATCTGAAGAACATCCCAGCAAACATCCCCTAACCTGTAACCCTGCATTTCCTGTGGAAACCAAGTAGCCTGCGCATCTCTGGAAACTATGGGCAATTTAGCATGGCCAATTAAACAAGCCTGCACATCTTTGGACTAAGGGAAGAAACCAGACCATCCTGACGAAGCTCACACAGACACGGGAAGAACATGCAAACCCCATACAGACAGTTGCCTGAGGGCAGCATTGAACCCAGGTCCCTGGTGCTGAGAGGCAGAAGTGCTAATCACTGAGTCACCATGCCGCCCTATGAGTAATCAAGAGTAAGCATGTCCTCTTGATGGTTCGATTGTAAGTAATAATTAATTTTTTTTCTTCCCTGTCCTGAACTTCTCTTTATGAAGTTACAAATCACTAAAAGATTTCAGAAGATGTGTTACAGAAATAGAGTAGGATGTTAGGGAAGGAAAAATGGCAAGAGAAGAAGATAATTGCAAGCAGAATAGATAACTTAGTTGAACAGATTTACTGAAGGAGACTTCTGAAATAAATTACAAAAGAAAAATATCCTGTAATGTCATTTTGTTCTTTTGAAGATAAGAATTGGTAAAAGTAATATTTAAAATATTAAGCTACATGTGCAGAAACTAAATTACTGTAATCACCATTAATTTAATTTTCAGGACAATTTCTTTGTGTGGAGAATTTGGATTTTTGTTTGTTTTGAGAAATTTTAGCAGTATGGGCTTAAATGAATGCATTTATCGTGAGAATCTTTCCTGATGCTGTTCTTTTATTGTGTGTTTTTATAAGGATGCTTGTATGCCATTATGGCTGAAGATAGTTACAAATTGATGTATATTTTTAATGAGTAAGTTTAGAACATGAAGGATGTACAGTTCTGTTGGATGAAACCCACATGCTTCAGAATGGTTTAACATGTACTTGCAACTTGTAGTTGCTTTGAATAATACTTTCAATACTTTTAATAAAAATGATCAGTGAATTGCAATTGCATTGGGCAGGCATAGATGGCTGAGATAATAGGAACTGCAGATGCTGGAGAATCCGAGATAACAAAGTGTGGAGCTGGATGAACACAGCAGGCCAAGCAGCATCTTAGGAGCAGGAAAGCTGACATTGAAGGGTCTAGGCCCGAAACATCAGCTTTCCTGCTCCTAAGATGCTTCCTGGCCTGCTGTGTTCATCCAGCTCCACACTTTGTTATCATAGATGGGGTGATTTTGATTTTAACAAATGACAAAAAAGTCAAAAATCAATTTTCTCAACAGAAATCGAAGTAATTGAAAGACACTGTGTTTCGTTTGTACAATTGGAGTTTATTATTCAAATTTAAAACTGCAATAAAAGCACAACTATTCAATTAAACATACACTATTCCTTGATGATGGGAACTGCAGATGCCGGAGAATCCAAGATAATAAAATGTGAGGCTGGATGAACACAGCAGGCCAAGCAGCATCTCAGGAGCACAAAAGCTGACGTTTCGGGCCTCGACCCTTCATGAGAGAGGGGGATGGGGTGAGGGTTCTGGAATAAATAGGGAGAGAGGGGGAGGCGGACCAAAGATGGAGAGAAAAGAAGATAGGTAGGGAGGGGATAGGTCAGTCCAGGGAGTACGGACAGTTCAAGGAGGTGGGATGAGGTTAGTAGGTAGGAGATGGAGGTGCGGCTTGGGGTGGGAGGAAGGGATGGGTGAGAGGAAGAACAGGTTAGGGAGGCAGAGACAGGTTGGACTGGTTTTGGGATGCAATGGGTGGAGGGGACGAACTGGGCTGGTTTTGGGATGCGGTGGGGGAAGGGGAGATTTTGACACTATTCCTTCCTGCTTTCTCTATGCAAAATATAAACTACACATTTTTAAGTTTCTAAATATTCTTTGAATTGAAATGTAAAATCATAGTATTTTACAAATTAAAAGAAGGGTCTTTAAACCACCGGTTCTGGCTGACTGTCTGGAACATCCTATTAAAAAAATCTCAGAAGAAGAGTCATATTGGACTTGAAATATTACCTCTATTTTTCTCTCCACAAATGCTGCCAGACCTTATGAGTTTCTCCTGTTTTTTCAGTATTTTTCAGATTTCTGGTGTTCACAATATTTTGCTCTTATTCCCCGAAAGATATAATCACTTAATGCCATCCCTCTAATCTTTCCCCGTAGACTTTTAATTTTTATTATTCAAAAGATAATAAATAAATCTTCATCTACTTTCTTTTTATGAAGTTACAATGAATTTTGATTCTACTGTTGCCTTTGGTAGGGAATTGCATGTTTTTTGATCTTTTTGCATAAAAAAGCAGGAGAAATTAATTTTTTTGGCTGAAATGAAAAGAATCCTAACCTGTTGAGGTTTAATAAATGTTTATATTTCATAAAAGTTTGAAATTCACTTGTGAGGCAATGTCTCAAGATATTTGTGATCTCTGCTACCAGACTTCTAGTTTGTAGGTGTTTCTAGTTGTGTCTAAGGCCTAGCATGGTATGTTTTGCCATGATATAATAAACCATATTAGCAAGAGATTTACCTTGCTCAGCAAGCTGAAGTTTCTATTTGGTAATGTGAAGATGTATTGTTGACATTTCCACGTTCTTCCTCACCCAAAGCAGGGAGGCATAGAAACGGTATGAACTTGGAATTAAAATACAGGGAATACTGTAATTTCAATGGATTTTATTTTCTTAGATTTGAATTGTTATGTGAATTTGTCAAAGATTACAAATTTTTTCCTAAACCAATTTGATAAGTATGTTAAGGAATATGGTCCTAAAACCTTATATGTAACACAAATCAGGCAGATTATAATAGTGTTTGTGACCACAGATGCTGGAGTGGGCAGTGTTAATAGAATATTGTGTGGTACTGTGTTGCTAATTTAAAAAATAACTTTTGTGGGAATGGAATAAGGAAAGAAAATAGAGCAATAAATTCTTTGTTTTTGCAATTTCGTCCCCTTTTAAATAAATACTGGTCAGGTTTATGTTTGAAGACAATAGAAAATGTGTATATATAGCTGTAAGGTATGCAGTTTGCAGTATTTATGACTGTAATACTAAGGTGTCACAACTGTAATTTCATGCCCCGGTGAGAAGAACAAGGTCACAGAGTACCTCAATTCTGCATCTGGTGATACAGACGACCATAAACAGAGCCTTTAACATATCAGCAGCTAAAATAATGCAGCATAATGAACAGCAGAATTGTTTTGTATTAAAGAGATGGCATCCATTTTGCTAGAATGTATTGGTTAGATTTAATACCTATTGTGAAATTATCTTTTTATGCCTTGGTGTTGAATCAAAGTCCAACTTGTTTTCATCTCTTGTTGTACTGCCCTCCTTGACACTTAGGTTTTTGCACTAATGTTTGGTAAAGTTTTGTATTTGTAGTTGTGGGATAAGAACCTTTTTTCAGTCAAAGGATGTGCTTCCTTGAAATTTTCTATCCTGAAGAGCTGTTGTTGCTCAGTCCTTGAGTATATTCAAGGCAGAACAGTCAACTTTTGAATACCAAGGGAAGTCAAGGGATGTGGGGATTGCATGGCAAGATTGAGTTCTCAACAGAATGACCATGTTGCAGTGGTGTGGAGGTAAAGAAGGCAAGTGGTATGTTGGCCTTCATTGTGAGAGGTTTCAAATACAGGAGCAGGGATGTATTGTTGTACAGGGCCTTGGTGAGACCACACCTGGAATATTTGTGTAGTTTTGGTCTCCTTTTCTGAGGAAGAACGCTTTTGCTCTTGAAGGAGTGCAGTAAAGGTTTATCAGGCTGATTCCGGGGATGGCGGGTCTGATGTATGAGAAGAGATTGACGAAGTTAGGATTGTTCTCCCTGAAGTTCACATGAATGAGGAGGCGGGATTTCTTAGAGATTAATTAAATTCTAACAGGACTGGACAAGGTAGATGCAGGGAGGATATTCCCAGTGATGAGTGTGTCCAGAACCAGAGGTCACAATATGAGGATTTGGGGTAGATGAATCAGGATGGAGATGAGGATACATTTCTTCACCCAAAGATTGGTAAGCCTCTGGAATTCATTACCCCAGGTACTAGTTGATGTTGAATGTGTTCAAGAAACAACTAGATATAGCACTTGGAGTGAATGGGATCAAAGGTTATGGGGAGAAAGCAGGATTCGGCTCTTGAGTTGGATGATTAGCCACAATCATGAAGAATGGTGGAGCAGAATTGAATGTTCTTCTATGTTTCTAAATCTGAAATTGAAAGTTAGTTTCAGTGGTAATGATGATGAAACTGTCATCACTTGCCATTTAAAAGAAACCGCTCATCTGGTTCACTAATGTCCTTTAGAGGAGAAAAACTGCTGTCCTTAACTGGTTTAAGCTACATGTGAGACCAGACCCACAGCAATGAGATTAGTTCTCAACGGCAGTGAGGGATGAGCAACAATTGCTGTTCTTGCCAGCAACATCTCATTCCATGGGTGAATAAAGATCAAATTGAGAGTTAGAGCAGGCTAAAAGAACTAAATAGCCTGCACTTGGTTCTATTTTCTTATGTTAAACATGTCAAAGTTATTTATAGAAAAGTATATCTGAAATTTTATTTAACACAAGCTTATTTTCAAATGCATTCACCTGCAGGGTCACCTTTTAGTAACACTGGGGATAAGCCTTCTAATTTAGGAAAATGTTCTTTTCACAGTTTTTTTTGGTTTGTGCTATTTTTGGAAATTGTGGTTTGATCATCAGCAATTCTGTATTTCCAACCTGCACTCTTTTAGACCTGTGGAATGATCCATATCTTTGAGATGTTAACTTTCATGGCCTTCTGAAGTGGTAACTTAATTATAACGTTGACTTGTAAAGCTTCTTACCAACTTTGTGTTTAAGCTCCCCTCTCCCTTCCCTCATATCTCATGACATTATTTTGTCAGAGCTCCTTCAGCTGTGCAAAGGGAATTGAGTAAACGTGTAAATTTGGTCTCAAACCACTGAAACAACAGGCAGAGTGTTCCTTGCTACAACATACTCGAAGAGCTTGCATTTATACAAGACTTTATCATGTCCTCAAAAGTACTTCATTTTGGCAACCATTTTATGCACAGATGGATCCCATTAGTGAAAAATGAAATAAATGACAATGTTTGGATGAAATCAGAAACTGCAGGAAAATGTGCATAGTATAAAATGGGTAACAGTCTATTCCTCACTTTGGTTTTTAATTACTTCAGTTTCTTAAGAATGCTCAAGTATGTCACAGTCTGCAAGCAGACTCTCTGAGCAAGGTTTAAATCCATTTTGTACAGGATCTGTGGTACTAAATTGTTCTGTTGAAGGAATCAGTTTAGAGTGATGCTCCCTAAATTCTACCTAATGGGTACTTTCACTTAGATAACCTTGTGTGTGAGATTTTCCATCAGTCTTTAGCTGGCCTACTATGTAGCATGCCTTGTGGAACAGATTTTCCCACATGGGGTGGAGCGGGAAGCCTGACCTTTTTGTTCTTGCCCTGCAGCAAGGGTTTCTTCTGTTGGCAGAGCTACAGTTGAGCTGCTTTTGGATTTGTTATGCACGTCAGACTACCCTGTTGAGTATCACCTTTATTTAAGGGAGTACTTTAACTAACAGGATAGTTAACGTGCAGTTGACTGAGGAAGGTACTTCAGGCAGTTATGCTTGGGGGAGGGTTGTGGGGTGTTGAGTTTTCAGTTGCATTTATTTTTCTTTTCAGTTAGCTCTAGGTGCAAGTGAGGATGCTGAAAACTCTACATTGAAAACCTAGCTGTAATATTTTTGTGTAACTTCCCTGTATCTTTTAATAGAATGTGAAATAGCTTGTACCTGCTTATGAAGGCCATGACACAGTTGACATCCCTCTCACCTCAAGACCTATAGCTTTTGTTCCAGAACTTCAACACAAAAATTAAAGCTGAGCAATACCGAAGGAGTGCTAAATTGTTGAAGATAGATGTAAAAGATCTCCTGGTACAATTTGGAAAAAAAGATGTTATCCCTTGTATTCTGTTCAATATTTATTGTTCTGTTAACATTCAAAAAAATAAGATTAATAGTCATCATTCAATTGCTGTTGTGGGATTTTGCTGTGCATAAAGTTGACAGCTGCACTTCCTACATGTCGAGATATACATTTCATAAAGTACTTCATTGACTGAAAATGCTTTAGAGTTTGGGTTACCAAAGATGCAATATAACTACAAGTCCTCCTTTCTCTCTTTAACTGCCAAATGTGACAAATGGTGTGAATGACTAACTACTAGATGCTTTTAAATTTGTGTATATATGTCCATTAGTTATATAATTATGTATTTCATACTTCTTAAAATAGAGCTGATGTCCCATGTTTTTTCTTGTGTAGTAACTGAAGACAGAATGTATACCCTATAAGGCTGTATATGGAATGTTTTTGAGGCCATTTTTAGTCACATTAAAAATTTGCTTACTTTGGAGATATTTTCTCATCAACCTCTTCAGAGTTGTTACTACATACCTCTGGAGCAAATGAGACTTGAACTTAGACCTCATGGCTCAGAGGTAGGGACATTGCTGCAGCGCTACAAGAGCTCCTTGCATGCTTTGGACACTTGAGTTTAAATTATCACTTGTCCAGATCATATATATTGCAAATTAAATTGTTTCTTGTACCTTTGTTGTGAAGTTGAAAGGGTAGTTTGGAGATGTTCATCAGGAGATACATTTGTAGCAATTCTCTTTTTTTTAAAGAATTGCTGTTGTTATTGCAGAAATCCACCATTTAATTCTTATGCTTTATATAATAAGACCAGAATGATCTGGTTGAATCATGTTGTTTAAAACTTGAACTGAACTTCAAATCTCGATTCAATCCATCATCAGTACTGGCTATTTCCATTTCGTGATAGTGTGTCTGCACCTCCTATTTATCTTTAACTGTGCCTCAATCTTTAAACATCCACCCCACAATTCCTTCAACATGCTTTCAGGAGTTTTGACTCAGAAAGGGTGCTAGAGAATTGCAAGTTGGCATTGAGACTGTCCTAGCTAAATTTGATTTTGAAGAGGAGGAATGTCATTTTGAAAACTTGAAGCGAACATCCAAAACAGAGTTTCTGAAATTATCCCGAAATGGAGGGGGAGAACCACTATCCAGTTATCAATATTAGTATCTTCGGTGGTGTATCATTTTGGAGGCTTTACATCTGGAAATTATAGTAGCTTGTTCAGTTCCGGTTAACGCTGCCTGAAAGGTGGATTTTGTCATATCTATTTAAATGAATTGTAAAGTGAAATGAGAAAGTCAATTTTCTTAGTGGTGCAGTGCCTTAGTGCTTCAGGTTGAAGTTTTAATGGATGCTATTGAGTGAATTTGTGAGAGTTAAGTGTTTATAGTGCATTATAAATATTTTCAGAATAAATAGGCGATACATGATAGGTAGCAATGGGATACAGAGTTTATACCACAAAGACCAGCAAAGAGCAAAGACCCTATTAGCTTAAGAGTGATGAAGTTCATGCCCATTATTTCTACCTTAATGTAAGTGCTTAATGGCTATACTAAATACTAGCCTACCTCAGTTATTTCAAGGACCTGCTATCATGAATACTATGTCAAACACCGATAAATACAACTTTTTATTGTAAATAAAAAAATTTCCTTTTGATGTTTGACTTCCTGGTATCTCTATTGGCCATTAGGAATAATGACCAGGAGCTAATTCAAGACACCTGGGAATCATGGAATGAATTTTTTCTGAGTGCCATGTACCTCTGTAAACAGCTGATGGTCAGGCAGCCTCCAGGCAGGGGGCTGACAGAAGTTAGTTTTGTCAGATGGATTTTTTTTAAAGTCAATATAACATAAGCCATACCATGCTGAGATGGGACTTGAACCCAGACTTTCTGGCCCAGAGGTAGGTAGACTGCCATTGTGCAACAAGAGCTCTTAGAGTTAGGTAGATACCAATTTCCTGTTAATTAAGTGTTTAAGTGTATTCAAGTGGAGGACATTAACTGGGAGCTCACATCTGCTTCTAGACATAGAATTACACCGACTGTAGGGGTTTCTTTTGGATGTGCATGTTTACAATGCAGCTTATGAACAGTGTGTGAAGACTAGGCTCAAGGGCTGTCCTTTACTGCTGGCTATCTGAAATGAGACAGTGCAACCCCGATGCCTGCAGAGGGAGGGCAGCCAGAATAGCAGTGGCCCAAACTGTGCATGTGCAACTTGCAAGTGCGATCCACCGTTCCTGACTCCATAGAACAAAAAGGAAATGTACCTTTTAGGTCATACACAATGGATACCGTACCCTGTTCAGTCTGAAATTGGTACTCTGGGCCTTCCGTAAATTTAATTTTAAATGGTTCTGTTGCTTGACTTGAGCTGCAGCGGTGTTCAACAACAACAGTTTTGAAAAGCAGCAACAAATTCAGGATTTGGGTATAGGTTATCACTGAGAATTTTGGAGGGTAACTGCCCTGTTTCGACTGGAGGGTCTGTAAAATCCTCCTTTTTAGAGACTTTATTAGTAGAGCTTTAGCAGAATTTGGAAAAAATAAATCCACTTACTAATCCACATTGTAACACATGCCAATAAACTCATGTGAATAGGTGAAAAGGCTAAGGATGGGGAATGGTGTGTATCAGTCTTGTACCATCCCCTCCCTTTAATAAATCCATTTCAATGTTAGTAAGTATGGGCTGGTCAATAAAAGCAGATTTTTTTTAAAACCCCTTTGCTGTCACTTGGGAAACTGGAGGCATTTGATCAAGGTCTCACCAATTGGTGAGAAATTAAACATTTGTTAGTTAGATTTCGTGAAGTCAATGGAGGAATTCTTGAGAGCGTCTGATCTGACTTCCTGACTCACAATCAGTAACAGAGCAAAGGGCTCTCCTTTGCTTCTTAATCTGTAGTAATTCCCAAAATGCTACCTAAGAAGCAAAGGAGAGCCCTTTGCTCTGTTACTGATTGTGAGTCAGGAAGTCAGATCAGACGCTCTCAAGAATTCCTCCATTGACTTCACGAAATCTAACTAACAAATGTTTAATTTCTCACCAATTGGTGAGACCTTGATCAAATGCCTCCAGTTTCCCAAGTGACAGCAAAGGGGTTTTAAAAAAAATCTGCTTTTATTGACCAGCCCATACTTACTAACATTGAAATGGATTTATTAAAGGGAGGGGATGGTACAAGACTGATACACACCATTCCCCATCCTTAGCCTTTTCACCTATTCACATGAGTTTATTGGCATGTGTTACAATGTGGATTAGTAAGTGGATTTATTTTTTCCAAATTCTGCTAAAGCTCTACTAATAAAGTCTCTAAAAAGGAGGATTTTACAGACCCTCCAGTCGAAACAGGGCAGTTACCCTCCAAAATTCTCAGTGATAACCTATACCCAAATGCCAATAAACTCATGTGAATAGGTGAAAAGGCTAAGGATGGGGAATGGTGTGTATCAGTCTTGTACCATCCCCTCCCTTTAATAAATCCATTTCAATGTTAGTAAGTATGGGCTGGTCAATAAAAGCAGATTTTTTTAAAAACCCCTTTGCTGTCACTTGGGAAACTGGAGGCATTTGATCAAGGTCTCACCAATTGGTGAGAAATTAAACATTTGTTAGTTAGATTTCGTGAAGTCAATGGAGGAATTCTTGAGAGCGTCTGATCTGACTTCCTGACTCACAATCAGTAACAGAGCAAAGGGCTCTCCTTTGCTTCTTAATCTGTAGTAATTCCCAAAATGCTACCTAGATTTTATCTGTCCATGTTTTGTTAAAATAAAACACAACCCTGTTGTTTGCAATGTATTTTCTCTGCCCTAGCACTGTCATATTTGGTTGCCATTAGCATGTCAGCATAATGATGAATATTCCTATCAACTGTTGTTCTGCTCTTTTATTTCCAAGGGAAGTGGGTGGCAAAATCTAAATAGTAATGGTCAAATACAAGACAACAAAGAGTGTAGCCTGCCTGATGAAGATTCTAGGCCCGAAACGTCAGCTTTTGTGCCCCTGAGATGCTGCTTGGCCTGCTGTGTCCATCCAGCTTCACACTTTGTTGTCTTGGATTCTCCAGCATCTGCAGTTCCCATTATCTCTGACTACTAACGGTCAAATGCTGGGCAAGTAAATGTTTATTGACATGAATACCTAAAAAGAGTGTGGGGGGCTGTAGAGTCATTCATTCTTTCTGAGGAAGTGAGAAAGGAAAATAATTTCAATGTACTGGTTCAACACACGTTTAGATCTCTTCGCAGATACAAATAAGGACTGTTGTAGTGTTCTAAGGAAGTTTGAAAGGTTTGCACAGGTTCTGTAGTTTAAGTTAGAGTATCTAGACCTGCATTTGTTTGCTGATTCTTGTCTTTCAAGTTGTGAGTACATAGCTTGGCTTTGGCAGTCAGTGGTGAAAGTAGGAGTACTTGTTGTTGATCTCAAAGAGAGTTGTGCGGCGACTAGCTGATCGCAACTTCGGGATCACCATCTTCATTTCTGCATGCAATAAACCCAGAAATAATCAGTGTGGTAACAGTGGTGAATACTGATAGTTCATGTGAAACCCCTGCAAATTCTGAACATAGCGTTGGATATCTAAAATTAGAAAGATTATAATGAACCATCCATTGCTTTTTGATTTTTGCAGGAGTTGAGCAATTTACCTAATGGAACTTTCAATTTTAATATGTCATCGAAGTACAGACTAATAAAGCATATGTAAAATATTCTCTTTCAATAAGTGCTAGAAATGTATTTGAGTTGTTATTGGATAATGAAAGTGTAAAGAATGTTTTTATCTAGTTCTAGTAAGCTTATCAATTCTGCATTAATATATATGAAGTAGTAATTTAAAATGAACGTGTTTAAAAATATTTGGAACGTGAGCATTCAGAGTTTTGACAAACTTTATTGGATCGTAAGGAGGGAGTTTTCAATCCACCAAATGGGATTTTCAGCTAGTCTTATTTCTTGCTTTCTGATCTCTTATTTTCCTGAGTGGTTTTCCCCTGGGTTTATGTTGTCATATAACAGTGTCATACGGGGTTTCTGTTTTGATAAGTTTGTGCTAAATAAGATATGGGTAAATTATAATTCAATATATTCCTTCAGATCCTGTTGCGCATAGCTATATTGTAATGTGAATACCATTATTTCCCAGTAATCGTTATGACTATCAGTCTCTGCATTCATAATGGTTATGCCACAATTGCTGTTTCTTCAGTATGGATGTTCATCATGGATCACAGGGCATGCTGACTATTGTTGATCAGTACTGTGGCAGACACTGAGAAACTTGAACCAAGGGAGGAAAGGGACAAAACCACTTCAATCTGTAAATTGCATAAAATAAAGTCTAATGCTTTTAAGGCAGTGATACTATCTCGAAGTTCTGAGAAATATTCGATTTCTGAAAATAATTATAATGGGTTATTTCTGTTCTCATGTATAGTGCTAGCTCTATATATATATTATAAATTCCTATCACAGCTGTTGTGGTTTCTGCAGTCATTGATGAGACTGCAGTCCTATAATCACTCCAAGGTATCTATTATTTCTGTTAAAGGATTTGGGAACATTCTGATTTATTCCAATAATCTTATATTCATTTTAATTCTGCACTTTATTTATGCAAATTGCCAGTTGAGGTTGAGATGAGATATGTGAAATACAATGTGCTATGTTTTTATTAATGCTGTGCTGACTGAGATGACATGGTCTGTAAAACTCCTGTGTTTTGGGCTGTCAACTCAGAGACCTGGGGCCTAATTTTTATCACAGGGGCTCGGTGGGGAACTTTGCAGCTGCAATACCTGTCAGGGCTGAGTACTATTTGTTTTGCCCTTTTTTCGTGGCATGTATGCTTTCTACATCAAACCACAGTCAAGGAGCAGAAAGGAGGGATGGAAGGATGAGAGCCCACTTGGTAGATTTGAATGTGTGGGGAACATCAAAAAGGTCAGGAGCAGTGCTTCATTTAAGCTGTGCAGGTGTGCAGCCATGTAGTAACTGGGAATGTGCTGTGCAGGAAACAAGTGATGCACAAGTCGTTATTCTTGATAGTGTGCTTGCATCAATCATAGCATGCGGCGCAACAGACTGTGGCACGCACACATCTGGCTGTGCGTCCAGTGAAGAGAAATTGGAGGGATCAGTTAGGTTGTGAGCTGAATATCTGGGGAAGGTTGGAATAGTTGAATTAGGGTGCTCAATTGCAAGTAGTGGGTGAGGCAGGTAAACTGTTCCAGCAGATGAGTGCAACATCTACAGCAAGGAAGTCCTCACCTGCCTTTACCAGTCTGATTTCCTGGAACCAGCTAGCATTAACAATTTTTTTTAAAATGGCTAATTCTGAGGCACACAGCCTCCTATGACCCAACCACATAAACTGGCAAGCAGTGTTTCTCCAGCTCTTTTAAAATTGGAAATGAACAGGTTGAATTTTATGTCTTTAACATTTTTACATCCCCTTTTGATGTTGTCCCTCAGGTTGATGTGCTCTACATGGTGAATCTGCGAGGCGTAGCCCTGTTATTCTGGGTGCAACTGAAATATAGGTTGGGGAGGGATCCATTCTTTCAGCTATTTGATTTCCTGCTGCTTGCTTCTATTCATCTCAAAGAATGAAATGATACAAATAATTTAAAATGATTGGAAGCACATATGGAACAAATTACAACATAGAACATAGAACATTACAGCACAGTACAGGCCCTTCAGCCTTCGATGTTGTGCCGACCTGTCATACCAATCTCAAGCCCATCTAACCTACACTATTCCATGTACGTCCATATGCTTGTCCAATGACGACTTAAATGTACCCAAAGTTGGTGAATCTACTACCGTTGCAGGCAAAGCGTTCCATTCCCCTACTACTCTCTGAGTAAAGAAACTACCTCTAACATCTGTCCTATATCTTTCACCCCTCAATTTAAAGCTATGCCCCCTCATGCTCGCCGTCACCATCCAAGGAAAAAGGCTCTCCCTATCCACCCTATCTAACCCTCTGATTATTTTATATGTTTCAATTAAGTCACCTCTCAACCTTCTTCTCACTAATGAAAACAGCCTCAAGACCCTCAGCCTTCCCTCGTAAGACCTTCCCTCCATACCAGGCAACATCCTAGTAAATCTCCTCTGCACCCTTTCCAAAGCATCCAGATCGTTCTTATAATGCAGTGACCAGAACTGTACACAATACTCCAAGTGCGGCCGCACCAGAGTTTTGTACAGCTGCAGCATAACCTCTTGGTTCCAGAACTCGATCCCTCTATTAATAAAAGCTAAAACACTGTATGCCTTCTTAACAGCCTTGTCAACCTGGGTGGCAACTTTCAAGGATCTGTGTACATGGACACCGAGATCTCTCTGCACATCTACACTGCTAAGAATCTTACCATTAGCCCTGTACTTTGCCTTCCGGTTATTCCTACCAAAGTGCATCACCTCACACTTGTCTGCACTAACTCCATTTGCCACTCTCAGCCCAGCTCTGCAGCTTATCTACGTCTCTCTGCAACCTACAGCATCCTTCGTCACTATCCACAACTCCACTGACCTTAGTGTCGTCTGCAAATTTACTAACCCATCCTTCTACGCCCTCATCCAGGTCATTTATAAAAATGACAAAGAGCAGTAGACCCAACACCGACCCTTGCGGTACACCACTAGTAACAGGTCTCCAGGATGAACATTTCCCATCAACTACCACCCTCTGTCTTCTTTCAGCAAGCCAATTTCCGACCCAAACTGCTAAATCTCCCACAATTCCATTCCTCCGCATTTTGTACAATAGCCTATGGTGGGGACCCTTATCGAACGCCTTGCTGAAATCCATATACGCCACATCAACCGGTTTACTCTCATCTACCTGTTTGGTCACTTTCTCAAAGAATTAGCTGGAATATCAAAATGAATATTTAATGATTAAAATGTTTTAGTATTTGAATGCCCAAAAGAGGTTGGATTTTCAAAACATTGAAAACTTTTCCAACTTCTCACTTTAATAATATGGTGAAAAACGTAATGATGTCTAGTTGTATGTCATTTAAATCAAAGATTACAGAACCGCTTTTTGTTTGATGAGAATCCCGCATGTCTCAATAATTCATTGCATTGGCATTCAAATGGATATATCTTGCGATGAGCAATGTTGATTTGCAAAAAATAATTTGGACAATATTTTTGTTCCTGTTTATCCTTTTGTGTGCACTATCAGTTTTTAACCTTAACCATACACCAATTTATTATCTTTTTAAGACTCTTAAATTTTTCTTTACCTAGGTCTAACAGACGAAGAAGTTGAGATAGCTCTACAGCAGTCGAACACTGCTACCGACGAAGTATTTGCGCCTGTCTCCCAACAGCACTTGGTGCAACCATCACAACTGGCTGTGCCAAACAGTACGTATTCTCAGATAGATTGATGGTCAAACTGGTCTACTGTGGGAATGAGTGGAGCAGGCAATTGTCCAGTCTGAATATAGGATTAGATGTGATTTTGTTATGGTCTACATTTTAAAATCCAGGCTCTGTTTCAATGTGTGATATCTGACAAACAAATTTAATTTTAACAGCTTATATTTACATAATGATGGGTGACTGTGATACAGACAAAAATAGAATAAATTGAAGAAATCACCAGGTATTTTGTAGAGAAAAACTTGTTCTGGAAGACATTGATCAACACTCACCATGAGCATCATCACTAGTATTACATAGTATGAGTATTCAGATTGGAAATTCAAGAACTGTTTCAGCGCTATGTGAAAGCTGAAATCTTTGATGTTCAGGTAAACTGAAATTTTCTTCACCTGCCAACAGTTTGTGTCTGCTGGACAGCATTGGCTTCAAGTTAAGTGTTGATTTTAAAATTATCACCCTTGTTTTCAGATCCTTTCCTAATTTGCCTCTCCCTACTACTGTAGTCTCCTCCAGCATTACAACTATCCAAGGTATTGCACTCCTCCAGTTCTGGGCTCTTTTCTCCTGCCCCCAACCCCTCCTCACCAATTTAGTCATTTGTGGACATGTTTTCAGCTGCCTAGGCCTGGAATTTCCTTCTGACATCTCTCTGCCTTCTGACCCCTTTTCTCTTCCTTTAAGATACTCTTTGACCAAGCTTTTGGTCATTTGTCTGAACATCCAGTTGTGTTCAGTAATGTTACTGTGAAGTGCCTGGAAATGTTTTTATTAGCTTAAAGAGATTATGTAAATACAAGTTGTTACTCATGTATATGTAAGGTATAAAATCAATGGCATTAGGAATAGTGTGTTTTACAGTTTCATTGCAAAGGTTTCTCACATTGAGATCTGACACACTGCACTTGGCACAAAACCTGAACTGTAAGAAACTAAAGTAAATACTTCAGCTTTTCTTATTCTGTCTCCTCACTTCTCTTGATTCATTCCATTTCCACCTTCTGTGTTTAATTTTATTTCAGGATAAGGATGGCACTGTGGCTCAGTTGTTAGTGATGCTGTCTCACGGTGCCAGGGACCTGGGTTTGAGTCCAGCTTTGGGCAACTGTCAGTGTGGAGTTTACACATTCTCCCCATGTCTGTGTGGGTTTCCTCCCGGGTGCTCTCGTTTCTTCCCACAGTCCAAAGATGTGCACTTTAGATGGATTGGCAAAAAACGCTAAACGTTGTCCTGTAATGTCCAGGGATGTGCAGGCTAGGTGGATTAGCCATGGTTAAAACCCTGAGCAGGATTATGGGGATTTGGTCTGGGATGACCTTCAAAGGGCCAATTCAGACTCAATGGGCCGAATGGCCTCTTTCTGCATGGTAGGAATTCCGTAATCCCAATAATTTCTATTGTGTAATTTTTTTGTTAAACTTCCAAACATCGCGGTTTGCACTGCATCCTGGATCTCACTGTCTGATTTAGCAGGTGCACAACATAAAAGAAAAGTCTGACATGGATTGGAAGAAATGTCTGCATTTGTACCCAGCCTATTCCAACCTATGCTGGCGTGGTCACCCTTGGATTATGGCAAGTCAGGTTTAGTTAATACTTCTGAGGCAATGAGAGTGAATGCACTGCCCATTGAAAGAATTTATCTTGTTGGCAGCTGAATTCATTGACAGACTTATATAAAGTATGCAAGACCAAAACAGGTCATTGGTGCAATTAAAGAACATAGAACGGTACAGGCCTTTCAGCCGACGATGTTGTGCCAACCTATTATCCTACTGTAAGCTCAAACTACCCTGCATACCCTACATTGTAATAAAATAATTAGCCTATCCCTCCACTCAAGCTCCCTCATCATTCTCTAGCCAGCTCAATTAACATAGCCCTCTGTTTCCTTTTTTACTAGTTTCCCCTTTAATGTATTTGAACTGCTGTCTGAGCAACTCCTTTGTATTCTTTAAATTTAATCATTATTTGTATAACAGGATATTTATCATATATGTCTTGATAATCCTTTTAACGTCTACTATATTCTGTTTTCAACAAGTAAAAGCACCCAGAATGCTAAATCGTAACTACATAGAAAACACTGCAACAGTTCAGATTTTTTTGCGCCTGATAAGATTTTTTTGGATCTGAGACATTCATTTGGCAACCTACAAAAAATTATTTAACAGATGTTCCACTGCAATGGAACAACAAATGTTATTCAGAGGTTTGTATTACTGCAGCTGCTGTATAAACTCATCTTGGGATTGAGTACTGTACCAGACCAAATAGGACTGAAAACTGAAACGGTTTTCAGTTGCTCTGACTTAATCCAAACTGTCAAACGCTTTGGTCCACCTCTTTCTATTAAGGCCAAAGTGCTGTACAGTTGTCTTATGGTTTAATTCTTCAGATGTACGGTTAAGAACTGCTAGTACCACTCATGATAAAACTACTAAAACTTTGTATATGAATGTTAAATTTGTGTCCATAGCTGTCAGAAGCATTTAATATTGACAAAGCCGTCCTGCACTACACTTTTATACCAACAAAATATAGAATAAGATATAGCATCCCTTTCTGACTGTTTGTATGAAAAGATCATCTCAAGTTTCAACTGCTTCAAACTGGGTTATCATTTACTCCTTAATCATCCATTTAGCAATGTAAGTGAGTGGGAAAAATGGCTGTTAACAAAATTCTGATTATTGTAACCATCATGTATCATTCTCATTGCAGTTTTTTTTATTGATTTGTATATTCACATAAGATGAGATAGAAATCCTTTGTTAATTCTGCATTTACGTCAAAGGCTTTGTTTACCCTGGCTATGCCACCAGTCTTCTCTAACACTTTATTTAGGAGCACCCAGATGTGCGTACACCCACACCAGATGTTTTACAGAAGTCTCCAATCATCTTTTTCGTGTGTGATATTAATTCTTCCAAAGTCAAAAGGCAGCATGGTCTTTTTCATCATTGGCTAAATCTGATAAGTATGCATGACACCTTAATGAACTTTTGCCCCACTGACATCTTGATAAATTTTAGCTCATGGTGCTTTATGAATTCTCATTCTTTTCATTGTTTAAACTGTGCATACGACTAGAAATTTCCTCTATTCCTTGAGGGAGGGAAAACCATCTCTGTAGGCATGCGTTTAGATTTTCACAGTAGCGGAGTTTCCCTCAGTTCAGCTGATTTTCAGCATTATTTGAAGAGGATTACATTGAATATACAACACAACAGCAGGCCATTCAACCCAACCCCTCTGTGCTGGTGTTTATTTTCTACTCATCCTTCTATTGCTTCTCATGTAAATACTGTATAATTACCAGCTATTCCCTTTTCTCTCGTTTGCTTGCCTAACTTTCCTTCGATTGCTGATGCTAGTGATTTCCACATTCGTATCATTCTTTTGGTGAAAAATGTCTCTTCTGAATTCTCTGTTGGATTTCTTGCTGACCATCTCATTTTGATGGCTTCCAGTCGTGCTGTTCCCACAAGAGGGAACATTCTGCTAAAATCTTTCATAATTTTAAAGACATCTATTAGGCTACTCAGCAGCTTTCTTTCTTCAAGTGAAAAGAGATCCGGATACTTGTTTGTGTCAGCTGCTGCTTCAGAGTTTGGGAGAGATGTGTTTGTTGTATTGCTGATGATTAGTTCATTAATCTGGTGTCTTCAATTTTAGCAAATCAAGCCTGATCAAGGGCTCACAGAGATTAAAACATTGTCGGCGTAGGAGCTGCAGAGATTCAAGAAGGCAGCTCAACACCATCTGAGGGGCAGTTAAGGATGAGCTGTAAATGGTGGCCTTGCCAGCAAAACTCACATCCTGAGATTAAACATGTATATCTGAATTAATCCTTAACCCTCTGGACAGAAACCATGACCACCAGAATGTCAAGGATGTTGGCCCAGCCCACTGCAAAATAGAATTATTTGTTTAGAACAAGTTCAGAACTCCACAGCTCTGAGAAAGCCTACAAGAATTTTTGAGATATGACTTAATAGGAGATACAGAGCCCCAGTGGAAGTGTTGTCAAAATCATTGGCAAAGGTGCAGTGCTCACAAAAGTGGCCTTCCAGTCTGATGTTCATTGATTATATGCTCAGCATGTTATTGAAATACTGGCTAAGTAAATAACAGGCCAGAAACTGGGAGATGACTTTGTCTCCGTTGTGTAACTCAATTTCGGTAAAGGCAGGCTAACCAATCTTTAGAACATGTACAATAGTCTTGGACGAGGAATACAACATGGTAATGGCACTGAGCTTCAATACTAACATGTGTCCAATATACTCAAGGTTCACACATGGGCAAGAGTCATCATTAAGGAGCCTTATTAAAGGTACCTTCAATTTTTATGTTATAGAAATGTTGCTCGTGTTAAAAAAAAATTCTCTCCTAACCCATGAAAGATTTCCAAGCAGACATCAACCTAATTTTGACATCAACCTAATTCCAAGACTGAATGTTAGAAAGATCTCGCTAATGCACTGGAGGCTAGTGTACCAGCTGTAAAAAAATCAATCAATTGCAGGAAGTCAATAAATGGAAAGTTTCTATTTCTCAGCATTGGAAAATGGCATGAAGAAAGTCATCAGGCCTCCTTCAGAAACATGAGCCACGACTGCATTTTTTTAAAAAGGGTATAAAGCAAATGGTTATACTCCAATCTGTCTGATATCAGTAGTGGGCAATTTATTTAAATGAACTGTAAGAGACAAGAATAAACTGTCACTTAGAAAGGCAAGGATTCATCAGGCTAGTCAGTTTTATTAAGAAAATGTTATTTCTTAACTTAATGTCCTGCTGGAACTGTATAAAGTTTTATTTAGACCACAGCTGAAAACTTGTGTACAGTTGTCATTGGGTTAGAGAAAGAACATTATTGATATTGTTGCAATTCAAGCTGAAATGAATTTCAAAGCCTTACACTAGTACAGTGGAGACTTACAAGAATGTTACCAAAGTTTGAGAATTGCAACTATGAGGACAAAATGTTTTGCTTTTTTTTCATAAGAAGGGTCCCGACCCGAAACGTCAACTTTCCTGCTCCTCTGATGCCTGGCCTGCTGTGTTTCGCCAGCTCCACACTGTGTAATCTCTGACTGCAGCATCTGCAATCCTTGCTATCTCTGTATTTTGGGGACTGTTTTTTTTTGTACAGTTCAATAATTTCACAGGGCATTATTTTGCTTTTATAATGTATTTAGCAGTGACTATGCTGGTTCCTTTGGCTTCTGAGTCATCTGCCTGAAATACCATGTGATGCATGTTTTAAAGCATTACTGTCCCAATCTTCTTGGGTAGATGTGTTTCAGTGTTGTAGAACTCAACGTTCTAAAAATACATAATTGCAAAGACCTGCCTCCAGCATTTAGCCCGAGTAATGTATTTCCTTATTTGTATGCAGAGGTTGAATATTTACTTGAATGAGCTTTTATTCTTGAAATAAAGTTCAACTGTACTTAAGTTTTTTTTAATAGAATCCCTACAGTATGAAAACAGGCCCTTCGGCCCAACAAGCCCGCACCGACGCTCAGAGCAGCCCACCCTGACACATTGCCCAATAACCCGCCTAATCTACACATCCGTGAACTCTGGGCAATTTAGCATGGCCAATCCACCTAGCCTGCACGTCTTTGGACTGTGGGAGGAAACTGGAGCACCCGGAGGAAATCCACACAGATACAGGGAACATGCAAACTTCACACAGTCACCCAAGGCTGGAATCGAAACACGGTCTGGCACTGTGAGGTTGCAGAGCTAACCACTGTGCCGCCATCCCACCACAAATCTGCTGATGTGTTGAATCTAGTCTGCCTTTAGAATACAATCTGCCGTCCATAATTCAAAGTCAAATTTTGTTCTTTCAAATTTAAATTATTCCTGTCAATTGACGTGATAAGTAATCCAGCTGAAAGAAAATTCAAAAATAAAGAAAATAATTATCACATCATTTGAATTTTAAAAGAAACTTAAATCAGATGGAGCAGCCTCGTGAACTGAGTAAACTCGGATATTGATTTCTGAACATGCAAATAGAGAGTAGAAGCTGCCCTAGACTGCTAAGTTATTCCTAGCTAACTCTTGCTCTGTCTCACTCGTGTGGTTAGAAGTATTTTAATGCAATGCTTTTGAAGTTTACGAACATGTTTAACTGTACTCTGTGGTTTAATCAATATCCAACAATATTTATACTAAAATTGGAAAGGAATACTTTGACAATCTCAATTATCCCATTCTATTGCATTGCATGTATAGACAAAGAACTGGGGACTTGCTCATAATGATGCTGAGTGTTAAAATGACTGCAGGAAAAATAGCCTAAAATACGTGTAAAAATTTAAACAATAGTACACCTGGGAGATTCTGCCTCTGACCGAATATTTGTTTGTATGTAGATTTGCCTTAAAAGAGTGAACAAAACTCCAATTAAGTAGTTTTGGGATTAATTCATTTTGGGGTAAAGCCAAAGATTATTTGATTTATCTAATCTGTTGAAACACTGAAATCAGTGTCTGGTTTGTCAACTGCTGACGATCATGTGAGATGTTTTTCTCAACTGTCTCTTCTTTTTGGCACACACTCCTGACATAAAGTGGGTTTAAGTGATCGTGTACACAAACATTATATGAACACTGGAGAGTGCAGCTCATAAATGCGACCTTAAATAGTTCTCAAAGACAGAATTGCTGTCAGAATGCTGCTTTGTGTCTGAATATCCAGGTACAGTGTGCCAAATAGGCAGCCTCAGGACTGAGTCATTGCTGCATTTAGGATTGTGCTAGTTTTCAGTGGATAGACATTGGAACTTCAGTTCAGTTAACACGATATCATGAAATCAAGGGAATAAGTCTTAATTTTAAAATTTGAGAAAATTAACGCATGATGGTAAAAAGGAATTATATGATAAAGTAAGCAAGGCTGAGTCATGGGCTATGCTGTACTCAAAGTATGTACATGTTAGTGAAGCTACCGTAGAGCCACAGCTTCTTGGATGTGTAGAAGAGTGACTGAATCAGCTATTGAATTTCAAGCACAATGCAGGGAATAGGTCTCATCAATTCATCTGGGCCAGTTGGACCAAGCCAAGTCAGATGAGGTCAAGGGTTACTGGGAGTGAGTGGAAGGATCAGAGTGAAAGTCAGCCAACTAGTCTGGTGCCAAAGCTCCACTAACTGAAATATTCTGGTATGTGATTTAACTCATTTAACAATGATTACATTGATACATGGCAGCTTATAAAATATTCAGGTTTTCAGCAGCCAGATTTGTTTCACGGCACCTGTATCATACATTTTGAATACAAAAAGATCAAAATGCTCAAGTCATTTGTGGCAAACTGTTATTCTTTAATAAAAGGAAGAAATTTAGTTTTCACTGATTTGAATGACATCTCATTCAATCTTGAAGTCATACTCCACCTGTACCTTATCCATGCATTTATATCTATCTATAAGCCACCACGCCCCCCCAAACCTTCTGCTGGGACTCTGTTCCTTGAGGTTTTATAACTTCTGATCGTACCTTATAACTTGGACAATTTTTGTTCTTTTCTGTGCCTTCCCCAATGTGTGTAAGTCTTTTTTAACATTCTACCATCGTAGAAACTGCAAACTGGATGGGCACTGTCTAATGGATTACAAAGCATTACTCTAAATCTCTAAACCTGCATTCTTCTATTCCAACCTTACTTATGAACAATCTGTTGACTAATTTAACTGCCTTGCCAGGTTGTTTAGATATTGGCAGTAATACACTTATTTCCACTCCCAGGTTTCTTTCAGAATTTCACTGCGTTAATTCCATTCATTGTCTACTTCTGCCACACACTTTTCCTCTCAATATGTAATACTTTACATTCATTATTGAGTCTCATTAGCTATTTGTCTGACCATTTGCATAACCGAAAAGCTTCCACAAATGATTAACTGTATTCGCCGCTCTACTGCTCTTTCTATTTTAGTGTCTTCTACAAATTTGACAAGCTTAAAATTGATTTGGCATCATTTGTTTATGTAGATTAGAAGCAATGGAGCTTCAGGCACCTCTGATAGTCTACTGCCCCCTACTCTCCCCAGCCCCCAATTCTCAACTGATATTTAAACACTCTCTGGTACTGTATTTCCTACATTAGACCTTTTCTGCTTGCCTAATTTTACTGACAAGAGCATGGCCTAGAAGTGTAGCATTTTGCTGTTCTCTGAATGACGTGTAAATTTATAAGGGTGTTCAACTTATTTTTCTCAGACTAGGATCTTCAGAAGTTCTGGAGGATCACTGGACTCATTGTTAACTGTACTTTCTTTCCACAGATGCCAGACCTGCTGAGTTTCTTCAGTAACTTCTATTTTTGTTTCAGATTCCCAGCATCAGCAGTCCTTTGTTTTATTTTAGTTACTTTATGAAACATCCCTTTGTTTTGGGATAAATGTGGTGGCCAGTTTTGTCTTCAATGGGTTAATGAGATTAATTTAATCTTTTTGTGTGGCAATCTGATAAGGCTGAGGAACCTAGTTATTGAGTATATTCAAGAAAGGGATAATCTTTTAGGTTTAAAGGCATCTAGGGTTATTGGAGAGAAAGCAACAATATGGTACAGAGATAGAGGATCAGCCATGATCATTCTTGAATGGCAGAGCAGGCTGAAAGGGCATAATGGCCTGCTTCTGCTCTAGTTTCTATGTGATGATTAGAATTGAGGGGACAATGTTAGCTAACCATCCCTGTGTAACTTCAGAAAAAAACCGTGGAATTTTTGCATGAACTTGAACGTGGTTTAATATTTTCTATCATAATTATATGCTTAACTCAGGGAGTGGAACCCACAAGCTTCTAGCTCTGAGGCAAGGGTGCTACAAATTGAACCAAACTGCATCACAATATGAATATTTATTTGCACAGTTGTAGAAATTAACGTATCTAGCCCAGACAGATTCTGCTATTCCAGCTGGAACATGTTTGAGATTACAGTACCTGGACATTTTTTTAAGTAAAAGTTTCCCCATCCATTTCAGATAGTTAAAATTATTTGGTTAAAAACGCATGAATTATTTCCATACCAATTTACTAAATGACTCAGTTTCGGTGTCTCAATTCAGCAAAAATCTATTATTTTGACTCATTATCTACAGCTATTAATTGTCATTCTTCCAATTGCACCTCCCGTCTGACAGCAAATAACATGTTTAACTCTGTCGACAGCAATGTTTATTTAAGTCCTGTATTTTTAATGCTGACTGTCTCTTACAGCTGTGCAAAAGTGACTTTTCTGAAAGTTTTACAGTGGGTTAACTCTTTCACCTCCTGGGAAAATTGAATCTCGCCCTTACTGATGGCCTCAGGTTGCAGCATTTGGAAAGAAATACGTATTTATGATTTTTTTTCTCCTGCAGTTATGGCCTACTTCCCTACAGTTTGGCCCATCTTGATCATTTAATTCAGAAGATCCATGAACTGGTATGGTAAATGTGGAAATTTATGTGAGGATAGTCCTCATACCCAATTATATTGCTGACCTATTTCTGCTGCTGCTATATTTTTGCCACTTATCCTATGGGCAGATTTGTTCCAAGGCACTGACATATCTCCATATTAACTTGGTTTGTCTAAAGCTGGGGTCATGTATTTCAGTTTGCTGCTAGCAACACACAGTGCTTGAAGGCAGTGTTAGTGTGTCTTCTTAACATTGCTGATGTTGGAGATAACGTACTAAAGTGATTGGCTCTGACTTTAGTGTTTGGATGTGCTAACTGGGCAATAATTGGTAGATTGATGAGATTTAAGGATGGAGGAACAAAAGAAACAGGAGCAGAGTAGGCTGCACAACCCCTTCAGCCTTTTGCCCACAATAACTAATATTCTTCTGTGACCACTTTTCCCACCTGCTCCCCATAACTAAACTCGATGATGGGATACCCATAAGCTTCTGTGTGAAGAAATTTCTCCACAGCTCAGTCTTAAATGATTAAGCTCTTAATTCAGAGGCCCTGCCTCTGTGTTCTGAATTCCTTGGGCTGAAATGCAACCTCTCAAGTATCTACACTGTCAAGCCCCTTCTGAATGTTATACGTTTGAATGAGATCACCTAATTTTAGATCTGAAATTCACCATAATAACCTTAGTTGGGCGAATGTTTCAGGCCACCACATTTCATAGTCTGTGTTTAATAGGATTGGGCACGACTGCAGTTTATTTGTTTAACATACAAATTTGTAAAATTGCTTTATTTGAGAAGCCTTTCAAATCCACTTCATATTCACGCTTTGAGTGTGAGTGCAGAGTAGTGTGAATTATGTCAAGCAGTTTGTGTGTGGAATAACACTTTGATTAAATCCATGATTCATAAGTTTGTAGCTGCACTGTGTTGTACGATTTTTGAGGGTTATCTTAAGATTTTGTTTCCCTTTATTTTAATTTTAGCCAACCTCATGCTTTGCATCAGTCAGTAACCTAAGAAAGCAAGGAGCCTGCTGCTGCGTGTTTACTGATGTGACTCTGTAGTTGGCAACTAGGAGGTGTACAAGAGCAATTTAGAATGAAACAGGCAGGTGAAGATTGATGCTTTATTGTGTTGGAAATGAGCCTGATGCAAATACACATCCTGTTTCACTGGGTTGCTTTAATCAGGGGTTGTACATGACTGATACTGGAAAGTGTAAATGCCAGTGTGATGCTGCAGATGTTTATAACTCTACTGCTTAGTCAACAAAGTAATGTTTGAAGCAAGAGGTGAATCGGGTCCTTACTTTTTATTACCCATTTTTAAATGAAGCAACTTTGCTTCTGGAGTTACATTGCTCAAAAGATGTTGTAAAGGATATTTCCTTGTGATTAATCCAGAAAAGCAAGACTTTGCATGAACAGAAAATAAAATTGATGAATGGCTTCTGGAATATTTGCAGCTGTAATTTATTACACAAGATATTATTTTCTGGCATGTGATTATTTATTAGCTGTTATGTACAGCTTGTCGATACAAGATTATTTAACCTGAAGCAGAGATGAATCCTGAATTCAATTTCAGAAAAAAATTTTGTTTCCAAGATATTTTCCCTTTAAATCCAGTTTAGTGACATTTTAAAGTTAGTATAAGTTAAGGATACATGTAAACAGATTAATTATTACAATTTCCCCAGTTTTTCTTCATCATGCCAATCCATTTGATTAAATGGATAAAAATGACCAATTATTTCTGAAAGAATTTGTTTCCAGTTTTTCTGACCTGTCTTATTGCAAATTTTCTTGCCTCCTCCATACCACTGAAAGTGGCTACGGCTGTCAAGCTCTAGGATTGCTGAGATTTCATGTTGTTGTGATATGGACCTACGCTGGACCCATCAACTGATGGCCTCCTCTGATCAGAATCCTGATAATGGAAGGAAGTAGCCAAAATGTTCCAATGGTCATGAACATAGAGAGAATTGAGGGGGGGGAAGTATTTTCTGACTTAATTTTTTTCATGGGATGCTGGAGTTACTGGATGGTCCAGCACTTATTGCCCATCTCTAATTGCTCTTGAACTGAGTGGTTTATTAGGCTATTGAGGGGGACGGTTAAGAATCAGCCACACTGCTATGGGTCTGGAGTCACATAGTGGTCAGACTGCGTGAGGATGGCAGATCTCCTTCCCTAAAGAACATTAGTGGATCATTTTTTTATTTACAACAATCAATTGTGGTTTCAAGTCACCATTACTAAGGCTAGCTTTAATTCCAGATTTGTTAATTGAATGTGAATTCCATTAGTTGCTGTGTTGAGAATTGAACCCATGTCCCCAAGCATTAACTGTGGCTTCAGAATTGCTGATCCACATTCCCAGTACAACACTGTCTCCTTCCCAACTTTCCTCCAAAACCTCCACTTGTTTGATATCACAACTGAGTTCTTATTACGAGAAAGGTTTAATGCAGATGAGATAGTTGGATGTGTCAGTAGTGACAACTTTCTTTTCTGCTCCTACCATTCACTTGAGAAATAAATGTTGAGAGGCCTTGAGATAAGTGTTCTGCCAACCTAGTTTGTTACGACATAGTGGCTCCAAAATCAGCTAATGAAGGGGAGCAAGTTAACTTTATAGGACAGGCAGAGGAAGAAATAAGCTGATTCTCCAATAGGTACACAGATTATTTATCCAGAGATTTTAACTTTCATCCTCTTGCTATTAACGTAAAAAAGTCAGTTGTACAAAAGCATTTCACCCTGATGATTGTGTTACTGGCTTTCTATGAGAATTGTAGGAGAACCTTTTAATTTGGAGTGAGGCAAGTGAATTGGATTGGCTCATATACAAAAGCTTAGACCACTTGAGGGTTTTCTGTTTAGTCATTTGGATCAGATTTTAATATCTCCTGTGGTAATTGTTTGTCGATTGATCAGTTACTAATCAATAAATTAACTGCTTTAATGAGCAGAGCTGCAGCCTGGTAGAGAATGTAGTAAGAGTATTAGAATCCCATTTACAGTGCATTTCAAAAAAGAAACTTGCATTGCATTCAAACTTAAACCTAGCAAGATGGATCAATAGTGACAGCAGATCTCATGTTAAAGAAATCAGCCAAGTGATCCATCTCACTTTATAAATCATGTCTCCTGACAAATGTACTGTTAAAGCTGTGAAGAATCCAGACTGTCCCAAGACCTGAACACTGGATGAAAGGAGCAGGCAGGATCTAAGAGCATAAAAACTGAGAACATTTCAATAAGGATTTAAATCTGTTGATTGGTGCAGTAGCCCAGCTAGTTCAGAAAGGATACAGAGTACAGTTTGTACATTTGATTTGATTGTTTGGATTATGAACAGCAAAAGATTATTATCAAGCAGGCATTTCACGAGCAGTTCTATTTAATTTTTGTAACTGAACAATTGATATGGGATAAAAACAACCTCAAGGAGCAGTGTTAGTAGGAACTGCAAGATGCTGGAGAATCTGAGATAACAAGATGTAGTGAACACAGCAGGCCGAGCAGGAAGGTTGACGTTTTGGGCCTACATGATTGTGACTAACTACTGAGGAATTAAACATTAACTTCTTGTCAAAACATTTCAGTTTCCACCCATCTCTCCTCCTTTAAGTTTCCTGAAACTCACCTCCGTAACTAAGTTAACAAGGCATAGAGCTGGATGAACACAGCAGGCCAAGCAGTATCAGAGGAGTAGGAAAGCTGACATTTTGGGCCTAGACCCTTCTAAGCTGAAGGCGATTCTGAAATAAATAGGGAGAGAGGAGGAGGCGGATAGAAGATGAATAGAGGAGAAGATAGGTGGAGAAGAGACAGACAGGTCAAAGAGGTGGGGATGGATCGAGTGTAGGTGGGGAGGTATGGAGGACGGACAGGTCAAGGGGGCAGGATGAGGTTGGTGGGTTGGAGATGGAGGAGGGGATAGGTGGGAGGAAGGACAGGTTAGGGAGGCGGGGACAAGCTGGGCAGGTTTTGGGATGCAGTAGCGGGAGGGGAGATTTTGAAACTTGTGAAGCCCACATTGATACCATTGGGCTGCAGGGTTTCCAAGCAGAATATGAGGTGCTGTTCCTGCAACCTTTGGATAGCACCGTTGTGGCACTGCAGGAAGCCCAGGATGGACATGTCGTCTGCAAAATGAGAGGGGTAGTTGAAATGGTTGGACTTCACAAGCTTCAAAATCTCCCCTCCCCCACCGCATCCCAAGACCAGCCTAGCTCGTCCCCGTCTCCCAACCTGTCCTTCCTCCCACCTACCTCCCGTCCCACTTCAAGCCCCACCCCTATTTCCTACCTCCTAACCTCATCCCGCCACCATGACTTATCCGTCCTCCCTGGACTGACCTATCTCCTCCCCACCTTCCCACCTACGCTCACCTTTACTGGATCCATCCCCACCTCTTTGACCAGCCTGTCTCCTCTCCACCTATCTTCTCCTCTATCCATCATCTATCCGCTTCCCCCTCTCTCCCTATTTATTTCAGAAGCTCCTTCCCCTCCCCCATTTCTGAAGAAGAGTCTAGGCCCAAAATGTTAGCCTTCCTGCTCCTCTGGTGCTGCTTGGCCTGCTGTGTTCATCCAGCTCCTCCCTTGTTATCTCAAGGAGCAGTGTTCTGTTTAGTGTGTAATACACTGAATGCATACTAAATTAGGAATTGGTATGAATTTTTGATTTAATGTCTTAAAATCTGATTAATCATTTTTGATGTGTAGAATATTCAATTTAAAATTAGTCAATTTGAGTAGCCCTACAGATTAAAAAATCTGAACTTAAGATATTAAACTTTGGTATTAAAATAGCCATGAAGTAGGATTTTGTAACTATTTTAAATCCTGCTTTTGTGTGAATATGACTTTATAACTTGGAGTTTTCAGTCTCAATGCATGATCTTTATGATTATGAATATTTATGATTTTTTTTCCTCTAAGCTGCAGGTTCTAATCAAGAAAGTAGTTATATTATGATAATCATAAAACATAATTAACGTAATAGCCCACTGTTGGAGGATGCTTGTGGTGCTATGTTAACCCCTGGAGAACTTTTTACTTGAATAAAACACATACAGTGAGGTTAAAGTACTCCAGTTGATCATAGAATGCTGCATATAAAGAAATACCCTGTTCTTTCGCCCTTTTCTCTAATTTGCTTTGTTTTACTAATTAGAAACCTACAGAAAATAATTTTGGCAGTTATGGAGTAGAAGCCTCTTAACAGAACACCTCCCACGGTGCGCGAAGCACACTATCCAGTTATTCTTATTAAAGAAAGCCTATTAAGGAGTACATGGGCTGGTTCTGATTGGCAGTAATGGATCCAGAAACTGTCTCAGATCTGAATGTATTATTCTATCAGTAACAGTAGGTTTGCAGTAAATAATAAAAGGGGTAACCTAAACCGTTGACTCAATTGATACCCCACCGGAAGATTATACAGAATCTTTTGTCATCATTCATACTCGTCCTTCACCTGTTCGTGGAAACCAATCAGTTTTGAAAGGTTTCAAAGGGCTGTGCCACTTAGTGAACTACATGCAAATTAACCTGAAGATTTTTTTTTAAAAAGCTGGCTGTCTTTAAAACCAGATCAAATCAGTAGCAGCAATTTCAAGGAACAATCCTATTCTACCATGTTTCTGTGAAGCAGGAATTTCTCAAACTGTGTCGGATTTACACTATATATTTAACAATCTGGTCATGATGTGGCATAATCTCTTGTCAGATTTTAGCTTTTTAGTTTTTTTAGTTTTTAGTTCTTGCAGGGTATTTTGTAGATGACGTTCGTTTTGTTATACCTTGCAAGAACTGTGACAAACACTACATTGGACAAACTGGCAGAAAGCTAGCCACCAGGATACATGAACATCAACTAGCCACAAAACGACATGACCCACTATCACTCGTATCCTTACATACAGATAAGGAAGGACACCACTTTGATTGGGACAACATATCCATCCTAGGACAAGCCAAACAGAGACACGCACAAGAATTCCTAGAAGCATGGCATTCCAACCGGAACTCCATCAACAAACACATTGACTTGGAGCCAATCTACCATCCCCTGAGAAAAAGAACAGGAAATGACATCACCAACGCAGGAAATGACATCACCAACCCAAGGAAACCTAACCAGATAAATAGAAAGCGGGACATAACACCAGCGCTTCACTGATGATGTTACCTAGAATGGTGACGAAACGTCTGAAAACTAACTTTCCAGCTCAGCAAGCAAACTCACATCCAGAACCTCAACCTGAGCTACAAATCTTCTCAAAACTCACTCTGTAGAGTATTTGAATAAAATTGAAAGACAAATTCCTCCAGTATTAGAGCACAGGCGATGAAGAGCAATTGAACAGCTACAGTAATTCTGTCCTGTATGCAGTTCAGACACAGGTGGTTTCTTCATGGTAGGTAGCCAAATTATAGATATTGGCTTTCCAGGGTAATAGCAGAACAGCATGCCTGAAGGACCTGCTTTCTTTACAAGGTCTATTTGTGCTCTGACTGATTCAACAAGAAAGTATTTTTCTTCCCACAGGAGAGTAAACTAGGTCAATAATACCAGTGAATCTCTAACAAACCTCCCAAGATATCAAGATACAGGCAGGTAGGACTCCCACAAGCAGGGGAAAGTGCTGCGAGGACAGCATAATAATAATAATCTATTGAGGGATAGTTTACTAAAGCCAAAGTTCCACACTTATGGTCTGTTTCGTATGCAGATAGGTCAAGACCTCATTGTGTTTACTGCATAAGCATCAGATCTGGATTCCATGTCCTTTAGACCTTGAATAAACAGCAGCTAGTCAAATTAACTTTTGTGCTTCTGTGGAAGGGTCACGTGACCTGAAACGTTAACTCTGATTTCTCTCCACAGATGCTGCCAGACCTGCTGAGCTTTTCCAGAAATTTCTGTTTTTGTTTCTGATTTACAGCATCTGCAGTTCTTACGGTTTTAACTTTTGAGCTTGTTTTCCTATGGGCTGTAATCTTAGAGATTTGGTATGACTCCATTTATCAGCAGTACTTTTGAGGGAAGCTTGCATCCTATGCGTATGGGATCCACTACATGGACCCAGGCTAAGATCTTTGACAAAAAGCCTCCATCTATGATTCTGGGGCAAACTTTGTTTTTTATTTTTACAGAGTATAATCTGAGAATATTTTAACACAATGCAAAGCGTGACTGGGGGGTGTTGCTTTCAGATCTCTGTTTCACAAAATGATGCATTAAAATAAAATATTTGATTTGTAAAATGACTTCTGTACTTAAATGAGAAACTTCACACTGCTTTTACATTGTCATAACACAACAATCAGTGACACGGTGGCTCAGTGGATAGCACTGCTGCCTCACAGCACCAGGGACCCAGGTTTGATTCCACCCTCGGGTGACTGTCTGTGTGGAGTTTCCACATTCTCCCCGGTGTCTGTGTGGGTTTCCTACCACAGTCCAAAGTTGTGCACATTAGGTGGATTGGCCATGATATATTGCTTATTGTGTTCAGGAAGTGTGGGCTAGGTGGATGAGCCATGGGAGGTGCAGGGTTGCAGGGATAGGGTGGGATGCTTTCTGGAGAGTCGGTATGGACTTTTTGGGCCAAATGACCTGTTTCCACACTGTAGGAATTTTATGCTTCTAATCCATTTTGCTTAATTGGTTCAATGTTTCATCAATTCAGTAAAATGGAAGCTAAATTGCTTTGTGAACAGTGAAACATTTGAACTGTTTGTGAAACAATGTCTTGATTCTGTGCATCTGGGTTGTTTTTCCTGTTTGAGCCTCAAAATATAGTCACAACATTCTCTGTTTCGATTTGAGTTACTAAATTATTTAAAATGGTGTTAAATCATTTTTAATTTCTGCCTTATTGAACCATTAATCTATGTAATAATAAGAATATGTTTGTTTAGGTATTAACTATATTTAACAATGTAGTTTTGCATTCAGCCCTATCTTTGCTGCATGGGTCCGCTTTATGATTTTTCCTAATATTGTTTGGATGCTGGTGCTATCTGGTCGAATATGAAAAAGTTAATAATGAAATCTGATCATTATATTATTCCATGACTTAACATTGTTCAAATCATCGAATCCCTACAGTGTGGAAGCAGGCCATTCAGCCCATTGAGTCCACACTGACCCTCCAAACAGCATTCCACCTAGACCCAACCCCTGTACCCTGTCCGTGTAACCCTACATTTCCCATGGCTATTCCACCTAGCCTGAACATCCCTGGACACTATGAGCAATTCAGCATGGCCAATCCACCTAACCCCCACATCTTTGGACTGTGGGAGGAAACTGGAGCACCCGGAAGAAACCCATGCAGACACCGGGAGAATGTACAAACTCCACACAGACAATTGCCCGAGGTTGGAATCGAACCCCAGGGTCCCTGGTACTGAGAGGCAACAGTTTAATCAGTGAGCCACCGCACCACCCATCAAATGACTTCTAATCCTGCTTTGCTGGTTTAACCAAAGAAGTTAAATTAGGAGCATTGATCTGCCAATTGCCCCATCGAGGCTGACCTGATAATTGCCTTAGCTCCCCCTTACTGCCTGCCTCCATAACTCTTGATTCTGTTTTAGATCAAATATCTGTCTAGTTCAGCTTTGAAAACAGCAAACTATGTTTTAACGGCACCTTATCAACCAGCACTCTTGATAAACTGGCAAAAATTATATAACTCAAATACTGCGAGCTACTGTGATGTCCAAGTATTTCCTCTGTAAATAATGTGTAATAGTGATGTATATATATTGCTGCATTACATTACATTCCTAATACTTTACGTTGATGTTTTTATGTAGATTTACTTGAGGAATGTTGTGACTCAAAGGTTTGCTTGGCCAGGTTTACTGGGGTTATGTGGACCTCTTGATTATCCGCAACATTTGATCAACCAGCACCCTCCTGGTTCCATAGATGCCAGTTAATAAAAGTATGTGCTACATATCCAATGTCCAGCTTTGCTGGGGAAGGGAATTGCAAAGACTGATGACCAGCTGAGAGAATAAATTCATGCTGATATGTCTTAATTGGGAAACCCATTATTTTTAAATTATGGCCTCAGATTCTTGATTTGCCCAGAAGGAGAATCATCCTCCTCCACCCTCTACTCTATCAAGCCCCTCTGTATCTTTTTATTTCAATAAAATCTGCTAAATCTTCTAAACTTCAATGAGTGTAGGCCCAGTCTGCTCAACCTTACCTCATATGACAAATCTTCATCTCAGAAATCAGCCAAATTAATCTTGTCTGAATACCTTCCAGTGCAAGTTTGTCCTTCCTTTAGCAAGGATGCCACAGTTCTATTTAGTGCTCCAGATATAGTTTCACCAAGATGCTGTACAGCTGTGGTAAAATTTCCCTACTTTTATATTCCATATCCTTAACAGAAAGGTCAGAATCCTGTTGCATTCTTAGTTTCTTGCCATACCTGTCAGGAATTAAAATATATTTTAAGACCAAATTTTGATTTTTTAGGGGGCCCTTTTTCATTCTCACTGAGTCCTTACTTCGCTGATGCAATCACATGACCACATTACTTTCTATATTTATGGCAGTGAATGAGTTAATTGAATTCAGACACAGCAAAGGATTTCATCAGTATCCTCAAAAATCATCATTGTTTCATTAAACTTAAATTCACAACATACAAGGAAATCAGTAATTCTCTAGACACAAAAGCATTTAAATTCACACAGGGAAACATATCAAAGTTAGCAAAACATGCTTTTGTAAATAATTTCTGGCGGTGCAGAACTTAAGCATTGCGAAATGAAGACAGAGTTAAAGCTTTTCATCTTGCATTCATCATGACTATGATACAAACAACAATCTTGGAAGGAAAAGGGGAGGCCGATTTGTAAAGAATGAGGAGAGGATGCTACTTCACAAATACTTGACAGAATATGAGAATTTGCAAGATTTTAAGATGTGTTGACACCTTAAAAACGTATCTTTCAGAAATAAAACTTCAGTGTTGTATTATCCAATCAACAGTATTAATTACAACAGCTTCTACAACATTTTGCCCTCAGAGTAGCTCCTGAACTACTGCAGCCCTAAACTGCGTGAGACTCTACAATAATTTGCAAGGAATTATTATCTCCCATGATTCCAAGTTTTCCTGGTTTCCAAGATAACAAAGTGTGGAGCAGCAGACCCAGCAGCATCTTAAGAGCACAAAAGCTGATGTTTCGGGCCTAGACCCTTCATCAGAAAAGCGGGAGGGGGAGCGGGTTCTGAAATAAATAGGGAGAGAGGAGGCGGATCGAAGAGATCCCCTGAGGTTTGTCAGGAGGAAGGAGGGTAACTTCTTCAGGTTAGGCAAACCTGGTTTCCAGTTAGCTATGTATTCCGTTGTTGAAAGGTGTAAGACTACACTGTCCTGTTTACTCCCCTGCTGCCCTCCACTTTAGAGTCCCTTTTCTACTTTACAGTCTCATGCTGATCAGAATTTCTATTAAAATTTTGCACAGGCCAGTACTCCTGGGTTGTTTCAGTGACTTGTGCTCCAATTACAGTGTGAAAATGATGCTGGACGAACTATAATTCAGTATAAATCAAGACTGTGTTTATTCATAGAAAGTATTTTTGCTCTGAAATGGAAAACAGTGCTGTGCAAGGAAGTTGAGACTTTAAAAGGTGAATTAGACACTGCAGTGGTGTCAATAATCCTTTCATTCCTTTACTGTATCAATTGCTCATTGCGCTTTATGTTCATATATTATAGGTCCTCCCAGTTCCAGGTGGCGGGAATATGGCGCCTTGGCAATCATCATGGCTGGGATTGCATTTGGCTTTCACCAACTATACAAGGTACAGTTGTAGTTTTCCCCACACGTTTGGCAGAAAGTCATTCAAATTCAAAATAAAATGCTCTTTCTTGTCTGTCCTCGGATTTCAGTTCAGCATAAAGGACGTTTTATATCATGTCCAGTTGAACTGCAAATAAACAGACTTTAGTACTGCAATTATATATTTCGCCTTGCTAAATGGTGTGTTTTATCTAAAGAATATTTTGAGCTGTATAGAACTGGGGCAGAGGTTATGAATGGTGGTCATGTTGGAGGTGATGAATTAAGGTTGCACTTGCACTAGAGTGGTAGCATCAGTGTAAAGTGGAGTCATGGCTCAACTTGGAAATGGATGGGAGAGCCCTCCAAAGGAATCTCATTCTTATTTTCTCTCAAATGGAGTTAAATCCTGACTCTGGTATCATACTATATTTGTAATGCTGGTTGTTTGCTACAGTTGTAGTGTAAATGTAACCTGATTGTAATGTACTAAAACTTATTGTTAAAGGATATTGGCTTCATTGAAGACTTTTGCTCCATGCAGTACTTGGATATGAGCACACTAAGCTAAATACATGTATGACAACAGTTGGTGACTGGTTTCTCTGACTATACGTCTTGCAGCTCCCTTGTGCAATGAACAAGCTTTTTGTTCATTTATTCCTGACAGCTGACACCCTGATTTTAGTATAAACAGCATCAGCTATTGAGCTGTGTACTAAATGACTAGGGTTTAAGGAATGTATGTCATGCTGATCTCTGTAGATGGTCAATGCAGATGTGCAAGCCATCAATTTTTTTATGATCAATTTGTAATTTTTTGAGAATTCTTACAACATTTTGGAAAAGGCTTTCATTGACGATAAAAGATCATTCTCTTGACAATATCAAACTACAGGTGCCTTTATCTCCTGAATTTTAATTATTTTAGGTTTGCAAATTGTAAGTAACCTATCAAGACAGCATTTAATTGGAGTTCTGGAGACAAGTCATTTTGAATTCTAAATGTTGAAACTGTTTCTTTCTTCCCTAGATGCTGATGGATCTGCTGAGTTTCTCCAGCACTTTGTTTTTATTTCAGATCTCCAGCATCTGCAAGATTTTTCTTTTATTAAGACAGTGTTTATAGTAATTTAGTAAATTGTAACAAGGAAAAGCGGAATCAATGCATTTTGGAACCCCATGTTCCTAAAATTAAAATAGCCAACTTAAAAACAGCACCACACAAGAAGTGCTTCCACTATTGGTTCACATTGGACTTTTATTTATTTACATCTTTATACTGAATCTCAGTTTGTACAATGCTATCACTGGGGTCCTCGCACTGTATTGTCTGGCTTTTTTCCAGCTTTGTCTCAAATTCCAACATGAAAATGCACTGGAATATTCATTATTAAATCATTGTATGTGATTGTCAGTTATTTTAATGAGATGCTCCAGGAATCTGAAGCCTGGAATTTAATATTTTCAGCCTGGCCATCTCACTAACTAGGAACTTTGAAACAGTCAGAGGCAGAAAGGAAAACACTCCATTATGTCTCTGTTGCCTGTGTTCTTCTGACTTATTTTCGTTTGCTTTTTCTTGCCTTTTCTTGTAAGTTGACCTTGTTTGCAATTTTGTGTTTTTTTTTGCTTTGTCTATTTCCTCTCCTTTGCTGCAACTCTTCTAGTCTTCTGTTCTCTTTCAGTTTTTCTCTTTGCTTTTTGATATTCTGTCTCATTTTTGCTCTTTTCTATTCATGTCTAGACAGACATATTCTCTTCATTCTTTCAACTTTGTTCTAATTTAACTCTTTTTTTTGATTATGATTCTCTCATATACCTTTTGTGCATGTTTGATATCGCATTCGCATCACAGTTTTCACTCATTTTCAAAATCTCTTGCCCTTTCCCTTTCCTTTCCTTTGGACTATCCTGTATTGCTGTCACATTTTATTCCCTTTTAGCGATAAATCGTATAGATATTCATCGTAGATAATTCAGATCAGCACTCATTTTCTACAACTGAAAGCTGTATTCTGTCCTGTTGCACAAACCAGCCCTCATGTTCATTGTTGTATTTTGAAAACTATAATGCTTGTAGAGGTTTATTCTTTCAGTGAAAATATGATGGGTACTTGAGGCTGATAGACCCTTTTGAATGTCACCTACTTGGTATTGTTAGACATGTGAGGTAGCTGGAACAGTTTCATGAAAAGGCGAATACAATGTCACAAAAAATGAAGTGCCAAATCAGACTAATCAGCCTGCCAGCATGATTAGCATCAATGTCATTGTTATACTGTTTCAGTGACAGTAGACTCTACGTGTTGTCTGTATGTCAGACAAATGACTTCCCATCGCCATTTTGTGCATAGTGTTCACAACTGTAAAAAACATGATCAGTGTTGAGAGGAAATCTTTCACGGATAAACTTAAAACCATAAGGAATGTGAGCTTCATCCAGAAACTTGGGAAGAATAGTAGAGGTTCAGAGGTAAAATTTCACAGATGACCTGAAATACAAACTTTAGAGATGTGACATGCATCTAGAAACCTCAAAAGATTGAACTAGCAGTGCAGTGTGTGGAAGCCTCAAATGATGTGTGCTACTACATGTTTCAAAGCCAAGTGTTAACATGTTAAATTGTTGTGATAGAAAAGTCGACTAGAAACAGCTGGCAAGTAGGCAGTAATAGATATGCAATACTAGTGATTGTGAATTGTATACTCTATTGATCTTTGGAACCACTCCAGTAAACTCCATTGACTGTGACACTTGCTGGTGCTTTTGTGTCTCCTTCATTTCAAAGTGACTCATTATTGCAGGTAGTCAAGGTTTGAACTAATATTTACTTGGAGTTGGTTTAAACTGTTTCTAACCAGTTTTTGTGTTGGCTTGTACTCCTTGGTACTAGATTGGTAGGAGAGTAATTTTGTTATCCAATTTGGGAGTCACTTCAATTTTTACTTTTGTTCTAGTCAAGCAGTGCAAGTAACATCCTAATCTTGTGACAGCATACTGTTCATAACTGTATTAGATACATTTAAATACGATTGTCCAGCAAGACTTTTTTTTAAAGCTGATTAAGCAAAAAAAAACAATTATTTTAAGATGTTCAATTACTGGCTAGACTGACCTGTTTTCCTCCCTGCTGTATTCAATGTCAAGACGTTTGATATTGATTTAATGCCTCCTTGAGGCATTCAACTTGATATTGCACTAAAAGCCATCAGATACTTGAGTTCATCAGAAAACAACTGGCCATATATTCTTGTTATTTAAAGAATATTAAAGTGCTATATTCTGTTTTTCCTTTTTAAGACATTTGAATGTCCAGAACAACTTACTGTTAGATTGGACCATACAAAATGTAATCCATGGATAAACCAGATCATGGTATTCTTTAATAATAGAGGAACCAAGGGACAGCTCCAAAATGCTGATCACTGGAATCTTTAACTGTAGTGTTCTGGGTGTAGGCCTGGAGTTCATATCAGAACATTCTCTACCTGTTTCATGAATTCTCAGATCTACTGCTTACAAAATCATGAGCAGTATTCCTGATATGCTCTGTTAGCCTGCACCAAGTACAAATGCAAAAGCATTTCATGTGACATCGTTTATGTTCTGTAATATACTGAAACAAAACTGTTTTATTTTTCTTTTTTTGCAGAGTATTCATTTGTCAAAGTGCTGGGAGAATGCTTTCACATCCAAAATGTTGTTTGCATGGAGCTTGCTTTTCTACAAGTAGAATTATGATGGTATTAGCTTTAGCACATGTTTGGAGTCACCATTAAATGGATCAAGTGCACACTTGATTAAGTTGCAACTAATTGGATTTTACTATTGGTTTTGAGGCTGTTCCTTTAGATGTCACTTTATTTATAAATTAGCACATGGAAACCACACACCCACTTTCATTGTCACATTTTCCTCATTGTACTGTTTGAGCTTGAACTGAACACTGTCATGCTTGCTTTGCTAACACTAGGATAGAACAACCCAAATTCGAGTTTGTAAGAGTAGTCATTTCACACTTGCTGGTCCTTTTCACCAATGCTATCTTAATATGTTTCACTTGAAGTGGAGCAGTTGGAGAATTTTGTAAAATGGCCAATGATTAAATCATCCTGCTTAACCACAAAAAGTTTCATTATAACCATAACAGAATTTTAATCATTAAATGGATGGTTATTATGAAGAAAGTGATCCTAAATTATTAGATTCTATGGTTCCATTACTGAAAATGTTTGAATCCATTTAAAGTAACTTCCGTCAAAGTGCAACAAACAGAGCAGTTAAACTATTAAATTTTGATCATTCCCATTGTGGATAGTCAGAATTTTTAATTGAAACCAACGAAGATAATATGTTGTTTATTGCATTTAATGGGGAATATTAGACAATAAGATGTGGGAGCTGGTTGGCCCAGGGAGTCTGCTCTGCTATTCAATGAGATCATTGCTGATTTAATAATCCTCAGCTTTTTTTCATGCCTTTTCCCTATAACCCTTGATTCTCTTACTAGTTAAAAATCTGTGTACTTCAGGCTTGAATATGCTAACCAACACTCCCTCTAACAATCCTTTGTAGTAAAGAATTATCTCAGAGGGCAGTGAATCAATGTAAGACACTCCTCCTCATCTCTGCCTTATGACGTTATGCTAGCTTGTCCTAAATTCTCCAACAATTGGAAACAACCTCTCAGCATCTATCCTGTCAAGTCACCTAAGAATCTCATATGTCAGTAAGGTCCCCTCTCACACTTGTAAATTCCAACAAGTATAAGCCTAACCTGCCCATCCTCTCCTCATAAGGAAATTTCTCCATGCTTGGATAAACCTGATGAACCTTCTCTGGACTGCCTCCATGCTAGTATATTTTTTCTAGATAAAGGGAACAAAACTATTCATAGTACTGCAGGTGTGGTCTAACTAGTGCCTGGTATAATCTTAGAAAGACTTCCCTATTTTCAAACTCCATTTGCCGTCCCTGATACCTGCTGAACTTGAATGTGAGTTTTTTGTGATTCATGCACAAGGAACTACAAATCAAATTCCTTGGTTTGCAGCTTTCTGCAGGCTTTCTCCATTCAAATAGTATTCTCCTCTTCTATTTGTCCTGCAAAGTGCATAACATCATATTTTCTCACATTCTATTCCATCGCACAAGTTTTTGCCTGCTCATTTAACCTCTCTCTATCTGTGCAAAGTCAGAAATCACATAACTCCAGGTTATAGTCCAACACAAGCTTTCAAAATAACAAAGTGTGGAGCTGGATGAACACAGCAGGCTAAGCAGCATCTCAGGAGCACAAAAGCTGCGTTTCGGGCCTAGACCCTTCATCAGAGCTCTCTGATGAAGGGTCTAGGGCCGAAAAGTCACCTTTTGTGCTCCTGAGATGCCGCTTGGCCTGCTGTGTTCATCCAGCTCCACACTTTGTTATCTTGGATTCTCCAGCATCTGCAGTTCCCATTATCTCTGATCTCGGCTTTCAAATAAACCTCTTCCACTGTAACCTGGTGTCATGTGATTTCTGATTTTGTCCACCCCATCCAACACCAACACTTCCACATCATATCCATCTGTAGGCACTTTGTACCATTCTGACCACAATTTCTGCCACCTATTTTCGTGTCATCCTCAAACTGGGCATGTTACATGCACTTCCCTCACCCAAGTCATCAACATATATTGTTATCAGTTGTGGCTCCTTCACTGATCCCTATGGCGCTCCACTAGTTACCATCTCTTATCCCAACCTTCTAGCTTCTATTATTTCACAAATCCTTGATCCATGCTAGTTATCTACCCCAACACCATTCAATGGCCTATGAGCGGAACTTATCAAACACCCAATTCAAATAAGTTACATCTACTGATTTCCCCTTTATCTATTCTGCTCGTTACCTTTTCAAACAATATTATTAAATTTGCAAGGCATTATATACCCTTCATGAGGCTGTGATAACTCTGCTTGATTATATTGTGTTTTTCTAAATAGTCTGTTATTGCACCTTTTAGAGTAAATTTGGAAGCTTTTCCCAATGAAAGACGTTCAGTTAACTGGCTGACAGTCACCTTTTTTGGTCTCCCTCCCTTTTTGTATAATGGTGTTACATTGGCAATTTTCTAATCTTCTGCAATGTTTCCAGAATCTAAGGTTTCTTTAAAGGTTACTATCAGTGCACCCACTCTGTCTGTGGCTACTTCCTTTCATGTCCTAGGATGCAACCCATCAGCCTTTTAGCCCTGATAATAAAATGTGAGGCTGGATGAACACAGCAGGCCAAGCAGCATCTCAGGAGATGCTGCTGAGATGCTCCTGAGATGCTGCTTGGCCTGCTGTGTTCATCCAGCCTCACATTTTATTATCTTGGAATCTCCAGCATCTGCAGTTCCCATTATCTCTGATACTATTTCAGCCTTTTAGCCCTATTAGTTTTCGTAGAACTTTTTCTCTAGTGATTGTTATTGCCTTCCACAGCGCTCCCTCTTGCCCTTGATTATTTGGTATATTTGGAATACTGTTAATGTTTTCTTCCATGAAGGTGAATGCAAGGTTTGTTTTAGTCTTTGTGCCATTTCCTTGTTCTCCCTTATTATTTCCCCATTCTCCAAAGGGCCCATGTTTACTATGGCTTCACTCTTCCTTTTGATTCATTTCAAAAAAGGTCTTACTGTCTTCTTTTATGTTACTTCCTACTGTGTGCTCAAAATGTGTTTTCTTCCCATTTTTGATCATTTGAATTTTAAAACTATCCCCATTCTCTGGCTTACAACTAATTTTCGCTGTATTGAATTTTTTTCAACTTGACGCTGCCCTTAACTTCTTAACCATGTTTTGTTCATCCCTTTCATAGAATCCTTCTTCCTGTCTGGGATATGTTTTTGACTGAGTTGTGAACTTTTTAGAAAATGTCTACCATTGTCATTTTGGCAAAGCTCCTTTCCCAGTTCTGCCCTCATTCATAGAACAGCACAATACAGGAACAGGCCTTTGGGCCCACCGTGTCTGCACTGGCCATGATGCCATTCGAAACACATCCCAGCTGCCAGCACATGTTATGTACCAGTCTGTTCCCTGCCTGAACATCGGTCTGTCTAAATGTTGCTATCATATCTGCTTCTATCACCTCCTCTGACAGCACGCTCCAGGCACCTACCATCCTCTGCATTAAAAAATCCTTCCTCGCACACCTTTAATCTTTCCCCTGTCACCTTAAACCTATTCCACCTAGTATTTGACATTTCCACCCTGGGGGAAAAAATTCTGACGATTGCCCCCTGTCTGTGCCTCTTATTTTATATACTTTTATCAGGTCGCCGTTCAGTCTCCGAAGCTCTAGTGAATACTCCAAATGTGGCCCAACTAAAGTTTTACCCAGTTACGGCATGACTTGTCAACTTTTATACTCAATACCCCGACTGAAGAAGGCAAATAGGCTGTGCAACTTCTTCTGAGGAAGGGTCACTGGACCCGAAATGTTAACTGTCCTCCACAGATGCTGCCAGACCTGCTCAGCTTTTCCAGCAACTTTGTTTTTGTTCTTTACCACCTTACCCATTTTTGTTGCCACTAACAGTGAGCTCTGGACTTGCACTCCGAGATCCCTGTGTATCAGTGGTAACCCTGTACTTTCCTCTTGCATTTGCCCTCCCAAAATGTATCATCTCACATTTGTCTGGATTAAGCTGCATCTGTCATTTCTCTGCCCAATTTTTCAATTGAACAATATCCTGCTGTATCCTTTGACAACCTTCTTCACTATCAACAACTCCATCAATTTTAAAAAGTCATTTCAATTTGAAATCAGTCAGAAATCCGTTGTGATGTTTTGTGACTCCAATGCCTTCATTTGAGTTTAGTGCTGTTTTTTTTTTCTGATCCATGTTTCTCTATCTCAAACTGAATGTTAAATTCCACCATGTTATGCCTACTTTTCCTTATACGTTTTGTTTTATTCTGAGATAATTTCAGATTAACGCATCCAAATTAGCTTGTTCCCTGGTTAGATCCACTGTGTTGATTGAGGAAATTGTCCCAAATAATCTGAGTTCTTCCACATGGCTGACTCAGCCAGTTTGATTCTCCTAATCTGTGTGGATTAAAGTCACCCATGATTAATGTGCTGCCCTTTTTTATGCACCCTCGTTATCTCCTGATTTATTCTCTCTCCTACAATATCGATAGACAATAAATGTAGACATTCTTTGAGTGACTGTTAATAGTGCCTTCTTTCTATTATTATTTCCTAGCTCCACCCATGCTTTTCCGGTGATTTCTTTTTTGAGATGTGTATGGGAAAAACATTGGAGTGTAATTACAAGCCTGTATTGTCACTGTTCCAATAGGCAGTTCTTTGTATTTATTGGTATGTTAGAGCGGTGTGTAGACATTTTTCAGATTCTGGTTGCTGATGTATTTTGTATTGAGTTGACAGGGCAACTATAGGTCATTGCTTTTTGGCTTCAAGGCTGTTTCTCAGTCTTCTGTATAAATATTAAGCTAAGAAGACCCAGGAGGGGACATGAGAAGTCTTTGGCAGGTAGGATCAAGGAAAACCCTAAAGCTTTCGATAGGTATATCAGGAATAAAAGAATGACTAGGGTAAGATTAGGGCCAGTCAAAGACAGTAGTGGGAAGGTGTGTGTGGAGTCTGAAGAGATAGACGAGGCGCTAAATGAATACTTTTCGTCGGTATTCACAAAGGAAAAAGACAGTGTTGTCGAGGAGAATACTGAGATACAGGCTATTAGACTAGATGGGATTGAGGTTCATAAGGAGGTGGTGTTAGCAATTCTGGAAAGTGTGAAAATAGTTAAGTCCCCTGGGCCAGATGGGATCTATCATAGGATTCTCTGGGAAGCTAGGGAGGAGATTGCAGGGCGTTTGGCTTTGATCTTTATGTTGTCATTGTCTACAGGAATAGTGCCAGAAGACTGGAGGATAACAAATATTGTCTCCTTGCTCAAGAAGGGGAGTAGAGACAGCCCTGGTAATTTATAGACCAGTGAATCTTATTTCGGTTGTGGGTAAAGTGTTGGAGAGGATTATAAGAGATAGGATTTATAGTCATCTAGAAAGGAATAATTTGATTAGGGATAGTCAACACAGTTTTGTGAAGGGTAGATCGTGCCTCTCAAACCTTATTGAGTTCTTTGAAAAAGTGACCAAATAGGTGGATGAGGGTAAAACGGTTGATGTGGTGTATATGGATTTCAGTAAAGCGTTTGATAAGGTTCCCCACCGTAGCCTATTGCAGAAAATACGGAGTCATGGGATTGAGGATGATTTATCGGTTTGGATCAGAAATTGGCTAGCTGTAAGAAGATAGGGTGGTGGTTGATGGGAAATATTCATTCTGGAGTTCAGTTATTAGTGGTGTACCGCAAGGATCTGTTTTGGGGCCACTGCTGTTTGTCATTTTTATAAATGACCTGGATGAGGGCATAGAAGGGTGGGTTAGTAAATTAGCAGATGACACTAAAGTCAGTGGAGTTGTGGATGTTGCATGTTACAGAGGGACATAGATAAGCTGCAGAGCTGGGAGGTGGTAAATGGAGTTTAATGCAGAAAAATGTGAAGTGATTCACTTTGGAAGGAGTAACAGGAATACAGAGTACCGGGCTAATGGTAATATTCTTGGTAGTGTGGACGAACAGAGGGATCTTGGTGTCCATGTGCGTAGATCCCTGAAAGTTGCCACCCAGGTTGACAGGGTTGTTAAGTAGGCATACGGTGTGTTTGGTTTTATTGGTAGAAGGATTGAGTTTTGGAGCCATGAGGTCATGTTGCAGCTGTACAAAATTCTGGTGTGGCCGTCCTCAGAGTATTGCATACTGTTCTGGTCGCCCCATTATAGGAGGATGTGGAAGCATTGGAAAGGGTGCAGAGGAGGTTTATCAGGATGTAGCCTGGTCTGGAGGGAAGGTCTTATGAGGAAAGGCTGAGGGACTTGTTGCTGTTTTTGTTAGAGAGAAGAAGATTAAGAGGTGATTTAATAGAGACATACGAGATGATCAGAGGATTAGATAGGGTGGACAGTGAGAGTCTTTTTCCTTGGATGGTGATGGCTAGCACGAGGGGACGTAGGTTTAAATTGAGGGGTGATAGATATAGGACAGATGTCAGAGGTAGGTTCTTTACTCAGAGTAGTAAGGGCGTGGAATGCCATGCCTGCAACAGTAGTAAACTTGCCCATTTTAAGGGCATTTAAATGGTCATTGGATAAACATATGGATGATAATGGAATAGTGTTAGGTTAGATGGGCTTTAGATTAGTTTCACAGGTCGGCGCAACATCGAGGGCCGAAGGGCCTGTACTGTGCTGTAATGTTCTGTGTTCTATTTTCCATGTTACCTGGTCATAAAATGCGAGCCTGAAGATATCACAATGTAACTGGTTTGCTGTGAAGCCAGCGTAACAACTGGATAGCAGGTTGTTTGGATATGGAAACCTTTTCATTCACTATGAATCCAATAAGTTTGGCTGATCTTGAGATCTGGGCAGTTGTGCTTTTGCTGAATAACACAGGAAGAATTATTTGTGAGAACATCAAAGGAAGCAACTGGTTCTCCTCCTAGGATCTTAAAATATGGTGTATCTTGACTGGCGGCTGCTCTATGATTAAGTGATTGCAGAATTTCAGGATTATAACCTTCTGTACAAGTTAATGGTTTGCAATTAAAGTTTACAGTAAAATTCTAAAGATATTTGCATGCATTTTGAGCGTAATCTCTTCATTCTCTTTCGCTACCAGTAACTGTCCTTGCGCTGCTGTGTGCTCCATCTGTTGCGAGATTGCAATTTCCGGTCACTCCACTTCTGTGAAATGAATACAGCTCCAAGGTGGAAGTTGCCTCTGGTGCAAGTTATAGGATTGTCTGCCTGTTTTATCAATGCTCCAGACACCAATTCCCATAACTTTTTGTTTCCCTTAGATTGTAATCTTTAATGTTCTGTCCACCTGTTGTGTGACAGTACTGCTTTGTCATTACTGTTTGCACCACATGTTCCTTTCACTCCAAAGCAGTGCTATGCTGATTTATTTTTAACCAGTTAAACATGAAACAAAAATAAACTACAAAGCAGCAAGAGACATCACTTATCAATAAACATGTAAGCTCGGAAGGTGTTAAGAGCTACTTAATAACATTGCTATTCTTACGGACTAAATATAAAGTGGAAAATTAAGGAATTGTCTACCAGCATCTACTATTTTTCCTGTTACTGAAACTAAGTAATTTCTTACACTGTTCAATCTTATCCACAATATATGCAGCTTAAATGATAAACTGGGCCAGAATTGATCAGTTCTCTGTTGGGTTCGCAGTGGGAGAAGGAATGACAAGAGGATTACTCATTGTGTTCTTGCTGCCGTCATGTTTCACCAACAGCAGGAGAGGCAAAGTTATGCCCTCCCTCCCAGACACCAGTTGAGGCAGTTTTGGACGTGTCTGCTGTGTGCAGCATTGACAAATATTGCATAATGTAAAAATGACCTGTGTTAGTTAACAGATATATGGTGGATAATGTTGGAAAGTTTTAACTATGTAGTTCATATTGAAGCATTAAGAACATCAACTTTGTTAAATTAAGGTCTTCTTCCTGCCATTGCTGGCATTTTACCAGAGATCAGTCAGCGTCCTGCAACACAGGAGACAATCTTGGCAGTCTTCCAGTAAGTTTAGGAAGGCGATGACATTTGGGGAGCCTCATTGTTTCATCAATGGAGGGCACCGACACCCCACTGCCCACGACAGTGAAGGTGACTGTTAGAGGTTTGCCTGCCTTGACTAACAGCACATACACAGGCACCCCTTGCTTGACTGGCTCTGGCACCTGAGCATTCCCCCCCCCCCCCAAAAAAAATCCATGTGCTTTTGCAGGAGTAGTCCCAATAGCGTCCAGCAGTCTTGGTGATGTAACTGAGTAGCCAGCTATATCAAAGGGATGAACAGCCCTGACTACAACCAGTCAGTTGCTGAATGCATATAAATGCACTTAGAATCATACAAGTGGCTGAGGTTAGTCCCCCCAACCTGAATCAGGCCAATCATTGGGGCTGCCAGTGAAATGGAAAAATTCTGAGGATCCATGTTTCCACACTGCACCCTTCTCGAAGTTTTGTTATGTTTCTGGCAATTTGTCTGCCTTTACTGTTTATCTTCTATTTCACAGAAGTCCTCACACCAAAAAGTTGTCTCCAATAAATTTAGTATTATGTCTTGCACCACAGTTTGATGAATGCCTAGTGTATACTTGACCCCAAGTGATTAAAATCTTAAATGTTACCATGGTCCTCAGATAAATGCAGGCTGGTTAAATATAGCTGGCACCATACATTGGCACAAGGCAGAATACTGTAGGTTCCAGAAATCTGAAATAAAATCCAACATTGTTGTAAATACTCAAGCAGATCAGGCATCATCAATTAAGAGAAACCAGTTTTGTTTCAGTTTGAGATAACTTTTCATCAGAAGTACTACTACTTAATCTTCATTATGTTTCTTTTTGTTTTTCTGAAGCAGGATCACCAGACTTGAAATGTTAACTCTGGTTCTGTCTGCCAGACTTGCTGAATTTCTCCAGTAATTTGTTTTTGTTTCCGACCATCAGCGTTTGCAGCTCTTGGTTTTAGTCTTTGCTTTTACTTGCTAAAGCACAGGCTTTAATTTGCAACATTTGAGAGTTCTAAAGAGAACCCAAAACTGATAAGACACCAGGATATGGTTGTTAATGTTTGTAATGTAGCAGAAAAGTACACAGTTCCTAGATGCAGTGTTGCTTCTGTTGTCCAATTCTGGTCTGTTGGCTTCTGGCTTCCCTAGTTTTAACCACTGCCAGGTGTCACTAGACTTAGCTAAAAATGAGATGTCAACCTGTTGAAACTTCAGTATAGGACCAGCATGTCCAACAGCATAATCATGAAGTGATGGACACAGCTAAGCAATCTCAGAACCAATGGATCCAATCTAAGCTCTGCAGTCCTGCCACGTCCAGTTGTGAATGATAGTGATCAATTTAACCATTCACTGGAGAAAGCGGCTTCACAAGTAATTCCATCCCCAATGATGTTGGAGCCCAGCTCGTTGGTGCAGAAGATTCTGCTGAAGCATTTGTAACAATCTTCAGCCAGAAGTGTCAAGCCACTGATCTATGTCAGCCACCTCCCGTGTTCTCCAGCATGACCGATGCCAGTCATCAGCCAGTTTGATTCACACCAGGCGATTTCAAGAAATGGCTGAAGGCACTGAGTATTCCAAAGGCCCTGACAACATTCTGACAATAATATTGAAGATGTATGCTCCAGAACTTGCTGCGTTCTTTACCAAACTGTTCCAGTAGAGCTACCTGACACTGTGGAAAATCGTATAGGGATGCCCATCCACAAAAAAAGGTAAGTCCAATTATCATCCGTTCAGTCTACACTCGATCATGAGTAATGTGACAGAAGGTATCATCAGCAGTGCTATGAAACAGCACCTGCTTGGCAATATCCTGCCCACTGAGTTTTGGTTCTGCCAGAGCTACCCGGCTCCTGACCTCATCACAAGTATGAACAAAGAGCTGAATTCCAGAGGTGAGGTAAGAGTGGCTGCCTTTGACATTATGCCCACATTTGACAGAGTGTTGCACCAAGAAACCTGAGCAAAACTAGAGTCCGTAACATTTTGGGGAGGCTCCAATGATTGGTGTTCTGCCTGGCACAAAGGAAGATGATTATAATTGTTGGAAATCAGTCATTTCAGCCCCAGGACATCTCTGCAGGAGGTCCTCAGGGTTATGTCTTACACCTCACCATCTTCAGCTGCTTCATCAATGATCTACCCTCTATCATAAGGTCAGAAGGTGGGATTTCTGCTGATGATTGCACCATTTGCAACAACTCAGATTTTGAAGCTATCCATGTCCGAATGTAGCGAGATCTGGACCATATCCAGACTTGGACTGACAAGTAACAATTGTGCCACAAAAGTGACAAGTGCCAGGCAACACCCATGTCCAAGAAGAGACAAATAGCCATTGCCCCTTAATGTTCACTGGCATTACCATTACTGAATGGGGTTACCATTGTACAGAAACTGACCTGACCATAAATACTGTGGCAACTAGAGCAGGTCAGAGCCTAGGATTCTGCAGTGAATAACTCACCTGATTTCCCAAAGTCTGCCCACCATTTACAAGACACAGGTGAGGAATGTGGTGGAATACTTCGCACTTGCCTGGGTAAGTGTAGCTCCAACAACATTCAATAAACTTAATGCCATCCAGAGTAAAGCAGCCCTCTTGTTTGGCACTACATTCACATACATTCATTCTCTCCATCACAAATGCTTAGTAGCAACAGTGTGTAACAGCTGCAAGATATACTGCAGCTACTGACCAAGACTCCTTAAACAGCACTATCCAAGCCCTCAGCCATTACAATCTGGAAAAACAAGAGCAGCAGAGACATGGAAACACCACGAGTTGCCTTCTGAGCTGCCCACCATCGTAACATGGCATTATAATAACAGTTCTTCCAGTGTGTGTGGATTAATATCTTGGAACTCCTTCCCTAACGATATTGTGGGTGTAGCTACATATGAATGGTAGTGGTTCAAAAAGACATCCTACTACAACTTTCTCCAGGGCAGTTAGGGATGGACAATAAATGCTTGTCCAGTCCCAGTGATGCCTGCCACCCCTGGATGTATTTTTTAAAAAAAGTTCTACCCCTGGTAGGCATAACTCCAGTTGCTAAGGACCAAAGGTTCTCACCTGTCCTTTAAAGTGCTCCTTAAAATCTGCTTCTTTCACCAAGCTTTTGGTTATCTATCTTGATGTTTCCTTATGTGAATTAGCATCAAATGTTGTTTCATAATGCTCCTATCATATGCCTTGAATGTTTTATTACGTGGGAGCATTCTTCGAAAGGGAGTTGTTTTGTTGTTTCGGAGCCTGTAATACCATGAAATGTCCATCATTTCCTGGCTGGGAAATATCTACAGCTACTCATGTCTACGTATTGTCTACTTTAAACCCAAGAGGAAAAACAGTGAAGATGCCACAAAAACTAATGGTTCTGAGTATCTGCCATAATAATTTCACTAAACAATAAAAAAATGTTTTAGTATGTTCTTGGCTCGGATTAGCTGCTTCATTGTAATAGTCCTATTGATTAAGTTACGTGATGAGTTATTTAACCCAAATTCAAAATGGTTCATATCAGTTTGTACCATAATCAAGTTTACACGGTATAACAATAAGAAAATTTATTCTGACTGTTTCCCTATAAAGTATAGAAAGTGATTAATTATATTAAAATTCACCCTCAGTAGTTTGTTGCAGATGCTTCCACTCGGGAGATGATCTGCTTCATTCGATCTGGTGGGCTAGATTTCAAACCAAGTAAAAATAGAAGCTACATGAGCTGCAACTTTACACTTTTTCATGTGTGGAGTTACATTTGAAAGAGATCAGAATTATGTTTCTAATGCACCCAGTGCCATCATGAAACCTCCAGTTTAGAATGTCTGGATAGTGACAACCTCAACCAATCACCTCCCTTGTTGCTCAGTGTTAACATCTCCACATCCCATACATTTTTGATCCTAATGACCTTTCACACAGCCAGTGTCACTAACTTTGTTCAGCATTTTGAGTTTCCAAAAAGACAACATTCCTTTGGTAATTTGGGGCTGACCTGTTTTTTTTTTTTGCTTGAATCATACTTGAATCATGTAAAAGACCTAAAATGTATAAACCATTTCTTTAAAAAATAGAGATGGGTGGGAATTGGTGAAATACTGTTAATGTTCTTAAAAGGTTAAAATATCGGTGCAAAACTAAAATGGCTTACTGAATAAGTTCTAATTATATGAGCCACCTGCCCTTCAGCTGTGCTTTTTAAAAAGTGTGCTTCTCCATTGCTCTTGTGTTCAACCAGGTATCAAATTCTGCAAACTGCTGTTTGCCTTCCTCAAAATCTTCATCCTTGTCCTCATCATTCAATGTATAAAGCCTCCCTCCAGGCAATGGGTGTACCCTTGTGATGCACTTATTGCCCTCCCTGCTCTGTCAGCAAGAGTCAGAAAATGCTAATAAGGTGTACATATTCCAGCCTGCCTTCCCAAATTGAACTGGTTTGTTGCCTCTTATGATAATAGATTCCTGCCGATAACTGCTCAGGCATGGAATGGGAGTTAGATGAGTCAAAGATCCTTGTTCATCCAGTTCCCCCTGGAGAAGATTGTGAGGGGAGAAAATTGAGACCAGCAGCACAACTCAATACTCTTTTAAACAGAGAAGAGACTGGCAATTAAAATCAAAAAGAGATGGATGTGATTGATTTAAGCAAAAAAAAGGATCTAATAATCGTTTCTGTCTTTAAAGTTCCTTATATCTTGAGTAATCATGTAAGCAACAGTTTCATACACTATCTCTTCATTTTGCAATGAAAAATCTTCTATATGTCTAATTCAGAATATGCTTAGATATGCAACACATCACACTCACTGTAACAGAAACTGTGATTGAATCAGGAAATTGATCAAGCAGGCAGATTATTGGGCTTCTTCTACTGATTCATAACTGTGATTAATTAGAGTTTGGACTTTTTTTTGCCCAAAGCAAACCGTGTTAATACACTCTCAATATTACCCCATCAGTGTGCATTTTCCCAACCAGAATGGATTCCCTATTACAAGAATACGTTTTTAATCCATCTTTTTCAGAGACTGGCAATTTGAGCTGAATATAACTGGCAATGTTTTCAGACCTTCACCCAGTAAAGACCTTTATAATATTTTACATATCACAGATACAACCTAACACCAGTTGTGCTGGATTGAAACCCAAGATTAGGATAGAAACGGCTAATGTAAAAATTAAGTGTTGTGCTGAGACCCTTTATTCATCAAACGTTTGATAAACAAAACTTATTGGGTGAAATTGTCAAATTCCTTGAAAGGAACTATTAATAAAAAGAAGAATCCAGTCATAAGGCAAAAGCACAGAGCAACACCAGTGTTGAAGACAGGAAAGAAGACTTAGCAGATCAGCTGATAGTGATCTGATTGAATGGATATTAGTTGATACAAAATCCTAAAATGGTGAAAAGTGAAGTGGAAGGAGATAATAAGGACATACAAATTACAAGGCTAAAGGACTGTCCGTGGGTCAGTCAACATTAAGTTGCGTCTGTTTGACTTGCAAGGTATTTGAGGGAACTAGCTTTGAAGAATTTTTTATTTAAAAGGTTTTGATTTTCTCAACAAAAGCTGCAGTGGATAACGAGCATTAGTCACTCAGCTACAGAAATGTGAGAGAAATGGAAATTTATTGATGGTATGAATGTGAACCTTCAGTTACCAATTGCCTCTTCTCAGTGAATCACAAATAAGTACATTGATTTGCCGTAGACAAACTGTAAGACTTCCTGTTTATTGATACTTCTGATTAATTTCTTAAAATACCATTTTTCAGACATTTGAAGAATTGGTAAGGACACACAGAAGTTCAATTAGATATTTGACCTCTGCTAATTCTCATTTTGTGAAAAGGCTGATCTCCCATGATCTGATATGTGGAGGTGCCAATGTTGGAGTGGGGTGGACAAAGTCAGAAGTCATACAACACTAGGTTAAAGTCCAAAGGGTTTATTTGAAATCGCAAGTTTTCAGAGAGTAGCCCCTTCATCAAGTTCACCTGAGCAAGGATCAACGCTTCGAACGCTTGTGATTTCAAATAAACCTGTTGGACTATAACCTGATGTCATGTGACTTCTGACATGATCTAATGTGTAAGTGGCTTGGCCATGTATGGTGTCTGGATATTGGAGCTGTGTTTAATTTGGCCTGGAAGCTTCAGGAAACTTGCTATACATTTATCCCAAGGATTTGCAGATTGAGATGAACTTGCGGTTAGCGCTTCTTACTTAATATGAAGTGTGACAGATGTGTACAAGATATAAGACCTTCTAAATAGGGACTGGTAGTGTCCTATATTTTTGCCAGTTGAGACATGGTTTTGGTTTACAATAATAGGGTGTTGCATCATGTAAGGCAAATATTTTATCTCATCCACTTGTTCACAGTGATTGAATGCATCAAACTCCATTTTCATTGGTTATTCTGGCATTTGGAGAATCCAGTTCATTGACTTTATTTGTTCTTCCATAAAAACTGTAAATATGTGGCCTTAGTGAATATTATTATAAATCCTTCTATTTATATTGTATAATTTTCATTTTTGTAACTTTTAAAGCTACAGTGAGTTGGTGCTTGAGCCACATTTGAGATATTTAGCGGCAGCTTTGGAGTGGAGTTCTTGGTTTTGAAAGGATCGAGGGAAGGGTGCCCTTGGATTTAGGGAAACTGTGATGGGATTTTAAGGTTTGACAGCACAGATGTGGGCTAGAGACCTTGGCATTCGTAGAACAGGAAAGGTTTGTTTCTTAGCTGCTTCATTATACATCTAAATCATTTTCAGGAACGCATTAACTGAAGTGTTGCTACATGCAAATATGTAATTTCATTTTCCATTTATAGCTTGTTTTGGTATCAAAGATTAAAGTAATTTTGGGAGTGTAGTGACCAGATAATTTGTTTTAGTACAGCAGAGATAAATATTAGAGAAGACAGGTGTACAAACAGCACACTTTCATGTTTGAAATCCTCTCGCCATCTTTTTAAACAATCCTCTATCTCCTTGCTGCAAGAGGTAGGTGCTGAAGTAAGCCTTTCAGCCAATCGAGTCGGCTCCGCTATTTATTGAGATCATTGCATGATCTGATATTCCTTAGCTCCACATTCCTGCCTTTTCTCCATTTTCTTTGTTTCCCTTACTGATTAAAAATCTGTTTAAGAAAAGTTTGGAGGTGGTGGTAGTGTCCTTACCTCTGAGACATGAGGCCTGGGTTCAAGTCCCACCTGCTCGAGGTGTGTAATAACATCTGCTGAACTGATTGTTTAAAAATATCCAAAAGTCTGGCATATTCAAGGACGAGACAATGGCCCAGCCTCTATTGCCATCTATGATTTAACAAAAATTCCACATGTTCACTACCCTGGGAGAGAAGAAATTCCTCCTCCATCTCTGTCCTAACTGGGTGATCCATTACCTGGAGGTTTCTTGCTGTCTCCTTGCTCTCATGAGTGAACAGGCTGTTATATTCTTAGAATAAAATTGTACTGGTTTAGTCGTACAATTGTCCCATAACTTCAAATAACTGCATACAATATATGTACATTGTGGGATCACCCTCACTTTGCAAGAAAATATGAAGAATGAGCTGGCTTTTTAAAAGAAGTCAAGATCTTCAAGTTAAGTTAAATATGACAATATGGGCCTTTAGGAAGGATTTGTCTGTCCTGGTTCTCTTGAAGGGGAGCAGTACAGACCTGGTACTGAAGTGTCTGCTCCATGGAAAGCAGAGTAAATAGCTTTGGGTCTTTTTTTAAAGTAGACAAAAGAAACATGAGTGGGCGGAGTCAGGATCAGACAGACTCAGAGTTTTTTAATTTTGCTTCCAGTTGTTGAAGTTGGGGTTTTGGAATAGAACCTGCTAGATACAGTAATCTCTCTGCCTCTGCAAAAATACTTGAGGTCTCTCTCTGCTGTTCAGTTCATTCTGTCTGTGTTCCTTCTCCTGGACCAGAGAAGATAGCAAGTGATGGAAATCTGTTTTTGCTGAATTTGGCTTTGCCAAGGTATTTGTGGGGATGCTGCTACATTGGAACAGTTGATGAGTAGTAGTTAAATAATGCTTTATTTTGTTAAGAATTTCAATAGACCTGAAGCTATGCCAATTCTTTTTTGTACATTAACTGTGGTGTAAGAATAAAGTATATTTTGCTTAAAGCCTACTAGTTTGACCAAGTGGATCACATCTGCAATGCAGCACCTTACATTTGCCTTGAAATAAGATAAAAGTTAAGATCTAGCCTATCTCCTTGCTATGTTTTGACAGCATTTGGTCTGATCCATAACACAATGAGAGCAACAAAACACACAAGATGACTTTATTGTTAATTTATTGTGACGTATCCTTTTTCAATGTTATTATTCAAGCATTCTACTTACTGTAGTCAATTAAATGAAAAGAAGTGTGGGAAATTGTAGGAAATTTCTTTTTGCAAAATAGTTCGAGAAATTTGATTAGCACACCCATCCCTGCTTAAAATCAAAACATGCCCAAAGATCGGTTACTTCATCTGATTCAGTGTTGATGAATTTACTTACCAACTAATTTCTGGGAAGAAACGTTGAGCTCAGCTAAGCTAGCTGCAGTATTTGAGTATTTGTCGATTTATACTGCAAGGATTTGAATATAAGAAATTTGCTCAGGAACAAGAAAAATATCTTGAATTTCACAGTCTCAGGATGGCATGGTAGCTCAGTGGTTAGCACTGCTGCCTCTCGGTGCCAGGATCCAGGTTCAGTTCCACCCTTGGGCGACTGTGTGGAGTGTGCGGCCCCTCCCCGTGTCTGCGTGGGTTTTCTCCCGGTGCTCCAGTTTCCTCCCATACTCCAAAGATGCGCAGGTTAGGTGGATTGGCCGTGGGAAATGCAGGGTTACAGGGATAGGGTAAGGAGGTGGATTTGGGTGGGATGCTCTTTGAAGGGTCAGTGTGGTCTCAATTGGCCAAATGGCCTGCTTGCACACTGTATGGATTCTATAATGTCAACTTGCTCCACGCCAATTAATTTTTATAATGTAATTTCACTTGTAATGTTGAGAAAGGCAGTAATTTCCATTTCCAGCAATGAGTAAATAAACTCTTGATTCTTTTAAAATGAGCTGTTAATCTGTTTTGATGATGTTGGTCCAGGGATAAATATTGTGATGAAGACCCCAGGAGACCTCCCTTGTTGTTTGTGAAATGCTCCTCAGATCATTTTGCCTCACTTAAGAGTGCAGGGAGGGTTCAGTATCTTATCCTAAAGATGGTACAACCAGCAATGCAGCACTGCCCCTCTACTACCCTGAAGTGTTGGCCTAGATCGTGTAATGGAGTCTCTGGAGTTGGGATTAAAACTTCTGATTCTGAAAAGAAGTGCTTCCCAATGTGTCATTGGAAATGTAACAAAACTGTGCATTTGATTTTATAATAGATATTTATAAATTAGGAAGAGCAAGCCTTTTGTCCTCTCTGGTCCACTCCATCCTTTAATAAAACCACCTGATCGTGGCCTCAGCTCCATTTTGCTACCTTTCCTCAATATCTTTTGAATCCCTTGTTGGCGAAGAATCCATCTAACCTGGCCTTCAAAGTGTTCAATGATCAAGCCTCCGCTGCTGCCTAGAGAAATGATTTATACAGGCACTCTGTCTTTCTAAGAGAAAATTTTTCTTATCATCTCCAGCTTAAATTGGAGATCCTTTGTTTTTAAGCTCTTTTCCCCCCACAAAGAGAAACATCCTTTCATGATCCCTGTCTGAAGTTCCCTCAGGATCTTGTATGTGCCCTTGTACAGCAGTCACTGAAGCCAAGCATGCTGGTGAAGCAAACAGCAAAGAAGGGAAATGATATGCTGGCCTTCGTAGTGAGATGATTCAAATGTAGGAGCAACGATGTTTTGCTGCATGTATATCGGACCTTGATGAGACAACATCTGAAATATTAGATGCAGTTTTGGTTTACTTATCTGAGGAAGGGTGTCCTTGCAATAGAGGGAGTGCAGCAAAGATTTACCAGACTGATGGCGGGTCTGACACTAAGGAGAAATTGATTCAATGAGCTTTATATTCGTGAGAGTTCAGAAGAATGAGGACTGATCTCATAGGAACCTTTTTATTTCTAATAGGAGTCGATAGGGTAGGTGCAGGAAGAACGTTCCCGATGGCATGGGTTTCCAGAACGAAGAGTTACATCTAAGGAAATGTGGTAAACCATTTAGGTTCAAACAGGTGGAATTCCGTCACACAGGGAGTGGTTAGCCTGTGGAATTTGCTACAATGGAAAGCAGTTGAGGCCAAACATTGTCTGATTTCGAGAAGGAGTTGGATGCAGCATTCAGGACTAAAGAGATCAAAGGATATGGAGAGAAAGCAGGAACAGGCTATTGAGTTGAATGATCAGCCATGATCATGATGAATGGTGGAGCAGGCCGAAAGGGCTGAATGACCTACTCCTGCTCCTGTTTTCTATGTTAATAAGATCACCTCTCATTCTTCTGAATGGCAAAGGATAAAAGCCCTGCCTGTCCAAACCTACCTCATAAGACAGCTCCTTCATCCAAAGAATTACTTCATTGAATCATCCATCAGCTATTTCTAAAGCACTTATGTCCATTTTTTTAAATGCAGGGAACAAAACTACAGACAGTACTCCAGATGCTGTCACCAGTAGATTTTAAGCAGATGTAATCTAAACCAAAATACTGGGAGTGCTGAGAAAATGAAGAAGAGTCATGAGATTTGAAACATTAATTCTGTTTCACTCTCCACAGATGCTGGGGAACCTACTGAGTTTCTCTAGCATTTGCTGTTTTTATTATAGAAACGTGTATTTTTCAGGTAGTTGAAGTCATGAGCGGTATGGAAAGCTTTGAAAGTACTCGTTCTTGTCGCAGGTTGTAATTGGTGTGCAGCATTTCAGAAGCCCCAATTTCCACTGCCCCATCTTTTTCAGCCCTGCAACTTCCTCTGCTTTAGCAAAGACTTGAATGGAAGCCAGTAAGTAGTTGTTTTGATATGGAGCAAGAAGAGAAGGTATGACATTCAGGCATCAGCCATGGAATCTTGTTACAGACAGCACAGCACTGTTACAAAAACCTTTCTCAAAACCTTTTGGACTACTCATTGTTAGTAGGAACTGCTGATGCTGGAGACTCTGAGATAACAAGGTGTAGAGCTGGATGAACACAGCAGGCCAAGCAGCATCAAAAGAGCAGGAAAACTGATGTTTCGGGTCTGGACCCTTCTTCAGGAATGAAGACCCGAAACATCAGCTTTCCTGCTGCTCTGATACTGCTTGGCCTGCTGTGTTCATCCAGCTCTACACCTTGTTGTCTCGGACTACTCATTGTGCCGTGATTGAAGGGAACTGAGAAGTCAGTAGAGACATGAGTGAGAGAATTTACTAACTTAGCTAAGTGAGATGTTTTAGACCTTTTTTTGTTTTTAACTTGTTCATAGGATCTGAAAGTCCCTGGCAAGGCCAGTATTTATTTTCATCATTAATTTCCCTTGAGAAGGTGATGGTGAGTTGCCTTCATTACCCTTTGCTGCCCATGAGATTTGGATTCAGCCAGTATGCTATTAGAATGCTTGAATTTGGCCCAGTGATCCGAACTTGGAACTATATTTAATTCCTTCATTGTCAGTAAGCCAAAATTCTGGAACACAGTAGCAGCACTCTGGCTGTATCTATATAAGGATTGTGTTTTGGCAGGAATCTTACAGGTGGTGGTGTTTCCATGAAACTGCTGCATTTGTCCAGTTTTGGTTTTTGGCAGGTGCTGTCAAAAGAACCTCAATGAGCTACTGCATTGCATTCTGCACATGCAGCCAAAGTGTGTCGATGCTGAAGGAAGTGAATGCACTAAACATTTCCTTTGTTCATCTTTTTCAATATTTTTGTTCTTCCAGAGATATATTCTGCCTCTTCTAATGGCCAGCAAAGAAGATAAAAAGCATCTACAGAGGATTGAATCTGGTGTTACTGAGCTAAGTGGGACCATAACACAGACAGGTGAAGGCAAATGTCATAATAATTCTGTTAAATTTCTTCCACATTTAATTCTGTAAGGAAAGTTAAGTTTTCTGATATGCAACCTTTCAAAATTGAAAGTTGAAGCTTTGTAACTTGCTCTTGAGAAGCTGCCTGTTTACTGTCAGTAGTTTGTTATCTTTTAGTGAAAAGCTTTTAACCCCCAACATCTTGATGAAATTCCACAACCTGAATTATACCTCTCTCCTTTGATGTACATGGTCATAACTTGAAGAAACTGAATCATGATGCATATCTAAGGTTTGATGTGTGATTCTCATTTGCAAGAATACTTTCTTGCCCAATTAATTTTTTTCCCCCAGGTCTGACCTTTAATTTTGAAAACTCTACAGAATCATTGTGTAACTGGATCTGCCTTGATATCGCAGTAGGAAATTGCTGGAATGAATAAATATGTTCACAAAATTAAATGTGTCAATTCAGACAGTTTGAATAGGCGTAGCATCTGGAACAGTTGGATTTGTGAAATTGTTATTGTCGATTAGCTTTCAAAGTTGGGATCACGAGCCAAAAAAAAAGCAACTTGCACTTGCAGTGACCATTTCTTTGTTTATCTTTTCGTGTTGAGCCAAAAAAGGATCTCTTGAATTTTTCTAGCTACTTTAATGACTTACATAGCCCTTTGTTGAGAGTAACCTTAGCATGAGAGCAATTTAATCATCTTGACTGAAATATGAGCAAGGGAAGTATTTGAAAATTGCAGTAATGATGTAAGCATTTTATTTTGTGCTTTTTAAAGCAATTATGCTGCACAAGTTGAGAACTTTTCTCTCTAAATAGCTATGCTGACCATGCCTTGGTCCACAAGGTTGGCTTGTGTTTTCTTCTTTACATATAAGCCATATGGCAGTCTAAGAACTGGATGGTTTATTATTGAGGGTAGCCACCTTTGGAAGCTAGATCTACGCTGTAACAATTGGTTGCAGCAGTTTTGAAAATGAATGTTCCCAAGCTGGTCCCTGTACTGCAAAGCAGTATAATGATAACTTTGATCTAAATTGTTATTTTCCTAGTTTCAGAAGAAATGTATTTGAAACCACAGCTACTTGTTTTACCAATTGTAAATGTTGGCAGAAACACCCAATGTTTTAACAAATCATCATCAGTCCCTCGAAGTAAGGAGGACTCTCACCAGGAATACAGCCTGTGGCAAGAGATTACACATGGAGAGGCGGTTGTGCCTGCAAATTTACACAGTTCTGGCTGACCAGGAAACACTCCTGCTGTTACCATCTGCCATAGGCGTGTTGGAAAGATTTGCAGGTTGACAATCAATCTATTCTCTGCTGTGTGAATGCACGGATCCATGCCCCTCAAATTCTGGAACTTCTGGCATGGAGGCTGGGCCACTCGCCACAAGATCTCCTGTGTTTTAACAAATAGAGAATTTGGAAACGTGTTTCCACTCAGTTTTTCTCTCTGTTCTCTGTTCTCTGATTTTTGTTTGAGTTCCAAATCCAAGGGTACGGTCAGCTGTCTGATATTTTCTTCATGTAACTGTCAGCAAGCCGTTAGACTTCAGAGAGAACAACTGAACCCATTCCTGTTCTCATTTGATTATCAAATGTGTAATTGTTCAGAAAGCATTACTTGAAATAACAACCCCCAGTTTATGTTCTTCGTCTGTGCTGCAGGCGACTATAGTACTCTATCGGTTTCTGAAGGCTGTTAGCAAACTCAAACATCAAGCTGACACTTTCTCCATCTCTTAAATTAATTAGTGCCAAAAATGCATGAAGGCCCAGAACACAGGTTTTTTTAATGGAAGTTCTGCGTTAATGCACACCTTGCATTTTTGAAGCGTTCGAATGCAGATGAACACACATACTGCTGTTCAAATGTGTTAGCTCCCACCTCTGGAACAGGTGGAATTTGGACCCAGACTTTCTAGCTTAGATTGAACATTACCACCGTACCACAAGTCCAAAGAATATTTTCAGGAACTTGTTGACAGGTTCCCTAATGATTGTGCAGTACATAGAAAGGCTGGAAAATTGACAAAATACAATCGTTTATATATGTAGAACTAGCAAATAAATATTGTGTTGATATCGCATTCTGATTCATCCCAAAAGGACCATCACTTATGGTGCGGTTCATCTTCAAGTCTGCATTGACAAGTAAAAATGTCCCCAAGATAATGGAAGCCAAAGCAAAAAGACTGATTGCTCATTTCTAGACAGAGGAGACATTGTTCTTGAGTCAGTGACAGATATAAACAGATTATCAGAGTGGCAAAGTGAATCCAGATTGTATCAAACCTGAAATCAAACGTATCTTTAAATTGAATACCATCTAACACCATAAAGCTTATTTTTCTTCTATTCCATGGCACAAGAAGCAGAAGGGAATAGATGTACATCATTGGAAATAATTTTTTTGTTTTTTTTTGTTTCTAAGACAGTTTTATCATGTACAGTCTGAGATATCTCTGTGAAATGCTTTTACAGTTTATCTTTTGTAAAGACAGAAGAAAAAGTGGGTTAACTCTGTATCCAACACACATGCACACAACTGGAGGGCAACTAGAGAGGGAGTAGGGTCCCCTACAACAATTGTCTATGTGTTGAACCTCAGGAGATGGCAGAGATACTAAATGAGTGTTCTGCATCAGCTTTTGCTGTGCAGAAAGAAATGGAGGCTAGAGAACGCAGTGAAATAAATATTGATGATTTGAAAACTGTTCACATTACAGTAGAGGAAGTGCAGGTGGTCTTAGAAAATATAAAGGTGGATAAATCTCTGGCACCTGATCATGAGTGTTCCAGGACATTGTGGAAGGTTGGGGAGGATTTAGCAGGGCCCCTTGCAGAAATATTTCTCTATCATCGATAACTACAGGTGAGGTACAGGATGAATGGAGAGTGGCTGATGTGCCTTTGGGTAAGAAGGGATGTAAAGAGAAGCCTGGGAACTACAGATCTGTGGATCTGACTTCAGTGGTGGATAACTTGTTGGAGGGGTTTCTGAAAGCTAGGATTTATATGCATTTGGAGAGGCAAGGGATGGTTATGGATAGTCAACATGGTTTTGTGTAGGGGAAATTGTGTGTCTCAAATTTGATTGGTTATTTCCTCAAAAACCTCAATAAGATGAGGGCAGAGCAGTAGATATTGTTTACTTGAACTTTAGTAAAGTGTTTGACAAGATTCTGCATGGTAGACTAATTAATAAAGTTAGATCACATGGGATTCAGGGTGAGCTTACTAACAGGATACAAAATTGGCTTGATGGTCAGAGACAAAATGTGATGGAGAGTTGTTCTTCATACTAGAGGCCCATTCCATAGGGATTAGTGCTGGATCCGCTTTTGTTTGTCACTTACATAATTGATTTAGAGAATATATGACACCACAATTGATGGTATAGTGGAGAGTGAAGAAGATTATCTCAGATTACATCAAGATCTTGATCATTTGGCCTGATGAATGACCGATGGAGTTTAATTTGGATAAACGTGAAGTATTGCATTTTGGTAAAACACAGTTAGGGCCTTGGGTGGTATTATAGAACAGAGAGACCTAAAGGTTCGGGTACATCATTCTTTCAAGTTTGCATCACATGTAGACAGAGTGGTTAAGAGGGTGTTTAGTATGCTTGCCATCATTGCTCAGTCTTTTGAGTATAGAAGTTGGGACATCATGTTGAAGTTATACAGGATTTTGGTAAGGCATGTTCTGGCCGCCCTGTTATGGGAAGGACATTATTAAATTGGAGTGGGTTCAGAAAAGATTTATTAGGATGTTGTTGGGAATGGAGGGTTTGAGTTATAAGAAGAGGCTAGAAAGACTGGGACTTTTTTTCCACTGGAGCATAGGAGTTTGAGCGGTGACTTTGCAGAGGTTTATAAAATCATGAGGGGTATAAGTAATGGTGGATGTATTTTCCCCAGGGTGGGGAATTTCAAGATTGGGGGCATATTTTTAGGGTGAGAGGAGAAATAGTTTAAAAAGACATGAGGGGCAACCTTTTTACTTAGACAGTGATTCATGTGTGGAATGAACTTCCAAAGGAAGTTTCAGATGTGGGTACAGTTACAACGTTTTTAAAATGCATTTGAATAAGAAATTTTTGGGGAAATATGGGCCAAGCGCAAGCAGGTGAGACCTAGTTAGTTTGGGATTTTGGTGATCATGGGCTGTTGGACCAAAGATTCTGTTTCCCTGCTCTGTGACTCTGACATGGATCCTATGTTAACATCCCTTGTGTGACACCTGGTTAATTAGATATTGAGTGGTGAAAATGTCCTCAATATCACAACATGCTTGTAGATAGAGCCATACAGCATGGAAACGGATCCTTTGGTGTACTTGTCCATGCCAAGCAAGTTTCCCAAACTAAACTCGTCTCACCTGTCTAAGGTTTTGGAGTAGACTCACTTGCCTGCATTTGGCCCTTATCCTTCTAAATTTTTCCTATTCATGTACCTGGCCAAATGTCTTTTAAATGTTATAACTCTACCTGCATCTACCACTTCCTCTGGCAGTTCATTTCACATACGAGCTGCCTCTGTGTGGAAAAAGTTGCCCCTTAGGTCCCTTTTAAATCTTTCTCTATGCCCCCCATTTTTGAATTCGATCAATTTGACCCAATTGATCAAGATCCCATTGTAATCTTAGATCATCATTTGAACTGAAGATTATTCAACTCACGTTGATTCATCTATCCAAAAATATTCTTCAATGGTTACGGGCCTTGCCTCTGCTAACTGAAATTTTAGTTTATACATTAAGCACCAAGAAGAATTTGGTGCATTTTATTGAGGTACCAACCAAATTTTTTTCTAGTTCAATTCTCATAGCATGGAGAGGTAACAAGAGTCTGATAATATAGAAAACTGTTCTGTGGAATTTTTAATGGTTAATTTTGTTCACACATATATTGGTGTAACTGAAATAGGAAAACAAATAGTTTTCAGATATACCGCATTCATTGGAAGTGATAGTGTTGTAACTTACAACAGTGTGGCATTGAGAATGAAAGAAAGTCAGTAATTGGTAACTGAAAACATTTTTGACTAGGAAACTCAAAACAGTTGTTTTATGCGCATCTCCAAAGTGCGGCAGCAAGTAGAGGAAGATGAAGGTAGTTACAATACTATAGTAGCGTCACAGTTAAACTCCTGTGTTGAAAGATGAGACCAGAAGTCAATCTTTACTCCATCTTATATTCATTCATAAAATGAAACATTCCAAACAGAAAGCACCTAACTGTGCCTGAGTCAATAAATGTCACTTTATAAGCGTTCAAATAATTGTCCAAAAATCACATTGCCAAAACTTTGTTTTAAAAAGAAACAAATGCTTGTTTGGGAGCAACATTGATAAGGCCTATTTACATAATTTCACAAATAATCCGATACTGTACTTTTTGTGTTTGTGAAATGACTTCTGTTTTAAATACTAGCAGAAAGAGTGCTATCATGCATCTTGTTTAAAAACAGATCAGCCTGAAGGTCAGTGCTCTACAGTGAGCAGATGCTAGCAATGTGAAAAGAATAAAGGTGAGATCATTTAAAACCCCAGAACCGCTATTTATGACAAATTTGGAATATTGTGGAACTTCGGTGTTGAACATTGGAGGGAGGATTTAATTTGTTAGAAGAACTTCAGAACCGATAGATCCTGAGAAAGATTAAGAGTGGGAGACAGTGTGAACAAATACGAAATGTATGGAGATCAGACGGTGCATAATGTGGCATTTTTGAAGCTTAGACACAGGAAGAGGAAAATTCTGAGCTTCAGAGACTCTTGTATCCAGTAGTTTGATTGGCTGAACAATTCCGTCATTTGACACTTTGTACTTTATATGCAAGCAACAGTTAAATATGACTCATCCTTTACCAAACTGTTAGATAACTCTGCAACAGAATTCTCCAAGCTGAAAAGGCTGCATTAGTTGAAGAAATTTAACAGAGTTAGAAAAGAAATGTAACAATGTAAGAATCAGTGCAATATACCTTTGTAAATTTGAGAAAGATAAGTGAGAATCATGATAATATGATCAATTCTTTACAGAGGTGGCATAGAAATGAAAAATGGAAGGTAGTCTTATTAGCTTAAAACTCAGAAGTGAAGATCCTTCTTTAGTATTTTAAAAGGACAGTAGAAAAACTGCTGAAAAAAATCCTGGAACACAGTAAAACGCTACGTCTGTGTGTTTTGATGACCAAATTAGAGATATCCAAAGAATATTATGGAACCTAATTGCAAGTAGAAATGGTGCAAACATGTCTCAGAACTGACTCTCTCGGCCAGTAAGCAAATTAGTAATTCTGAACAAATACAGTTAACTCTACCCCAGGTGCATGATCTACACTTATGATGAACCCCGAGGAAAATCGGAATCAACAACAATCATGTGAAATTAAGCTATTAAACTATTAAATTGTGTGATTTCTGTGCTTCTTCACTCACAAATGATCAGATACTATTCAGATATTTCAAATCTACATAGGTTTTCATTATCCAGTCGGAAATATGAGTTGAATTTTACACCAGCAAACCAATGATCTGAATCTAGATCTATAATATTATTATTATTTTCTAATTGAATGCTGCTGATGTGGTGACTTGGGGTACTAGTTCCGAAGAAAAACCATATCGGATTCAAATGTTGTTAACTCTTGTTAGTCTCTCCACAGATGCTGCCAGAGCTGCTGAGTTTCTCCATCAGAGATAATGGGAACTGCAGATGCTGGAGAATTCCAAGATAATAAAATGAGAGGCTGGATGAACACAGCAGGCCAAGCAGCATCTCAGGAGCACAAAAGCTTTTGTGCTCCTGAGATGCTGCTTGGCCTGCTGTGTTCATCCAGCCTCTCATTTTATTATCTTGAGTTTCTCCATCATTTTAGTTTTATTTCACTAGGATACTATTAGCTTTATATCCTGCTGGGCACGAGTGTGGAAATTGCAATAATGTAAGGAGCCGGTGTTCAAAACAAATCTTGGATTTGTTCAAACATGGTAACAAAATGTGATGCAATTGTGTAATCAGCGATGAAACCTTGCATTGCTCAGCATTGAATTTTTGTGTAATTTGTACATCATGGCACCTTTAAAATTTGTAGGGCCATTGTGAAGAAACGTCCCTCTCCTGCTCATCTGTTTATTCCTACAAGATTGCACTATCAAGTTGTTTTAAAAAGAGCAAGACCTTTTTATATAACACATCTTTTTTTTTTCTTCAGTAAACATTTTGAAAAGGCTCAGTAGGCTGGAGCTGAGAATTCCCACTGTCATCTCAAACACACATGTAGTCATGTCAAAGCTGTCTGTTTCTTGCTCCACAGATGATACCAGATCTACTGAGTTTCTTTAGCATTTTTGATTCCCACTGCAGTAATGCAGGTTGATTTCTTCCATCAAACCATTTTCAAATTTCACAATATCTTCAATTCATTCATATTTAAAATGCCATCCTGTTTTAGATGCAACTTCTTTTTGTATCAGTCCTATGCCAGTTGAAAGGTTTTGAACTATGTATGAGCAAACTGTGCTAAATTTAGTCAATATTTTACTTTGTTTATGAATTAAGATTATTTTGGTGATATCTTGTATAACCATCTACTTAATTTATTGCTAATTTAAATATTATGCAAGGAGCTTAGTAATTTGTGTGATAAATTCTTTTCCAGTTCTCCTTAACCTTTATACTAATTAAGGTGCAGAGGTAAATATGTCTTCAGGTAGCATATTAAGGTTTCTTATATTCTGGCTTATAGATTTCCATTCATTTGAACCTCTTGTTTGTTCAGTACTCTTTGCCACGATTATTCATTTATCTAATTTCTTCCCTTCTGTAATCTCGTGCTGAACATCTTTCCCAGCTGAGAACTTCCTCTATTCTTGCTGCATTATGGTTGTCTACTAAGAACAATGTAACTTTTGGCTAAGGTTAATTGTCTGGTTTCTATCTGTGGACAAATCAAACCAAATGCACTCTTGGCTTTGGTGCTTCCTTCAGCTATATTAACAAGTTTAGGAGTTTTTCTGTGGCTAACAGAGGTAGTTAAATATGCTTTCTACTATGTGATAGAAAATGGTCACACCACAAAAATAACATGGCAAAGTCATTTTATTTTGTCTTGTTCATTTGTCAAACCCAGCTTTCTGAAATTCTCAGCCACGATTTCACTCTTGCCTTCACAAACTGCATGTAAGTTAATTTCCAGATAGTTAATGAGATGCCTTCAAAAATAATCAACATTAATGAAGCATTTTTAATAGTACATACTGATTTTCTGGATTCTTTGGCTGAAGTCCTCTTGGGGAAGCATGTTTGATAAAATGTCTGTTTCAGAATGTAATTGAATTGTCAAAGTGAAAAAGTTTATTTTCTCACATCATCCTTGCTGTGTTTGCCCATCACTTTAAATCTATTCTGCCTCCTTTTTTACTTTTATGAACAGGGATAGCTTCTCCCTCTCTACTCTCCAGCTCGCTCACGATTTTGAAACCTTCTATCAGATCTCCTCTCAGCCTTCTCTCCAAAAATAACTATCCCAACTTCTTCAGGCTATCCTCACAACTAATGTTTTGATTTCTGAATCATTCTTGTAAATTGCATCTGCACTCTCTCCAATGCATTCACATCTTTCCTACAATATGATGTCCAGAACTGTACACAATTCGACAGCAGAGATCCAACAAGTGCCTTGTACAAGTTCAGCATCACCTCCTTGTTCTTGTATGCTATGGCCTTAAAATAGAACTCGGAACACTGCATGCTTTAAAGTCAGAAGTCACACAACACCAGGTTATAGTCTAAAAGTTTTTTTTTAAACCGCAAGCTTTCAGAGCATTGCTGCTTCATCAAGTTAAATGACCTGATGAAGGAACAGAGCTCCAAAAGCTTGTGATTTTTAAATAAATCTGTTGGACTATAACCTGGTGTAATGTGACTTCTGACTTTGTCCACCCCAGTCCAACACTGGTATCTCCACATTACTGTATGCTTTATGAATTGCTCTCCATCTGTGCTGCCACCTTCGATAATCTGTTGACATTTGCAGCCTGCTATCCCTGTTCCTGGACCCCATTTAGAATTGTACCCCTATTTTATGTGATCTTCCACTATGCTTCTGACCAAAGTGCATCACCTCACACTTCTCTGCATTGAATCTCGTCGGTGACATTCACCCATTCCAACCAATTGTCAACATCCTTTTGGAGTTCCACGCTGTCCTCCTCACAGTTTACAATTCTTCCAAGTTTAGTGTCATCTTTGAAATTGGCCCTTGCACCACCAAGATCCAGAAAAATAAGGGTTCTGGTGGACCTCCAATACAAACCTTCCTCCAGGCCAAAAATTATCAGTTCATCAGTTCACTATTTCCTATCATTCAGCCAGTGTTGCTACTGTCCTTTTTATGCCATGACCTGTAACTTTCTTCTCAAATCTGGTGTGACACTATATTAAACATCTTCTGGCAATCCCATGTACACCACATCAACATTGTTACCCTCATCCATTCTTTGTCTTTTTTAATCACAAAAATATATTTTATTCATAAAGTATCTTTATATACCTACAGTTACTGAAGCATTTGTGTACAGTCTTTGCACACGGAAAACAAACATTGAAAATTGACATTGCCTACAGTTGCTAAAAAAAAACCCAAGGCATTTCTTTCTTATACAATATGATATTTACATATATTTGAGGCACCAGGAGGGTCTGATAACTGAATGGACCCCCATTGTGTTTTGGCAGAAAGACCTTGGATTTCCCCACTGTGCCTTAGTGGCAGCTTCCATAAGCTTTAGTACGTCCCTCAGAATGTAGCCCTGGACCTTGGAATATGCCAGTCTGCAACATTTGGTCAAGGTTAACTGTTTATACTGGAAGATCAACAAGTTTTCAGCAGACCAAAGAGCGTCTTTCACTAAGTTCTCATGTCATAGAATCCCTACAGTGTGGAAACAGGCCATTCAGCCCAACAAGTCCACACTGTTCTTCTGAAGAGCATTCCCTCCAGACACATTCTCCTACCCCCACATTTCCTTCCATGGTCCTCCAGGTGCAGTCAGTGTTTGTCTCGGTATGTGTCCCAGGCAAGAGACCGTAGGGCACAGAGTCCTGTGTCACAGAGCTGCTTTCAATGAACTTTGACAAAAACCACTGCATGTCTCTCCAGATCTTCTTTGCAAAAGCACGTTCTAGTAGGAAATGTGTGACAGTCTGTAATTCCCCGATAGCCACTTTGAAGGTTGGGAGAGTCTGGGCATTCGTGAAGGATCTAACAGGCAATGCTCTTCTCACCACAAGCCAAGTGACACCTTCTGGAAAGTTCTGGCAATGAGGCATTCTGCCAAATGACTTTGACAGTCTGCTCAGGGAACCACCACCAGAAAAACACTCCTTTTCCTGTAGGGTCTTGAGGACTCTGCGTGCTGACCACTTCCTGATGGACTTGTGGTCAAAGATGCTTTCCTTTACAAATTTCTCCACAAGGGACAGATGATATGGAATGGTTCAACTACCCAGAGTGTTCCACAGCAACGAGGCCAGTGCTATCCTTTATAACACTGGGGCCAGGTAGAACCTCAGTACGTTCTTTCTGTTACCTCCACATATAACTCCAACGTGAGAACCAGTCCACCTTTTTCCATATTGTTACAAATCCTATCTCAAACAATCGTTTCTCAAAGTATCCCCACCACTAATGTTAAACTAACTGATCTGTAATTACTGAGACCATCCTTATAAGCAAGGCCATAACACTAGCAGTTCTCCAGTCTTCTGACACCTCCCCTGAATCCAGGGAAGAGTGAAAGATTGTAGGCAATTCCGACAGTCACTTGCTTCAAAATCCTTGCATGCATCTCATCCAGTGCCTTGCCAAATTTCAAGTGCTAAAAATCCACTGAAGATTTTTTGGAGACCTTTTTGGTCTCTGATCAGTCCTAGTCCTCATTTAACCTTTCTCATACTGTGTGTATGCCTATAGAAGACAATGGGATTACCCTTTATGTTAGTTGCTTCTTTCTCATAACTTTGCTTCTATTATTTTTCACCTCCCCATAACCTTTGATTTTTACTATTGAGTCTGTACTGTATTTTCTGCCTTACACCTGCCATAAGCACACTTTTTTTTGTAATTTTAATTTCTACCTCCTTTTGTCATCTAGGGAACTCTGGATTTCTTTGTCCTTCCTTTCCATCAGAGAGAATGTACCTTGACTGTACCCGAGCCATCTGCTGTTTGAAGATGACTGGTTATTTGTCACTGTTTTTCTCACCAACCTCTTATTCCAATCAAACCATCTCAGCTCTTCAATTGATTTTTCTCAGTGCAGCAAAACACTTGAGTGAAAAAAGCTCCCAATCAAGAAACCAAGTGGAAGCTTTTCATTATGGTCACTGTCTCATAAAAGCAACCACATTTCTATTCAGACCCCACGTCAAGGATAATTAATCCTTTAGTACCCTCTTTAAACTGTCAATTTAACAGTGAACACAGAACTGCCTGCTGTGATAATTATGGCTTTTGAAACAGAATAACAGTCCTTCAGGAAACTTCAACAAAGACCTTTATTCAAACTGCATGATCAGATGGCAATTATTTATTTTCTAGCTGACGTGGATCTGGAGAAACACAGCAGGTTGGAGAGCATCAGAGGACCAGGAAAGCCATCACTTTGGGTTTACACCCTACACCAGTTTTGATGCTGCCTGACCTGCTGTGTTCCTCCAGCTCCACACTATGTTGACTCTGACACAAAAATTAATCTGATGTAAATGGGAGCAGGATTTGTGCATCTGGTTCACAATAGCCAATTTTCATGGTCTGTGGAATCTTCCTGCCTCTGTGATAATCTGGTTCTGAGAGGCCGATCAATTAGTGTGTTGGTAATGTAAGGAAAGTATAACAAGCCAAACAAACTGGAGGAGAATATTTATCAGCGATTCCTCAAGCTTGCACGTGCCTTTTGGCTTGCTGTGCATGTTCAAAGATCCAAAATGTTAATGCTAAACCTCTGAGTCAATTGGATTTCACTTCAAAGTTACCATCCTTGAAAATAACCAGGAAAACCACATAACAGCTTCTGAAATAATTATGGTTCACTCCAGGTTGTGTGCTGTCTTACTGAGCAAAACTTTCAAGTTGAACCAGTCTGAAATCAGTTAGGCTGTAGTTTAAAAAAAGACCAATGATAAACCAGGAAAAGTCCAGTCTCATGACAAATGTTTCTTCTGATCAAATCTGGTGCATTGTAACAGTCATTAGGAATTCCTGTGACCTTGAACAGATGATAAGAAACTTGGAAATTATGTAACATGTCATTAATCTCTCATTTTTTTTTAGAAATGAAATTAAATTCAGTATTACTGAAATTCAAAGTAGATCTTATCTCTGTTAATCGATGCCACAATCCTATTGGTTTGATCTTAAGAATACAGAAGATTTCCACTCCAATGTGGAGACTCGAATCTTACTTTTCAAAGAGAGTCAGTGTTGTTACGAGTTGACAGCCATCACCACAACTTTTTTCACATGACTTCAAAATTCTAGGTCTCTCTGCAAACTTAAAAGAAGTCTTATTTATCCTCACAATGCTCGTGTGTAAAGTTGGTCGAAATTGCGCTAATTCGGGTACGTAATGGGCTCTGTTGAAGCAATCTAGTTATCTTAGTAACAATTAGTCTACTGCTTAGGATACTGGTCCTGGCATTTGAGACAAAAAGAGATTTCCTCAGGAGAACATACTCAGTACTGTTCTAGCTGTTGCACATTTTTGAGCACCATTTTCATTCATGTGTGCACTGGTAATTTTATTCCCGTACGAATGAAATGTAAATATAAGTAGCTCCCTTTAAAAGGCACAGCAGAAAATTTCTGCAAAGCTGCAGTGACATTCAGTAGGAAAAGTGACAGCCTCCCTGGCGAGACTGGTTCATCTTGAAAGTTTTGCTCAGTAATACAGCACACAACTTGGAGTGAACCATAATTATTGTTAATTTTGTCACTTCAGTCTTATTCAGTCTGCCAGGGAAATTAAAATTTACAAGAGAAATAGTTTGTTTTAGAGATGTTGTGGCAGTTTTCTAAAGTAATGTGCACATTTTAAAAAAAACAATTGCTCAAGTTACCACAGTCTATTAGTCAATATTATTTGTATTATTACTTCAATGTAAAAAACGCTAGTGTAGGATTCAAGTCACATGGCAGAGTTAAATTTAGTTAGTGCTGCCACCATGTAGAGACCTGATAACTTTCGAAAATATACTTAAATTTCCAGTAACTGGAGGGAGCGCACAATAAATTGAAAGTTTTAATAAATTAAAACCACCATTGTCTGAACCACTTCAATAGGAAACTTAAACTGTAAACTTTATAAAAGAACCTCTTTAACTTTTTTAATTGATCAACAATCATCCTTAATGATTGTGCTTTACTCTGTCCCTTTAATGGACATTTCATTCTTCAAAAAAAATCCAAAGCTGTTTTCAACTCTTGACAACCAGCTTCTGTTTTCCTTTCTTATTTTCCAGATGAGTAACATCTCATCTCTGACCTGACCTACAAATTGAGATTTACCTTGGAGATCCCTCCCTCTAGCCAAAGCTAGGCAAATCTTCCAGCCTTGTTTAAAACCTCATGATCCCAATCTCTTCAACCTGAGCATGAGCTGTCACCCACGTTCTGCAAGGTGGCAAGAGAAACTGGCTGTCTTTATCTCTTGCACTTCTACTTCCTCACGCTTTCAGTTCCTTGTGGATTGACCTGCCTCTGTTCAGTTTAGTCATATGTTGGAAAAATCTGCAACCTGACCATACAGTGCTTTCCTATGGACTCTACAACTTTCAGAGTCCATCATCATGGCAGTGTGAGCCACGTGAACATTTGCATCAAGGTAAAAATAGACCCCACCCCAGTATAACGATAAACATTCATAAAACCTGACAGTCCTACCGCATCCCAGGGCAATTTGGAGACTTGAGAGTTGATCTAGTCAGTGTTTACAGAGTAGGTATCTTGCACCTTGCTGCCAGTATGACAATCTGTATCCCCTATTTAACTTTTTACAACCAAGCCATCAAGCTGCTTGTTGGCCAGAATTCAGAACAGGTCATGTGACCTCCTTCATGCCTCCATTTTATCTGAAATTAGACCATTTCAAAACATCATAATCTTGCAGACTTCATATTTATGATGTAAAGAGTATTTTGCTTATGTGATTCAAACCAGCAGTTTTAGGACAAGTCATAACATTTTCTTTTTTACTCCTAAGCTTCCAAGTGCTAATTACAAATCAATTTCAAAATTCTTGTTCAATTAAACTACCAAACTGGAGTCCTCTATAAATGAACATAGAACAGTACAACATAGTACAAGCCCTTCGGCCCACAATGTTGTTCCGACCTATTATCCTACCAAGATCAATTTACCCTGCATACCCTACATTTTACTCCTCACCATGTGCCTATCCAAGAGTTAGTTAAAAGTCTGTAAAGTATCTGACTCCACTACCGCAGCTGCCAGCGCATACCACACGCCTACCCCATGTCAAAATAATTTTGGAAGTTCATGTATAGGTTTAGGTTGCAACTTTCTGCCATATTTTGTTCAGCATATATTAAAGTTTACTTTTCAATAGGATATAATGCTTTTTTTTTCTTCATTAGTGGAATGCAGGCTTTGCTGGCTAGACCAGTTTTTTATTACCCATTCAGAGGGCTGTTAAGAGTCATCCATATTGCTATTGGTCTAGAGCCACATGTAGATCAGACAGGGTAAGGACAGCAGAGATAATGGGAACTGCAGATGCCGGAGTATCTGAGATAACAAAGTGTGGAGTTTGATGAACACAGCAGGCCAAGTAGCATCTTAGGAGCACAAAAGCTGATGTTTCAGGCCTAGACCCTTCATCAGAGAGGGGGATGGGGACAGGGTTATGAAATAAATATGGAGAGAGGGGGAGGTGGACCAAAGATGGATAGAGGAGAAGATAGGTGGAGAGGAGACAGACAAGTTAAAGGGGCGGGATGGAGCCAGTAGAGGTGAGTGTAGGTGGGGAGGTAGGGAGGGGATAGGTCAGTCTGGGGAGGACAGACAGGTCAAGGGGGCGGGTGAGGTTAGTAGGTAGGAAATGAAGGTGCGGCTTGAGGTGGGAGAAGGGGATAGGTGAGAGGAAGATCAGGTTAGGGAGGCGGGGACGTGCTGGGCTGGTTTTGGGGTAACGACAGCAGTTTTCTTCACCTAAGGGTGAAGGAATTGAAACAAAAAGAGTAACTGTTCATGTTGTCTTTTATGAATAATGGGACATAACGCAAGAAGCCTCGATGGCAGTACTACAGTGAGGTAGCACCTTTTGATGAACCGTGAGAACTGGGCCCTGTAATTCCCCTGTCTCTACCCACCACATACTCCTCTCTATTATTGCAACAAATCTTGACTGAGGTTTCCAAATTAATAAATACGGGATTTTCATGTTGCTCTATGTGTGTCTACAATGGTATATGCGACCTTATTTAGAAGCACCACAGAACTCATTGGGGATTTTCAAAAAGTTCATGTGGTGAAGGGGAATGACCTGATTACACTCTGTTACACTGCAAAACATGCTCAACCAGGTAAGGGGTAATGTGATAATTTAAAGTTTAAATTTAAAATTTAAGTTTTAAATTTTAAAAACTTAAATTTTAAGGGGGAATTGAATGTTTCTTAAAATGTAATTCATACAACTGCAGCATAATAATTAAGCATGTGATTTCTGAAAGTTTTAGACGAATGCTTTAAAATAAGAGTTGGTGATTGAGGCTCTTTTAAAATTTTAATTTTAAGGTTTGTTTTAGATTTGTGCATTTCTGCACACCAGTTCCTTATCGAAATGTGTTAATATTTCAGAATATGAAAGGTTATGTCTTAAAACCCTGAATGTTATGAAATAAATTGAAAGGAAAATGCAGAATCGTTCTTCCGGGCTTATCAGTATCAGTGCGATCTGCTGTCCTTGGTCAAAACTTGTCACTATTCCAGGATCATCCTTTAAACCAAAGATAACCCTAGTTTCTCTCTACCCCTACAATCCACCTTCTGAACCCCCCAGCTCACCTTTATCATCCTGACCTACAAATATGAGGAGCCTATGAACTTTTCTTAGCCCACAAACCAAACACCTGCTCCTGAGATGCTGCTTGGCCTGCTGTGTTCATCCAGCCTCACATTTTATTATCTTGGAACCCTCTAAAGATTCAGCTTCACAGCGTGTTTTCTCAGATTCTCCAGCATTGGCAGTTCCTACTAACCCTCTAAAGATCACCTACTCAGCTTAGAATTCACATCGTCCTCTGGTTTCTCTCCCATCTTTCCTCATTCCTTCACTGTAACTGTTATGTGATGGAATGATCTCACTGAGCTCACCTTCTCTCTCAGACCTCTCTTCTGCTCCCTCGACCCTATTCTGCCAAACCTCTGTCCATCCATCTAACCTTTCTGGTTCCCCTATCAATTAATACTATTAATTGTTCTTGTGCCTGAAGCAGTCTTCTCCCTCTTACCCATCATATCATCATCCCGCTCTTCAAAGGAACCCATGACTCGTCCTCCCTCGGGGAAGACTTCACATTCCTTGAAGACTGAAGTATTTGTATCCGTCTGCAGCCAGAGGTGCTGAGTGGATTGTTCATCCTCGCTGTCTCCTGTGCTTTCAATCATCATCACAGCTACAAGTCTTTGACCAATTTGATTCACTCCATGTGATATCACAAAATGGCTGGAGGTACTGGATACTGCAAAGCCTTTGGGCCTTGACAACATTCCAGCAAAATGCAGAAAACTTGTGCTCCAGAACTAGCCACACCTCTAGTCATTAAGATATAAAGAGGCATTGTAGCTTTTTTTTCAGAGAAACTGGTAAAACGGAGAATGATACAGGGTTATGGGAATATTGCAGGGCATTAGAATTTGCTTTTACAAAGACCCAGCATGGACACAATGGGCCAAATGGCCTCCTTCACTGCCATAAACATTCTTTTAAAAAAAAACTTATAAAGGTTTGTTTCTTAAAAAAAGCCAAGGATTTCCAAACTAGTCCTCAAAAAAAGTCTAGGAGTGGAAGTCTTGATATGGCATCAGCAAGAAAGCTTTAAAGAAAGGGAATGAAAAGATCTGAATTTTGACATCAAGAAAATTTTGAGATTTTCCTCTCAAGGCTTAAGTGGTGACATCAGAATCTCACCATTTAGCAGCAAATTACCTGATTTCCAGACCAGTCAGAAATTTTTAAAAAGGCAAACAAAGGGCTAACTGAATAAAATAAATATGCAGGGCTAGGCAGTGTTTATGCTGGTGGACCCCATTCTGGTTCATAATGACAATATCTGTAGCAAGTGTTAGTTGTACGAGGAACTCCCAGCTCAGAGTTGATGAGCAAGGCAGGTTGAAGAATCCAGGAGGTAGCGCTGAGGGACCCTTAGCTCCTGAGCTTGCCTACCTGGTTTGAGATTCTTGCTCCCTGTGTGGATGAGAGCAGCGGCTGTAGGGAGGATGAGCAAACTGACCATAGCACCATCGTAAGGGGAGCCATTCAAGAGCGGGAAGAAAAGAGAAATGTAAGTTGTAACCGGGTACAGTGTAATAGGGGAACATGCACTGTACTCTGTGGCCAGTATCAAGAGGCCTGAAGGTTGTATGCCTGCCTGGGTTCAGGATATCTCATTGGGGCAGCAGAGGAGCTTGGTGTGGGGAGGGGAAAGGTCTACTTGTTGTGGATCCACGTAGGTGCCAATGATATAGATGAAAAGATCTGCTGAGGGAAATGAGCAACTAGGAGCTAAATTAGGAAGAAGAACCAAAGTGCTAATCTCTGGATTACCACCTGAACCATGAGGTAATTGACACAGGGTCAACAAGATTAAATAAGTAAAGATCGGTTTAGGGAAACGGGTTTGAATTTATGGGGCATTGGCATTAGAAGGAGGAGGCTGTTCCAAAGGGACGAGCTCCACCTGAATCATGCAGTGATGAGAGTCCTGGCGAATTACATAATTAGTTTTGATTTGATTTATTGTCACGTACCTAAGCACAGTGAAAAGTTTTGATTTGCTAGCAGTACAGGCAGATCGTAACAAACAAGGATATACAGATATTGGGGTGTTTAGACAGAGAGAGGCATACAAGGTTACAGCTACACAGAAGGTGCTCAAAAGCAAGATCAACATTAGGTTTGAAGTTAGAGAGGTCCATTCAGCAGGGAAGAAGCTGTCCTTGAATGTGTTTTTGCGTGTTCAAGTTTTTGTATCTTCTGCCTGATGGGAGAAGTTGGAAGAGCGTATTACCAGAGTGGGAGGGGTCTTTCATGATCTTGGCAGCCTTTCTGCAGCAATGAGAATTGTAGTTGGAGTGCCTGGATGGGAGGTTGACTTCCCTGATGGTTTGAGCTGTGCACACACCATTCTGTGGTTTCTTATGGTCCTGAGCAGAGCAGAACGGAACTAGGACTTTAAACTAAAGACTGGGCAGATGGGCTTAATTGCATGAAATAAAGTTAAAGATGGTGGGGTGGGCTCAGCAGAGGTCAGTAAGGTTTCCAGAATTATAAGAGAGAGTCTGGTAAGAGTCAGGCATCTAACTTCAGGCACAGCAGACAAGGGACAAACAATGAGAAAGGGAGCAGTCAACGCAAGCTTGAGGGTGTCGTACTTAAATGCACACACCATATGAAATAACATAAATGAGCTTGTAGCGCAGATAGCCGAACCCCTCTTACACCCCTCACCCTTCCTGTTTATGTCCCTTCGTGTAGTCGGGGTGGTTGCACCAACTGTGCTAGCTGCTTTGAATGCTAGAAACTGCATTCAGGGCTTAGTACAAATGGGAGCATCCAGAAGTATTGGTTCTAGACTGATAATTAAATTAATTTACTTAGGGTAATGAAAGCAACTTACAAGAAAAATTAAGGTACAGAGGGTCATTGGCATTTCTTTCTTTTTACTGATGACAATTTAGATATTCTGTTTTATCAGTTTAAAAATATCCTTTATTGTTCTCTGAATGGACGATGACAGCAGTTGCTAATTCAGCCCCTTAAGTTCTGTGGTGTAGAAACCATGAAATATATTTTAGTCATAAAGATATACAGTGTGGCAAAAGGCCATTCAGCCCGTTATGTTGCCACTGGTCAAAAAGCAAAAATTTTTTGTACAGCACTTGTGTGTTAAAGGCTAAACGTCAGCACCAGTGAACGAATTATAGATTCTTTTGAACTTTCTGGACTAAACTGATTTTTAAGCAGTTGCTAAAATTGAAGTCGTAGGTGTTTATTCGACAGTGGGTTCAATTCCATCTGTGGTTATTTTCAGTAATAAAAAGCATACTTTAATGCATTTTGGAGTTTTAAGTAAAGCTTACTTTGACTTGTGATTCAGAATTTTGTAAATTTTACTTCATTGATCAGCCAATGGAATCTACCTAAAATTCTGCCAGTAATTTCCTTGACTGAAAGAGACTGAGGAATCCATTTGGTGTCAGTTAATTTGTATTGTTCTTACTGATATACTTCAATGCAAGAAAAAGAAAGAAGAGTGCATTTTGTATATGGATGTGTATGTGGATATGAATGTGATTAAACTGTGCCTCTTTTTAGCTCCAGTTACAAATGCATCGGTCAGAATCTGAATGGGAAAACTGCACTGGGACATTGTCCCTTTCAAGACTCAGGCACCACTTAAGACCTTGGCAAATACACGGGCTGGTAAACAGGCCATCTTACATATCCAGAGATAATGGGAACTGCAGATGCTGGAGAATCCAAGATAACAAAGTGTGTAGCTGGATGGACACAGCAGGCCAAGCAGCATCAGGGGAGCAGGAAAGCTGATGTTTCGGGCCTAGACCCTTCATCAGAGACTGATGAAGGGTGTAGGCCCGAAAGGTCAGCTTTTGTGCTCCTGAGATGCTGCTTGGCCTGCTGTGTTCATCCAGCTACACACTTTGTTATGTTACATATCCAACCTTTTGCTGATATTAAGGCATTATTGTTGTTTGTGCTCTACCAAAAGTAAAAAGATAACATATTTCTTTTATTTTTGGCCTGGTATAGTTCATTTAACCCATGAATCAATATCACTCGAATTCTTGTTTATAACCACAGTTATGACCAAGATTGGAGGAGTACACAATTGCTGTAGTTCCTGGGGTGCAATTAAAGTATAAATAGGTTTTCTGGTCACCAAGATGATCTATTTCTTTTTCTTTTTCTTTATTCATTAATGGGATGAAGACATTTATTGCGCAGAAGACAGTTCAGAGCCAACCACATTGCTCTGGGTCTGGAGTCACATGTTGGCCAGACCAGGCAAAGATGGCAGTTTCCTCCCCTAGAGGACATTAGTGAACCAGATGGGTTTTTCCAACAATTGACAGTGGATTCCCAGTCACCACTAGATTATTAGTTCGAGATATTTTATTGAATTCAAATTCCACCATTTGCTGTGGTGGGATCTGAACCCTTGGTCCCCAGAATGTTATCCAGGTCTCTGGATTAACAGTCCGGCGATAATGCAACTAGGCCATTGCCTCCCTTTAAATACCTTATTTGTATCAGGGTTTAAACAGAAAGATGCATCAATGAAGTTCCCTAAAAAAACACAGAATTATGGGGTTCCTATCAATCAAAACTCATTCACTAAAGGTGCAATAACTAATATGTACTGTTAGTAATGGAGAAGTATAAATGTTTATCCTTATAAATATCTCCAGAAAACACACAGACATGCATTCTCTCTTCAGGAAAAGAGAAAGCAAACACTTCTCTCAGCAGAAGCATTCTGAAAGCAAATACTTCGACTAATGAATTTTTTTTAAAGGGCAAAAGGGTAAAGTGTAGAATGTTCTGGAGTCTGTTGTTTTGATTTTCTGGCAAAGAAGATCATGCCACTAATCATACAGTTCTGTCCAAAGTCCTGTTGACACAGCTTACTCACAAATAGAAACTTGCTATGACCTTGAATTGTTCTTTCAAATGAACTGCTAGGTCCCACCCTGAACCTGATATAGAAGGTTTTCTTTTCAGAATGAGGAAGATCTGCTGGACAACTTGTTGATAGCAATTTTTCCTCCAACTCAGCTTATTGTTAGCAGATTTTCTTCCAAAATATCTTGATAAAACAAGAACCCCTCCAAGCCAGTTACTGTTCAAAACCAGCCGCAGACAGATCCAGAGCAAAAAAACCCAATTGCCATCAGACATCAGAGACATCAGATTTCTAGGAAACTTTAATAAAATAACATCTCCAGTGTCCTCAACAAATTTTCAATGACCTGTTTTGAAAATATCACATATATGTCCACAAAACTTGAAAAAACGTAAATTTCTGCAATGTTCAATAATAAATGTAAAGCATCTTTGTAATATTTGTCACACTTGAAATTGATATTGTTTTGATCTCGGTTGTTGTTATTACTGGGCAAGTCAGTTCCTTGACTGAAAACTAGCTTGTTAGATTTTTTTTATTTAATGAGAATGGTCTTGCACTGAACCAAAAGCACACAATGCTGCAGATCTTGTTTTAAAAATAAAACCGAAGTTTCTTATGCAAAAAAAATAAAATGGATAAACAAATTCTTTAATGTATATCACAACTTGAAAGATTTCAAAACACGGTAAAAATATATTTCATCTATGCCCACAGCATCCCTTTACAGTACGCTCATACCAGAGAAAATTCCCTTCTGTATTACATCTATATGTTTAACCTAACTGCTGCTTTCATTTCTTGATAGAATTTGATAGCCTCTTCCTTCCGTACTACACAACTGATCTTTAACCTTTTCAACTTCAAATATCTCCTTCGGGGTCCTAACTAACCATTTCTTGTCTCTTAACTTTCCAACTAAACCCCTTAGACTGAGATAACCCATTTCTAACTTCCCTGAATTTATTCCTTGCTCCGGGAGAACCGTGTTTTAACATCTAATTTCACCTTCAACCAGGACGTCTGCAAATTGAAACCAAAAGCTTTCCAAACATTGCATATTCTCATGAACAAACAAAACAATCAACTCCTGATCCTTTTAACCGAAAGTACACTAATGCTTTTCAATGTTTACACTGTCTGCGTGAAAACCTCTCCCAATGCAAAGAAATTTTCATCAGCACTCCAGGAGCACACACTCCTACTGGTTTTTAAAAAATAATGATACTGACAAGTTAATCATTAAACCCCTAAATACACAGATGAAAACCAACATGCAAAATCCAAACTCTAAAATAAATTATGTTAATATAAATATCATACATCTTCAATTACAGTGTGACCTTTGTTAAATATTGAGGTTTGTGCAATAAATCTGTTTGTAGCCAAACTGTTCAAGAGTCTCCGTTTTCTGATGAGCTAAAATAAGCATTTTAAAATAACAGTATTAATTTGGTTGAGTACAGATTGTGAATGCTATCATTTGGGAATAATGATCCCACGCAAAACCAATGTATTTAATTAAATATTTAACCTTTTTTAATTGTACTGTTTTGATAATGGTAATTAACAGAAAAGTGGCCAATTTATCTTTTTTCCAGTTTTCTGATCCAGATGAATATATAATGTAAATGATCAGCTTAAAGTGATTTGTTTTAAAATATAAATATTTCCATAACAGACAGTTTTTATTTTGAAATGCCTGTGAACAGATTTCAGTGATCTCCGGATATACCATGCTTTGCAGAGATGTTTTATTTTTCATGAAAGCTTTTTGTGTGCTTCTTTTGTAGGTGAGAGTTCATCTTAAGTTTAACACCTTGAAAGTAGAGAGGAGAATTGAAAAAGCAGGGGTTAGAATGAGCACAATTATCATTGTCATCAGTAAGCCAACCTGCAAAGGAACATCTCTTTAATGGGCAAAAACTTTCCTCCTTGTTTTTGTGAGCGCAGTTGGCAGTGAAGGATTTTATATTAACAGTTGCTGTATGACTCCAAATAGTGGGACTACTTTCAGTGTAGTCATATGGTAAATGTCTTTTCAAATACATTTGAGGTTATTACAATGGCTAGAACAGTTTCTTTCCGAAGTGTTCCCACGTGTTCCTTTCTCTTGTTCATGCAACAGCAACAACAACAACTTGCATTCATCCAAGACGCATCATCAAGGAAAATGACCCTTGGCAGATCACAGTCATGCTATCAGACAAAAATTGACATCTAGTCAGCGAAGTATGCTTTAGTAGAGATAATGGGAACTGCAGATGCTGGAGAATCCAAGATAACAAAGTGTGGAGCTGGATGAACACAGCAGGCCAAGCAGCATCTCAGGAGCACAAAAGCTGACGTTTCAGGCCTAGACCCTTCATCAGAGAGGGGGATGGGGAGAGGGTTCTGGAATAAATAGGGAGAGAGGGGGAGGCGGACCAAAGATGGAGAGAATCCAGCTGTCTTCTTTTCTCGCCATCTTCGGTCTGCCTCCCCCTCTCTCCCTATTTATTCCAGAACCCTCTCGCCATCCCCCTCTCTGATGAAGGGTCTAGGCCCGAAACGTCAGCTTTTATGCTCCTAAGATGCTTCTTGGCCTGCTGTGTTCATCCAGCTCCACACTTTGTTATCTTATGCTTTAGGAGACGTAGCTGAGATCTCCATGCCATGGAGGTTTTATGGAGAGCCTTAAAAGTGGAGATAGGGAAGAATTGAGTGGGGTGAAGTTAGAATGAGACTTGGAGAAGGAGCTGTCCAGAACTTTGAGTGTAGGTGGCTGACGGTATGGCTGGCTGCTCAATTGTGGGCGATTCAATTATGTTCAAAGAATGAAATAGACCATATTTTTGTTTTAATCCATGAAGTGCTACGCTGTCTGTTTTGCCAACCATCTGGATTTTAGCAAGCTGTGGGCAAATTGGTAATTGTCATCAAATTGTCGCATGCTGAGATCTATATTTTCATGTGTGCCTCCGTCTTTAAACACGGATGTAATCTCTCGAACTTCAAAAAAAATTATTAAATGTGGTCCAAGCTTCATAAGCGACCTCCCGTCATCTCAAATCAGCGGATTCCTCTTGAAAACAAAAATAGTGGCAGCACTCTCTTCATGTATTTGTGATTAATGACTTAATTACCACAGCAAGATGAATACAGAATTCAAATAGGTTTTAATGATATAGACCACAAAATCAACTCTTAACATATGTCTTTATTAACAGGATTTATTGAGTGATTGCAATGAAGCTTTAGTTACTGAAACATTCAACTAATTTACCAAGAAATATTTAGCCTGTATTTAATATATTTCAGCCTGTATTTTAATTTTTTTTAGTAGTTTCTTATACTTTTGTAACTTCTGCTATGACATCCCTACTGCCACCTGTTCTTCTATTTACCTTCTATTTAGACTCTCCCCTTTTTCCATCACTTGTCCCTGGCTGATAGATTGGGTTGGGAAATAGTTCCCTCATTTTTTTTGACAGCCAGATGTTTGGGAGCAGCACTGAATGGCATGTTCCACGTTTCTGCCTCCCGAAGTGGATTGTTCTCCCTTCCTCATGCTGTCTTGCTTCAGGTGACTTGATGGGTGTGACAAACTGCCAGAAAACCATGTGCAACCATGTAACATGATAATGTGGGCACATCTTGTAAAATAGGGTTCCCCAGAACTAGGGAAAGGAGAATTTGACCAACGATTATTGTGTTACATCTACTTTATGTATTCACTTTTCAAACCATAGTTAAAAACTTGGTTTGAAAACCAGTCTCAACTTACATTCTATCTTAGATGGTATTGCTTGCCATGGGTGACCACCTTGCTGGCAAAGAGCAAAATTTTAGAAAGGGTTAATCTATAAATATGATTTGCATGCTGGTAAAAGCACAGTGGCAATTAAAATCATTATCAACATTTATTATCGAGGTTCACATGGGGTGTGAACGGTATCCAGTATCTAGAACAATGTCCCAGCATGAGTTGCTGTCTGGGGGAGAGGTACCCAGTCAGAAGACAAAATAGACAGACAGTTTTAAATTTCAGTGATTTCCTCTAAACCGTCTGTGAAATTTGTGAGGTTATGGACAGCATTTAAGCTTTGTAACATTGTACTGTTGGAAATGTGGACAGTTTATGTATCCCAGTCTCCAAATATATTTCAGGATTGCACTTTCTTGTGTGCAAAGTTGATGCTAATTGAAAGGCATACTTTGTGCATCAGTGACAGTGGAAATTTCCATTGACCCTTACAACATGTTGATCCTGTAAAGGAAGATATGAGCCTAAAGGAGAAACAAAATGTTAACAACTCTGTTATGAAATATTAGTTGCCAATGATGAATGGAAAAATCCATCATTATTGAGGAAAAAATTCCAATCACAAAGCTGCCGAACAACAAAGATTGAAGCTATTCTGCTTCAAATTGGAGTTTTAACCGTGCAAATTTTGATGACTTGGGAATATGTGTGTTTATGTGTTGAACATATAAAGTGTATAATTGGTCAGCATTCTATGACAGCCAAAATGTATGTCTTCCTTTTATTGCTTTAATGGAAAATACCAGGTGTGTTTTGGATGCAGTTCAATTGGTCAAACTATCAGGCTTGAAACAAAACACAATTTATTTCTACACTATAGTTAAAATGCAAACAAAATAATAATAAAGAATTGTCTTAACTATAACATTTGAAATACTTAACAAAATAATAAATCACTCATTAACTGTTCCAATATAGTAGCATCCATAAGCACGCTCTTGACAAGAGCAAAGTAAGTAGTTGTGGCCGAGTCGTTAAGGTGATGAACTTGAAATCCAGGGAGCTGTCCCTGTGAAGGTTCGATTCCTGCCGACTATGTTTGGGCATATAAGAAGGGAATTTGTTCCCTGTCTTCAAGAACAACATGGTGGTTCATAGGGACCCAGGTTCGATTCCACCCTCAGGCGACTGTGGCCTGAGTGGCCGAACCAATGTCCTGTACAGTCGCAACATGACTTCCCTACTCCTACACGCAATGCACTGACCAATTAAAGCTTACCTGAAAGTTTGGGACTAGACAGCAAAAGCAAAGCAGTTTCCATTAACATAGCTCATTTTTAAACATCATGAGTCCGAAGGAAGGCAAAGGATGGAAATGAGGTGTAGGTACTGGTACTGCTGAGTTTAGCATTCATTCAAAACGGGGCTGGTTCTTAATTATTTAAATTATTTGCTCTGTTCGTTTGTCAATGTCGCTCAAGAGTTGAAGTAATTGGATGATTTTACTGGTAGCGAAAATCTCTGTCCTGGTCAAATAAGTCCTATGGTTGCTGCTTTATTTTGACAGGTTATTGTTTTAAATTAAAGTGAGAACATTAGGGCGGCACGGTGGCACAGTGCTTAGCACCGTTGCCTCACAGCACCAGAGACCCAGGTTCGATTCCGGCCTTGGGTGTCTGTCTGTGTGGAGTTTGCACATTCTCCCCGTGTCTGTGCGGGTTTCCTCCGGTTTCCTCCCACAGTCCAAAGATGTGCAGGTTAGGTAGATTGGCCATGGGAAATGGCCCGTAGTGTTCAGGATGTGTAGGTTAGGTGAGTTTAAGGGGGTATCTGTCTGGGTGGGATGCACTGAGGTTCGGTGTGGACTTGTTGGGCTGAAGGGCCTGTTTCCACATGGTAGGGATTCTAATTACATTTTTGACCATCCACCTCAATCCACCATTTTGTTATGCAGTTCACTTCATATATAGTTTGTGTAGTTTATGTATAATATTATGATGCTTTTGTTTTACATTGAGTTTCTTGATGGTGTAATTTTCTCAAGTGCATTTAAAACAATGCATTCTTCATTTATTACCCTCCCAGTGGTATGTGTAATTCTATTTATCCTATTGCCAAGAGATCCACTCAGTCTGCATTTGGTTCCAAGTGAAGTTTGTCATTGCTATATTTGTTTTCTGTATCTAACCAAGATAGGTTAATTTTTCAATGTCTGTAGGTTTTTTTTTAATTTAAACTGCTAAGCAAAAGACTATCTTGGGGATTATGGAGAACACAAATAATACTGAGCTTTGCCAAATAATATTCAGGTTTATTTGCTTTGAAGTCAACTGGTTTTGTTTCTCTAATCGTTATGTATTTCATTTCCACCAAGCTGGTTCCCATCTTTATGGCATGTGGCAAATCAAGTTTACAAGAGTAGCTGTGATTCAAGTGAGCAGGGGAAATTTACTTTTTCATTCTATACCCTCACTTACCCCACAAGGAACCGTTCAAATAACTTGAACTTTTTATGTCCGCTGTGTACTTTTTAAGGATTTTACGTTTGATGCATTCCAGTATGTGAGCTGACTTCTCCAGAGGCTTGTGATAATATCTCATAATGACTGCTTCACTTTTTGTTTCATGCTGTTGGTGCTAGTCAACATGGCATTGCCAAACAAAGTCAGTCAGATCTTGTATTATACTTACATAGCCCAATTATCAGGGGTTTCCTTCACTGAATTAAAGCCGTTTAATACTCTCTTACAAGCTCTTCTGTCAGGCATAAGATACAGAAGCTTGAACCCATACACGCACATACAGGTTCAAGAACAGCTTCTTCCCTGCTGTTATTCAGCTCCTGAAAGAATATCTCTGACTTCAAATAATTGTCGATCTTGCTCTGCACACTTCCTGTGCAGCTGTAAGCTTCACTCTAAGCACTGTATATCCTTGTATGTTACGTTCTGCCTCTCCTACTCACAAAACAAAACTAAGGTACATGTGACAACAATAAATCAAAATTTTTTTTAACCAGGCACTTTTTAAATACACGCATAAAGAGGTATTTCCACAAACAGTGGTGGTCAGTGACTTAGGATGATGGTGACTTTATCTTCCATGTGGGCCTTGAGATTCTGACATTAGTGATCTATAAAAACCAAAAGCTGATTCTCTCCAGAATGCGTAAATTAATTACTCAGGGAAGAATAAACATGGTGTAGAAGCACTGTTTCCAGATCTTCAGGAGAAATCTACTCCACTGTATTTAGTATTGAGGGGTCACATTCTAGAACTCTCTCTTCCTAACCTCTTCACCTTGCTTCACCCTGCAACCCGTCAAAAGTTTCCTCAAAACCCATCTCTTTGTTTCTCACCATCCTTCCACTGCCTGATATCTGGGAATATTAAACAGTAAGGGTATTACATAAACTGCAGTGGCTGTTTCTCCTCCTTTACATTGGAATTCACCATTTCAAACATCATCAAATGATACAGCACAGGAGCAGACCACTCAGCCCTTCGTGTCTGTGCTACAATGAAGTATTTTGAGTGTTTTATGACATAAAGGACATATGTCACTGCAGGTCTTGAGCAAGTAATTCTGATTTAAACATTCTTCTCTGGATACCATATCATTTTGCTGTCCTGTAGCCTCCTCAAATGAGGATATTGCCAGCTCCAGATCTTAACATATCCCCCAACATGCATCAAATTTCATTAATCCCGTTTTATGAACAAAGCTTTACATAAAACACTCTGCAATATCTTAATCTAGATAATCCATAGCCTTTCACTGCAGGACACCTTGTGTGCATTAATCTAGATTACACCATCATTAACATGACTGCATACATTACAAGGTAAAAGAGAAATCAAGGGCAAAGTTTGGCTTAAATATCCTACAGCTGACTTAAAATAATTCACTTGTTATTTATTTTATAGGATTTATGTATACACTGAATTTATTGCAAAACATTTTTGAAGAATTGCCACTTAGTTGAATGAGCGTGGTTCTGTTCATGCTCGTTTAATGGTCATTGAGTGATATTGCCCAATTAGTGTCAGTTAGTGACGAATAATGTGTAGTCTCATGTTAAGATCCCTTATCAACTAGGAACTTGCCTGAGAAGCTCCTTTCACAAAGGCCTTAAGCAGCTGTTGGAGAGATATGTATCCTATTTGTCTGAATTGGATTTAAAGCAGGCCCATAAATGATGAGGACAGATTTTAATCTGCTGTGCCGTCCAGTCCTTTCATGAATTTAAAACGTTTCTAAAATTAAAGGCAATAAAAGAAAATCAGTTTTATCAGCTTCTAAAAATATTCCATATTTTGTACAGCTTATGCAGGATATTTTTCTGTAGTGCATCTTGCAGAATATTAATTGAAAAATGTGGCTGACAGCAGCTTTATTTGAATAAGTTAGCGTTACAATTAATTTAGTAGATATGGATCAAATCTGAGTGATTAGATACGCGTTGTATTTGGCAAATGTTTTATAAAATTTGGATCAAAATTACTTGTCATGTTATGCAATGTATTTGAAAAGCCTAAGGTATGGAACAAAATCCCAATCTGGGCTATGAGTGTAGTGGTTTTAGGTGCAAGTTCTAAGATCAGTGCCCTTTTTAATCCCTTTTTAATTTGTACATTAGTGACCATCTTGTCAGTACCACTCCTTTAAAGAAACATTGAACAGACAGAAAACTTCATCCAATTTTATTAAGACAAAATATAGGAATTTCTGAAAATTGGTTAGTTATGTCTTTTTAAATGGAAGGAAGGAATATGATTATTCCTCAAACCATTTTTTCTAGTCATCATTTCACCGTCACACAATTGCATCATTGTCAATTTGACTTCTGCATGTTACTGTTGTCACCTTGCTGTGTCAAATTCTGTCATAACCAGTTATCCAGTTCTTCATAGGTTTTGGTCAACTATTTTTATCACTTAAAATTCGTAAATAATCAGGAATAATGATATTAGTCCTGTGATATTAGTCTTTATGTTTCTAGTTTAAAATGTTTTCTAATTTCATTTCTTATGGTGCTTTACATTAAAAATAATTACCTTAAACTTTTACCACTGTCAATTGTTGTAAAATAATGAGAGAGGAAATCTAATATTTTCAAATCATGCCTTAATGTTTGAGTTCAAGGGAATACTGGTTACTGGTTGCATTTGAATTCAGTGGTTACCCACTGACTTATGTCATAGAAGGGTGTACAGAAAAAGTCCACCTGTTATATACTTTGTTAATGTAGTTAACTTTTAGTAGTTCAGCTTTGTTACTGTGAAGTTAATGTAGTATAATTTGCTGAATTCCCTTATCAATATTTAATCTCTGCTGGGATATATGTGAAAATAAAAATAGGCTGGAAATCTTAATCCCAAATGTGTAGAGTGAGGAAGACGAATGTTGTATCTTCTAAACCGTTGTTGTAGCTGATGCAAGAAGAATACTTGTTTGGTGATGCAAAAGCATAGTGTAGCAGTTAGTGAGAGAACTATAATTAATACAAATGAAAAAATGTTTAATTTCTTTTCTTGCATAGTGACACAACTACAGACAAATCTGACCACAGTGCAGGAGCTTCTGGAACAGCAGCAAGAAAGGTTACAAGAGCTGTCCCAAGAACTGACTGGTACCAAGGTAACTATCGTGACAAAATCAGAATACTGTATTTCAAAAAAAGGTCTATGCCCATTTGTATCTAAGTAAATTTGGGATGTCAATCATAAGAAATAAGAGTAGGAATAGTCTATGTGATCCCTCAAGTCTGCTCTGCAAATCATTGTAAAATGTATCTGTAACATGCAAAATGATCATGAAACTGGTGCAAGGGGACAACTTGATTGAGCGCAATCTTCAACTTGTTAGATATGTTTTAATCAAACTGTCCAGAGGTGGTAATACACATCACTGAAGCATGTGAAAGTTGAACAGGGCCTTCTGAATCGGAGGTAGGGACACTACCATCGTGCCACAAGAACCCAGTTTCCAACTTGTACTTCCATTATCTTAATCTGTTTGTTTCTTCCAGAGCTGTGGCAGGTTTAAGGTTGTGACTGTATCAAATATTTGCTTCAGATCACTAAACAGTGACCCCCAGATTGAGGTGCAGTACCAGTTACTTCATGGAATCCATCAACTACTTCAAAGAAACCCATTAATATGAAACATGTGCCTTGGATGTCTAGTGCCTTGGTTGATGCTCTGCAACATTTAATAAGCTAATATTACAGTCACTTTGTTTGTGTCCCTTTGATTTCCTTGAAAGTTCCTTTTCTTCCTTTTGCAAACAATTAGCAAATTATTTGTGTCATTACACCAAAAACATTCCCTTTGGCTTGTGCAAGACAGAAATTTGGAAAGAATCATTGAAGTTATTTAGTTACTTGGGCACTACTGAAGTTCTGCTCTGAGTTTAGTTCCAGCAGGCTTTCTTTACAACCTAATCACTAACAGAACAAAAAAATTGCCGCCAGTGAGTTATTTTATGTCCACACCACTATTCCCCAAATGGTACAGCTTTTGTAAAGAGGGAGGGAAAAGCGAATAGGAAGAATAGTAAACTTGATACTGGACAAATAGATCACAAAAGCTGAAGCAAAACAAATAAATGGAGAACTCCAGTAAAAGTGTAGTTATTCTTAAGCAATGTGCTTAGAAGTGTAGTAACAGAATTCTGGGGCAGTTGGGATTTGAATCACTTGGTCCAGGTATTGGGACATTACCACTGTGACACAAGAGCCTCCAATGCAGAGTGTTTATGTTTTGATCAATAAAAGAAATTGAGGAGGGAGTGTAACTCAAGTGAAGTTAATTAAACAAGGATAACAGGTTGGGCTGACATTTTGTAAGGGTGAATTATGTAAACTTTAAACCATGGAACTCTGTCCTGTTATAGCTTAACTAGACTGCATTTATCAGGTGATCAGCTGGATGTCTTTCCACATCACTAAATTAGAGCATCTTCATCTTAAATGGGAGAAAAAGAAATGTCAAGACTGGTATAATCCCCGTCACTTACTGCATGTCAGCATTTGTGTCGTTCAAAGCCCAGACCAGTTGATGAAGTAAAAATTATTGTCTATGTCAGATCGATGTCAGCCATGTCTATTGTGTTGTGCCTTTTCTACACTTTTCTTTATCTCCATGTCCCCCTCCATCCAACCCATCCTGAAATATCCTGCTGACTTTCAGCATCAGGCTGCCACAGTAACTATTGCATGATCAAGCAGGGGGAAGGCTATAGAAGCTATAGAACTTCACCCCAAGGTGTGGCACACTTTTAGGAACAGAAGGAAAACATGCCTTTAGCCTAATATGGTCAACTGTGACTCAGCAACACACATTCTTGCCTCTGAGTCCCACTCCCAAGACTCCAGCACAAAAATCCAGGCCAATGTGCCGATGTAATAATTGAAGGGTTGGTGAATTGACATCCATCTTTGGGTGAGTTAAAATGCTCCTCAGATGTACACAAAAGATCTTGCAGCACTGTGTCCTGGAAGAGCAGAAAAATTGTGCCCATTGTCTTGGCAAATACTTATCCCTCATTCAGTATCACTAAAACAGATTATCTGGTCATCATTACATTGTTGTGGGAGCTTGCTTGCACAAATTGGCTGCTGTATTTCATACGTTACAGGATTGAAAGTGAACAAGTCTAGTGAAAGATTAGTATTTAAATCCACATATTTGCTAACGCATAGAACAGGTTTTCCAATGTAATCGTGATGTTATGTGAATAGCTTCTAAAAAGGATCTTACCACTACCTACTTAAAAAAAAATGAAGTTTAAGAACAGATCATGATCAAATTCAACAAATGATGATTATTATTGTTCTTCTTCCAGGACTATCACTGCATGATGAGTAAAATATAAATGAGTTGAACTAAACTTTTGAGCTTGGCTGTATGATCAAATTAAGATTGCTGAACTTTTGTTTGATCATCTTTTGGAGGTGATAAATTTAGATTTGTTTTTAAATTCCAAGGTTGTTTAGAAGCTTGAATACTTGGATAGTGCCTGTGATGTGACAGATTGTACCTGGTCTTTGGAGTAAATGGGTTTAATAAACTAAAAGGCCTTTTCTCATTCTCTAATTCACTTTTATCGGTACTCGCACTGTGTTTAGAACTAGTAATAATAGCTATGATGTTTCACCTAGCTGGATTAGTGAATGCTAATATTGCAAAAGTTCTGTTGACTTGGAAACTTTATTAGCATCAGAAAAATGAGCATGACTTGGCCATCGCACAGACAGAATACTAAATCCACATCAAGGAGGAGATGCTGGTGCTGTTTCACATGGGCCTCTCTGGCCTGACACTAATCTGGTATATTGCATTCAGTTATGTAAAGTCTTTATGCCAAAAAGGCAAGTGCAAAGAATTGTTTTTCTCAGTTTTCCAGGAATCATACTGGCAGCAAAAAGTTGCATTTTCTAGGTTTAATCATGATGTAGCATTTTTTTGATTTAGTGCTCTAGGTTACTATCAAAAAGTGGGGACTTCAATTAGAACCGTCACTACTTATAATTAAACTAAACTGGAAGCAAGGAATGTCTCCCAGCTACATCCCAGCCTGAATTTATTTTCTTAATAAATACTGATTCATGCTTTTCTTATATTCAAAATTGATGCTTACACTTCTCTCCTAGCCAGTATCCCATTCTCCACCTTTCGTAAACACTGGCTCAACCAAAAGTCTGCTGCTTATTTCTTATCCAGAGGCATTTCCTACCTGCATCCACCTATCACCATCCCACCTACCTTCCCCAGTCCCACCCCTCCTCACTCTGTTTGTTCCCCAGCTCCCTACCCCCTCCCCATTTCTGAAGAGTTCCGACCCAAAACGTCACCTTTCCTGCTCCTCTCCTGCTGCTTGGCCTGCTGTGTTCATCCAGCTCCACGCTGTGTTGTATAGAACTTTGGCTGCCTGGCTGAACCAGACGATCCTTTGTCAGTGTAAAGGCACTACAGAAGCCTCAAGGAAAACATGGGTCATTGGAATCCTGAATGCACTTTGTCTTCAGCTGCTGCCAAAGCAGCCCAGTCAAAGGACCTACGCAGATGCAACCACAAGAAATGACTGGATCCACACCACATTCTCTGCTGCTGCAGCCTCCTGGAACCTCCATCCTCACCTGTAGCCACCAAAAGAAGGCAAGATGAACTTGTTAGAAAAAAAAATTAAGAAAAAGCAAAAAGGAGGAGAATATGGCAGGCCTGGTAATAAGCAGATGGGCCAGGAGCCCAAAAATTTCCTACCCTGCTGCCGACATCTTGGTTGAAGACCAACACCATTACGTCCGCCATTGAGGAATTAAACATCAACCTCTCGCCAAAACATTTCAATTTCTACCCATCTCTCCTCGTTTAAGTTCCCTGAAACTCACCTCTGTAACTAAGTTAACAATGTATAGACCTAGGTGAACAGGCCAAGCAGCATCAGAGGAGCAGGAAAGCTGACGTTTCGGGCCTAGACCCTCCTCCAGAAATGGAGGAGGGGAAGGGGTTTCTGTAATAAATAGGGAGAGAGGGGGAGGCGGATAGAAGATGAATAGAGGAGAAGATAGGTGGAGAGGAGACAGGCAGGTTGAAGAGGTGGGGCTGGATCCAGTAAAGGTGTGTGTAGTTGGGGAGGTAGGGAGGATGGACAGGTCAAGGGGGCGGGATGATGTTGGTGGGTAGGAGATGGGGGTGGGGCTTGAGGTCGGAGGAGGGGATCAGTGGGAGGAAGGACAGGTTAGGGAGGCGGGGCCGAGCTGGGCTGGTTTTGGGATGCGGTGGGGGGAGGGGAGATTTTGAAGTTTGTGAAATCCACATTGTGATATCATTGGGCTGCAGGGTTCCCAAACAGAATGTGAGTTGCTGTTCCTGCAAACCTTTGGGTAGCATCGTTGTGGCACTGCAGGAGGCCTAGGATGGACGTGTTTCTTGAGGAATTGGGGGGACGTTGAAATGGTTTGTGACTGGGAGGTGCAGTTGTTTAGTGCGAACCGAGCATAGGTGTTCTGCAAAGCGGCCCCAAGCCTCCGCTTGGTTTCCCCGATGTAGAGGAGGCCACACCGGGTACAATGGATACAATATACCACATTGGCAGATGTGCAGGTGAACATCTGCTGGATGTGGAAAGTCTTCTTGGAGCCTGGGATGGGAGTGAGGGGGGAGGTGTAGGGGCAGGTGTAGCACTTCCTGCGTTCGCAGGGAAAAGTGCCAGCTGTGGTGTGGTTGGAGGAGTATGGAGCGGACGAAGGAGTCACAGGGAGAGTGGACTCTCTGGAAAGCAGATAAGGGTGGGGAGGGAAAAATGTGTTTGGTCGTGGTGTCAGATTTTCTCCAACACTTCTGCCATCTGCAATCCGACCCCACCCCCATTTCCTACCTACTGACCTCATCCCACCCCCTTGACCTGTCCGTCCTCCTTGGACTGAGTTATCTCCTCCCTACCTCCCCACCTACACTCACCTTGACTGGCTCCATCCTCACCTCTTCAACCTGCCTGTCTCCTCTCCACCTATCTTCTCCTCTATCCATCTTCTATCCGCCTCCCCCTCTCTCCCTGTTTATTTCTCCCCCATTTCTGAAGAAGAGTCTAGGCACGAAACGTCAGCTTTTCTGCTCCTCTGCTGCTGCTTGGCCTGCTGTGTTCATCCAGCTCCACACCTTGTTGTCTCAGATTCTCCAGCATCTGCAGTTCCTACTATCTCTGTATCTAAGTTTTTGGGTTGCTGAAGCTAGCTGAGGAACTGCTAAACGGACATGGTAAATATGCAACTCCCACAAGTCAGGAGGATATTGGAGATGTTTAGACCAGCATAGCTGTGTATGTTCCTTCACCAGCACATACTGAATCTCCTGAAGTCCACAGTGAAGGATCCTTCTCAAAGACACTGCCAGCTAATGGCAGGAGAAGCACTCCAATTGTCACAGGAACTTAAAAGAACGAACAACCCATGTGTTGGTAGGGACATAGTCCACACTCTACTAACAACTGCCCCAACCCTGTCAGGTCAGTGGAGTAGCAGTGTTCAAGCCTGGGGCCTTTCTGCTTTCACCTGAGATAAGAAGGTGTGGAGCTGGATCAACACAGCAGGCCAAGCAGCATCAGAGGAGCAGGAAAGCTGACGTTTCGGGTCTGGACCCCGTCTTTTGTTACTCTCTTGCTTTCTTTTACTTCTGCTTTTTTTTTTCTTAGACATTCCTTTTTTTTTCTATTTTTCCTTTCTACCTTTGTCAGTGGCATGGGTCCCTTTCCTGGATTGTGGGCAGCAGCGGGAGCAGCCCCTTTCCCGAGGGGTTGGCAGCAGCAGATTTCTTTGCTGAAATGGCGGTCCGCGGAAACGGCAGCAACGTAAGCCAAAAGAGGCACAGGCTGCTTCAGTGTGTCGGGTTTGAGCCCAATTCAGGACCCGCTCCTCCAGCAGCCGCTGCAATGCCAAGACTGGCCCAGCGCAGACTCATGGCGATGTCACCTTGCCACCAGCAATGTGATCTCCAGCAAATGGTGACACAGTAGCAGTGGTGGCTGCACACCATGGCTGGGTCTTGACCTGACAGTGGAGGCATTCTGGTTCTGCTGATGTGCGGGGACACAGGGCACCTGAGTGTTCGTAGAGTGAGGGATTTTGTTTGTGGTTTTGTTTTCCTGGAGCTGAGGATTCATGGAGGAGTTGGGGGGAATGATATGGATGTTTCCTTTTCTTTTGGCCCTTTCTTTTATTTTTACTACTGTTTTTAATTCTGTCTTTTGTGTACTGAGATTGCGCTGGAGGATGGTGACTTTGTGCACTTTTCACTGTACTCCTTTATTTCTATACTTGAGTACACGTGACAATACAATCGAAATCAGTGATTTGCCACCAGTTGACTGCACATATTGCCGTCTACAACCTGGTAACTGATCCAAGTGAGGGTCCGGGTAATAGTCTAACATAGAAAATCGGGTCAGTCTGCAACCGATCAAGGATAGGCTGGGAAGATGTGGCCACTTGTTCCAAAATTGGAACATGAGAAACTGCTCCAGTTGTGACAGTGGACATCAGAATCAGGCCATCACCACGCTGTGCCCTGAGAGATTCACTCCTGATGTCATTGTATTCATTCGCACTATCAGCTCAAGCTGTTGAATGAATTCTTAGCCTCAGTGTCAAACTGTAACGGCTTTCTGAGCTGCATGAATAACTCAAAAGCTCCTACTCTCTCCCAGTTCAGCTCCATATCAACTTTTGCCTTATAGTGTTGTAAAGTGTTTTGAGATACTTCTTGTGGAGGTGGTGGTGCGCTGGTAACGTTGCTAGGCTAATAATCAAGCACTCAACTAACGTTCTGGGGGGCAGGGTTTGTATCCCACCACGGCAGATGGTGGAATTCAAATTTAATTTTAAAAATCTAGAATTAAAAAGCTAGTCTAGTGGCAATCATCTCAATTGATGTAAAAACTCATCCTGCTTACTCGTGCCCTTTTCAGGAAGGAAATCTGCCGTCCTTTCCTGGTCTTGCCTACATGTGGCTCCGGACCAACAGCAATGTGGTTAGCTCTTCACTTCCCTCTGGGCAATTTGGGACGGCCAGTGACACCCACATCATCCCATGAATGAATCTTAAAAAATAGTAAGAAAAAAATTAAAGACCTTTAGAAATGCACATTGTTGTCAAATCAGATTGTTGAATTAAAGTTCATGGCTTTTTTTGTTTCCAAACTGAAATACCTCAACAGGAAGGGAGCTTCAACAAATAAGAAGTGTAACTGTAGAAAGCTATCTAACATTTCTGTGCTATGTCTATTGAACATTCACAATTGAAGTGCTTCCCTGATTTTGGTTTGCAAGAGAAGTGGAAACCTCTAATTGCTAACACTTAACAGCCTTTGAAAAATGCTCTCTGCTTAATGGGGCAAGTATATATAGAATTGACACATTCTTCTAAAATGCAAAGTTTATTTCAGTGACCTTAATCGACTTTAGAGCCTCACGAGACTAATGTTATTACTGACTTGAACATGCACAAGACTCATTCAGTTCTTTTCAAACCATCAGAAAGCATCAAAGATTCTCTCTGATGTGTTAACCTATAAATCTGCACATTTCTCTCCAGTTTGCGAGTGATGAAAGTAAGGAACAATGAGTGAAGCCAAAAACTGGGGTCTGAATATAAACCAAAAAAATTATATAGTTATGGTGCAAGTCATCATTGATTCCTTGCCAGTCTTCCAACTGTCCAGATGCATACCAGCGTAATCTCCCTCAAAGATCCCACTTCAAACATAGGCATTCATCTATTTCTTTTATGCTGAAGTTATACTCTATGGCCTGGAGTTTGTGTTCAAATAAGTATTAATGCCACTTACAGGTGACATCTAAGTAACTTGGAAACTTACCTAAGTTGTTAGTACATGTGAAACTCCACAAGGAGTGAGGATTCTCTCACTGAATTTGCTTCATTCTGGCTCCGCAGAAATTATTAATGCAGGTGAAAATGGCAGAGCTCAAGGTGCAGTAAATAGAAGGAATGCCCAAAGAAACTTCAAAATTGAACTGCTGCAGTATGTGTCAAAACTGATTCATGTTAGAGTAATTTGAACATAAGATTAAGGTGGAATTATTTTATATATATATTTATGCATACAAGTTTACATCATTTTTAAAAGCTAAATGAATGATATTCATTTTAAAAGTTCATAAATGTATACACATTTTTATAGAAAACAATGTTAAAAAGTCTGAACAGTTTAAAAGGTCAAATCCCCGACCCATGGCCTTTTTAAAAATAAATGATTTACAGTAGTAGTGTCCTCACTGGCCCAAACCTTTTACTTAATTGCAAAGTGACTCCAGATTCTCCTGTCTCCTGGAAACACCAGGTATGAAATGTTGTAACAAAATTATTTGCATATTAATAGCCCAAGTTCTTTTCAGTGTTAGCTATTCTAAAGTTGAGGCCAGAAAATGTAGTTACAAAGTTCTGGAGAGCACAGAATGGCTCAGTGAAATTTTGAGTCATTTGCAACAGAGCATGTCTCCCAGAATTCCTGTGCCTATCACCAGAACGGTGTGGCAAACGCTGCTAGCTTTGCCATCAGTAGTACAGCCAAGTTAGAGCTTTGCATTGATGTGTACTGCTAAAACGAGATGTGCATTGCCAAGTTCCAAACTTGCAGCATTTCAGACTTGTCTATCACCTGCTCATTATTTGCATAATTCATCAAGTACAATAGATCTTGAACTGGTATAAAGCTGACCTTTTAACATGGCATTAAAAGAGCTTGAGTGTTCTATTGGGTGATACCTTTAAATTTCAAAAGAAAGATCATACAATAATGATTTTTTTTTTGCAATATTCAATATTACACAAGTAATGAAAGGACTAGTGTGTAGAGTTCCACTCAGAGAGGGGAAGCTTGTTTTGGGTCATTGCAGAGTCACACAAGTAGCAGTAAAATTTTGCCTGCCCACTCTCAGCACTGCAGGATCATTTTACTAATATTACAGTAAAACTGAGTCACAGGCAACTCTAACAAAACACCTGCACTTGACAGAAATTATCCTGATCAAAAGCAGGACACAGGGGTTAATGCTTTGAATAAGATATTTCTCCTCGTAAATGGTGAAGGAACCATTATCTACATAAAATGACAAGAATGTGTTGAAAATCAGTTCATGTAACATTCCATCTCGGACCAGGTACGAACTTTAATGTGTGGGAAACAAAGGTTCTAATGAAACAGTGAAATAACACAACAGGCAGCTCATATTACAGCCCTCAGAATTAATTTCAAATTTACTTTGGAAACATAAGGGCCTTGTATCAAAGCCAGTGTGGAAAACTGCAGAATTGTTTCCAGGTGTTCCGAGTGATTAGCAACACATGTTTCTTATATAAACCACTCATCGTTGAGGCTTAGGGGTTTATGACTGTTAAGCTGTTAACATTACTTAAGTGATAACAGTTGGCAGCCACACAGCCCTGTGAGGCAGCATTACCTGTGCACGCACATTCAGAGCCATAGTTCAGCAATATGTTGATCAATACCAAAATATTACGATTTTTTTCCTCTTGAGTTCTGTTGATATGTGTTGTATTAGATGATTGCATTTAAAAACTCCCACTCTCCTTCCAAAAACTCATACTGACTCTCGAATACTTTCTTGTCTGATGTAAAAAGGCAGATGTTCCGAAGCTGTAGTTTAAATACAACTTCATGTTTTGAGCTGTAGAATCCATAGAAATGGTGAACCCCAGTCATATGGCTACAATCACCCAAATTGCTCAGGGCGGACGTGTTTATGTTCGGCCAAATGGTGGAAGGATCTTGTCGAACACTGTCCGTGTCCCTACTATTAGGCCAGAAGCTTCTGGTTCAAGTTCCACCTGTATCATAACACACTTATAATGGGGCAGACACAGTGACTCAGTGGTTAGCACCGCTGTCTCACGATGACAGTGACCCAGTACAATTCCAGCCTCTGTGTGGAGTTTGCACATTCTCCCTGTGTCTGTGTGGGTTTCTTCCGGGTGCTCCGGTTTCCTACCACAGTCCAAACATGGATGAATTGGCCATGGGAAATGCAGGGTTACAGAGATAAAATGGGGGTGTGTGTCTGGATGTAATGCTGTTCAGAGGGTTGGTATGGACTTGATGAACCGAATGGCCTGCTTCAACACTGTAGGTATTCGGTGATTCCATGAATCAGTTTGAGGTGACTGAAAAATACAAACTCTCCTAACCTATTTTGTTCAATGTGAAAAACCATTGTACGTCTAAATAAAAACCGTCTGAGTCTGTAAATCAGGAACAAAAACAAATTTGCTGGAAAAGCTCAGCAGGTCTTGCAGCATCTGTGAAGGAAAAAACTGAACTGAGGAAGGGTCACTGAACACGAAACGCTAACTCTGTTTTATCCTTCACAGATGCTGCCAGACCTGCTGAGCTTTTCCAGCAACTTTGTTTTTGTTCCAACATTTGTCGAACGTAGATTTTGTGTAGTATTTCATTCTGTAGCTTAGATATCCTAGGCATACTGATGACAAGTCTCTACCTTTTTCGAGACTTGCAAAGTTGACTGTTTACATGCAATAATGCAGTACATGCAATAACGCAGTGCCACAGTTCGTACAGTTGTATCCTGGACTAGTATTATCCCCCAAATAATCCTGTTAACAGCAAAACCTGTCTCATAGACTTGGCCTTAAGTAACCAATTGTCCCGAAGACATTGAGCCTAAGTTGCAGTTTCCAAACTTCAATATTGGTTCAGTCATAAAAAAGATCCATTTCCTTAACTGCTGATATAATGAGAATTATGACTTTGGACTGAAGATTCCATGAAACTACTGATGAGAAATTCTGATGTATTTGGTATTCTTATTAACTGAAAAAGCACTCTCTTTTAAGACCGAAAGCGTAGGGCAGCCCTCAGTCGGTCAGAGCAACATCTCTTGAGCATGCCAGAGAAGGTCATGAACCTGTAAGGTTAACCCTGTCTTTATCTCCCCAGGGAATGCCTGACATCTTGAGTATTTCTAGCATTTTATTTTATTTTCAGATTTTCAGTACCTGCCATATTTTATTTTATATATTTTTTCTTTACAGTTTAGTTCTAATTGATTTGAAGTTTGCTCGTTATGACCTAATTCCTTTTTTAAACTGAAAAAAGTGCTGATTCCCCCCTTTGGTTTTTTACAAACTAAAATAATATGCAGAAGTAGTGTTGGGATTAATATGAGTATCTTTTCTTAACATTGTGGTTTTTTTGGTAATTTTTTTTGTAAATTCTGCAAAAATTCTTAGAACAAGAGGTTAAAGAAAAAGCAAGTTGTGTGTCATTTCACTTAAACCACTCTAAGACAAAATAAGACTGTCAAACAATCTTGTTTGTGGGAGTTTACTTTGTGCAAATTGCCTGCCATGTTTCCCATATTAGAATAGTGACTGTTTCAAAAAGTACTTTGTTGGCTAGAAAGTGCTTTGAGGCATTCTAAGATTTATACAAGTGCAGCATAAATGCAAGTCGGTTTTTCTTTTTCTTCTGTGGCCATTGTTGACATTGGTTGCAGAAGTTGACTCATGACAAACCTTTCCCCATTATTCGAAAACTGTTATCAGCCAGAAACAAGTTATTTTCAGCTTCAGGATAACACGATTGATAGCAAGAGTTTGCAACTTCTATCAAGTGCCTTCCAATGATCATTGGTCCAGTAGCAGCAAAACAACTCAGATAGTCATTATCCATGTCTATCATACTGCTCTGTCCTCAGGATTGGCTGAATTAATTTAGACTATTCAGCTGTAACCCATTTAATATGTAAACTTAGCATAAAGTTGCTTGCAGTTAAATATTTGGTCTGATAGCAAAGCGGCATTATACCCCAAGAACTTTGCCATAAAACATGTGTGGTGTTCTTCATGAATAATTTTTCAAACCTGGTAGGTTTCATATTTCCAAGTTGTTGTTCTTTGACTTTGACATAAATTATTTGTGTAAATGATAGAGAGCAGATGGGATCAGGCTTTAATGTGATGCGGCTTGTGATAATAACCTGTTCGCATTCACCCAAACGTGAACGTGAGCACCACCACTTGGGTGAAATACTGGTGACTAAAGATTTTGAGAAGACTTGTAGCTCGGGTTGTGGATGAGGTTGTTGGTTTGTTTGCCAAGCTGGTGGGTTGGTTTGTAGACATTTAGTCACCATACTAGGCAACATCATCAGTACACCACCTGATGAAACGTTGTTGATCTGACCTGCTTGTTATTTAAAAAACCACTTTCAAAAACAACGGCTACCCAAAAAGCGTAGTCTGCAGTATTTACCCAACAGACAACAACAGGAAGGCACAGCATGCCCAGATACACTAGTCACTTTACCATACATCAAGAACGTATCAGAGAGGACCATCTGACTACTCTGACCATGAGGAATCATGGTAGCACACAAACCCACAGCTACATTATGACCACTAACAATAAGAATAAAGGGTCCCATACTCACAACTAACAGGACCAATGCTATATATAAAATCCCGTGTAAGGACTGCCAGAAATACTACACTGGACAGACTGGGAGAAAACTAGCTCTCCGGGTACATGAGCACCAACTAGCTTCCAAAAGAAATGACCAACTATCACTCATTTCCATACACTTGGACAAGAAGGCCACTAGTTCGACTGGGACAATGTAACCATGCTAGGACAAGCCAACCAAAGACGCACAAAGGAATTCCTAGAGGCCTGGTACTCAACCGGGACCTCCATCAACAAACATGTGGAAATAGACCTCATATACCAAACACTACGAAGCAGAACCAGAAATGAGGCCAACCACCACACCAGGTTGGACCCATATAAATAACAAGCAGGACAGGCTGACAATACTTCATCAGAGGTGCACTGATGATGTTACCTAGTACGGTGAAGAAACATCTGCAAACCAACCTACCAGCTTGGCAAACAAATCAACAACCTCGTACTGATGTCTATGAAACCGTGGCCCTGGTTAAGAAGCTATATTTGAGGGAAGTATTACCATTTGGAACATTTTCAAATACTTCTTTTCAGTAGCTGAATGCCGCTTACAATAAACAGCCTTAGTCTGTAATGAACCAATTCCTTCATGTTCCACTGTTACATATTGTTTAGTGTGCTGAGATTTAACGTTTTACTTTGAAGAATAAATAATATATCCATCATATTTTTTCGAGTACCTTCAGAAGTAGAAAATAACAAGGTGCTACTCCATACAGGTTAAAAAAAACTTGATCAGATTTATCTACGAGTGATAAAAATATGTGGAAGAAAAGGCATGGTAAGATGCCAGAAGGAATAGAGATAAAAATCCCACTGTTCATTGTTTCTGATAGTGCAGCACTGTATTAGCACTACAGTTCAATGTTATTTTGGATTTTATGTATATACTTGCAGGGCTCTTGAGTGTGCTTTAAATTTCTGCCAAGAAGATCACTTGCATTAAATCCAAATTCCCCAGAATTTTTATGTTCAATTAATGTTTATACTGTGATCATGCTGTGCCCACCTGAGGCATTTGTGGTACAACAACTGGGCAGGCTCGCTGCCTGTTTGTTTAAACAAAGCCAGGGCCTTTAGCAAGAATGAAAACATGGCATTTCTTACACCAGTGCACTCTTCTAGGCGTGAGAACTACAGATGATGTCTTTCTGCTGGCCTTCTACCAGAGCACAAGATATGGACCTATTTTGTCACAGGTGTAACCATTAAATCTGCTTGAATAGTTTCAGTTTATCTCCTGGGAGAAAATGAACATTCAGTAGCCCTGAATATTGAGACAGTAGCTTGGCTAGTCACTAATGACCACCTAGTGGCGAAGGACAGCACAGTATTTTTCAAGTTGGGGTAACATAAGCATTAGTAAGAGAGATCCACAGGGAGATCAGCACTTCCCACATTCAACGTTGAGAATGGGGAAAGGCGAATGAATAAACAGCATAAAAAAATTTAAAATGTAATATGACTTGTGTAATAAGACTCGGCACCCCAGATACCAGTTACATAACACCACACAGCCAATAGTTTATTGAGCTGAAAATAGATTTTGTTATATTTTATTTACCTTTGAAACTTAAGTCCAGTTATTCTGGTTTCTTTAGGTTGCCTCTTCAACAAATTGGCTTCTGGAATCTCAGAATGTGAATGAATTGAAAGCTGAGATCACCTCATTGAAAGGGCTTCTCCTAAGCAGGTAAAGTTAACCTGGATTGGCACTGAAATTTGTCTGAAAGGACCTCTTTAGTCTCTGTGCAAAAGGAGCGCCTTCACTAAAAGTTTTGTAAAACCATTCAGTAGCGATCCTTAAGATGAGCTTCCTCAAAGTCAAATTGAAAGAACCATGGCCTACTGGGAGCCGTGGATCCGGGTTCAGTGCCTCATCTACACAGATGGACAGTCAAAGCTAATGGCTTCAAGATCGTAAGCTGGAGGAGTCATAGAGATCTACAGCACAGAAAAACCCCCTTTGCCCCAACATGTCTGTGCTGCTGAAAAGCAACCACCTAATTATTCTATTCCCATGATCAGAAAATAATCAGAAAATATTTCCACTGCTGACTATAGTCCAAAGGCAGGCGCTGCTCCCCACAGTCATATCATCATTTAACACACACCTTTAGAACTTGAATATCAAGAACAACTTGAAGTTCTAACACATGCGGAACCGTATTCCAGTAAGAGCATATTCCATTTGAGAAAATAGGCAAAAACAAAACTGTGCAAGGTGGTAACTGGAAAATACATTTTCATAAAAGCATTTTTTCAGACAGTTGCACAATGACGCCCTCACAGAGTCTCATTTTAAACTTTACCCTCCACCTTCATCCACCCATTCCCTAATTCATCTTATTTATTGTTGTGAATGGTTCTTAGAGGGTTGTTGTTCCCAGGCTGGCATTTAGTTATTTAGGTTATCTCTCTATTCTCCTGACACCTTCCTGGGAAATGACCTCGTCTTTGACTTTTGGAGGCAGCCTTTACACAAAACCTTGCCATCGTTCTCCCAGTTTGTTGCCATGCGAAATCCCCACAGGATTGTCACATCATTTTTCCAGAAATGTTTTACACATAATGCAGGCTGGCTCACAATCAAAAAATCCTACTGAATTAATAAAATAAGTTTTTTTTAAAACACATAGGATGTGGGCATTGCTGACTAGGTTAACATCTATTGCTCATTTCTAGTTGTTCTTAAGAAGATGATGTGGAGCAAGTTGCAGCACTTGACACAAAGCTAGTGATGGAATGGTGACATATTTCCAAGTCCGGGGGTGTTTGTGATTTTGAAGGGGACCATGCAAGTTCAGAAAACAAAAAATGCTGCAGATCGCAGTGGGTCAGACAACATCCATAATAGAGAGCAAGCTAGCTAGCTCTGATAAAGCATCATCTACATAGAACGTTACAGCGCAGATTCAATGGGCTAAAAGGCCTATTTCTGCTCCTGTATCTTATGATTTTGTAGTCTACGAAAGCCTAACTAATTTACTACTGTTGCTGCAGTTATTCCCAGTGGGTTTTTCTGAGACTCAGCTCCTGGTTGTTAACACTCAAGATCTTGTAATTTGGTTGCAGGCGACAGTTCCCATCTTCACCCTCAGCTCCGAAGATTCCCGCCTGGCAGATTCCTGTCAAGCCATCGACAATAACAACATCGGTAACGGCCAATCACAACAACAGCAGCAGTGACATCTCACCGGTTAGCATTGAATCTGCTTCATCCTCTCCAGCCACAGAGAACCATAGCCATGAAGGGGCTAGTCTTAGTGGCCATGTCATTAACAGCAGCAGTGTTGACGTTAAATGTCAGGTGAGGATGGAAGTCCAAGGTGAAGAAGATAAAAAACCTGAGAATGAAGATGAGGATGAAGATGATGATGTCAGTCATGTGGATGAGGAAGATTGTCTGAATGTACAGACAGAGGATAGACGAGGTGGGGATGGACAGATAAATGAGCAAGTGGATAAACTACGGCGTCCAGAAGGTGCCAGTAATGAAAATGACATTGACTAATTTGCAAATGCGATTGGCCTCCACAAGCAGAAAGTCCTTAATTCCATTAATTGACTGTAAATATTTGCTTATTGCATCCTGAGTGGTGGATTTTTGCAATCCAGCAAATTACACATGTAGCACATGTAAACTCCAGATGAATATGTGTGGCTAGTTACACCCAGGTACATTTTGGTGCAACATCATTGCATCACCAGGTCTGAAGAGTCAAGGGTTTACTTTAGCACGCAAAGAGTGAAGTGCCTCGTTGGCGAAAAAGTCAAAACGCTCACTGTAATCTACCTGGTCATAGATTAAAGACCCCATAAAATTCCACATTTCGCTTGTGATGTGTTTTGTCAGCACTTGGTCAACTGTCAGTATGATTCAGAATCAGCCAATTAATCAGTTGGGGATTGGACTCAACTTCTGTAGGAAGTAATTATGACAAAAACAGCACTTTCTTGGGTGTCAGCTGTTAGAAGCATCTCAAGGAGCTGGTGCAGTTAAAGCCTGCTAAGAACATGGTTGGAAATGATGAATTTGTGTTTGAATTATTAGTGTACAATAGGAGTGAATAGAACTGGCATGTTGATGTTTCATGTTTGCATTAGAACATCTTTGGGTTCAACTGTAATTGCAGTACACGCAGTCTCAGACTGAGATAGAACTGATGAATGAGACCGTAATAAAGTTGATTTTGTTTCGTTGGGCGAAGTAGTATCCAAGCTACCTTCTAGTTTGAGTTCAGAAAATCTTTAATGGCTATTTGTATAATCTCAATATTAAGAGGAGACGTATTGTCATGTTGAATGTCACAGTGTTGGATAGTAAGGTCATTGTGGCAAATCCTGGACTCAGAAGATATGTCTGTTAGCTCTTAGTTTCATTTCGCGGAATTACTCTATTTAATTTCATTTCTAGGCAGCAGTATAGTTTTATCTTATGACCCAAGTGTGACAGTTTGTCATGACACATTCATCAGGCATTGCACCCCTGTCTTCTAATCTGGCTCTTACTTAATGCAGAGACTTTCAGCAGTCCAGTTGGTAAAATGTTGATATCTTGCATGCTTTGTGTGAGGCTGGCGTTTCCTTGGAAAAGCAACATCTCCCATGACATTTTAAGCACCTTTACTTTAATTTGTTTTGTCTTGATGAAAAGTTTTTAATATAAAAGGCAAAAGAATGGTGATAGTGGTAGAGAACAAGGTCATGTTTGTCAGGGGTGCATTTGTGATGTTTAAATTAAACTTTACAGCCAAGCATGAGGTGGTTTGAGACACGTATTAATTATGAAATACGGTTTAGGATGGAAGCAATCTGGCATTATATCTTTAAAGTTATTTAATATACAGTACTAGGGTGGAATAGAACCATATCAAGGATATTTTGAACGGGAGTGAGAGAGGCTATAAATAAAAATAAATTGAATATGTTGGTTTTGTAATTTGTAAACCTTAATTTTGCAATCTGCACACACACACACACACACACACACACACACACACACACACACACACACACACACCCAAATATCATTGTGATGCCTTTCAGGTAAGAAGGTGTTTATTTTCAAACATTGTGAGCCATCATATTTTGCCTGGAGTTCTCTGATTGCCAAGTAATTATTTCAGTGGTAATTATTTTAATCAAACATTCAAATCATACAGTTTTGCATTTGTGCTGAAGTTACATCACAGGTAAATTTTATGATGAAAACATCCTTGACCTTTCTGATGGGAGGAATTCCTGTTTGTTTACTTATCTAACACAGGCTCAGAGATAGTCTATTGACATTAGATTAAATATCGTGACGAACATTAAAAATAAACTTCCAGATCAAGGTGATGAATAATAAAACATGGTTTATGACCAATCTGGAGATATGGCTGTCTTCTCCCACATTGTTTTGCTAAAGCAGAATGAAACAACACTTTGAGGAAAGGTGATTTAGATGGGTTGGTGATTCAAATTCAGTTAGAAACCAATACTTCCAACTTACTGTTCCAAACTGCAGTTTGCCAGCAGTAATTTGGATTGCACATGATTTTTGGAATTTGGAGCAAATGCTGCACCACATTAACTGATTTGCCTGGAGGCCCAAACAAAACAACAGAAGTTCAGCTATATTGAATTCTAACTATATACTGTTTGATTTTATTAAACTTCAATGCCAAGTGTATCAAGATCCTCAGAAAACTAGAATTTTTGGCAACAGGAGAAGGCTGTTGCATGGATCTTATAGCATGGAATAAGATCATTCGGCCCAACTTGTTGCTGGTGTTTATGGTCTGCACAAGGTTTCTCTCCGTCTTCTTCATTCAATCCTTTTCTGTTTGATGTTGACCCCACCTTCTTTACTGTTCCATCTTTTCTTGTTTGCCACAAAACTCATTAATATTTGATCCATAATGTTTCAATTTAACAAAAGGGCTCGACTTACCCCCTCACTCCTGCACTGATTTAGCATTTGTATCCGCTGATACCATAGCTTTGGCCATTAGTGAGTGGTTTACCGGAATTGAACTTGTCTCTTCCAAAAAAAAAGTCAAGCCTAAATTACTTTTAGTTTCCTGATAACTTGCTCATATCCTCCTTTTCAGTACTTTTAATCAATCTGTTCAGACATGATAACACCCTCTGGAGCAGGTGGGATTCGAACTTAGGTCTTCTGGCCCCTTTTCTCTCCATATTGGAGCCACACACTGAACAGGTGTCTGCTTCGAGTTAACTCTCACCCCTGACCAGATGACTGTGTATTCATGTACCTATCCAGAGCATATCAATTGGCACAGATGCAGTATTTGGAGAGTACTGCACTGTTGAAGGTGCCATCTTTTGAAGAGGGCATTTAACCAAGATCCGGTTTGCCATCTTGTGATTGTAAAGATCCCTTGGCACTGTTCAATGTTGTCCTAATACCCTGACCAATGTTTATCCTCAATAAATATCAATGTCTATACCGCTGTTACAATCTTGTGTGGAGATTGTATTTCTTATATTAGGGCAATAACTATGTTTTAAAATGTTACATGTTCCCAAAATTTTCATATAGGGTTAGGGCATTGCCGGCAAGACCCAAATTTGATGCTGTTCTCTAGTTTCCATTGAAACCAATTAGTTTTTTAGGACATTTCAGAGGACAGTTAAGTGTCAGCCACATGGCTGTGGATCTCCTATTGTCTCTAGGCTAGACCAGGTAAGGACAACAGATTTCCTTCTTTAAAAAAAGCAGTGATCAAGATGGAGTTTTAGGGCAGTCAACGATGTGACATGGTCACCAATTAGACTGACTTTTAATTCCAAATTTTAAATTCAGTACCTGCTATGGCGAGATTTGAACCCTTGTTCCCGGCACGTTTTTCTGGGCTTTTGGATTACTGGTCCTGTAACATTGCAAATATGCCATTGTGTCCTTAATTGGCTTTAATGTGTTTTGAGTTATCTTGGGATTGTGATGATGTTTCTTTCTGAAACATTTTTCTCCAACAAATTTCTGATCGTGGGAAAATGGTAGACCAGACTGGGAACGGAATGGTGCAACTATTGTGTGTGTCGCATGTGAAATTGTGTTATCAGATCTAAGGGATACAGCAGTGTGTGAGTTGCTTGAAAGGGAATTGAAATTTAAGTTTTGAATTTGCAGCAGTGATATTAATGGTGTTAAACGTGACCCATGAAGTCCTGGACTTTGTAGCCAGGATGTGTGATCAGTGCAGTTAGAGTGCCCTTTCCTGCAAGTCCTGATCTGAAACGTTAACTTTCCTGTTTCTCTGCTGCCTGATCTGCTGTGTTCTTTTGGCTACGCACTGTATTGACTCTGACTCAAGCATCTGCAGTTCTTGCAATCTCTGCAGGTAGCCCTGCCATTCATCTGACAAGGATCATCTACAAATAGGAAATGGATTGTTCAGACTTTGTACACAGCTCCTGATCATCTGCTGCTGCGGTAAAAAAGAAGATACCATCAAGGCTCCCACAACTAAATTATTAGTCTTAAATTACCAAATGGTGCAGACTTAAAGGCAGTCCCAGTATCCATGTGCAGTTTCAGTAAGTGGTGAGTAACGTGACAAGTCATTCCCTCATTAAAATTGAGCTTCCATATACTTGCCAACACGCAGATACCTTTTTGGCCCTGCATGTCCACTCATTGGGAAATGGCAGATTGAGGTGGAGACAGAGAAAATCAAGAATTTACTGCCTTCTTTACCCACTTGTACCCTGATTAGAGACTGCCTTTAATCTGTATACTTGCATTCATAAGGACCTTAGACGTGACTTTTTTAATTGCTTTATAGGATGTGGACAAAGCCAGCATTTGTTGTCTATCCCTAGTTGTCCTTTATCTGAGTGGATTGCTTGAGTCACTTCAGAGGGCAGATAAGAGTTAATCACATTGCTGTGAGTCAGGAGTCATGAAGACCAATCATCTGGGCCTCTGGATTACAGGCTCAGTGACATCACCACTATGCCAAAATCTCCCAAAACATAAACAATCTTTTGTGACTGTTAATATCTGGGCACAATTCATTATATTAACAATGAAAGGAATCTGGGGCAAATAAATAGCTGAATTAAAGGAATTGAGGGTATGGTTCGGATAACGTCTTGATATAGAGGTACGGGAAGTCTTAAACATATGTATTGTCCAAAGCAAATCTTACACGTTGCTTCAACAGAGATGTGATGGCCAAGTGGTATTATCGCCAGACTGTTAATCCAGAGACCAGGATAACATTCTGGGGACCCAGGTTCGAATCCCACCACGGCAGATGGTGGAATTTGAATTCCATAAATATCTGGAATTAAGAGTCTAATGTTGACTTGCCGATTGTCAAAAAAACCTATCTGGTTCACCAATGTCCTTTAGGGAAGGAAACTGCCATCCTTACCTGGTCTGGCTACATGTGACTCGAGATCCACAGCAATGTGTTTGATTCTTAACTGCCCTCTTGGCAATTAGGGATGGACAATAAATGCTGCCCAGCCAGCGACACCCTCATCCCGTGAATGAATAAAATAAAACTAGCTAAAGTCATTAAAAAAATGTCATATGACCGACATGGGCCGAAAGGCCTTATCTGTGCGGTGGACTCTGACTCTATAATTTGACTTTCATTTCTGCTACAGGAGAACTAAACTATTATCTTTGAACCTTTCAACATTCAAAGATCTACATATTTCATGACAGCTCATCATTTCCAGGTTGATTTTGCTGCCAGCCAAATTTCTGAAGCCAAGTTAAAACTGAACATAAAAACATAGATTGTAAGAGCAGGAGTAAACCATTCAACCCTCCAATATGTTCATGGCTGAATCTGCACAGCAAGTGAAGTGGGCAACAAACTTTAGCCACAACGGAGACTAAACTATTCCTTTGAGCAGCTTAATTAGTGTCTGTTTACATCCAATCACTTCAGGAAAACAGAATATTGTAAAAAAATCCATGAACAAGTAGTTACAGTTGCTGTGATCCTGACTTTTTGTCCTTGTTTGGGGCAGTTGGTAGATAAACTCAGGGCTCAGTTAGCTACGGTGGCCAAAGGCTGGTTTACAATGCAGACTGATGCCAACAGCATGGGTTCGATTCCTGCAATGGCTGAGGTTACCATGAAGGACTCTCCTTCTCACCCTCTCCCCTCCCCTGAGGCATGGTGACCCTCAGGTTAAACCACCACAGGTCATCCGAGAGAGCAGCCCTCTGGGATTACGGTGACTTTACATCTTTAATAGGTAGGCTCATTAAATCAAACCAACATGTTGTAAAGTGGCAATGATACTGGGTAAACTATTTCAGTATTGAATAGTTTCCTCTCAATTTTTACATGGCTGTTTGATGATCAGGTTAACAAACAATGTAGAGATTAGGCAACTGGAATGTTAGTAGCAATTAAGTGAAACTGTGGCATCAGAAAGACTGTACAGTGTAAGAGGAAGAGAAAGTTGAAGGATATAAGGCTTTCCTGCAAAATAAATTATTTGAATAAAAGTGTGTAATAAATCAGAAACTGTGAAGAGATGAGCAAGAGAAAGAATATGTATGGTGTCTTATTTGGAAATTAGAGGGAAAGCTTTGCACTTGCAATGACCATTGTAATATTAAAATGTCCACAGGAAGGATCCACACTGAGAAATTTAGATTGGGAGTGATAGTTCAGAAATGGATGGACAATCATAAAACTATGTTTTTCTTGTGCCATCTCCAGGAGTCTGAGGGAGGAATAGAAAATCGTTCTCAGAAATAGAGAGCACTTTCCAGCCGAGGATAAATAGATGTATAGAGAGTTGAGCTGTCGAGAGAAAAAAACATATTAGAATGTATCCTAATATTGGATAAGATCTAGGGACTCAAATTAAGATCAGCACGAATCTACAGAGAACTAGGTGGATCTTTTTAAAAGAAGATGATTGTTGAACTTGCTAGAACTCTAACAAAACTGTCATCAAAGGCTCTCCTGGATCTAAATGAAATGGGTCAGGAGCAGCCATGTGTCTGAGAGGCCAGTGAGTTAAAAACAGAGGATCAGATTTAGCATATGAGTTGTGTGGAAGCTGAATAGCCATGACATCATGTATCTATATAATGTTAAGAGTGTTGAGAAGTGCATGGTGCCAGATCCTATCAAAAAGCTCGGAGACAACTATGACAATGGCAAATGAATTATAAAAGAATTCAAAAGAGCAGTTCCAGAGGTGTGTAACACAACCGAGATGATAAATCATGGGAATAGCCAATAAAAACCAAAGTGGCATTTACGGACTAAGGAAAGCTTACATAGTTTCTACATCACTTTCATGGTGGTCGATATTTAATTTACTTTAAACCATGCAAAGCAGAAAAGATATGGTAGACATCTTGGTGAAAAGATGGTTTGTGATCAACAAATGTCCAATAGTATGTGGGTGTGAGAGTTGTTTTTAAAGACCTTCTCAACAAGATAGTTTTATTCCAAAATATAGCTATAAGAATTCTTGTATAGTTTTATGTGTAGGGAGATGGTCTCCACTTTTGGTTATAAAAATAACACATTTTCTAGTTGAACTACTGGAACAAGGCAACAAATATAGCTGTATATGTTATCTACTGCTCTTGATGTGTAACCATTTTCATCTTTTTTACTATTCACATAAGCTAACGCATACCTGTCAATATTTGAAGGACAGTTTACACTGTCTAAGATGGCACCAAAGCTTGTGATTTTCGTTACTTGCAATGTTGTAAATGAACTATTTGATATCTGCACTCTGCTGCCATTGTTCAGACCGTCCTTGCGATTTCTGATGCAAATGTGACTTCCTTCCTTCGACCATTTGGACCTTTGGCTGACAGTGATTTTGAGGCTTCACCAGTGAGGGTAACAAGCTGAACTACAAAATCAAATTGTCTGCACTGACTTTGAAACAACCTTTGTTGAGTTTCTGACTTTATTTTTGTTCGCGTGCTGGCACACCAGATTTTACAATCACTGTCCAGAAATTAAAATCGTAGTTGATGCTCTGAGATCTTCCCCTTTTGATATTGTCACTGTTTTAACCACTATTAATCACTTAGGGTGTTTATGCCAATAACCCAACAGTTTATACCATTTTTAACTTATTCTCCCCCGCAGTGCTTAACCCGCAACTGTAACACTAAAATCTACAGCTGTACTTTTCGAATGACTGTCTTGCCTGTCTATTCGAGCATGACAAGCAGTGTGTATTGGGCAAGTGGAGAATGGAATGGTTTTAATTCTGTGAGAGTGTTGATTGATCCTGACATTGCCTCAGGTGTTTGGGCATTGTTCAATGCAGTTGATTCTACCTGAATGTATTGATCATATCACAATAAAAGTGAATAGTAAAGAAAAGTTTTCAGTCTATGCCTGCTGTATTTATTTCTCCCCAGGTTGATCCCTCGTTGGAGTTTAGAAGAATGACAGGTGATCTCATTGAAGCATGTAGGATTCTTAAGGAGCTTGACAGGGTAAATGCTGAGAGGATGTTTCCCCTCATGAAAAGTCTCAGACCAAAGGGCATAAGGTCAGAATAAAGGGGGGCCAATTTAAGACTGAGATGAGGAAGAATTTATTCTCCGAGGGTTGAGAGTCATTGGAACAACTTGTCACAGAGAGCTGTGGGGACAGGGTTCTTGTGTATATTTAAGGCTGAGACAGATGGATTATCAGCCAGGGAGTTAAGGGTCATGGGGAAACAGCAGGAAAGTGGACATAAGGAGTGTCCGATCAGCCATGATCATGTTGAATGGAACAGGCAGACTTGAAGGGCTGAATGGCCTACTCCTGTTCTTATTTCTTATAGTCTAAATGCTATGCCAAGAAAAAAAAGTACAGTATTGTGGGGGGAAAGGATGCAATAAATCTTTAGTTATATTGGTCTAAACATATTTTTGCTGTTAGATTGTGGTAGTGAAATAATCTCTAAGTCCCATTCCTTAATTATTCAAACCAACAACCCGAATTGCGATAGCACCTTTATTGTGATGGATGATCCAAGATACCTCTCTCATTGCAAAGGAGAAAAGGATGAGAAGTAAAGGTCAGGGTAGGGACAAACAAATTCCCAGTCAGAGAGATGGATTTTGATGACGTTTGTAAGGCTGGGGATGGAGGGAATGGGGTGGAAATTGAGGAGCATAGGATCCAAGTACCAATGATGCCGAGCGAAAGGAGGAGGTTTGGAAGAGGTTGGGGGAAGAAGTAGGCTGGTTGGGCTGGCACTGGATATGGAGGAGGATCTCACTATAGCTTTGTGATCAAAGGCACAAAGATAACTTATTGTTCATCATAACATTCTAGTTGAACCAAGAATCTTTCCAAATTTTTATGGTAAGTTTATTTATCTGAATCCATAGAATACGAAAATGTATAAAAGGAAATGATTTATACCTGGTTTTCTGTCAATAGTTTATTCCCCTCCTATTTTTAAACTCCAATCAGGTAATCCATTGGGAATGTATATTAAGTAGAACACTGCCATAATGATCTCTTGATGTTCTCTCCTGCAATAAGTGAGCAGTACTTTGCTGATTCACTGGTCACATCCCCACAGTCATGTAAGTGCAAGTTTGTAATGTCCTCGTTAAATTCCATACACCGTTCATCCCCAGTGTAGATGTGTTCAGTGAAATTGTTTTGAAGACTAAAATGTGACCAGAGTCAGTTGAAAGATATTGATGAGGGACAGGTAGCACTGATGAACACAGATGATAGCGAAGTGCAATTCTATTTTCATTTTGCTGTATAAATTTACTCTGGTTCTAAATCAACCTGATGGTGGTAATATTTAATAAATGTTCTTCATTTTAAATCAATTGAAATAAAGTACTAAGGAAAAAGAGAGAGCTTAGCTTTTAGTTTATGTTTGTGTGTTTAGAGTCCATACTTATAGGTATGTACACATGTTATCAAAATGTTAGAGTTAAAATGTAAAATAACAGTCACTGGGTTATCACTCAATTTATATGCACATAAAGATGTGTTTCATTAATTAGTTCACTGATACATTCTTTGTCAGGACCTGTTTTCAGAGAGACGAGAATCTTGGCTGTCCCACAGAGTTGGCAATAGCTGAAGCTTGAACAAGCCTGGGTAGGAAAATCCCAGAACACTTTCTGAGGAAGATGGATGTATCTCTGGTTTTCGAGTGGTGATGTTGGGGAGCTGTTGCAATTGGTTCCAGTTCCTTGTTGCAGTGAGAGAAAGATTTTCAGTTTGTTTATTTTTGAAGTAGTCTGCTTTCTGGATAACCTGTATGCAGACTGATTCATTAATAAATGTGGTCTGTGATCACTTGGAGAGTACCTTGGCTGCTTTACAAGTGCCACAGCAAATCCCCCAATTAATGATGCAGCCTAATATTCCACTGCAGTACTTGCTGGAATGAATCCTAACACAGTCTTTTACCATATGTGTTTACAGCCTGCTCCCTGTCACAAGCACTTCCTGACCTGGGATTTGCTAACTGAAGCTGTTGACTATTGAACTTGTTCCTGTTGTTGCCTTTGCCTAATGGTGCAAAGTTTTAAACTGGAAGAAATATTTACAGTCAAATCCCGTGGGCTTTTCTGCTTCGTTACCTCTGAACAAGCCAACTCCACTTGAATTGTGATCTAAACGAATGCGGCTGTGTGATTTGGCCATTGGCTCAATAATTGTAATTGTTGCGTGTGTAGTTCAAGGACATTTTTTTTATAAGAGCTGGCTGCTTAACCGTCATTTAATAATTCGTGGGTTTAGTCCAACTCCAAGAGATCTAAGTGCATTACCAGTGTGGTACAGGGGGAGTGCTGCATTGTTGGAGGTGTTTTCTATTGTTTCTTGTGGTTCTTAAGTAGTACTTCCATGGCACCCATGTTGCCTTTCCTATATTAAACCTAGCACCGAATTACCTGCTGTTGTTCAGTATGGCTGCATCTTTATCAGCAGGATTATGAATCAAATTGAGCAACCATGGAACTCACAAAAAATAGTCATGGCATCATGTAGGACAGAAACCAACCCTTCCGTCCAACCATCCTATGCCGAACATAATCCCAAACTAAACTGGCCCCACCCACTTGCTCCTGGCCCATAACCCTCCAAACCTTTCCTATTCATGTACTGATCCAAATGTCTTTTAAACATTGTAATTGTACCCACATCCATCACTTAACTAGAAAGTTCATTCCACACACAAACCACCCTGTGTAAAATGTTTGCCCCTTTGTCTTCTTAAAATCTCTGTCCTCTTACCTGAAAAAATGTTCCTCCTAGGGCATCCTGGGTAAAAGACAACTTTCATTAATTCTACCTTTTCCACTCATTATTTTGTCAACTTCTATCAGGTCACCTGTCAATCTCCTACGCTCCATCATCCAAAGCTGTGACAGAAGAAAGGTCTTTCATGAAAATGGTTGGGCTGTGAAGACATTTCCTGACTATCTCTTACAATAATGATCTGGGTTTGTGTTGAAAAGTCTCCAACCACCATAACCAAAGTGTCTTCTACTTTTTGAATTTTGTAGAGGTATGCAGACCTTTAAAATTTATTTTTGCAGCCACTCCCACAATGTAACTTTAAACAACATGGGAAACATCAATTTGCTGCATTGCTGAGAGAACATTGACCAGAACCTTTTTTTCTTTTTATCTTGGGTGTGTCTACAGCAGCTAGATGAAATTCCCTTTAGACTCCCATTTTCTTAACACACTTTGATGCTATACCTGTTTGGATATAGCCTTGAGGTAACTTTTTTAAATTCCAGATTTATTTGAATTAAATGGGATGTAAACTCCCCACGTGTTGTGTTGGGATTTGAACTCCTGTGTTGTTAGATTACAAATCCAGTAACGTTACTGCACTCTCAAACCTTTATGGTGTTTCATGTTTATTAGAGACTTCTTACAACTTTTTCTTCTGAGTCTCTTTCCATTTCATGAAAAATGTGACTAGATCTTATATCTATTTTTAAAAAGAATTCAGGGCATATTTTCAACAATTTAGGATGAAATCCCTCTATTTTCCACCAAGCCATACTAATGCAGTGAAAATAGATTAATAATTCTCACAAGTAGAATATCAGCTTTTATGAAAACTAGGCAAACTCACAGCATTATTTGAAAAGAGGATGTAAAACTTGGAACCTTTAACCATTAGGAGTGATGACTGGCAAAATGTATCACCTCTCGCTATACCTTTAACACAAATGTTTGTATTAAGTAGTGACATCTAGTGGTAGAAGCTAAGTTCTATGACACATTTTCCTCATTGTAGAACAAATCTATTTGTGTTTAAACATTCAGATTTATTTTTCTGTTATCCTAATTTGATATAAATTAAGCTTAATGAAATGCCTCCTAAGGCGGTATGCACTTTAAGAATGAACTCTTTGTATGCCCATTGCTCTCTATCTTGTTGTTCCATTTATTTTGATTATTTAAATAATTTCTATTAAATTCTGTGTTAATGACAAAGAAATGACTGGCAAAATTCCTGAGTCCATGATGTGTGACTCTATAAACAATGTATTCTGTAAAATTCCTTTTTGCCCAGGTCTCTCACTGGTCTCCTGATTAAACTGAACTCGGAAGGAACTAACTCAGGATAACTCTACGAAATCTTTCCTCCTGACAGGATATTGAGGCTAAAGAGTGAGCTATATTGTTTTTCACTATTCCTGCAATGAGCTACAACTACGCTAGAATAAACCATTCAAGCATAAAACAGAATCATAAGCAGTAACTTCATCAGAATCACTTTCTTTCAAATGGATACAGAGTGATATGCTGTTTGTTTGAGAGATATTAGTTCCAGTTTGGAACACAGTTGATCTGAAGAGTGCTTCAGTGTAAACCTAATGGGCCATTCGTTGACTCCTCCTTTTCAATGTTCTGCTGAGAACGGAAGATTTTAACTGGGATGGGAAGTGGGTAATAAGAAAAAAGCACATTGCACTGATAAACGTTTGTATCTTGAACTCTCAAAGCCACATGTGTTTTGTGAAAAGATGTATAATGTGTTGTTTGGTAATTTGGATTCTGAAAGTAGAAGTAATATAGATTTCTGTTTTGGTTCTGTGACAGTAATTGTTTTTTTTGAGGTCAGAAAGTCATTTGGAGCAATGACGTAAATGTGTGATTTCCAGGAAAACTTATGGCTTCAGTTGCTTTTCTGGCTGGATATCAGAGGTGTTAATTGATAAAAACATTTACAATTTGGAACTTTTATGACATACAGATGGGTCTGAGGGTCTTGAGACCATTCCAGTAATAATACTAAAAACCTGTGCTCCCAAACTTGTGACTCCCACCCTCCACAGCACACCAATCTGTTCCAGAACAGCCGCAATACTGGCATCTGTCCAATAATGTGAAATATTGCCAAGGTATGTCCTGTACACACAAAGCAGCACAATTCTAATTCGGCCAATTATTGCCCCATCAGTCTGCTTTTGATCATCAGTAAAGTGATGAAAGGTGTCATCAACAGTGCTATCAAGCAGCACCTGCTCCATGACACCCAGTATGGGTTTCATCAGGACCACTCAGCCCCGGACCTAATTACAGGCTTGTTTCAATCCTGAACCAGAGAGCTGAATTCCAGAGTTGAGGTGAGACGGAAAGCCCATGACATCATGGCTGCTTCTGACCATGACTGTGGCATCAAGAGCCTGAGCAAAACTAGGCCAATGGGAATTGGAGGAAAACTCTGCACTGCTTGGGGTCATTCCTGGCACTAAGGAAGATGAGTTAGTAGGAGCTGCAGATGCTGGAGGATCCGAAGATGGTTGTGGTTGCTGGAGGTCAGTATCTCAGCTCCAGGACATCTCTGCCGGAGCTCCTCAGGATGGTGTCCTGGCCTCAACTATTTTCAACTTCATCAATGACCTTCTCTCCATAAGGTCAGATGTGTGCAGTCACCAGTGAACATCTCCAATGTTCAGCACCATTTCCAACAGCTCAGGTTCAAAAGGCAGCTCACCCACCCTTCACAAGCGCAATTAGGGACGGTAGTAAATGTTGGTCTACCTAGTGACACCCACCTCTCATTAAAGAATGAAAACAAAACTGACCAAGGGTCACTAGTTTTTGAGTTGAATTCATCAGAGTTTAGTTCAGGAGAACAGTTTCTCCCCGAGTAAGGGTTTTACTTTCAGAGATAATGTGAACTCTAGATGCTGGAGAATTCCAAGATAATAAAGTGTGAGGCTGGATGAACACAGCAGGCCAAGCAGCATCTCAGGAGCACAAAAACTGACGTTTCGGGCCTAGACCCTTCATCAGAGAGGGGGATGGGGAGAGGGAACTGGAATAAATAGGGAGAGAGGGGGAGGCGGACCGAAGATGGAGAGAAAAGAAGATAGGTGGAGAGAGTGTAGGTGGGGAGGTAGGGAGGGGATAGGTCAGTCCAGGGAAGACGGACAGGTCAAGGAGGTGGGATGAGGTTAGTAGGTAGCTGGGGGTGCGGCTTGGGGTGGGAGGAAGGGATGGGTGAGAGGAAGAACCGGTTAGGGAGGCAGAGACAGGTTGGACTGGTTTTGGGATGCAGTGGGTGGGGGGAAGAGCTGGGCTGGTTGGTGCAGTGGGGGGAGGAGACGAACTGGGCTGGTTTAGGGATGCAGTAGGGGAAGGGGAGATTTTGAAACTGGCGAAGTCCACATTGAAACCATATGGCTGCAGGGTTCCCAGGCGGAATATGAGTTGCTGTTCCTGCAACCTTCGGGTGGCATCATTGTGGCACTGCAGGAGGCCCATGATGGACATGTCATCTAGAGAATGGGAGGGGGAGTGGAAATGGTTTGCGACTGGGAGGTGCAGTTGTTTGTTGCGAACTGAGCGGAGGTGTTCTGCAAAGCGGTCCCCAAGCCTCCGCTTGGTTTCCCCAATGTAGAGGATGTCGCACCGGGTACAGTGGATGCAGTATACCACATTGGCAGATGTGCAGGTGAACCTCTGCTTAATGTGGAAAGTCATCTTGGGGCCTGGGATGGGGGTGAGGGAGGAGGTGTGGGGACAAGTGTAGCATTTCCTGCGGTTGCAGGGGAAGGTGCCGGGTGTGGTGGGGTTGGAGGGCAGTGTGGAGCGAACAAGGGAGTCACGGAGAGAGTGGTCTCTCCGGAAAGCTGACAGGGGAGGGGATGGAAAAATGTCTTGGGTGGTGGGGTCGGATTGTAAATGGCGGAAGTGTCGGAGGATAACGCGTTGTATCCGGAGGTTGGTAGGGTGGTGTGTGAGAACGAGGGGGATCCTCTTGGACCGCCCCAAGACGCATTATCCTCCGACACCTCCGCCATTTACAATCCGACCCCACCACCCAAGACATTTTTCCATCCCCTCCCCTGTCAGCTTTCCGGAGAGACCACTCTCTCCGTGACTCCCTTGTTCGCTCCACACTGCCCTCCAACCCCACCACACCCGGCACCTTCCCCTGCAACCGCAGGAAATGCTACACTTGTCCCCACACCTCCTCCCTCACCCCCATCCCAGGCCCCAAGATGACTTTCCACATTAAGCAGAGGTTCACCTGCACATCTGCCAATGTGGTATACTGCATCCACTGTACCCGGTGCGACATCCTCTACATTGGGGAAACCAAGCGGAGGCTTGGGGACCGCTTTGCAGAACACCTCCGCTCAGTTCGCAACAAACAACTGCACCTCCCAGTCGCAAACCATTTCCACTCCCCCTCCCATTCTCTAGATGACATGTCCATCATGGGCCTCCTGCACTGCCACAATGATGCCACCCGAAGGTTGCAGGAACAGCAACTCATATTCCGCCTGGGAACCCTGCAGCCATATGGTATCAATGTGGACTTCGCCAGTTTCAAAATCTCCCCTTCCCCTACTGCATCCCTAAACCAGCCCAGTTCGTCCCCTCCCCCCACTGCACCACACAACCAGCCCAGCTCTTCCCCCCCACCTAGCCCAGCTCTTCCCCCCACCACCTAGCCCAGCTCTTCCCCCCACCACCTAGCCCAGCTCTTCCCCCCCACCTAGCCCAGCTCTTCCCCCCCACCCACTGCATCCCAAAACCAGTCCAACCTGTCTCTGCCTCCCTAACCGGTTCTTCCTCTCACCCATCCCTTCCTCCCACCCCAAGCCGCACCCCCAGCTACCTACTAACCTCATCCCACCTCCTTGACCTGTCCGTCTTCCCTGGACTGACCTATCCCCTCCCTACCTCCCCACCTACACTCTCTCCACCTATCTTCTTTACTCTCCATCTTCGGTCCACCTCCCCCTCTCTCCCTATTTATTCCAGTTCCCTCTCCCCATCCCCCTCTCTGATGAAGGGTCTAGGCCCGAAACGTCAGTTTTTGTGCTCCTGAGATGCTGCTTGGCCTGCTGTGTTCATCCAGCCTCACATTTTATTATCAAGGGTTTTACTTTGACAAGTTTCAAAGTTGTGAGAATTTATGCAAATAGCTTTCAAACTGTTTGGAACTGAGAATAAGTTTAGCCCATCAGAGGTAGAAAAATGTCTCTTGGCCCCAAAGCTGGAAAGAATGGCTTAGATAAGAAATCACAGCTCAAATAGCAGTGATCCTTTCCTATGCTTGGATATTGGAAAAGATAGTGAGGGGGGGGGGGGCCAGAAGGAGATGACAGGATCCTTTTTCTTTCCTTTTTGTGAGAAATTTGTGTTCTTTTGTTCAGGAATATTGACAGCCACATGGGAGTTTCAATGGCTATTGCCATGGTAACAAATTTGCAAAATTACTTTGTGATCTGTCAAGCCAAGTTTCAGCTGGGATCAAAACAGTACTCATTTTTCAATGCAGTTCGATTTATTTTCCTTTGCTGTTTATTTAATCCCAAATTGCCTGGAAGATCAGACAGATTGTGGACAAGTGAATGCTAAGATCTTTATGACTACATTGTTCTTTGGCTAACCTTGGACAGAAAGGAAGATGTACATTTAGATGGCACCTTTTGAGTGCGGGCTGCCCCACAGTGGTTTAGTGTCAATGGAAGTATAATCACCATTGTAATGTAGGAAACATAACAGCCAATCTGCAAGATCCCACCCACAATTATGTGATAGTAACCAGATGTGTTTATTGTTGATGGAGCGTGACTATTGACCAGGGCACTTCGAATAAGTCCCCTGGCTCCTCTTCGACATTGTGGCATGGGATCTTTCTCCTCCACTTGGGAGAGTAGGCGAAGCCTGGGTTTAACATCTCACCTATAAGGCACCTGTCTCTACAGCACTCCCTTGGTACTGCACTAAAGAGTGAGCTTTCCTCTTTCTACTCAATCTATAGAGTGGAAATTGAATCCATAAACTTGAACTCAGATGGGATTGCCGTCCACTGAGCCCCAAGGATAGAGCTGTAGAGAGATCCCGAGCATGTCATGATCTCATTGGTCAAAATGTACACCTAACTATTCTAATCTCACTTCTCAGCACTTAACCCATAGCATTGTACAGCTTGGCGTTGCAAGTGTACATCTAAATACTTCTTTGTAAGTATTTCTGAAGAAGGGTCCTGACCGGAAACGTCACCTTCCCTGCTCTTCTGATGCTGCCCGGCCTGCTGTGTTCATCCAGCTCCACACTGTGTTATCTCAGACTCCAGCATCAGCAGTTCTTACTATCTCTAAATATTTCTGTAGTGATTGGAATGAGGTTGGCCAGGTGGATCTCATTGACTGATTTCTGATTGAGGCTGTTAACCAAGGCCAACTGGGGACCCCTGGCTGACAGATATAAACAGGAGTCTTACAGAGTCTCCTCTCACTCTAGGGATTGGTTCAGAGCTGGCTGATCAGAATCTATATACTGTGCACATGTAGATAAAGGGTGAATTGGTGATGGGATTCCTGCCTCTATGCAGTTATTTCAACTTGCTAAAAGTTATGAGGGTTTCTGCCTCTCCCATCCTTTACAGGCAGTGAGTTCCAGATTCCCACCACCCTCTGGGCGAAAAAGTTTTTCCTCTCATCTCCTCTTAAACCTTCTGCCGCTTACTGTAAATCCACACCTCCTGGTCATTTATCCCTCCACTGAGACGAAAGGTTTCTTCCGGTGAGGCCCGTCTATACCTCATCATAATTTTACACATCTCAATCATGCCCCCCCTCAGTCTCCACTGCTCCCAATCTTTCCAATCTCATTTCATAACTAATCTAACAGGATGGCCTGATGTGAAATTCCCGCCCCTAATCGGGATTATGCCTGAACTCTGGAGCTCTCGTGAAATATCAAAAGTCTCACCTGCTCCAGAGATGTGTAATAACATATTGGAATTTTTTTTTTAAAAAGCACCACATTGTTTATTGGCATTAACTGACGACTTTTCAATGCCAATCCCTTCCCTTACAAATGAATTTTGAAAAATGACAAGTATTCTTTGGCTTATGCACGTTTGTTGAGCTACTGTGTAAATTATTTAGTGTTTAATATTTAGAAGAAATCATTTAGACAGAAGTTTATGCATAAATAATGTCAACATTTTGAAGGCTATCCAATGCTTACAGGGTTTAATGTTCTACTGAAATCAACAATCAGGGTATCAAATATATGAAGTGACTGGTCACGTTTGTTTTTTACATTTTTTGTTTAAGTGGTAAAATCCTTCAGATGAAGTACTTTAATTGTCTGGGCCTCTATTGGAGAGTGTTGCAGAGCTGCCAGTCTCAAGGAAATGTTCGGAGTGACATTTACCATTAGTGAGAGTGACACAAATTACCCACAGATTCCAGCACAGGGAGCTGAGGTAATTTTAAAAATGCAAATGTCAATTTAGATCATGTCCCCAAACTGAGTGATTACCCACTCCTAATATGTGCCACTTGCGAGATCTTTGTGTGCTCATTCTAAAGGAAGTCAGTTTTTAGAAATGTGCATTAACAAGTGGGAACTTGTTCATTTCAGTCCTTCCTTTCAAATCCGGTTTTGGTAGGTCAGCCAAAATAACATGAAAAAATAGTGACTTCTGCCACAGGCTTTCTGTGAAATGTTATTAACTTATCGAATTTGCTGAACACTACTACAACAGGAAGCTTCTTGTTAGTAGGCAGGTGGATGGTGTTAGGGAGTGCTGTCTGATGCTCGAGACAGCTACAAGGTCTTGCTATTCTTACAGGTGTTTGATGTCAATCTAGCTTCAGTTCTTACACAAATTCCCAAATTGGTGTTTCCTGAAACATGATTAGGGTTGGGAGGAATATGCAAGGGGAAATGTGAACCATCAGTTTCCCCAGCGGAGCAGAATAATCTTGGGTAATCTTTTCATTTTTGCAAACTGCTGCAAAAAATGGTATTCAGAGCAACTGGATAAGCCACTGGATTCAGTGCTAAAATATTGCTATGGTGTACACAAATACCACTTTTTCTGGTTTCACTTCAAAAATCACCAGGCACTCAATGGGCTTGCTTTCTGCCATTGTGTTAAAGTCACAGTGGCTTTATTAGGAAAGAGGTGCATGTTCTGAGCTATATCCAAGTCTAACTGGAAGCAGGTGTGTCATATTGTGTGACCAGACAGAATACCTGCCTTAAAGGAAGGATTGTGCAGCAGATGGGCCCTCACATTAACTGCTTCCTTCTGTTTTAGCACTGTTGGCTAGATGGCTGGTTTGTGATGCAGAGTGACACCAACAGCGTGGGTTCAATTCCCACACTAGCTGGGGTTACCATGAAGGGCTATCCTTCTCAACCTCTCTCCTCACCTGACACCACCAGTCACCTCTCCGTAATGAGAGAGAGAGAGAGCAGTTCTCTGGTCAGGTAAGACTGTGGCAACTTTAGTTTTACATTCTGTTTATTTCTTGCAGGAGAATTTCATTTTTTATTAATGATATAGATTAAATATCTTGAACACTTCTTATTTGTTTCATACTTTCTAAAGCCATAATTATCTAACATTTTGCTGCACATAGCCTTTTGCCAGTCTTAAATGTCTTCTGTTTTTGCTCGCTCCAAATCTGGTTAATTTTCTCCAGCTCTATACATTCAGGATTACTCCATTGCTGTAGTTCTAGCCTCCTGAACATTCTGCCCTTCTTGTCATCTCACCACTGGTGACAAAACCTCCACCCTCTTGGTGATAATCAATGGTGTTCCCATTGCTTAATCCCCCTGCACCATCGATATCCTGGGTTACCAATCACCAGAAACTGAACTGGACCAGCCATGTAAATACAGTGCCTACAACAGGCAAAGGATAGGAGTCTTCCTGACTCCCCAAAACCTGTCCATCATCTACAAGGCACAAGTCAGGAGTATGATGGAATACTTCCCACTTGCCTGGATGAGTGCAGCTCCAACATCACTCAAGAATCTCTGCACCATCCAGGACACAGCAGCCCACATGATTGGCACCACATTAACATTACTTCTTCCACAATTGACACATGATGGTACCGGAAAGTACCATCTATAAAATAAACTAAAACAATTTGCCAATCTCCCTTTGACATCATCTTTTTAAAATGTGACCTCTTCCATCTAGATGGACAAGGGCAGCAGATACATAGGAACACCACCTCTTGCAAGTTCCCCTTGAAATGAGTCACCATTTTGACTTAGAAATATGTCAGCCATTACTTCGGTGTCACCTCTTTGACTTGAAGCAACAAATAAGTTGAGGCTTTCACAGAAGGATCAGTTTTGATGGGGAATGGAGCAAAAGGTGTTCCATGGATGATGCAACAGCTAAGTCGATCAATAGCCAATGACGAATGGTGAATGGGAGCAAAGATCTGTTTGTTGCAATTGAAAGGTGTGATTGCAAATGGCCATTTGAACATCACAATCCAGTTTAACCCCAAAAGATGCCTTCCCTAAATGGGCATTTTCAGCACTTGACCCAAACATTTCAGATATTTCATCACCTGTACCTTTTAATCTCCTAATCCATTCTTAGTCAATGAGTGTCAATGCATTGTAATTGTGGAGGCTACAGACTCATATTCCAGTCTTACAGTGAGCCCTCTCTGGTGATCTGGGCTCATAGCTAATTTCTAATTTGTATCTAGTTATGATTTACAGGCTTTAGATGAAAGGTGATGATGATTGTTGACAGGATCATGAGAACAATCTCCAAAATGCCTTGGCTCAGACTTCAAACACTCTCTTACAGAAAAGTTAATGATAATTAGGAGCAGAAGTAGGCAGTCTGGCCTCTTGAGCTTGCTCCACCAGACAGGACTGTTCTTCAATGCCATGTCCTGGATTTTTATTGATGCCACCTGTTTCTGTGTCACCTTGAATAAGCAGGACCTGATGGAGACCCTTCCCAATATTGGTCCACGTTGGCTGATGAAATTGTTGCCTTGTTTCACAGAATTAATCTCCCCAGTGATGTCTTCCACAAGATGGAGCCTGTGGGGATGTGATCTCCTCTGGTCAGCTGTCTGCAACAAGAGACAGGTTTTAAATATGGGAAGCTGGTCTGTCTTAGTGGGAGCAAATCTGTTGCAATGAGACCTGTTCTCTGTGTTAAAAATCTGCGTTACATGGTATTGTTAAGGACTATAGGAAACAGGTTTTGTTCAATGATAGCTTTAACGTGGTTATTTTACAAATTCAGTGAAATAATTAACAAAAGGAAACCTTTTAAACACAGCTTCGGGTCAACTTGTATGAAGCTCACAGAAAGTTTTAACAATTGCTGTGTTGATGAAAAAAATTTTTAAAAATCAACAAAAATGACATTTTAACCACATTAGAAGGATAATGGATAGTAGGGACATTGTTGCAAAAAGCAGTGATGTAGATATAACATTGTAATCACTTTTTGAAATAAAAAGAGCTCATTTTCAATATATAATGGCTGGAATGACAGAAATTGGTTATTCTAACACATTTTATCATCAAGGTGATGATTTTTGATGTTTTTTGTGCTGTACATGAGAGACAGGTATAAATAGACTTCACATTTTACAAATTAAATTAATCTTTAAAATCAAAGCTACACAATTGGACTGAAACCAGTGAGCTTTTGTCTGGCAGATAGTTTTAGGGGAAATCTATCACAGAATATCTCTTATTCATTTAAAAACCATTGATTTCTTTGTATTGTCTGCTGTAAATGGAATTCGTAATGGTAGATAAAAAAACAAGTTCAGCTCATGAAATACATAAAGCTCCCTCTCTCTGTAATGCAGTTAGCTCTTTACATTTAGACTAAAATAGTGCACAATGGAGTCCTGTGATTAAAGTGTATATTCACAAATAGCTCAAGGGATTTCTTCACTTGGCTACTTAACCTAAAGTGTTTCTTGGTGTGTAATTCACTGTAAAATATTTCCCAATGGGTTCTTCAGATTTTCAGGCAAACTCTGCTTGGTGGGTTTGTTTTAAACACTGTTCATGACCGATCAGTACCTGATGTTATGGTAACATTGCGGTATGCTCTGAGCTACTTTGATTCTGACTTGGCAGAGTCCTAACATGATTACTGAGGTCACAGGAAACTTCAGATTTTCATCTACTTTCTCATTAAACCCGATCTCTGAAACACATATGGGATTAGACAATTTTCTCTTTGGCAAGCAGCCCCACAACCCAGCTCTGCCGATGTCTAGCCCAGAAAATCTAGGATATGACATAAAGGAATAGTCATCGCTAACTGGTGGATCAGGCTCAAGGAGCTGAATTGCTAACTTCTGCCCCTAGTTCTAACAAACACAAACTGACCAGAACGTTTGTTTATGTCCCATTTACTGAGGGATTCTCAGCACTTTACTGTCATGGAGATACTGCAGGGATTAAAGGCATGGGCTTCAATGTGCTGGAACACTTACTCCATCTGAACAGAAGGAGGAATCTTTTGTGATGATGTGGATTCCACGTTCTGGGAAAATTCAAGGACCAGTCTTTCCACTCTACTGCGCAACTATCCTGCACTTGATTGGCAGACATGGCTAAGAAATGGGTTACTCATCAGTTGTAATAATGAGCTGCTTGACTGGTAGATTACAGCTTAGGTATGGCACAGGGTGGGGGCATTAGGACCTGCCCCAATAACTTGTTGACGAGTTCATCTCCACGAGCTGCATGCATTAGTGAAGTACAGAGAGAGTGCTGCACAGCCAGAGATGGCATCTTTTTAATAAGATGTTAAACCGAGATCCCAGCTGAATTTTCAGACAAAAGTAACGGCCCCATGGTTCTGTTTCAGTCATGATTTGGAGTTGGGATGAGGTCACCATCCGTGGTAGCTACCCAGCGTTTATCCAATATTACAAATTCAGATTACCATGTTTCTGTTTGTAGGAGGTCGCTGTGTGTACATTAGCTGCCCTGTTTCCTGGATTACAGCAAATACATTTCAAAAGCACTTCAGTGACTGTAAGGATTATGAAGTGTCTGATGGTCATGAAACCCACTGTAGAAATCTAAGACTGCCAGTGATACCAATGGCTCTGATGCCTGAGCAATTGAAGTGGAGACAAATCCAATCAATTAGGAGTCCTGCTCTTGCTGTGAGTATGAAGGTGCAGATACGAAATGGGAATATGATTAGATTGGACTTTGAATATCGAAATCTTGGCTGTTTAGGTTCAAGTGAAGAATACCACCTGGGGCTAAAGTATTGAGAAAACGCTATTGTTGACAATGTCTTAGCAAGCAAATGACATAACCTTCAGGAAAGGGCGAACGTGAAGGGGGCAATGTTTTATTTAACAAGAACTTTTTCTTTTCTAATAGAATTTGCAAATAGCTTTGTTTTTATAGTTATGTTGCATGAGTTAACAGCTGAAAAGAGGTGGACCAACTAAAGCGTGTGTTCAGTTCTTCAGTCTGAATTGTTTACTGTATTTCGCTCTACAGACTGTCCTCATCTACTGAGTATTTACGGCAGTTTCCGATGTTTTTATGATGTATAGTACACTTGGAAGTGTACACGTTTCAGCCCCAAATAATTTTACACCTTTGATGCCTTAAACCATCTGTTGCTCTCTATTGTACCCAGCTATCTAAACCACACAAGTTTTGAAAATATTCCCCTTCTGATTTTCAAATTGCTGTCACATTCCTTTTCAATGACCTCATTTTGTGAAGAGTTTGAATCCTTAATTGAAGGACCAGGAAGATGATAAGGGTTTAGAGGGATATGGGCCAAATGCTGGCAAATGGGACTAGATTAATTTTAGGATATTTGGCTGGCATGGACGAGTTTGACTGAACGGTTAATTTCAGTGCCTTACATCTCTATGACTGTCTAAGCAGCAATCTCTATAATGGAGGGCTACCAGTTTTTATCTGGCTCCTGACGCTGCAGACCTTTAACTTTGTCCTGAAATTTACCTTTTCTTTTCCCCCCATTAAATACCTCCCCAAATGTCCTGAAACAAACAGGAACTCTGGTCTTCTGGATCCATTGTATCGAAATTAACAGTGCAATGGAGATCTTCAGGGATAGTAATATAGACTGAATATACAGACTATAGAAGGTATTTGTCCAAACAAGTGTGTTAGTACCTCGATGTGCTATCCCTTTAAAAGCTCAACTTGCAAATAAGCCAAGTAGCCAAATGTTGTCACAAGATCACAGGCTGTCTACACTGTCCTAGTCAAGGCACAGGCTGAGTTTGAACTCATTTTGTGTTGTATTTGTAAAGAAACTGCACTGAGATCTTGAAGTGAATGTGATCCACATACCTCAGTTGTGTTACATTTAAATAACCAGGTATATTGTTACAGCAAACACAGTCCAGAGCCCAGCTTATCCTGCAATCTGAATCAATCTTCAATCTTCAATCTTCTCAAAGTTGCAGTGCAGTTACAGTTTTGGTAAATGATGTATGATTTCCGAACTCTCAGTTTTAGCCTCTCTCTCTCTTACCTGTGTGCAGTGTGGAATTCTGTGATCAGACGGGTGTTGCACAAAATGTGAGTTTCCAATCTCCACTGGTCTGACAAAGACACAGAATGAGAGACCGTGAGTGCATGAGAAAGGAAGGATCTTGTTGCTTCCTCACTGACTAACATAGAGACAGAGGTGAAGCTGCATACTGCACAATAGAGTGCTAGATGTCACAGAGATTCTGGTGAAAGACAGAGAAGATAGAGGTACCTAGAATCAGACCATTCACCCCACCCATCATAGACCAGTCTTTATGTCTCACATGAGTCTCTTCCCACCCTCATACATCTCACCCTATCAGCACGTCCTTCCAATCTTCCTCCATCTTGGCTTGTCCTGTTTCCCCTTTAAATGGATTGATACAGTTGACCTGAAACACTTCCTCTGATTGTGAGTCCCACACTTTCTGGGAGATGAAATGTCCTCAGATTTCTCACTGAATTTATTACTGACTAGTTTACATTTGTAACCTGTAACTTTGGCCTCCTACACAAGTGGAAACATTTTCTCTATTTACCTTCATCAAACACTCCCATCATTATAAAGACCTCTATCTGGTCACCCCAATAGCATTTATGAGGATTATTTTCCGCTAGTGTTTAGTTATGTGACTAATATAACTGGGAAGTTGTGTTGATGTCATTCACCACAAGAACTGTGGTTAACTCACTTTCAAAAATGAGTGGGGTTTACTGAGTGTCACTACTAGCTAGTACCAAATGCCATTTTTTATTAAGTGGTCCTTTGCTTGTATAAAAGGAAAAGTTAGAAGCTATGAATCTTGTGTTCAAATTTGCTTTGAAATCATCTTGACAAATTTCAAACTATTGCCCAGCATCAGTGGATTGATAGGCTGCTCCTTTGGTCATTCAGCTCTGAGTCTTTCACTACTTTTAAGAAATTGCACCCATTACTCAGTTTGTTGTTCCACAGATTGTGTGGTTTTGAGGTTTTATGCCATTCTAGTATATAGATTGTGCCAGCTTTCCCACTTCTGAAGACTTTGCAATTGCAATATCTATCATGTTAACAGCACCGTTGGAAGGAGGGCTTTTGCTTTGGCATGTACCTAGGCAAGTTATGTGGCCAGGTATATTTTAGCTGATTTATTTAGTATGTTTTAGCTGATTTGTTAATTAAAATTTATCAGCTCCCCTGAAACTTCCGTGATCAGCCATAAGGCAACGCAAACATTCCTGTGCTTCCAAGGATTTGATGTGAGATTTGGTTCCATCAATGCTGTAAAGCTCGAGGAATTAGAGAGACTTTTAAAGAATTCTTCAGTCATTTCCCTATTTCTCTCAGATGATAGCATATTTTCTGTAGTAGTAAGGCACATGGATCAGAGGTTACAGATCTCAGCTCTGGATGATTCAGAGCTACCTAATCTCCAACTGTTAGAATGGGAGTATAAAACTCTATTAGACTTGGAGGATGGAAACCATGTTCCCCACCAAACAAAAAGTGAGGCTGTGAAGCTACCTCTGGAAGAATGTGAGGAACGTCAGTGGCTTCAGAGAAAGGAAGCACTATGGTCTCCATGGACACCAATAATGTTGAAATGAAAGTAATCTCCTCACTGTCAACAGGAAAGACAACGTTGTCGAGGAGAATACTGAGATAAAGGCTATTAGACTAGATGGGATTGAGGTTCATAAGGAGGAGATGTTAGCAATTCTGGAAAGTGTGAAAATAGATAAGTCCCCTGGGCCAGATGGGATCTATCATAGGATTCTCTGGGATGCTAGGGAGGAGATTTCAGAGTCTTTGGCTTTAATCTTTGTCATCGTTGTCTGCAGGAATAGTGCCAGAAAACTGGAGGGTAGCAAATGTCCCCTTGTTCAAGAAGTGGAGTAGAGACAACCCTGGTAATTATAGACCAATGAGCCTTACTGCGGCTGTGGGTAAAGTATTGGAGAGGATTATAAGAGATAGGATTTAGAATTATCTATAAAGGAATAATTCGACTAGGGTTAGTCAACACGGTTTTGTGAAGGGAAGGTCGTGCCTCACAAACCTTATTGAGTTCTTTGAGAAGGTGTCCAAACAGGTGGATGAGGGTAAAGTGGTTGATGTGGTGTATATGGATTTCAGTAAAGCATTTGATAAGGTTCCCCACAGTTGGCTATTGCTTAAAATACAGAGGCATGGGATTGAGGTTGATTTAGCAGTTTGGATCAGAAATTGGCTAGCTGTAAGAAGACAGGGTGGTGGTTGATGGGAAATGTTCATCCTGGAGTTCAGTTACTAGTGGTGTATCGCAAAGATCTGTTTTGGGGCCACTGCTATTTGTCATTTTTATAAATGACCTGGATGAGGGCGTAGAAGGATGGGTTAGTAAATTAGCAGATGACACTAAAGTCGGTGGTGTTGTGGAGAGGATGGAAGAATGTTGCATGTTACAGAGGGACATAGATAAGCTGCAGAGCTGGACTGAGAGGTGGCAAATGGAGTTTAATGTGGAAAAATGTGAGGTGATTCGCTTTGGAAGGAGTAACAGGAATACAGAGTACTGGGCTAATGGTAAGATTCTTGGTAGTGTGGACCAACAGAGGGATCTCTGTGTCCATGTGCGTAGATCCCTGAAAGTTGCCACGCAGGATGATAGGGTTGTTAAGAAGGTGTACGGTGTGTTAGGTTTTATTGGTAGAGGGATTGAGTTTCGGAGCCATGAGGTCATGCTGCAGCTGTAGAAAACTCTCGTGTGGCCACACTTGGAGTATTGCATACACTTCAGGTCACCACATTATAGGAAGGATGTGGAAGTATTGAATAGGGTGCAGAGGAGATTTACCAGGATGTTGCCTGGTCTGGAGGGAAGGTCTTATGAGGAAAGGCTGAGGGACTTGAGGCTGTTTTCATTAGAAAAGAAGAAGATTAAGAGGCAACTTAATAGAGACATACGGGATGATCAGAGGATTAGATAGAGTGGATGGTGAGAGCCTTTTTCTTTGGATGGTGATGGCTAGCATGAAGGGACATAGGTTTAAATTGATGGGTGATACATATAGGGAAGATGTCAGAGATAGGCTCTTTACTCAGAGTAGAAAGGGCGTGGAATGCCATGCCTGCAACAGTAGTAGACTTGCCAGGTTTATGCGCATTTAAATGGTCATTGGTCAAATGTATGGATGATAATGGAATAGTGTAGGTTAGATGGGCTTCAGATTGGTTTCACAGGTCAGTGCAACATCAAGGGCTGAAGGGCCTGTACTGTGCTGTTATGTTCTATGTTGCACTTCTTAAAATGAGATTGAGGGGTGACCTTATTGAGGTTTATAAAATCTTGAGGGACATAGGTAGGGGAAATAGATAGGGTCTTTGCCCCTGGGTAGGGGAGTCCAAAACTAGAGGGCATAGGTTTAAGGTGGGAGGAGAAAGATATAAAAAAAACCTAAGGGACAACTTTTTCATGCAGAAGGTGGTGCATGTATGGAATGAGCTGCCAGAGGAAGTAGCTCAGGCTGGTCCAATTACAGCATTTAAAAAGCCTCTGGATGAGTACGTGAATAGGAAGGGATATCTGCCAAATGCTGGCAAATGGGACTAGAATAATTTAGGATATATGGTCGGGCATGGATGAGTTGGACTTGGTCTGTTTCCATGCTGTACATCTCGGAGTCTATTCAAACGTAGTGTCTTCTGAGCTGCTAACCACGTTGCAATTAGCTTTCTGTTTATCCTTTGCTTGTTAGCAGTTCATTCCCTCAGGGTATGTAGGCATTTTTTTTGGAACCTAATGAGATCATAGCCAGGAAGCTAATGATCCTTCAATTTAAGAATACACTCCTGCAATGTTTTGGTCTAAAAGGGACATCTCACCAAGGAAAATGCAAGCTTTTCCCAACAAATAGGTCATCGTAAACCTGTTGGACTATTACCTGGTGTTGTGTGATTTCTGACAAAAATAAACAGTACATAATGCAGAGATTATGTAACACATGGACAAGAGTGTGCATTAAAGATTTAGAAATGAGAGCTAGGGGATTGAGAGTGTCCTGTCTCATGTTATCGTCATTGTGGATATTTTGTATCATTGAGTCCTCAGTATCATGCTCAGCATTTATAGTAAAACCATAAGCTACAGCTGCTCCTTGCAAAGTGAGTATTTGAAAGGTTTCTTGATGTGAACACACCTGGTTCCTCAATAAAAGCCATTTTTACAACACGAAGAACTGATCTTCAGATGTTCCTGTGCTGCACTATATCTAACAGTGCACGCTCAACCATTCCTATAACTGAAAAGAGACACCAATTAATGCAGAATTTTCTAATATGCCACTTGCCTCATATACATTCCTGAACATTCAGTAGAAAATAGATTTCAGAAATCTATCTTCATTCACAAATCTTTGCCTTACTTTGTTCTGTTGAATCGCAGAAGTAACAAGCAGCACTGAGCTCCAGAGAGCACTCTTTAATAAGTGTTCCACAATAATCACATTTCCCTCCCCTTTCATTTTAAATGATGGTGTAGTGCCTGTTATTCTGCACTAGATTATATGAATCTCTTCATTATTGTCATTTCACATGTTTAATTAAAACAGAGAATGCTGGAGAAACTCAACAATCTGAGAGCATATTTGAGAGAAAAACAGAGTTAACATTTCGAATATGATATGATCCTTCTTCAGAACTGATTGATCAGTTGAGCCTGTGTGGACTCAGAGAAAATTAAACAAACTTCGATGTGGCTGGAATCAAACAGCAGTAAATAGGGAGCAGACATTTAGAGGAAACTCAGTTCCTCACTTTTAAGTGAACGTTGTCTCTGCAGAGCTCCAGGGTGTAAAATATACACCAGTTACAGTCTTTAACTCAAAAGTTACTTGTGGTAACTGGTTTTGTTTTCTAATCATTCATGTGTCAAGTTTTGATGAAAGGTCATTGCTCTGAAATCTGATCTGCGTGTTTCCCTCTCCACAGATGTTGCCTGACTTCCTGAGTATTCATTTCTGATTTCCAACAGCTGTATTGCATTGCTTCTGTCTGGATTCTCAAGCCTTTCATCAGAATCTAGAGTCCTTGTAGAATTCCATTAATTTCTGTTCTTTTTCTATGGCTTTAATATCAGGAATTCCCAGTCTACAAATGTCTGACTTTCAAATGTTTCTACTTACGAACATGATCCCACACAGGGCTGTGAATTTAATGACCTGAAATATGAACCCGTGCTTACAATTAGCTCCTTTAATAAGTCCTGCACTCTGTTCCAACTTGTGTTCAGGTCAAGCCTGAGGCATGGTGACCTCAGGTTAAACCCACCATCAAAAGTTGTCTCTCTCTCTCTAATGAGAGTGCAGCCATATAGGGATTATGGCAAATTTGCATCTTAATCTTGCCTTTCCAATATTCTGCTTGAAATCCTAGCTAGTGTGAAAAGATGCCCATCGCCTTGGAATCAAATTTCTTGTGCTTTTTAAACATTTAAACGTTCTCATTTTCCAGTCTTTATTTATTAACGTTCTGGAATGTTCCTGTTCCTTCACTATCTGTAAGAATTGTGCTTTTGAGATTTGGCTTCTTGTGGTGCTATTTTTCCACCAATGAAATGCTGCTTCACACTCCAAACCACTTAGCACCTCCACAAGACCATCCTTCTCCTGGCTCTCTCCCTCACAGTTTGTCAAGCTCCCTTCCTAACTTAATTCCATCTGCCCGTGTCTGTACAGGTGAAAAATATGAGTTTCCAGCACAGATGCCTGGGTCACATCATATCCCACCAATGTCAAAGTCAACAGGTCTCACTTCTCTTATCAGTCAATCATTAAGGCACATTTCTCTTTAATATTAATGAGCTGGTTTTTCACCACAGATCTAGTAATTTTTTAATCTAGTACCTTATGAAAATGAATATTTAATAATGCTGAAAATTAGCAGACATGCTGACAAACATTTCCATCATGCATTCATCAGTGCAGATGAAAGAATGCCAAATTTCAAAGGGAACACCAATTTATACTACAAGTATCCTCAAATCTATCTTGATCTGTGTTCAGCTGAAAAGTTTGACAGAATGTCTTTTCTTCAGTAATATTCCAATTCTGTACCATTAAATAACAACTAACAGCATCCTCATTCCATAAATGATCTTTGCATCAATTTTTTAAATAAATATCAATTTGTTGCTGCCCTCCTTAGGATAACACATTAGGGTCTAACCATCAGCTGACACTTACAGCCCATGAGTAACTCTGCCTTTCAAATGAGATTAGCCTTGGGTTAAAACCCAGCGCATTCCAGTGTCCTGGGTCGTGGGTTGTGGGTCATGGATCAGAGCTCAGAACAGGTCAGTGTGATCCCATTGTTCTCGATGGTGGGGATTGGGGGGCGTTCAGGTCATTGTATCTGAAGGTGCAGACAAGGTGGGAGGGGCATAGGAACAGGATTAGACCATTCAGCCCTGTGAGCCTGTTCCACCATTTAATGTGATCGTGGCTGATCGGAGGCCTAACTCCATCTGCCTGCCTTTGGCCCACATCCATTCATACCCTTGCTTAATAAAAATATATCTCTCAGATTTAAAATTAACAACTAATCCAGCATTCACTACTGTTTGTAGAAACATCTACCACCCCTCGTGTGTCGAAGTGCATGCTAACATCTCCTGAATGCTCTGGCCCTAATTCTTAGACTATCCTCCTAGTTCTAGAATCCCCAACCATTGGAAATAATTTATCTCTAAGAGTCAGGCACAGCCTCAATGCTACCTTCACTACTAATGCTGCCAAGACTTCTGCAAGGTGACAGGGCACTTCGATGAGGTAATGTAACTTGGCAGTGCTTTGCCACAGAGAGCTGTTGGGGTAGAGTCCTTGTGTATATTTAAGGGTGAGATAGATAGATTGTTGATGTGTCAGGGAATCAAGTGTCACAGTGAAAGAGCAGGAAAATGGGCTTGAGGAATATTAAATCAGCCATGATCCATTTGAATGCCATAGCAAGCTCAAGGGATTAAATGGTCTACTTCCTATTTCTTATAGTGGGACCGCCCCACCCATCATGTCCCTACCAGGCACTGGTCAACAGGGAGCATGTTGTTCAATGATTGTGCAATGCGTTTCTGTGGAAATAATTCCTGACACAGAGCTACAGAAGTGCTGAACAGACTTTGCAAAGTAAAGAACTTGAACATGCAGTTAAGTGCTGATGTTGCTTGTGATGGGACAAGGTGTCATCCTCAGTGTCAAAAATCCCCTCCTCCACAAACAACAGTCATGTCGTCCCACACGCAGTTTTATAAATAGGACCCATGATGACATTATGTTGTAGCATTGTGGAAAGTTTGAGTTCACCAAATTATTATTAGTTCTGTAACAAGTGATTGATCGAGTAGTACCCTTATTAGCTCAAATCCTCCATGCTGGTGAGGGTATGACCAACGAGGTCATGTTTCACTTTTACATTAACAGGACATATCATTAATATGAGGCTGAAGAATCTGCCGTAAATCAGAATATAATGTTCAGACACAAGAGAGTTCATTCAGCCCTTTGAACTAACACCCATTTAGATGTGTCACTTTATTCTGGACACTGCATTCCCCAGCTCAGGACCATTAGCTCCTTTCTCACACCCTCCCAGAATGAAAATTAGATGATCCTCTCAGTCTTTGAAAAAGTGAGGGCGGGATCTCATAGACATTTACAAAATTCTAACAAAACAGGACAGGGTAAATTCAGAAAGGATGTTCCTGATGACCAGGGAGTCTAAAATTAGGGGAGAGGGTGTCACAGGGGATACAGGATTAAACCATTTAGGACTGGGATGGGTAGGAATTTCTTCAGAGAGTGAGAAGCCTATGGCGTTCTCTGCCAAATAGAATGTTTTCAAGGAGTTAGATATGGTTCTTGGGGCTAAAGTGATTAAAGGTTATGGGAGAAAGCAGGAACAAGGGACTGAGTTGGATGATCAGTCATGATAATATTGAATGGTGGAAGCAGGCTTGAGGGGCTGAATGGCCTACCCTGCTCCTGTTTTCTCTACGCAATAAAACAAATTGGAAAGTGGGAATATGCCTATAGTAAGGTTATCACTGAATATAGGCAACAAGACTTGAGGACTTGGACTTCAAAAGGAAAGTTTAAGGTTTAAGTTTGGAAAGGCTGCATTGAGTCTAATGCCAAGTATTGTGCCCATTTAACATTCAAATAGCATGTGTAATGGGAAGCTGATTATAATGATCAACAGAAAGTTTTATCGGTTTTTATGCCACCTTCATCTGAACTGAATCTTGGGACTTTCTATTGAGTGTACCTTGTCCAAAATGTTAAGTTCTGATTATTCAATGGCCTCACTCCTCTCTACCTCCTGAATTTCCGAAATTTCTCTAACCACCATCTTGGATAGCACTTGGTCCATTTATCCCATTGCTGGGAAATTTTAGCCACTCAGGCGGTCATCCGCTGTTAAAGGCAATCTTAACAAAGCAAGTTGAAGCAAATAGTGACAACAGTTGCTATTTTTTTTCCAGTTTTTATTGAGTGAAAATCTCAAACCCTTGCATCAGTCATGCAAAACCAATCAAATAAATAAAACACATATATTAAATTTCTAACAGCACTAGATTCAAGTGGAAAAATATTCAGTTATCAATAACATAGGTGCCAAGGGGTCATATTCAAGTATTGGAGAACATTTTTTCCAAACCATATAAAAAAAGTTGTCGTCTCCATGTATAGAGCCATGTAATTGTAAGTGGATCAGGTTCTCCCCACAGAGAAAAAAAACACAAAATCCATATGATCTAGAGATGGCTTCTTATCCTAGTGTGCAATATATATATTACAAAGGCTAGAATTCTCTTTTTGCTACATCGTAATCTTTCCTTTATTTTTCATCTCCAAGAGATCAATCCAGTTTTAGTTAAATTAACAGTAAAATGATCATATGCTTCAGCAGCTTGTCTATTTAAAAGATTTGGAGGTTGTTTCTGTCTGGTTGTACATAATTATTATTTTCTTTTCTCTTTGTGTTCTGGTAGACTATCTACACAATGCCATCTGGCAAACATCTACTGATGTCTTACCCGTTTTTTCAAAAACAATACGAGAGGGGAAGGAGAAAGAAACTCAACAGCTTCGGACTTCAATGTGCTCTGTGTATTAAAATAAAATGACTCATGCCAAGTTAATCCAAGTGCACAACCTGCTTCCCAGCTCTAAGCACTTTACAGGTTTTTTTTTTCCTTTTCAAAGGTCAAATGGAATCAGAAAATTTTTAAAAATGACCAGGATTAATATTGCCTGCCTCGTGTCTCATGGTTAAACAGAACCCACTATTGGAGAGGCAGCAAAAAATAAAGAACACACAAAATAAACTGATGGATAACAGTATTAAATTAACTAGTAATTAATATTCATAGACCTAAGTTAATTCACGTTCTACAAAATTCAACTTAAACCTGAACCACACTCTGTGTCAGTGCTAACAGTCTATGTCTTACTGTTCAAGAGCTGTGTTAAACTACCAATGCTAAAAGGAATTGCACACAAACTAAAACTATGGGCCATTCCAGAATTTTTTTTTGCAAAGAAATCCTTCAAATACAGGATACCATTTTTTTTATTGAGGTGCGTTTAACCCTTTGAAAACTAGCCATCTTGTTTTTGAAAAGGTGGAAGCCTTCAAGCAGGAACTTTGCATACACATAATCGCCTGTCAAACTAATGTTTGTGTGAACGAACATACATAATGCTGGTTTTTACAAAGCACAGTTGGACTGAGGAGCGTTAGACACACACATACTGTACATCAAAATAAGACAATATGAGGAGAAGGGGACATTGTAGCTTTATTTTGATTCAGGAATTATGCTTTAAAAAACAAGACTGCAGTTCTCAAAGGGTTACAGTTGGGCCCTGGGAAGAATAACTAAATCATTCTCAAAGTCACTGTAGTCCCTTCTTATTATGTACTTGTAAGGATTACATTCTTGACACTGACCAACTCGGTCTGTGTGCTGTAGCCCTAAAGAGTTCATTACAACAATATCTTGCTAACGTTTTCAAAGAAATTTATTTGCCATTAAATAATGATAGAAATTGAGATGGAGAGCAGTGAACACTTGACTCCTAATAAACTTCAAAAGGGGCTACTGATGCTTTAAGACTTGGCAAATTAGTCTGAATTCATTTTTTCATTCATTGTAATTGGTAGGCTCATAACTGTTGATCTGGAACTAAATTAGTGCAAACATATATATATTATATATATATGTGTATATATATTACAAAAAAAGGCAAGGAGCAAGCTAGCACACATTATTAACACTCATCCGTAATGCTTCACCCACTGAGGTGTAAAAATATGAACTGTAAATGTGGCCTCGGTCTTTTAGAGAGACATTGTTTGCTTCTACAAGACCGCCAAATATTAGCAAGAAGTGTAGCTACGGAAGAGCAGAGACACAGAGAAACATATCTGCCAGCTTTTTATCCACTTTTAAAGAAAACTTTGCCATGACTTAAAAATATTACTTCTGAAATATTTTTGAATGAGGGAGACCGAATCTAAAGGTCAAAATAAAGAGGAAACTCTTGCTTAGTAAGGTTGCCGTTAAAGGATCAGCAAAAGTTGGAGAAACTCAGCAGGTTGGGCAGCAACTGCACAGAAAGAGAAAAACTGAGTTTAATATTTCAGGTTAGTGAGCTTGCTCAGCACTGGACAAAGTTAGGGATGTAGGATGTTTTAATCAAGGACAGAGCCTGGGAAAGAGGAGTCCAAATAAGAACAAAAGGGAAGGTCAATGATAGAACAGAAAGTAGGAGAGATTGTCCCTCACTGTCCAACCTCCTCAATGTGTTACCATGTTATAGTTTTTCTTTCATATTATCAGCACCCACAGTATTTGATTTTGTGTAAAATTGCCCTTGTTTTCCAAATAAATTTTGCAAGAAAAACTTCATATTACCTCAATCATTCTCAACAGGTTTCACGGTTTCCAGCATAAATAGTCATTTAATTCTGTCAAAAACTTCCATTTTCTGCAACAATTCAAACTGTCGTGTTATAAATTTTTGTCACAGTGATGGTTCAATCAAACATCATTTAAATGTGACTGCTCCAGTTTGCAAAGACTTCATATTAATTCAGTCTGCACCCAGGAATGGACCCTGCTGTCTGGCTTTCAGAAAAGCTCTACTCCTCTGTTTCCGTAAGTCATCTGCTTCATTTTGGAAAATCAGTACAGCTCAAACAACACGCCAGGACAGTCACTGGGAATCAGGGAGTTCAGAACCTTGAACTGACACAGAACTATCACCGGTGATGGTTTAAGGGTGCACATGAGCTAAGGTAGATTATTGTTTGAAGTGGGCTGTAGGAGTGGTGATGGCTACTGCATTTTTCTTTATTCTCGCAAAGGATGTGGGTGTTAAAGGCAAGACCCATCTCTAACTGGCCTTGAATTGAATGACTTGTTCAATCATTTCAGTGAACTGTTAAGAGTCAAACACATTGCTGTGGGTCTGGAGTCAATGAGGGCCAGACCAGGAAGGGACGACAGATTTCCATCCCTAACGGTCTTCAGCGATTGAGATAGGTTGCTACAATAATAATTTTGTGGCACCATTTATATTATTAGTTGTATTGTTATAATAATTTAAATGCCATGGTGGGATTTGAACTCATGTCCCAGAATATTAGCCCAGGCCTGTGGATTACTAATCCAGTGGCATTCCAACTACACCACCACCTCCCAATAACAGTTTGTAAAAGGGCAAGCTCATTCTGGGTGTCAGAAATTTAAAGTATGTATCAGAAGATGGAGACTGAGTTCAACAGTGGTCAAGATTAATGGCTAGCAACACGAGGCAGGTTCTAATAGACATCAACTCTTTCAACGTGCGCAGGTATGTGGAAGGTTGGAGACTGTGGTTGTTGCAGTATTAGAATAATGGAATCAGGAGGGGACAAGGCTGAGGGTCTCAGTGGTGGACCTGGGTGAAGGACTTAGCATGTGAGTCAGAAGGTCAGAGATAATGGGAACTGCAGATGCTGGAGAATCCAAGATAACAAAGTGTGGAGCTGGATGAACACAGCAGGCCAAGCAGCATCTCAGGAGCACAAAAGCTGACGTTTCGGGCCTAGACCCTTCATCAGAGAGGGGGATGGGGAGAGGGAACTGGAATAAATAGGGAGAGAGGGGGAGGCAGATCGAAGATGGATAGAGGAGAAGATAGGTGGAGAGGAGAGTATGGGTGGGGAGGTAGGGAGGGGATAGGTCAGTCCGGGGAAGACGGACAGTTCAAGGTGGCAGAATGAGGTTGATAGGTAGGAAATGGAGGTGTGGCTTGAGGTGGGAGGAAGGGATGGGTGAGAGGAAGAACACGTTAGGCAAGCAGGGATGAGCTGGGCTGGTTTTGGGATGCAGTGGGGGGAGGGGAGATTTTGAAGCTGGTGAAATCCACATTAATACCATTGGGCTGCAGGGTTTCCAAGCGGAATATGAGTTGCTGTTCCTGCAACCTACAGGTGGCATCATTGTGGCACTGCAGGAGGTGCAGGATGGACATGTCATCTAAGGAATGGGAGGGGGTTTTGAAATGGTTCGCGACTGGGAGGTGCAATTGTTTACTGTGAACCAAGCATAGGTGTTCTGCAAAGTGGTCCCCAAGCCTCCGCTTGGTTTCCCCAATGTAAAGGAAGCCCAGCAGATGCAGTATACCACATTGGTGGATGTGCAGGTGAATATCTGCTTGATGTGGAAAGTCATCTTGGGACCTGGGATGGGGGTGAGGGAGGAGGTGTGGGCGCAGCTGTAGCACTTCCTGCGGTTGCAGGGGAAAGTGCCGGGTGTGGTGAGGTCAGGTTGGAGTCAAACAAAGGCGGTGAGAAGTGTGGCTCAACATTGGTCAGGAAGGAGGATGGATTTGGAGTGGGGGAAAGAACAGAGGCCGAGTTGTGGAAGTGCTTGTTCACACGAATGCAAGACACTGGGATAGAAGGCCATTTGGCCCATTAAGCCTGCTTTAGCATTTAGTATGATCATGGCTGATCTTGGGCTTCAATTCCACTTTGCTGCCTTGACCCTATTCCTCCCGGTTTTAAAATGCCCCAACCAAGGCGGACAGATGAGGCAGAAGTCGAGGAATTTCCAAAGCACTGCCTGGGCTGAGTCCCTCTCCTCCTCAGTAATAATAGCCTCCCACAATAACCTCTGATGTCTTTACACCATGGGACCCAGCAACTTTTCCCGCACTACAGGAGCATGTTAACACCAATGGGTCAATATACTTTTGAGGATCAAGGCTACAGTGGTCCTTTAGATTCAGGGCGCTAATCTATGCAATATCCTTTTTTACTTCATCTGAAAAATGTACTGAATCAAATAACATCAGGGTGCTTTAACTAATTGAATGTTTCTGCAGTGGTGCAATTCCTGAACAATGTACCCATTGTAACTGCACCTGAAAAGATTAAAGACGTGGAAAGTTCTGAATTGATCCTTTTCAGAGTCTATGCTTCAATGAGGAAGATACACTAAAATTAATTTATTTAGAAAGCAGTTGATATATTCAAAATAACAGGAGTTTATAGACATTTACACTGGCAAAACCCTACTAGTTAGTGACTAATGAGGTGTTAAACTGACCCCTTTAGCTGAGCAATTAACAGCTGAGCTTTCAGCAAAGATGGAAATAGGTGTCATTAATCTGCAGTTGAAGTGTGTGCTGCGTCTGGACTGCAAATCTATACAATTAGCAGAGCAAGCATCCAGAGAAATCAAGAGGGAAGAGACTGGGGAGAAGGTGAGCAGAGAACTTTGAAAGCTACAGCTAAGGATCTTCACAGTGGTCAGCTATGGCTGCAGATATCCCTCCTGAGTTGATTTAATGTTATAATAGAAACAAGAGGGTCTAGGCCTGAAACGTCAGCTTTTGTGCTCCTGAGATGCTGCTGGACCTGGTGTGTTCATCCAGCTTCACACTTTATTATCTTGGATTCTCCAGCATCTGCAGTTCCCATTATCTCTGATACAGCCTTGGAGGAAGTGGTGGTTTTAGATATTTTTAAATCAATCTGACCAGACATCTCTGAAGCAGGTGGGACTCAAACCCAGCTCTTTACGACCAGAGGTAGGGACATTACTGCTGTGCCACTACAGAAGCTCCGTAACTGTTGTTTCACTCTCTCTCTCTATCCACTCCAGGAAATGACAGAGACTAGTTCCCTTTTGTCAGTATAACAGCAGAAGACGGGACACGGATATGAACCTTCTGAGACTGGATTCAGCTCAGCAGTAAAGATTTCCAGGGCTTTGAGGGAAGACTTGGGGTGTGGGCCTAACTGGATAGCCAGGCTGGCACCATGTGCTGAACAGCCTTCTTCTGTGTTGTATTCTAAGATAAGAGCAATAATATCAGCAAAAATGGTATACCAGTCACATGGATGCTAATTTTGATGGCACAGGCTACACCGGAGGTGGCAAAGAAAAGGGACTGTCAATGTGGCTCTCCCCCTTTTTTTAAACCTTATTTGCTTTTTAATTATTATGTATTTTGTACAAGTTTACATCAAAAAAATTAACAAAAAGCAAGTTGCACAACAGAACAACAGAATCACTGGGGGAAGAGTGAGTGTTCCCATTTGTGAAAAGACCAAGAATGAGCGGTTTGAACTTAAAATAATTTGTAAAAGAAGCAAAAGCATCATGAGAACTAACTTCCTCATACAGCAAGTGGCTAAGGTTCAGAATAATCGATTGCCTGAGATTGTGATGGAGACGGTAGTTCTGAAGCATTCAGAATGTAATTTGAGAGTTGCCTGAAAAGGAACAATGTGCAGGATGATGGGGAAGAAGCAGGGAAATGGGGCCAAGTGAGATGCTCCTTTAAAGAGCTATCACAATCACGATGGACCAAAAGGCCTCTTTCAGCACTGCAACAATTCAGTGATGACTTGTCATTGGTTTTCTTGTGATTTCTTTCAGCCTGCAAGTAATATATTGTCTTAGAGATACAAGAGGCCATGTGTTTAAACATTCTTAAACACACAGAGAAAAGTTCATTTTTGATCAGAAACTCATAAGCAAACACCTTAAAACAGATATTGCAGCTCTAAGTCTTAGAAGGCTCAAGAGTCAGATTCAACAAGATGCCAAATGATTCGCAAACAACGTCACCAATGTTAGGCCCCAAAGTATCGACAATATTCATATTGATTTTTGCTTTAGTATATAAAAAAACTTACTTGAAATGCTCTCAATCTATCTAGGAAACAAACCAAAGAAGTGGAGAAACTTGTAGAAGCCACACTGCTTCTTTACAAATGTAAAAGAAAGGTTATTCTGGAACAGCCCAAAATAGCAAAGAGTGGAATGGAATGGAAGAACCCTAGATGTAGTGAGTGACTTGGGATGATACAACCAAACTCCAGAATGAAAAGGTTCTTGGGAGAGAGAAAATAAGAGAAAAAAATCTTCAAAACAAAATAAATTAAGGGAATAAAAATGGAACTTCATTCACATCAAGTGCAAACACCACATGTTACACAATAAACATCTGTCAATCTGCACTCATCTAAATGCTTCGAGATTTACCATTAAGAAATCATTTTACACATCCTTATCTGAAAGTCGTCTCATCTCCCACAGTTTGGTGCTAGAGGTGATGGCGGGGCTGACTACAGGAAGTGATGATTTAAAACTGCCTTTGTAAATTCTTTGCTTGCACACTCTGCCAATTACCGTAATGTACACTACAGCTCAAACTGCTTAGGATTCTCAGTATCATATACTTTTTTTTCCTTGAAAATTCCAAAAATGAAAACAATAAAGTCTAGCAGACATGCACACACGCAACCAAGGAGTTTTCCGTAGCAAAGGTAATACCCAAATATTACATGATGTCCAACTCCAGAAATGTCGGATTATAGATTTTAGTTTTTCCTGCATATTAAAAGGGTTTAATTATGTTGGTCGGGTTGTAAACATCTTCCAGGGAAAACAACTCTTCATACTGCTGTATCTCCTCTCCACATAGCATCTGAAGCCAAACGATTTGTTCATCTGTAATCCTTATTCTTTTTATTTGTGTAGGGCATTGTCCCGTTGTCGTCAGCTATCTGGAAGCATCATGGTGGGGAGAGGAAGCTGAGAAAGTCTTTACTGCAGAGCTGGTCTGAACACAGCAACAAGACTTGCCTTGCACTCAGGGCCCCTTCAACACTACAGCGCCTGTGGAGTCTTTGCGGTTAATTCCACTACATTTTTTTTCATTTAATTAAGAACAACTGTCATACCAGATAATTTAAACAAGTATATAGGGAACAGACTCTTTATATAGGAAGGGGAGGGGTTGGGGGTTGGGGGAAGCTGTCCCCAGCTACAGCCCTGTGGCGTCATCTTTCTCGTCCATGTTCTCAGGTATGGTACCATGGGTGCTGTCAGAGTCCGTGTTGAGATCATCGTCTTCGTTGACGTCTTCATCCTGTGTCATGTCGTTCTCATCTTCTGCATCTCCGGATGTGACAGCAGGGTCTTCCTGGAGTATCCCAGCCACCGAGACGGCCTCATGGGGCTTTGTGCTCAGATCCAGCGAGTCGTTCAATCCGATGCCAGCCGGGTTTCGGAGGAAGAACAGGGAGCTGTCGACATTGGTGCTGAGGTTTAGGGAGCCATCCAGGTTGAGGGAGGAGCCCTGGGAATCATACTCTGTCGTGGCGCCTGTGCTGTGCATGGCATCGCGGGTGGGCGAGACAGATGTTGTTTCCCCACGTTCCAACTTCTCGTGTTTGCGCTTGTGAGAGTCCATCTGTGACATGCCCACCACTGTGTGTTTACACTCAGGGTAGGTGCAGTGGAAATGGGAGCACTTCAACTTGTATTTACAGTCAGGTACTTCGCAGTCCACACTTGAACTGAACTGGCAGAAGCCCGCAGCACTGATCACATCTTGCTTGCCATGGTGTTTCCGATGGGCAGTCACCTTGGTACTGTCTGTACAGCGGAAACCACACCGAAGGCAGTGGAAGTGGGTACTGTTTCCAGAAAACTGACAGTCCGCAAAATAGCACCTCAGCGAGGACTTAAAGCGTTTGAAGTCATCGAGGACAAGGTTGTCCACTCGATCGTGATGCTGGGCGTGTTTGTACATGTGAGTGCGACCACAGAACTTGTAGCCACAGTTCTCCCGGGTGCAGTGGTAGTGGGTGACTTTCAGCGAAAATTGGCAAGAGGTGTCTTTGCAGTCTTCGTAAAGATCATAGCGTTTGAAACCCTCCAGCATCATTCCTTCATCCAGCATCTTCCGGGAAGAGGCTGTCTTCCGTCGCTTTCCAAATGGAGACATGTCTTCGATGATCCAGAATCTTTTCTTCGCACCAGAAGCAGTTGGAAGTGAAATCGTGTTCCCTAGAAGCAGAAAAGAACATCAACAGGTCATAATTCTAACTCTGTATTTAATTGGAATCAGATACATAGGAGAGTATAACAATGGCATTACAGTTAGTGATGCAAACTGCCCTTTCTCCCAGCAGCAGTGGGATCACATAATGAACTGTGTTGAAAACATTGCACAAGTTTTACTGTACTCAAGGTACACCACAGAAATTTACACCATGGAAACACACAGCTTGGACAAAATATTTGGTCTTCATGCCTTGTCCCACAAAACTTCATCCAAGGAAATATATTCTCTCTGTCCATCTTACTGAACTGTGCATTGGCCACAGTTAAAATATTCTTTAATGGGATGTGGGTATCACTGGCAAGGCCAGCATTTATTGTCCATCCCCTAACTGCCCTCAAACTGAGTGGCTTTCTCAGCCATTTCAGAGGGCACCAAGAAACCAGCCACATTGCTGAGGGTCTGCAATTAACACACAGGTCCAGACTAGGTAAGCACTGCAGATTTACTTGCCTAAAGGACGTTAGTGAACCAGATGGTTTGTAACAAAAATTGATGATAGCTTCCAAGTCACCAGATTTATTTTCTTTCTATTCCAGATTTAAATTCCACCAGCTGGCATTGTTTTCGAGAAGTAGCTAAATACAGTTTTTAGGGCTAACAGGATCAAAGGATATGGGGAGAAATTGGGAACGGGGGACTGAGTTGGATGATCAGCCCCGATCATACTGAATTGTGGTGCAGGCTCGAAGGCCTGAATGGCCGTCTCCTGCTTCCATTTTCCAAGTTTCTTTGTTACTATTGGTGGGATTTGAACCCATGTCCCTCAGTACTGAATTACCTACTCCTGTGACATCTGAATCAGGCCGTAAAATAAAAGAAACAGAAAAGGAAACAAAATTATGTTGCACTTGTCTACTTGCTTGAAGTCAGAAATCACATGACATCTGAAGAAGGAATGAGGCTGTAAAAGCTTGTGGATCAAATAAACCAGTTGGACTATAACTTGGTGTTGTGTGATTTCTGACCTTGTCCATCCTAGTCCAATACCAGTATCTCCACATACTTGCATGAAGACAGGTGTAGTGAAGAAATATTGATACTGGGGAGGAAGAAAGGAGACAACAGAGTCTTGTCTGTCTGTGGAATTAATTTTGGATGTCCAGATCGGTGATGCCAACACACAAGCTGCTTTATTCCTACCATTTTTCTGCAGTTCTGAAGCACCTCCTATCTCAGCAACACCCAACAGGAAGTCCTGACAGTGTCATCACTGGGCATATTTTCTTTTCATTGGTGGGGCATCTTGTTTGGGGGACACAGACTGGACCTTGTGATGATGCAATTGCTGACTTGGGCACCAGAACTCACTCCGGGCCTGTCCCAGAGGAAGTTACAATGGTCATGCACAACGAGCAGAGAATGTAGGAGAACAGGCACTCAGTGGAGATAATGCGAACTGCAGATGCTGGAGAATCCAAGATAATAAAGTGTGAAGCTGGATGAACACAGCAGGCCAAGCAGCATCTCAGGAGCACAAAAGCTGAAGTTTCAGGCCTAGACCCTTCATCAGAGAGGGGGATGGGGTGAGGGTTCTGGAATAAATGTTGCAACTCATATTCCGCTTGGGAACCCTGCAGCCCAATGGTATCAATATGGACTTCACCAGCTTCAAAATCTCCCCTTCCCCCACCGAATCACAAAACCAGCCCAGTTCGTCCCCTCCCCCCACTGCATCACACAACCAGCCCAGCCTGTCTCTGCCTCCCTAACCTGTTCTTCCTCTCACCTATCCCTTCCTCCCACCTCAAGCCGCACCTCAATTTCTTACCTACTAACCTCATCCCACCTCCTTGACCTGTCCGTCTTCCCTGGACTGACCTATCCCCTCCCTACCTCCCCACCTATACTCTCCTCTCCACCTATCTTCTCTTCTCTCCATCTTCGGTCCGCCTCCCCCTCTCTCCTTATTTATTCCAGAACCCTCACTCCATCCCCCTCTCTGATGAAGGGTCTAGGCCTGAAACATCAGCTTTTGTGCTCCTGAGATGCTGCTTGGCCTGCTGTGTTCATCCTGCTCCACACTTTATTATCCAGGCACTCAGTGGATCTGCTTCAAGTGGGGGTCTAGAGGTCAGGGGGTTGTGCTGAGCATAAGAACATCTTAAAAGTTATTCCACTTGATCTCTATTGTTGAGTGAGAACAGTAGTAGCTGTTTGTCATGCTGCCAAAATTAGAATAGTCGTAAAAATCAATTTCAAATAATTGTGAAATTAGATAACTAGCTCCACCATGAAGTGGATAAATAGCCCTGAATACTTTCCCTGCTTCTCCCCATTACTGTTTCTGCTATTGAGGCACATACACATTTCAATGCAAACAAATAGGACATTTCCCAATAATTTTCGTAAACCTTTCAAAATCAAAACAAACTCCAAACAGAAATTTGCTGCAAAACCAAACAAGATAGAAGTCAGCACCACCTCATGCACCAGGCTCCTTCCTCAGTCAGATATTCAAACACGCTTCAACACAAAGATAACGCTACACACAGCCTGCGGCTGGGGTGTTACAGGATGTGAACACTGCTGCTGCTAATACCATTATTACTGCTGCCGTTAATTGTCTCCAGAAGACATGTCTTACAGAACTGCCAAGGAGACCAAGGCCTGTCACCTTTTCCAGGTGAATGGGAAAGAACAGAGAAGTTCTCCCTGATCTTTATCTATCAACCAACATGAGTAAAGCCACTTACCCAAGTATTCTTTGCGTGCAAATTGGCTGTCACATTTCCTACGTTCCCACAGTGACTAGAATCACTGAATTATTATTGGGCAGAAAGAGGCTATTCAGCCCATTGTGTTTGCGTTGCCTCGTCAAATAAGCATTGTGACTTGGTATCATTCTCCCACCTTCTCCCTTTAGCCTTAGACTTTGTTTCTTTACAAATAACAGTCCGACTCTATCTTGAATTATCACCTCGTTTGAATCTGCTTCCATCATAGTCTTAGGCAGTGCATTCCAGGCACTAGTCACTCGCTGTGTGAAAAAGATTTTTCTTCTGTTCTTTTTGCTTCTTCTGTTAACTACAAGCCAGAAATACCTTGTTGGCTGTAAAGTCCTAAAGTCCTGAAAAGTACTATACAAATGAAAATTCTTTTACACCTTTGTGGCTCATTGGGTCAATTTAGACACCACCAAGAAGCAACCAGAACAAAAGGGATGCCAAACTCTATTAGTGATACAAATAGGAGTTAGGGTAATTCAGCAGATTCCAGTCCCGCAGCAGCGATTACACCTTACGACTACACTTTGGGATGTGCAAAGATGTAACATGCTACAAAAATGCAATTTAATTGGTGATCATTTGTTTTTGATAACAGCCAGTTATTATGCCCTTTCTGAAAAAAAGTTGCATTTAATTTCAGAACTTTGGAGAGAATAGAGTAATCAATCTGAAACATTAACTCTGTTCTCTCTGGAGAGGGAAACAATTTGGGGTTTCCAGCACTTCCTGTTTTTACTTTGAGGCTTTAAAACTTCTGGCTTGTTTGCACAAAAACCACCACACGACTAGACCCATACTGTTACAGAACAGGTAGGAGTGAAAGAAAAGAATAAAAATAAGACAAATAAAAAGACACACTCAACAGAATGGAATTTGCTGCATGTTTACACAGTTACCTTAGCCAAATTACCCTCTACTTTTTACTGAAATTTCATAAAGTCATTCAAGAAACTGACAGGAGGAGATGGCTCCACAAATATTCTGATCCCCAATGACTGGGAGCCCAGCATATCAGTGCAAAAGATCAGGCTGAAACATACACAACAATCTTTTAGTAAGAAGTGATCAGCGGATAATCCATCTCAGCCTACCCCTGTGGTCCTCAGCAACACATACCAGTCTTCAGCTAATATGAATTTCTCCATTTGATATCAAGAAATAGCTGATGGTACTGGATACTGCAAAGTCCATGTCTAAATGCGACAAAACTGGACAATATCCAGGCTTGGAATGATCAATGGGAACTGACATTCAAGCTGCACAAATGCCAGGTGATGACCATCTCTGACAAGACAAAACTTAAACGACAATCACTGACATTCAATGCCATTACCATTGCTACCTCCACAACCCCAAACTAACATTCCAGGAGTCATTTGGCCAGAACTGAACTGGACTCACCATATAAAAACTGTGGCTACAAGAGTAGGTCAGATGCTAGGAATCCTGCAATGAGTAGCTCACCTTCTGTCCCCTTAAAGTCTGTCCACCATCTACTACAAAAGTCAGGAGTGTGATGGAATATTCCTCACTTGCCTGGATGAGTGCAGCTGCAGCAACACTCAATAAATTTGACACCATCCAGGATAAAGCAACCCGCTTGATTGGCACCACAGCCACAAATATCCACTCTCTCGTCCACTGATGCAAGATGCACTACAGAAATTCACCAAAGATTCTCAGACAGCACATCTCAAACTCATGACTACTTCCATCCAGAAGGACATGAGCAACAGATACATCGGTAAACCATCACCTCCAAGTTTTCCTCCAAGCCACTCACCATCCTGACTTGGAAAACCTTCAGTGTCTCTGGGTTAAAATCCTGCACCCTGACCCAATGGCACTGTGGGTCCACCTACAGCACATAAACCGCAGCAGTTCAAGAAGGCAGCTCACCACCACCTTCTCAATAGTAACTATGGATCGCTTTAATCATAGTTAAGAATGGACATGATGTGTTGGGTAAGTCTGAGTGAACATGGGAAACAGCAGTGAGGCACTTTTGGTTAAATGTAACACAGATCTAATTTTCCAAAAATTCACTTGTCGCAGTTGTCACATACTAGGCCAGCACTTATTGGCTCGTGTACAGCTAAGAGCCAACCACATTGCTGTGGGTCTAAGCACAGCAGATTTCCTTCCTTAAAGGGCATTAGTAAACCAGGTTGGTTTTCACAGTAACTGACAGTGATTTCACAGTTGCCATTAGACCAGTTTTTCATTCCAGATTTTTATTGTAATCAAATTTCACCACTCACCGTTGGTGAGATTTGAACCCCAGATCATTAACCTGGGATTCTCGATTTCGTAGTCCAGTGGCATTACCACTGTGCCACCACCTCTTCTGAACTAAACCCCGAGAACTGAACCATGATTTCTATCATTGCCAATTCTAGTGAATAAGTAACAATGTTGAAATGTAATACGTTGTTAGAATTTTTTATCTAACTGTGTTTAATTTTGATCTGAAGCTAACTTGTAATAATTAGAATTAATGCATTAATCAATTTTAGCAAAAAGAGAATAATAAAACCTGTTTAACAAAAACAAAGAACAGTGGATATTGGAAATCAGAACTAACATTAGAAATTGCCCAAAAACCTGAGCTGATCTGGCAGCATCTACAGAGAGAAAGAAGAGTTAACATTTTGAGAAGTTCTGAAGTAGGGTCATTGGACCCAAAATGTTAACTCTGCTTTCTTTTCACAGATGCTGCCAGACTGCTGTATTTTTCCAGTAATTTCTGATTTTGAATACAAAGCCCATTGTTTGTTTGTGAAAGCTCTGTGTAGTTCTGCACTGTGTTGAGCTTTATAATCAATCCAAAAAATGAGCTGAGTTTAATGAGTTTACTGCAAAGAAGATTTTAAGGTATTCACACAGTAATGACAGAAGGAGGAAGGAATTCAACAGTTCAAACAAAATCCCTAAAATGGCAAGGGTGAGAGTTCAGAAAACAGCTCTCACCAGCTTGGATGGATGTTGAGGGGAGCTGCAATATCTGAGTACAGATGCTTTCTTACACCACCATAGTGCTTGGCACAATCACTGTCTGAATTAATGCTGAAAACTAATACATAATGTGCATGAACATTTTGTAGCAGAACCTTATATGTTAAATCAATTGGCATTTTAAAACATATCAATTGTGAAAGCTGCAAAGTTAAGACTTTATGGAAGTTGTTGGTCTGTGATTAGTCTGAAGCTTCAAATCTGATCTATTTTGTAGTTTCCAAAAAAAACCAGAATACCAAGTTTAACTCACATTTAGTTAGTGGTTACATGTTACAAATGTATTGAAATTCCTCACTTTGTTGCAATTTTATGTTTGTAGCAGTTCTTCCAGTTAAAACTAGGTTTCATCAAAAAAATTAAACTTAACTTCAACGTATGGTCATAAGACCATAAGCCTATAAGAAACAGGAATAGCAGTTGGCCATTTGGCCCCTCAAGACTGCTCTACCATTCATTTGGCTCATGATTGATTCAACATTCCTTATGTCCATTTTCGTGCCCTTTCCCATAATCCTTGATTTCCCCGCTGATCAAGAATCTATCTCAACCTTAAATGTACACAAGGTCTCTGTCTCCACAGCTCTCAAGGGAAAGGAGTTCCAAATACTCATAACTATGTGTCCAATCAACAGAAAGTATCATTTTCCTCTGACGTTGAATTTGAAGGTATTAATATTTTGTAATTCATTGAATTTTATTGTGGTGGTGATACAAACTGGAAGCTGTTTTCCGACAATTTTATCTGCTTGTTCTAAACCGTCATGAGGAATCAGACATTTCATTAACTTTTCAAGAAGAATTAAAATAAGCTCAATGTAATAATGCCAACGTTAGCATCTTTCAACACCAGTAGCGTTTCTGTCTAAATCTTCCAACTTAATGCCCAAATTGGACAATGCCCATAAAGAACTGGGCTGCAATTCATTTGAGGAATGGCCAATACAGCACTCAAACGGGGAACACTCAGCCCTCTCTCACTTATGCAGGGCAGATTCAGATTTTGGCTGCATATATTAACATTTTGAATTGCCTTCCCCCTCCACCCCCATAATACTGTTCAATACACCAGCAAGAGTATGATGACAGAATGGTCTACTTCTTGCTACATATAAACATACGTGAGGACCATGACTAGCTCATTTGGCCCTTCAAGCGTCTTCCATCGTGGGTGGTCATCCAGTACTCTGTTCCTGTTTTCGCCCCATATCCTTTGATCTCTTTGATATACAAGGCATTATCTGTTTCTTGAATATATTGTGGCATGGGCTCTACAGCCTACTGAGAATTCCACAGGTTCACTACTCTTTGAGTGAAGATGTTTTTCCTCATCTCAGCCCTATATGGTCTACCCCATATCCTGAGATTGTGACCCCTGATTTTAGACTTCCCTACTAGGTAAAACATCCTCCTTGCCTCTGGTCCTTCAAAACTCTGGTGATCATAGTAAAGTCATAGGACAACAAGACCTAGGTGCAGAAGTAGGCCATTCAGTCCATTAAGTCTTCACCATCATTCAATAACAGCTGATCTGATAATCCTCAACTCCACTTTCCTGCCTTTTTCCTACATTCCTTGATTCCCATACTGATTAAAAAATCTATGGTCAGCCTTGAATATACTTAATGATGCAGCCTCAACATCCCGCTGCGGTAAAGAAATTTGAGTCTATCTAGCAACCTCAATGTTTCAATAAGGTTGCCTCCCATTTTTCTAAACTCCAATGAGTACAGGCCCAATCTGCTCAACCTCTTTTCAAAAAACAGTCCTTTCATTCCTGAGATGAGCCGATTAAACTTTCTCTGGACTACTTCCAATGTCAGTATATATTTCCTTAGATAAGGGGCCCAAAACTGCTCATATTATTTTAGCTGTGGTCCGACTAGTACATCACATAATTTTAGAAAAACCTCTCTGCTTTTAAAAAAATGAGAGAACTGCAGATGCTGTAAATCAGGAACACTAAAACAAAGTTGCTGGAAAAGCTCCACAGGTCTGGCAGCATCTGTGAAGGGAAAAACAGAGTTAACGTTTTGGGTCAGGTAACAGAGGGAATCCAGAGGGAATTCTATACCACAGTAGGCTGTATAGCCCATGTCACCAGACCCAAAATGTTAACTCTGTTCTTTCTCTACTTTTGTACTCCATTTCCTTTGGAAAAAAAAAGTCCCAAATTCACTGTCTTCCCTCTCAACCACTGAATTTGGATGCTAGCTTTTTGTGGTACCTAAACTGTTCTGTTCTGTAGCTTCCTGTAGACTTTCTCCCCTTAAATAACATTCAGCTCCAGTCACCGCCTGTATCATCCTCATAAACCTTCAGTGGATTCCCCCTATGTCAACTATACCCTTTACTTTATATCCAGAAGCACTCTTGCAGACAATGGAGTATCTTTTGTTCCATCAGTCATAGTACTTTTATCATCTATAAGTTACCACCAGTAATCATCTGGTTTCCAATGGATTAATTTACGTACAAACCTTGCTATGGGAATGTAGACTACCAAATGTTAGGGTGAGGTAGAGTGGGAAGGAGAGGGCTAAATCAAAATGTATGTCCTTTCTCAGATACGGAGATCAAAAATGCACAGAATACTCCAGGTGTGGTCTCACCAAGTTCCTATATATAAATTGCTGTTAGGATTCTATGAAAACCTAAAGGATGGTGATAGGCAATGGTGGAGAAGCAAACTCCCTCTATGCAAGCTAGGAAGTTCCAATGTTTGTCCAATAAATCATCGTAAATTAGAGAGGAGTCTCCTGCCTCTATATAAATCGAGGGCCTACTGTGTGGACAGCATGCCAGTTTGGCAGCACTCGACGATAGGTACTGGCCCCAACGTCTAAGGAGACCACCCAAGGTGTGTTTAATTTGTCCTCTTGAGGGGCTGGAGGTATAGGGGTGTTCCTTCAGAACACTGGCAGACATCGGGTCTCCCCTGCCCCCTCCTTGTCCTCCCCCAAAACATAGTCTTTCCAAAAACACCTACAGGCATCTTAGACACTTGGAAGTGGGCCAGAGGGTTGTTAAAACCTCATGTTGTTCCACTAAAACCTCACGTTGTCTGGGAAGTTACAATTCCTCTTATTGCAAATAGTTTAAAATATACAACTTAAAATAAGCCAATGCAGTCATCAGATCCAAACTGCAAAGCCCAGATCAGGAGCTTGGCACATTCACTAGGCTGGCAAATCACTGTAACACAAATGCTGCATTGTCAGAGGTGCCATCCAGTTGATGAACTGAGCACCCTCATGAGGAAGGATAAATCTCCATGACTCTCCCTGAGGAATAATACACTGGTCCCAACAAAAACTACCATGCTAAACAAAGCAATCCTCTTCCACCGACATTCACCCCCTCCACCACCAGGGTGGAAGTGTGTACCAAGTAGAGAATGTGTTCAAGTAGTCAGTCAAGGCTTTTTCAACAGCACCTTTCAAACATACAACCTCCATTACCCAGAAAACCGAAGGAATCATGTGCTTGCAAATATGTGACATATGTACAGCAGATGGAATATAATGTACAAACAGGAGGTCATTCACTTTGATCAGAGGAACAGATATGCAGAGAATTTCCTAAATTGTAAGCAGCTAGAAAATGTAGATGTACAAAGGGACCTAGGTGAACTTGTCAATAAATCACTAAAGGCTAACCGTGCGGATGAGGCAAGCTATTAGGAAGGCTAATGGAATGTTTGCTGTTATTACAACAGGAACAGTGAAATATTGTTTCAATTGTATAGCAGTTTGATGAGACATTATTAGGAGTATGGCGTGCGGTTTTGGTCTCCTTATCTCAGGAATGATATTATTGCCATTGAGGAAGTGCAATGAAGGTTCGCCAGTCTAGTTCACAGATAGTAGGGCTGTCCTGTAAAGGAGCTATTGGGCAACAGACTCTGCATTTTGTAGAGTTTTGGAGAATTTAAAAAAATCATTCATGAGATATGAGTATTGTTGGCTAGGCCAGCATTTATTGCCCATCCCTAATTACCCAGAAGGCAGTTAAGAGACAACCATGTTGCTGTGGTTCTCGGATCAGGTAGGCCAGACCAGGGAAGGATGGCAGTATCCTTCCCTAAAGGATATTAATGAGCCAGTTGGGTTTTTCTGATAATTGGCAATGGATTCAAGGTCATCATTAGACTCTTAATGTCTGATTTTTTAAAAACTGAATTCAAATTCACCATCTGTTCAGTTGCCAAGAACGTTAACTGGTCTCTGGATTAACAGTTCAGTGATAATACCTCTAGGCCGTCACCTCCCCACATGCGAGGTGACCTACAGAATACTTAGAGATATAGTCAGAGTAAACGTATGTAAGAAGATATTTCATCTGATTGGGGGAGTCTAATATCTTAGAGGGTTGTGAATGTTTGGAATTCTCTACCACAGAGGACTGTGGAAGCTCAGTCCTTGAGTATGTTTCAGGTAGACGTTGATAAGATTTCTGATTATCACTAGTACAGGGCTATGGGGATCTGGTGGGTAAAAGGCATTGAAATGTTCGATCAGCCATGATGGGGAGGGGTAATTGGCCTGCATGGCCTACTCCTGCTCCTATCATCTCACCATGGGTACTTATCAACCATTCTTTCATCACCGTTGGGTCAAAACTCAGAACTCGCTACTCATTAGCACCATGGGAGGAAACTTAATACCAAGACCTGCAGTCATTCACAAAGTGGACATCATTTACACTTTGTTAAAATTCCAAAGTACTGTCTCAGGCTAAGAGGCTGATCATTTGGAACTGAGATGAGGAGAAATGATCTCACTCAGAGGGCTGTGGATTTTAGAATGCTCTACCCCAGAGGATACTGGATGTTCCATCGCTGAACACATTTCTGGGAGAAACAAACATTTAGACCCTTGAAGAATCAAGGGGATACGAGGAGAATGCAGGAAAGTGGATGTGAAGCCCAATGTCAAACATGGTTGTACTGAACAGTACAGCAGACTTGAGGGTCTATTAGTTCTTATGTTCATAAAATGATGGGAGATAAAATGAAATGTCTCAGACACTGCTGCCCAAATCGCACAGAAAAATAATTCACAAAAATTATTTGCAGATCGATCTTATTTGCTTGTTTACATATTGTAGTTTGTTGCAAAAGATAGGGACGACCTGATGTTAAAAAATTACTGATTAATTCTTGAAAATTGTTTGCAATGCCCTGAGAAATATGATTAGGCACAATATAAATGCACATTCTGCCTTTAAGAATTACGTAAGATAATTGCAAGTCTCCCTCTGTAAAGTCCTGGGTGTCCCAGTACAGAACTCCCAAGATGTGGTGTTAAAAAGGCTGAACTGGGTTAAGAGAGTAATTGATTGTATTACTGAATGCTACAGGTTCCAGCTGTTGCTAAAGGGCAGATGTTATGGAAATATTTTCAGGAAATGTTAATCATTTATGAAATGTTATAGCAAAACCCGTGTGCTTTCTTTCTCTGCCATAAACACAAATAATAATAACTCACTCTCACATTTGCATAACATTTGCAAAAGGTTTCAATATGTTCTGTATTTAACCATTGTAATAATGCGGAGGCAGTTAATTTTGATATTTTTGTCACGAACACCACACGAGGTTTCATTTATCACACCAGAGGTTTGGGTGCATTGCTGGGTTGTTGCAATTTGAAGACTGGGTGTTGATATACATGTTCAGTAAACACACAGCAGCACACTGAAACTTTTTCTTGGTGCCATTTGCTTTTCTCATCATATTCCAATACTCTCGTCTGTCCCTTCCATCCCCACCTGACGTGGCTGCCTGTTCTAAGGGCGTACGACACCTTACACAGAATCCACAGCACAAAAACAGGCCATTTGGCCCATCTGGTCTATTCCAGCTGAGTCCAGTAAAGATGCATTATTTAGGACCCAGGATATTAAGTATTAGCAGGATAAGACCACATTCAGAGATGAAGTAGGCCATTCAATTAGATCATGGCTGATCTTTTACTGTAATATTTGCCATTTCCTTTAATCCCCAAAAATCTATCAATTTCAGTCTTGACTAAGTTCAACAACTGGAACATTGTGGAAAGATCCAACTGTAAAGGATCAGTAAATAGAAGAAACACATTTTGCCCTCATCAGTTTTATATTTCCCTTTGTACTCTGACACAGCTCTGCGGCAGATGCGACCTGAGCCCAGACTTTCACTGGCGAACAGGTCAGGACACTGCCTCCGCTCCACCTCCTAAATGTTTTTAGTCAACCTGTTTACACCTGTGAAATTCCAGGGAAATTGGGATTTGAATCCTGTCCACCTAGCCCAGTGGTGGGTCACTGCCATTGTGCCACATAATTTGCTGTACTGATTTACAAACAGCTAGCAACTAATTGGCCAGTAACCAATTGCTATCTGTAAGTTTTTCAACGTGCCACATTCACAGCTGCCCTGGAGAGTCATGTGTTATGTAACAGGACACCAGTTTAAAGCACACTGCTTGGTAAACGTAGAGAGCCCTCAATTTTCCATGACTAAACTGTGGTTCATTCTAATACATGGGAACCTGAATATTTGCTCTCTGCACAAAGTCCTTTCAGGTCAATGATGATAATACTCACCCTACTATCGCTGAACTTTCCACTGGGTGCAGGGCGAAGGGAGGTGGTGGGGAATCTTTAGATGTACAAATTGGGCTGGAAACCAAGATCAACTCTTTTGCCTCCTTTCACTGGGGTGTTTAAACAAACTGTGCCTGCTCTGCATCTCCATTAGCATAGGCAATAAAGTGGCTCTGAACAGCTAGGAGACCAACCCGGGATCTGCAGCTGATGTCAAATATGTAAAATTTCACCAGAATGGGTGAAGCAGAGTCAAAGCCTCCATTTACTGCAGATTCTGGGAGAATGAAAGAAAACTGGACAAAGAAATCCAACAAAAAAAGATAGTTGGGAAGGCCCCTCAGTATTAGTTCTGCCTTAGTGTACACACAGCATCAGCTAATACTCTCAAGATAACCTGGAGTGGGTGACCATACACCTTCAGGCAAAGAACACTGGTTCAAGGACAAGACAAAGTCTTCCTCTACTGACATTTGGCAGAACTATCAGCAGATTCTTTATGATCAGAGATAATGGGAACTGCAGATGCTGGAGGATCCAAGATAACTAAGTGTGAAGCTGGATGAACACAGCAGACCAAGCAGCATCTCAGGAGCACAAAAGCTGACGTTTCGGGCCTAGACCTCTGATGAAGGGTCTAGGCCCGAAACATCAGCTTTTGTGCTCCTAAGATGCTGCTTGGCCTGCTGTGTTCATCCAGCTCCACACTTGGTTATCTATATCAGATTCTTTATACTGCCTCTAACAAATAGCAGCTGTTGCAGACTATTTTCCCCTTACCCAGTCTACATACCTTTGTAACCATACCCCAACACATCACTCCTACCACCTATCATATTTGGGGTCTTTTGTGTCTCACTCCATTTGTACATGCCCAGTATTCTGTCATGATTGAATTGAGTCACACTGAGCAAAGACATATTGGGTATCAGATGAATGTTCTAGATTGTAATAATGACTGCATTTTAGAGTCTTAGAATGATGCAACATGGAAACAGGCCCTGGATATTTCTGTCGTGTTGTCCTCTTGCAGTCACATTGTCCTCTTGGTGTGGACTAGTCCATATTTGTTACATTGTTGTACAAGATATATCACGTAGTTCAGATTGTGTGAAAGGTTTCAGTTAGCATTTCCTTCTCATTAAAGATCTTGTCGATGTTAGAATGAAAAATAATGGTCTTTGTCTAAGTGTCTAACATTTCAATGCAATGATAAAGTTTAGCCCAGAAGATGGAGTCCAGTTTCACCACTGAATTCATCATCCCATAGACACCTACACACAGTAACAGAGGGAGATGATTCATTCCATCGAAAGGGTTTTATAATTCACACCGATTACCTCTTGAGTGATGCAGAGGTTGTGCCTCCATTACTCTGATAAACCAGTCCAGATAGTAATCACACACTCTGTGAAGAATTAACCCTGAATTCCCAGAGCTGAAACTATAGAAGGTTCTAGTCAGTCTACACTGGAATGCTGGAAGCAGGTTTGTTCCCCTTACCCAAAGAAAGCTATACTGACATTGGAGGCTCACTCGGATCAGAAAGCTCACTCGGCTGATACCAGGTATGAAGGGACTGTCTTATGAGGAGAGGTCGAGTAGGTTGGCCCAATATACATTGAAATTTAGAATGACACATGACTTCATTGGAAAAAACAAGTTTCTTAGGGGACTTTGGCAGGGAAATTGTGAGAGTGTCTTGGATCAGGGGGCATAATCTCAGAGTAATTTAAGACAGAGACGAGGGGGATTTTTTCTTCTCCAAGAGGGTAATAAATCTATGGAATTCTTTATCACAGAGGGCTGTCTAGGCTCGGTCAATGTATATATTCAAGGCTGAGGCAGACAGATTTTTACTCAGTAAGGGAGTCAAGGGTATGGGGAAAAAGCAAGGAAGGGCAGTCGAGGATAATCAGATCAGCCATCACTTAACTGAATGGTGGTGAGGATTGTTATTCTGCTCCTATATTTTGTGGACTAATGGTCTTGATGTGCGCCAAGTTAAACCCTAGGGATGTGGTCATTGGTGTAGATTGAGCAAATTTCTGTGTCATTTCCCGTATCAGCTCTGACAGAGGCTCTATATTAATTCTCTGAAAGTCTACATTCAGGAAATATTCCCTCTGCTTTCCAACTATATTGGCTCCCAATTTGAGCAATGTCTAAAATTTTCATCCTCATTTTCCAATCCTCCTAGCAGAACAACACTGCCTCCATCTCCATAAACTCGTTCAGCACCATAACTCTCCTTTAAATCTGGCCTCAAAGTTGAGAGAGTAAAGAGCGTCAAGTTGCTGGGAGTGACAATAACTGACCTGTTCTGGACTTCCCATGTAGATATGATGGTCAAGAAGGCACAACACCTCTTCTTCCTTAGGCAGCTCAGGAAATTTGGCATGTCCACAATGTCTCTCACCAACTTTTATAGATGCACCATTGAAAGCATGCTGTCTGGGTGCATAACGGCCTGGTATAGCAACTGCTCTCCCCAGGACCATAAGAAACTACAGAAGGTGTTGTGCACAGCCCAGACCATCATGGAAGCTGACTTTTGATCCATGGACTCCATTTACATGGCTCACTGCCGCAGAAAGGTGGCCAGCATCATCAAACATCTATCACACCACAGTAATGCTCTCTTACAACGTCTTCCATCGGGCAGAAGATACAGAAGCTCGAACACACTCAAGGGCAGGTTCAAGGACAGTTTCTTCCCAGCTATTATTAGACCGATGAACGGACTCCTTAACTTTAAATAATGCTGATCTTGGTAATGTTGATCTTGCCTAGCGCACACCCTTGTGCGATGCAGCTTGAGTGTCTCTGTCTAGTTTTTTTTAATACTGTACAATCTGTATGTCTTTGCTTACTATGATCTGCCTGTACTGCTCATTAACAAAGCTTGTCACTATACTTAGGTGGACATGACAATAAATCAATCAATCAATCTCTGATTTGAACTGTACTGAAATCTTGGCTATGCTTTAGCTGCAATAGCTCTAAGATCTAAAGTTTCCTCCCTGAACCTCTGTTTCCCTGTCTGCCTTTTTTCCATTAAACTTCCCCATTAAACATACCACTTTGACCATGCTTTGGATCACCTTCACTTGTATTTCCTTAAATTGCCCAGTGTCAAATATTGTCTGATGGTTTTCCTGTGAAGCTTACTGGGATGTTTTGTTCCATTAAAAGTTATATTTATGTTTGTACATGATGATTGTCAATGATTGGAGAATTATCGATTTTTTGGCGGGGAGGCAGTGGTGAGCAGCCAATAGAAATGGAAGGGCAATGGTCAAACAGGAGCACAGGGCTCAAAAAATGCACCTTAACCCATGAGTCCTGTGACATCTGAACCCATTCCAAAACATGACTGGGTTACATTGCTTAGGAATGTCAAATCCCATTAATGGACAGAAATGTGAAACCATAGTCCTGAAGTGTTGTTTACACATTGAAGATTTTGAGGTGTGATATGACAGATTCCTGAAGAAAACTGACTGTTTTCAGCATTTCCCAGCTTTTCTCTGGTTGATGTACCACGGTCCATCAACCTTGGACCCTGACTATTCCACCATCCATTGCTAGATCTTCCAACGGTAGAACTGAGAGTTCTTCATCTTTAGCATTTCCTCTTCAATTTCTTCCCCACACTCCCTCTCTCCTCTTCTCCACCTTTCAAATCCTTCTCAAAATAACATGCCAACAAGATTTCATTCTCCCTCTCTAAACCACAAATTCCACGCCACACAGACTGGTACATACTCCTTCCTTTTGTATAGTGCACGGAGGAGACATGTACACATATGCATCGGCAGCAGGAGTAAGCCCACTCAGCCCCTCGAACTGCTTCACCATTCAAATCTGACTACTTTATATTTCTGCCCACCATTAATAATTTTGCACACCATCATGCTTATCAAGAATCTACCTGCCTCAGCTTTCCGAAGACTTTGCTTCCACTGTCTTTTAAGGGTCCCCATGTGAATAAAATTCTCATCTTTTCCATTTTAAATAGTTGACTCTTTATTTTTGAACGGTGACCCCTGTTTCTAATGCATTGGAAGAACTGGTACCAAAAGCTCCATATAATTTGGTTACTGTTATTGAAATAATTATTTGATGACTGTGAACCAGCAAATAATTATTAAGACTCTGATACATCTTTTAGTTTCCAAGTAACCGCTAGAAATCCTTCCCCAACAGCATTGTGTGTGCCTACATCCCAAAAACTGCAGCAGTTCATGAAAGCTGCTCACCACCACATTCTGTGAGATAATCTGGGGTGGGCAATAACAGCTGGTCCAGCCAGTGACACCCACATCTCATGAATGAATAAAAAAAAGTTAACTGATTATGGATATCAAAGGTAAGAAAAAAAGAAAGTGGGAAGAACACAGCAGGTCATGCAGTTTCCGCATTCTGAAGTAGGTCACTGGACCTGAAACATTAACTCTGTTTTCTCTGCACAGATGCTGCCAGACCTGCTGAGTTTCTCAGCATTTATTCTTGTATTTATTTATGGATTTGGTATTTTTCACAGGGCAACTGAGCTGATCACAACTCCATTTGGTTACAATGGGTAAAACCCATTGTTTGCAACTGCTCCTGAAGGTTTAGCCACAAACCGTTCAAGGCACCGGAACAGAGATTCAGATTCAATTACATCCTACACCCTCTTCAATACATCCTGAAACTGAACACCATTCATCGTAGCTCTGTTCTATCAGGAATTCCTGTCTGTTTTTGAAACTGTTCATGGGATGTGGGCATCGCCGTTATGGCCAGCATTTTATTGCCCATCCCTAATAAATTGAGTATCTTGCTTGGACCATTTCAGAGGGCAATTAAGAATCAACCACATTTCTGTGTCTGGAGTCACATGTAGGCCAGTAGATTTTCTTCCCTAAAGACACATAAGTGAACCAGACTTTTATGGCAGGGTTTTATGGCAAATGATTGTAGTTACATGGTCACCCCATTTTAACTCAATTTCACCTTCTGCCATAGAGAGATTCAAATCCTTGCCCCCAGAACACTAGGTCAGGAAGTCGGACTACTAGCCTAGTGACATTAGCACTACTCTAAAAGACTTTGCTGAGATAGAACTGTATTAATCCTACTGCCTTTTACAACCAAAGACCTTTCCACTTGCCCATGATTTTGCCACACAGGAAGCCACTCACTGCTTACTTTGTTGCCTGGAAGCAATGATTAAAAAGACATTTCCATTACATTTCACCATGAATAATGAACAGGCCCCTGCAGTCATTTTTTCCGTTAAGTGAGTAAACCTTGGTTCGAGTACCTGCAGCGTCCTGTACTATTGGGACATCGCTTTTAATCGGACTAGGAGCAGCAATGATCGGGCTGAAACCGGGCGTGCTGGTCGGTATGACAACATTCCTGGTGGTCCCCAGATTCGCGCTGAGTAGAGAGAGACAGGATGGAGGGAGGAGAAATGGCAGTGAAGGAGGGGGAGCAGGAGATGTGAGCAGGGCTTGGGGAAAAGATGGAGATGGTGCAGTGTGGACAGCATCAGCAGCAGTAGCAACCGGACAGCCTAAAGAAATATTCAGAAAAGCAGGAGAGAAACAAAAACAAAACTGAAATGAAATCACAGCCAAGCACCACAGTGAAAAAAAAAGATGAAAATGAAGATGCAGTTAAAAACTGTCAAGTTAAACTAATAACAGTAAAGAACGATGCAAGATATACAGCTGATGTGGTTTGTGTGCACGTTCTGCCTGAAAATGTTTTGGGGGAGATCATGTATTACAATACAATATCCATTTACCACTACAGCCTCTCTCCCGCATTGAAATGCTGGACAGGTTAATCATCCCAAAGGAAACATGACTCTGGCCAAAATACACCCTTTCACCTCATTCCTGAACAACCAGATGTTCCATGTTGTAGAAGGACCCCAGCTTTATTTGGCTTCTGGTATCAGTTGGTTTTGAGCACCCTGAGGTTATGTGCTTCAGGTTTATGACCGTCCCCCAACCTTTTCATCAGTACAGACCACTATACCTTCATCTGTTTGTTTAACTTGAGGCACAACACAGCCAACATCGAGTTCTGCCATTTCAGATCATCACAGCTGCTCCCATTTCTTTGGACTGCATGTGGTACAAATGGTCTCTCCTGCCTTCCATGTCACCCTTACTATTACTATTTCTACCCTTTCCTTGCCTCGGAACAGTCAAATGGTCGAACTCCTTTGCCTTCTGCAGTCACAGATCTTAAACTTTGACTCAGTCACACTCCCTTCACAGTCAAAAATTATTTCCCCTTTCCTCCAACAGTGTCTGACCTGAGTGTTGTCACTGTTTTCGGTTTATAATTGAGATCTGCCTGTCTAATTTACATGGCTTTATATTTTCAAAGCTGCACTATCCTTCTAGGAACCTGCTCAAAGATACTTACTTATTTATCAACCTGTTCAGAGATATTATGTCACACCTCTGGGGCAGGTGAAACTTGAACACAGAGCTTCCTGGCCCAGAAGTAGGGACATTGCCACTCTGCCACAACACCCTTTAAGATTGTGTCTAATCAGCCTGTTCCAGATATATTATGACACACTGCTGGAGCACATGTGTCTTGAGCACAGGCCAACTGATTCAGAGGTAGGGACAAGATCATTGCACCACAAAAGCCTCTGGAACATATTTATATTTTGATTAAGAAGCCTCTCCATTTGAGGACGGTACAGAGCCTGTTAACTTCAGTAGTCTATTGGAGAGGGACGCAGTGTGGTAGATGCCTCACCAGCTGCACTGCTTTCATTTCCAATGGGCGTACTCGTGCAGCTTCGGTCCGGCACGGAGGACTCCGAGGACAGACCTGCAGGGCTCGTACCCGCTGGATAGTCCATGTACTCGTCTGTTTCCGTGTCCATCATGTTGGGTGTTGAACTCATTGCTGAGGAGCCGGTAGCAACAGCCACGCTTCCCAATGCATCGTCACTCCTGGGACCCTGACAAGAAGCAAAACTGTAGTCAAAGAAAAGTCAACTGGATGAACAAGCCAGGAGCCAGAGCAGCTTCCTCGGAGCTAGTCCCACCCTGCCATGTGTGCAGCAGGAACCAGCTCACTGGCTCTGAGGAAACTCCCATTCGTGGCTGTTTGGCCCTCCCAAAGATCACCCTCAGTCCCCCGACTCTCCCATTTTAGCAGCTTTATCACCCTGTCTGATCATTTGGACATGAAAGCTAGGTTGTTAAGTATATTTACAGCTGGGATTGATAGGTTTTTACTCAGTAAGGGAATCAAGGCTGTTGGGGTAAAGGCAGGGAAATGCAGTTGAAGAGTATCAGATCAGCCCTAGTCTCTCTGAATTGCAGAGCAGACTCGATGGGCTGAATGGCCTACTTCTGCTCCTATGCCTTATGGTCTTACACAATCAATGTAGAACACAGCTGTTGGTATGGTTGTTCAATCACCACTTCTGTGAAAAAAAATTCTTCCTAAATTTCAACTGGAAACATTTTCTCACAAATCATCTTTGTTTCCTGGTGATATTTCCTTAGCTCCATATGAATGGATCATCTGGGTTCCCGTATTCACTCGGTTTTTTTATGTCTGTGAAGTACTCTGTCTTAAGCTGCTAAGTTCAGCTTCTCCAGTGATGTTTTTGTTGTGACAGCCCTAACTGAACCAGAACCTCCAAAGATGATCTGTCCAGTGTACTGTCAATCTCCACCATTATCTCAGCTTTTTTGTGATGCCTGGATAAGTTTGTTAATGTCTTCATTTAAGGTAAGGAGAAACAGATAACAACCACTAATTGCTTAAGCACACATGTATAGGGACTGGGAGGCAGTGATAATGTCACTGGACTAGTTATCCAGTGCCCCAGGTTAATGCCTTGGGGTTTGAATCTCACCATGGCAGATAGTGACATTTGAATTCAATAAAAATCAGAAATTTAAAAACAAACGAGCCAATGGTAACCATTACCATATGTCTCACGTACAGGGAGTGGAAAGACTGAGCGGTCAATAAACTCTACCCATAAAGGAAGCTGTTTGTATCTCACTAACTGACTTGGGTCCAGCTTGACTAGTGTCAAACCTCTCCTTAGTGTCAGCACATAGTCCTGATCTTCAGGAGGATGATAATGTGTCAGTACAGTACTCTGAGAGCAGCTACAGCCCACACTGGTGTAATAGGAGCTGTGCTGCTGTAGTAAAACCTATGCCAAGGTTTGGAAACCAGGCTGTCAATGAGGACCTAAGATAAGTGTGAAGCTGGATGAACACAGCAGGCCAAGCAGCATCTCAGGAGCACAAAAGCTGACGTTTTGTGCCTAGACCCTGTCAATGAGGACCTGATGGTTGCCTATTCAGTGTCAGTGACGAGAGGAAACAGCCACGTGTTTGGAGGTGGCGGGGAGGAGGTGGGTTCAGTGGCAGCTGAACAGAGAGCAATGGGCAATTGTTTAATACTTTTAGTGTCCAATCCAGATGAGCAGAGTAGAGAAAGGCGCTGTTCAATTCATTTGGAGTAACCTCCTAATTATGAATGTCTTGCAGAGACCATAAGAGCCTTTTGAACAGTCTTCACTTACTCACCTTTGAATTTAGGTACTTCACAAACTGTGAGATTAAGAACTAACAGCTTTCAATCAATGTGTGTTTGGAGTGAAAATAGCTGGTGGTGGTGAGAAATATTTAACAATATTCCCATTGACTTTCAAAATTGTGCATAAAATGTCAGTGACACTGACCTGAGCTGAGATGGGATGGTGGCACAGGGTAACGGGGACTTTATATTGGATCCTACGCCAGGACCTGGGACTACTTGACGCTGGCACTGGGTTGAAATGCCTGACATTCATAGACCGAAATGAGCATGTTTTGGATAGGTGGATCGGGTAGCATATGTGATAATTGCCTTCATTAGTCAGGGCATTGAATGCAAGAGTAGGGAGATTGTGATGGAGCTGCATATGACTCCAATGAGGCCTCAGCTCAAGTACTGTGTGCAATTCGGGGAGTCAGACTGTAGCAAGGTTTGTTTGCACTAGACAGAGTGCAAAGGAGGTTCACTGGACTGCTGCCTGAGCTGGAACGATTCAGCTATGGAGAGAAACTAGATAGGCTGGGGTTGTTCTTCCTAGAGTGGAGAAGGGTGAGGGGGTCCCGATTGGGGTGTACAAAGTTATGAGGGGCACAAACAGGTCAGATAGGGGGAAACATTTCCCCTTAGTTGAGGGGACAATCACCAAGGGTCAGTGACTTAAGGTAAGTGGCAAGAGGTTGTCAGGGGATTTAAGATAGAATGTTTTCACCAAGAGTGTATTGGGTATTTGGAACTCACTGTCTGCAAGTTGGGTAGAGGCAGGAAGCTTCAAAACATTTAAGAATATTTAGATGAACACTTGAAATGCCACAGTATCCAAAGCTTTGGGCCAAGTGTTGGAAAAATGGTATTAGAATAGTTGAATGTTTGTTAACTGGCATGGACATGATAGACTGAATGATCTCTTTCTGTGCTATAAAAACTCTATCACTTTATGAATTCTCAACCTCAGAATTTACAATACTCCAGAGAAAGATTCTAACATGTCTTTCTTTGTTCATAGAATCTTTGTTCTAGGCTACTCCTGAACTTATTGTCCATCCCTAACTGCCCTAGAGGTGGTGTTGGGGAGTTACCTTCTCAAACCACTGCAGTCCCCGTGATTGGGTACACCCACAATGCCATTTGGGGAATTCCAGGATCTCAATCCAGTGATAGTGAAGGTACAGCAAAATAGTTCCAAGTCAGGAAAGTGGGTGCTTTAGAGGGGAAACTTGAGGGAGGTGGTGTAACCATGCATTTGCTGCCCATGTCCTTTCAGCTGGTGGAGATTGCAGGTTTGGTAGGTCAAAAGAGCCTTGGTGAATTACTACAGTGTATCTTTTTATCCATTGCAGCCACTGTACATCAATGGAAAGGGGAGTGAATGAGGAAGATCATGGATGGAGTGCCAGTTGAGTGGCTGCTTTCCCAGAAGGAAAAAAGAACAGCAAAGGTGATGAATAAGACATATTGGTCCAACCCTTCTGGTTATACTTCAAAATGGAAGTCCTGGAAGACCATCACATTTACTTCCAAGCATTACTGGTTTGTTGTGATCAGAGATAATGGGAACTGCAGATGCTGGAGAATCCAAGATAACAAAGTGTGAGGCTGGATGAACACAGCAGGCCAAGCAGCATCTCAGGAGCACAAAAGCTGACGTTTCGGGCCTACACCCTTCATCAGAGAGACTGTGTGATGAAGGGTCTGGGCCTGAAACGTCAGCTTTTGTGCTCCTGAGGTGCTGCTTGGCCTGCTGTGTTCATCCAGCTACACACTTTGTTATTACTGGTTTGTTTACTGGTTTTGTCCCTCTCCTACATAGGGATGAGATTGGCTCTGATTAATCAAAATCAAAAGTTACCTGATTGGGAATCTTGTCAAAGTTTTTACCCAGCATTCTTCTCATGTGCTTGCGGGAATGTGATGTCATCTGATGCTTGAGCAGGAAGGAAAAATGGCAACCCTCGCGGATACAGTGGAAGTGGCTGTTTACCTGATTGTACTTACAACCTGTAGACAGGAGAGAAAAAGAAGGGGGAAAAATGAAAATAAATGAATAATAGAGTAGTTTGATAATATCTCAGAGTAGAAACAGAGTCAGGATGGGCAGGTACAGGCTCGCCTATCACTATGGAAACCAGCCTAGGGAACAATGATGTGTTATCACGTCGCTTTGTTTGATGTCCCCAGTTCATTAAAACCTACAGACCAGTAAATAAGGGTAACTGCGGAACAAGAGACCTCTACACACTGATAATACAGGTAACACCAGGGGGTCTGTTTACAACATTTGCCAATGATAGAATGACCTACATCTTGCTGAACTGCACGCCTTGGAAACCTTGGTGTTTATGGGATCAAGCTGTGGGGAACTGTGGAAGATAAACTGACATTCTCTTTTACTTTTACAAACCAAATCTTTTTTACAATTGGCAACATGCCACTCTCTCTGTTTGTTATTTTGTACTTTGACTAGTTCCTTGCTGCTGCATATTTTGTCCTAATCAGAGAATTGAGCGTCGTGTATTGTTTTCCGCTTGTATTTTCTGTCAACTTCTGTTTTTCAATCAAGTGGCGAATCAGCCATCACATTTGTAATCAGCCTTGACTTTAATTAATAAGATACTGACTTTAGCACAGGCATGTTCAAAAATGTCTTGCAACCAGAATCCATATGAAAGATTGGAGCTGGTAGAGAAAGAGCTTGCAACTGAATTAATTTCTAGCTGCTTACGGATGTGAGACATTCTCCTCTTTATTAGTATTAAGTACTTCTGGGAAAGCAAAAGGAGTTGCAAGGACTCTTCCGTCTTCCTATCCTTCCCCCTATAAAAATAAATGGGGGTAAGTTTACACTCCTCCCCTCAACTCCACCGCCAGAACAACTACCTATTTCCTCAGTTTGTCTCCTCGAGCCCTGCTTCATTCAAGATTAGCCTCGAACTACAGAAGTGTAGATTAATCTCACTAGCATTGTTATAAGCAAGGTCCAGAATGGGGTAAAATCATAAGGGGCCATAAAAAAGCATGTTGTTCTTCCAATTTATTCAAAGCATTAAAGATTTATTAGTTACAAACGTTTTAGCAATGGGCTGTTTCATTGGACAGAAAGGTTGGAGATCATGTATGTGATAACCCTCCAGGAACACATCCAATCGGCAATCGCAGCTGCTTCAGTCAGCACGGATACAGCTCAGGCCTGGGCCTAGCGTTCCTTCAGTCATAGAGTGTAGAACAGTACAGCACAGAAACAAAGTCTTCAGCCAACCATATCTGTGCCAAACATAATGTCATTCCAACTAATCCCATCTTCTGCACATTGTCCTTATCCCTCTACTCCCTGCATTTTCATGTCTGAAATAATGCCTTTTAAACATTTCTATCCTATCTGCTTCTATCATCACCCTGGCTGTACATTCTTGCCACATATCCGTATACTACACCAATTTCATCATGCAAACTTACAAATCAGACCGCCTACATTTTCATCCTTTTTGTTTATTCGTTAACGGGAGGAGGACTTCGCTGGCTAGGCAGCATTTATTATCCATCCCTAATTGCCCAGAGGACAGTTCAGAGTCAACCACATTGCTGTGGGTATGAAGTCATAAGTAGGCCAGACCAGATAAGGACGGCAGTTTCCTTCCCTAAATGACATTAATATATAACAAATGACAGAGTTCTGAGCTCTGATTTTTGAGGAACACCACTGCTGTGGACCTTCAGTCAGAAAAGCATCCCTCCACAAATACCCTCTGTTTTCTATAACCAAGCCAATTTTGTGTATCCAATTTACCAACTCACCATAGAGCCAGAGTGACTTAATCTGCTGGATCAGCCTACCATGAGGAGCCTTGTCAGATACTTTAGTAAAGTCTGTGTAGACAACATCTACTACTTTATCCTCATCAATCACCTTTGTCACTTCCTCAAAAAACTTAATAAAATTTGTGAGACAAGACCGCTCCCAATCATGGCCACGCTCACTATCCCAAGTAAGTCCACTCTTTTCCAAATGTAAATAAATCCTGTCCCTAAGAATCTTCTCCAATAATTTCCCTACCAATGATGTAGGCTTACCGGTTTTAATTTCCTGGAATATTCCTATTGCCCTTCTGAAACAAAGGAACAAGATTTACTATTCTGTAATCTTCTGGGACCTCACCTGCAGCTAAATAGGTTAAAAGATCTCTGTCAAGGTCTCAGCAATCTCTGGGAGACAAAAAAGAGGCTGGAAGAACACAGCAGGCCAGGCAGCATCTGGAGGAAAGGAACAGTCAATGTTTCAGGCATTACCCTTCTTCAGGAGAGTACCCTTCACACTGCTGTGGCCGATTCAGCCCTTCAACCACACCATAAAACAAACCTGCTCCTTTCCACCAGGTGCTGCCTGGCCTATTGTGTTCTTCCAGCATCCAGTTTGTCTACCTTGGATTCCAGCATCTGCAGTTATTTTGTCTCCATCCCAACAATCCCTGCACTTGCCTCCCTCAGTATCCTGGACAGATCCTGTTACGTCCTGGGGACTTATCTATCATAGTCATCAATGATTGAGCTCCAAACATAGACTTCAGGCTCCTTTAGTCAGCAGGCATACTGTCTGACACCCTCAGTGCTAGAATACATAGGAAAGCCAAAGTTTTCAGGATTACCCCGTATTTAATACATTGGTCTTATGGTCCAGGTTGTCTGCTTTTGTGGATCTGTCTCGTACACTTGATCTTTGAAGTTTGCTTGTGCTGATTGTGGTTTGCACCTTGTGTTCCACTCCCAGGGTTGGCAGAAACCTCGATATACCTCACTCCTGCCAACCCCCAAGTTGCAGTGTCCAACAATTTATTCCCACTGAGTTGGGACACAGCTGGTTCTTGCAAAGTAAGTTTGCAGTCAGACTTGGCTCCTGGGTCAGTTACCAAAATATCTGTAGTGTGAAAAATTTCTTTTCATATTATTTGTTACACATGTCCCAGGGCATGTCCCAGCTTTTGTTGCCATCCGTAAGTTCAAATCCAGTCGAACTGTGCCTTGATTTTAAAATTCTCATCCTTACTTTTAAATTTTGTTGCTTGACCTCACCCCTGCCTATCACTGTAGTGTCCTCCTTGTTTAAATGCCCTCTGGGGTCTCTGCATTCACTCAATTCCGGCCTCTTGTGCCTTTATGGCCTCTCTTGTTACACCAGTGGCAGCTGTGCTTTCAGCTGGAGCTCCATCTCATTCTCCTCCTTTAAGATGCTCCTTAAAACCCATCTCTGTAAACAATCTCTTGGTCACCTGTGCCTAATATCTGTTTTGTAGATCAGGGACAAATTTTGCTTGAAGGGGAAGGAGTTTTAATATTTTAACATGTCAACATCATATAGAAATGCAACTTGCTTTGAAGCATTTCATTTTGCTAACACTATTGTTTTTACCTAGCCTGCTACATTCTTCTCGTTTGGTGAAGTACTTGAATCCGTTTGCAGCTCTTCTTTCTGCTTTCTCATGTTTCTTGATGTGCCAGGGGAGTTTCGTGGTGATGTTAGTCACAAAGTTACAAAATGGTCGTAAACAGTGGTAGTGTCCCCTCATCCGGAACTCACATTGCTGCAACAGAACAGAAGGTTGTTTTAAAAAAAGGGCAGATCTCAGACATTTTTTTTCTACTTATTGCTCCCTAATTGCCCTGAAGAAGGCAGTGGTGAGCTGGTGCAGTCCGTTTGATGTAAGGGCACCGAGAGTGCTTCTGGGGATGGAGTTCCAGTGAAGGAATAGAGATATATTTCCAAGTCAGGATGGTGATTGGGAACTTGCAGGTGGTGGTATTGCCAAGTATTTACTTCAATTGTGCTTCTAGATGGTAGAGGTCGTGTGTTTGGAAGATGATGTCTAAGGAGCCTTGGTGAATTTATGCAGTGCATCTTGTAAATGGTACACACTGCTGTCACTGCATGTTGGCAGTGGAGGGAGTGAATGCTAATGGATGCGGTGCTAGTCAAAGTGGGCTTTGTCCTGGATGGCGTTGAGCTTCTTCAGTGTTATTGGAGCTGCACCCATCTAGGCAAGTAGGGGGTATTCCATCGCACTCTTGATTTGAGCTTTGTAGGTGATGGGCAAGCTCTGGGGAGTCAGGAAGTTAGTAACTCATTTCAGAGTCTTGGCTCTGACCTGCTCTTGTAGACACTGCATATTTATGGCTGGCCCAGTTCAGTTTCTGGTAGATAGTAATTCCCAGCATATTGATAGTGGGAAGGGACAGATTGTTTTGGGTGGTGATGGTCATTGCCTGGCATTTGTGGCATGAATGTTACTTGCCATCTGTCAGCCCAAATCTGGATTTTGTCCAGGTTTGAACATGGCCTGCTTTAGTATCTGAGGAGAAGCAAATGGCGCTGAACATTGTGCAATCATTCGCAAACATTCCTACTTCTGCCCTCATGTTAGAGACAGGGTCATTGATGAAGCAGCTGAAGATGGTTGGGTCGAGGATAATACCGAGGAACTCCTGCACTGATATCCTTGAACTGAGATGATTGACCTCCAACAACCACCACCGTCTTCTTTTGAGCCAGGGAGACTCAAACCTAGTTGTCTCTGATTCCCAAGACTCTAGTTTTGCTCAGGCTTTTACAGGCCACCCATCATCTAACATAACATAACATGTGAATACATCGTCCCTAATTAAACTCCTCTCTAACTACATACGACAGGGGTTCACAAACTAGGGTTCATGACTGCCAGTGGGGTACCAGTAAGAGCAGCTGGGTTTGAAAACTGAAGCAGCTGTGGAGTCAAGAATTTGGTTGACAATCCTGCAATGTCGCCACGATTCTTTCATGTGCAGAACAGGGTTTTATTTTTATCTGTAACTTTAACTGTGTATCCTAAGGCAACTTTCCCCAAGATCACTGATTGTTGGAAAAGGCCATTGCTTTCTGGCTGCCATGCTCTTAACAACCCTGTCTCCCATACAGGAAGTCATGTTGAGGTTGTACAGGACACTGGTGAGGCCTCTTCTGGAGTAGTACTGTCTAGTTCTAGTCGACCTGTTACAGAAAGGATATTATTAAGCTAGAAAGGCTTCAGAAGAGATTTACCAGGGTGTTGCTGGGTATGGAAGGTTTGACTTAGAAAGAAAGGCTGGATAGGCTGGGATATTTTTCACTGGAACATGGGAGGTTGAGAGGTGACCTTATAGAAGTTTATAAAAGCATGAGGGTTCATGGAGATTGTCTTTTCCCTAGGATGGGGGAGTTTCATGACAAGGAGACATATTTTTAAGATGCAAGGAAAGAGATTTTAAAAAGAATGAGGAGCAAATGTTTTACACAGAGTGTGGCTCATGTGTGGAATGAACTTACTCAGCCAGTTGTGGATGTGGGTACAATCACAATGTTTAAGAGACAAATACATAAATAAATACAATAGATAAATACATATGTTTGGAGGGATATGGGCCAGGAGCAGGCAGTTGGGAATAGGTTAGTTTGGGATAATGTTCGGCATAGACAGGTTAGTCTGAAGGGTTTGTTTCTGTGCTGTAAGACTCTATGACATTTCTCCACTTGTTCTAACATCTGGAATCATACAATGATACATCACAGAAGAGCCCCTTCGGCCCACTGAGTTTACACTGTCAAAGACTGCTCTAAGTCTACATGAGGCCCACTTTCCAACACTTTGCCCATTGGTTTGAATGTTATGACATTTCAAGTGCTCATCCAAGTACTTTTTAAATGTTGTGAGGTTTCTCACCTCAACAATGCACCCACTGGGTGAAAATGTCTTGTCCTCAAATCCCCTTGAAATCTCTGTTTTTCAGCTTAATTATGCCTTCTTATTATTGATCCTTTGACTAAGGGAAACAGCTGCTTTCTATTCAATCTGTCCATGCTCCTCATAATCATATACACCTTAAGCAGGTGCCCTCTCAGTCTTGTCTGCTCTAAGGAAAACAACCAAAGTGTATCCAGCCTCTATTCATAGCTGAAGTGCTCCATCCCAGGTAACATCTTGGCGAATCTGTTCTGCATTCTCCAGTGCAACCACATCCTTCATACTGCATGGATACCATGACTGTACACAATACTCCAGCTGTGGCCAAACCAAAGTTCTGTACAGCTCCGACATGACCTTCCTGCTCTTATAATCTATGCCACAACTGATAAAGGTAAATGCCTCATGTACCCTCTTACCTACCCTATTAACCTGGTTGCCACCTTTGGGGTTCTGTGGACAAGCACCCCAAGATTCCTGTTCTTCTGAGATTCCTCATGTCCCACCATTCACTGAGTACTCCCTTGTCTCATTCCTTCTTATAAAGTGCATCACTTCACACTTTTCAGGTATCTCTCTTCCCTTCTCTGACTCTGAGCACTACAATGGGATCACATTAGGAAGAGGTGTGGGAAGCACTGACGTCAGAAACTTGAGCAGAGTAGACCATATGGCCTCTCAAGCCAGTTCCATCATTCATTTAGACCACAGTTGATCTTGCATTAGAGCCACCTCCCAACAGCACTACAAGGAATGTTTACACCACAAAGACTGCAGTGGTTCAAGAAGACACCACCTTCTCAAAGGTAAGTAGGGATGGGCGACAAATGCTGACCCACATCAGCAAATAAAGAAAAATCATAGATCATAAATTCCCTGCAGTGTAGAAACAGGCTCTTCAGTCCAACAAGTCCACACCAACCCTCAGAACATCCCATTCAGACCCATCCCTCTAATTGACACATCCCTGAACACTACGGGCAATTTATCATGGCCAATCCACCTAACTTGCAAATCTTTGGACTGTGGGAGGAAACTGGAGCACCTGGCGGAAACTCACGCAGACACAGGGAGAACGTGCAAACTCCATACAGACAGTCGCCCAAGGGTGCTGTGAGGCAGCAGTGCTAACCACTGAGCTACTGTGCTGCCCCATCAGATCTACTTTCCCGCATCTTCACCCAGATGACATTGGGTCAAATGTGAAGACAGGGCTGTATATGTGTACACTCCCTTGTGCTTAGAAGGTTGTTTATTTATTTGTAATTGTTCAAAAAAGAGATTTCTAAAGGCTAGATACATGAAACCACTTCCTTCAAGGTGGGTTGGAGGGTGGAGTCCAGCTAAAACAGGGACCCAATTTTAAATTGAGAGGAAAAATGCTCAGGAGTAAAACCAGGAAATAATTTTTCAGACAATAACAAGGAGTGAAAATATTCAACTCTAGGCTCCCCACCCTCCTTTGATCTGCCTCATTTAACAGCTGTGATTTTGGCAGGTTTTTGGAGGGCGTGGAGGGTGAGGGTTAACTGAGATTTTTAAAATAGGTTGTTGATTAATGGTGGCAAAGAGTGGGGAACAAAGGGAGATAAATGGAGTTAAGTTACACATGCGCCACGTTTCAGCTTCTGATCCAGCAATTTATGATCAATCACTTTTATCTGTTATGACTTCATCTGAAGTTTACAAGCTATGTTGCTTTCCGTGACTTCCAATGGAATTAGAGCCATCAATTTGAATGAGGATTTGAATATCTTCAAAACCAAACACAAAGCTTTCACTGGAAACTAAGTAACTTTCTTTGTTATAAATTATTTGTTGACTATGCTTAAATCACCAACTGAAATTTCAAATTATGTTGGGAATTTTATGCAATAGCAACAGATTTATAACACATTTTCCAAATCAACCTGTTCAAGTGTGTCATGGCACACCTCTGGAGTAGGCGGGGCTTGAACCCTGGACTCTGGTATCACAGGTAGAGAGTCCATTTGCCATTGGACTCATCAGCACAGGTTTCAGCAGTAGTTTCTGGATTTGTTTCCACAAATATAATTAACCTGGTCAGTCACACATCAGAGAGATCCTGCAGCTTTTTGAGTTGCCATCTTTAAACTTTCACCTTTCCCAACTTTAATCTAAATAATAGCTATCCCTGTTTGTGTATGGAATACTTGCCATTTGCCTCAATGACAGTGAAGAAACCTGACACATCCAGGAAAAAAACTGCTTGCTGACTGGCACCCCAACCATCACCTTCAACACTCATTCCTTCCATCACTGACGTTTAGCTGCAGCAAGTACAATTCACAAGACGCGAAATTGCAGCAACTCATCAAGACTTCTTCAACAGCACCTTCCAAACCAAAGACACTTCCATCTGGAAGAACAAGAGCTGCAGATGTATGGGAACACTACCACCCGCAAGTTCCCCTCCAAACCACTTACCATCCTGACTTGGAAATATATTGACGTTCCTTCAGTGTCGTTGGATCAAAATCCCAGAATTCCCTCCGTCAGGGTATTGTGGGTCTACTTACTGTACATGGACTGCAGTGGTTCAAGAAGACAACTCATTAATACCTTCTCAAGGGGCAACTAGGGTCAGACAACAAATACTGGGCCAGCCAGTTACATCCACATCTCACGAGTGAATTAAAAAAATACAGGGATGGATTAGCCAGCAATGCTACTATCCAAGGAACAAACGAAAGAAAAATAATTAAACTAATAGAGAAATTAGAATATAAGTTCTATACAAAGGTTAGAATATTTTATGGAGTCACCAAGAATTCAGACTGTAAAAAGGTTTAGTCTGGAATGCTCCAGCATGTTCTGTAATCCTCTGTTGCCTCTACAGAGTGCTAGTGAGGAGATTCCTGATCAAAGTCACTTTGATCTGGTCTTAATGGTGAATACCATTTGAGTGGATCTTGCACAATTGATAATGAAGAGATTATCTCACTGCTTGCTTACCTGATTCGGACAGAGGCACTGTAGGGAGTAATAGGAGAACTGGTCACGCACGTTGACGAGGTTGTTGTTTGGATTGATGTGATCGAGACAATGTGATTCAGCCTTCCCTGATGTTTTGCACACATACTTGCAGTTTCCGAACAGACAGTGGAAGTGGAACTTATTGGCATATTTGCAATCAGTCGCCAGACAGGGATCGCTGCAGAGCATAAAAGTCCTGTTAGAGCTGAAATTGCAAGGGTGAAGCACAAACCAAGGGACAAGACTTGCATTCGAAACAGTGGTGGTGCCCATCCTGTCAGAATGTAAGTCAGCTGAAAGTCAAAGCCTTAGCTTGGAACCCTATCCACAGGCCCTCACTCAAAACTATCCAGTCAATCTGAGCCAGATCTAAAACCACACACATGCTTGAGACATTGGTCATGCCTTGAGGATAGTCATGTGTGCTAGCAAAATCCATCACAGACTAACCTTTGTGTACAGTAGTTTCTTTTCAGGCTTGACTTACCCAGTCTAACAGGAAAGTTCTTATTCATTAGCCTTTGCTGCAACCTGTAGCCTCTAAGGCAATCAACCACTGCAAACACCCAGTTCAAGACACACAACAAACACACACAAATAGAAATTGAAGCTGGACAAGGTCAGTCTGCCCCTTGAGCCTGCTCTGCTATTTTAAAGGTAGATTGCTATTATTACCAACACTATTAATCCAGAGAACCAGGTAATATTCTGGGGGCTCAGGATGAAATCCTGTGGCAGATGTTGCAATTCAAATTCATGTTTTTAAAAAAGTCTGGAGTTAAGAATCTAATGATGACCATGAAATTGTTATGGACTGTTGGAAAAACTAATGTGGTTCACTGATGTCCTTCAGGGAAGGAAATCTGCCATCGTTACCCAGTCTGGGCCTATGTGTGACTCCAGACTCTCAGCAATGTGGCTGTCTCTTACTTGCCCTCTAGGCAATTAGGGATCAGCAGTAAACAGTGGCCTGGCCAGTGAGATGCATATCCTTGAAATGAATAAAACAAAATGACTGATCAACTCTACTTCCTGTATGCTTTAATCGTCTCAGCTCTCAAAAATCTATTGATCTGTCTGGAATGTACTCAAAACCTCAGCACCCAGAGTGGTGGGGGCTTGTAAAAATTCACAATATTTGGAATGATAAATTTCCCTCCCTTTCATTCCTAAACAAACATCTGTGAAACCCCACTGCATCTGGTCCTGATTCTCTGCAAGGGGGAATCAGCCTCTGAGCACACTGCATCTTAAATCCATAACTAAGTATGCATTATACAACAGTATGATCCCCCAAGATATTTTCACTGCCTTTAAATCCCTCCCAGTAATGTATTTTATATATAATAATACATACAGTTTTGATGTATTTAATGGTAGTTGTAAATTCATACTGACATTCTGACATTCACAGCTGCCTTGAATCCTTGTGAAATGACATTGATGAATGCATATTATAAACTTTCATGATGCAAGAAAGTTCATGGTATCAATCACATAACTACTGTGAGATAACGGCCAACTGCTATAGGTTGTACAGACAATAATAGATACCTGAAAATAGATTACACATCTAGTTCACTCAAAGGGGCTTAGATGGTGTCACAAAGTACATTCTCATTTTACAAGCTTTTGAGTTTGGATTACTGCTCTATGTTCACCGCAGCGATCTATCATTTTTAACATTAAACAAATGGACAACTTTTTAGTTCACACTGGTGAGACACACTGTGATGCTTCTGTGATGTCAGGAATTGATGACATCATTCCAAATTTGAAATCGTGCATTAAAACCAGCACCAGTCCAGCAAGGTTGAGGCTGCAGTCAGGCTCCCTTATGACATCCGGGTAATCGATGCACCAATACAACACAAATTGTCTTTATGCAGAACCTCAAACACAAGGAAACAATCCAAAGTGTTTCACAGCAGAACAAAATATCAGACCAAGTCATAGAAGGAGTTATCCAGGAATATTGTAGATTAGGCAGGAAAATGGAGTTGAGGATTATCAGATTATCCATGATCTTGAATAGCTTAATATCTTAATCTCAAACTGTTCCTATGGAGGAGGATGGAGTCGAGAGGAGTTTGGGAATGGGGTTTGGTGGAGGGACCAAAAACAATGGCTTCAGGCTTCTGAGTATTTAATTGTGAGATATTCATCAAAAACAGCCAAAGAAACCTGGCAAGAAAGACTGTAGGATAGGTTTATGACAAGTGAGATGGTAGCTTTGTGGGAGTTTGCTATTACTGTGCTCTGAAAAAGGGTCACTGGACTCAATGTTAACTCTGCTTTCCCAGAGACGTTGCCAGACCTGCTGAGTTTTTCAGGAAATTTCTGTTTTGGTTTCAGACTTTCCGCATCGCAGTTGCAATGATGCAAGAATGAATGTGTCAGTGCTGCAGGAATTGGGAATGATTACTCCCAATATGGCTTGGCCACTGAATGAGGGGGAGATTTCCTGTTGGCCACTTTCACAACCAGGTTGTCTCACTAAGACGAACCAAGTCTTCTCACTCAAATTGTTAGTTCTCATTGTGAGCTGAAAACCATCACTCGTGCTGATACTCCCAGTAGCAAATCTGGGCTGTGATGCAGTTTTGCCTGATTTAACCTTTTGCTTTGGTTTAAGCTACAATAGGTGATGCAGTGTGTTGTGAATATAGTGACTCAATTGAACAGGGTAAAGCATCAAACAAATGGCAGATGCTGTAGAATAAGTCACAGGGTTATACTGGTCTCTGGCACAGGAAAAGGCCCTTCAGCCCATCAACGGCAGAGCAGTATATGTTGTTTATTTGGATTTTGGTGAAGCCTTTGACAAGGTTTCACATTGTAGACTAATTAGTAAAGTTAGGTCACATGGAATTCAGAGTGAGCTTGCCAATTGAATATATAATTGGGATAGCAGCAGGAAATAGAGAGTTATGGTGGAGGATTGCTTTTCAGACTACATGCCTATGACCAGAGGGATTGGTTCTGTGTCCTCTTTTGTTTCTCACTTGTACAAGTGATTTGGATGAGAATATAGAAGGCATGGTTAGTCAATTTGCAGACAACACCAAAATTAGTGACTCTATAGATAGTGGAGAAAGTTTTCTAAGATTACAGAGGGAACTTGCTCAAATGGGTCAATGTGCTGAAAAATGATAGATGAAGTTCAATCTGGATAAATGTGAGGTATTGCATTTTGGTGGATCAGATATGGCCAGGACTTACACAATTAACAGTAGGACCTTGGATAGTGTTATAGATCTGAGGAACCTGGGAGTGCAGGTACATAATTCTTTGAAGTTTGCGTCATATATAGACAGGGTAGTTAAAAAGGTGTTTGGCACACTTGCCTTCATTGCTCAGATCTTTTGAGTACCGGAGTTGAAAAGTCATGTTGTTTGTTGTACAGGACATTGGTGAGGCAGCTTCTATAATAGTGTCCAGTTCCGGTCATCCAAGTATAGGAAGGATATTATCAAGCTGGACAGGGTTCAGATGAGATTTACCAGGATGTTGTTGGGTATGGAAGGTTTGACTTATAAAAGGCTGAACAGGCTGGGATGTTTTTCATTGGAGTGTAGGAGGTTGAAAGGTGACCTGAGAGAAGTTTACAAAATAATGAGTTAATATTAGTTGTCTTTTCCCTAAGATGGGGGATTTTGAGACTAAGGGGCACATTTTTAAGGTGAGAGGAGAGAGATTTTAAAAAAGTCATGAGGCAATTTTTTTACACAAAGGGTGGTTTGCATATGGAATGAACTTCCTGAGAAAGTGGTGGATGTGGGTACAATTACAAAATTTAAAAGCCACTTGGATAACTACATGAGTAGGAAAGGTTTGAAGGAATATGGGCCAGGAGCAGACAGGTGGGACTAGTTTAGTTTGGGATTACCTTCCGCATAGACTGATGGGTCTGTTTCCATGCTGTATGATTCTGAATCTGTGTGGGTCAAGAACAACCGCTCTTACAGGCAGTGAGTTCCAAACTTGTACCACCCTGTGAGTGAAAATAAATTCCTCCAGTCTCCTCTAAACTTCTTGCTTCTTGTCTTAAGTCTATGCCCCCTAGTCAATGATCCCTCCACCATGGGGAAAGGTTTCTTCATGTCTTCCTATCTATGCCCCTCATAATTTTACACACCTCAATCAATTTCCTCTTGGTGTCCTCTGCTCCAAGGAAAACAACCTCAGTCAGTCCAAAAACAAAGTGCTGTAAAGGTTCAATATAGGAATTGGAAAGTCATGTTGAAAGTTGTACAGGACATTGGTGAGACAGCTTCTGTAATACTGTGTCCAGTTCCAGTCATCCAATTATAGGAAGGATATTATCAAGCTTGCGTGGGTTCAGAAGAAATTTACCAGGATGTTGCTGGGTATGGAAGGTTTGACTTATAAAAGGCTGGGACTTTTTTTCATTGGAGTGTAGGTGGTGTCTGGCAGTATGTGGAGAGAAATCAGTGTTCCAGTTTTGCATCTAGTAACCCTTCTTCAGACCCTTCTTACTTCTGAAGGGTCGCCAGACCAAAAAAAGTTAACTCTGATTTCTCTCCACATCTGCAGCAAGACCTGCTGAGTTTTTCCAACAATTCCTTGCTTTTTTTGGGTTTCGGATCTCCTTCAACCCAGTCTCTTTTGTCTTATTTCCCACTGACATTTTGGGTGGGATTTTTGAAAATTACTTTGAAAAGGACAAAATATGTGCTCCTAAGATGCTGCTTGGCCTGCTGTGTTTATCCAGCCCCACACCTTGTTATCACAGTTTCTCCAGAACCTGCAATTCCTACTATCTCTGGGGTTTTTTTCCTATATAGGGGCAAATTATTGCAGATGCTGGAATCTGTACCGAAAACAAAAAAAAAGCTGGAAATCACAGCGAGTCAGGCAGCATCCGTGGATAGTAAACAAGCTGATGTATTTCATCGAGACGGCTATTCAGCAGAGTAGTGTTTTTTTAAACGCGGCGAGCTCCCTTTTCTTACCCCACCCCCCCAAAGGCACAGTGGACCAGGCCCCAGGCCAGGCTCACACTCACTTCTCTTGAAACTGGAGGAAGCCCGGTTTGACCTGAGGCTTGGCGTTCTCTAGGGATGTGGTTGCCAAGGGGGAGGTTGCGGGCAGCTGCGGAATGGAGGCGGCCAGCTGTTTCCAGGCGAGCAGCGTCGGGGCGGCCGTGACGACGGCGGGGCCCGCGCTGGAGGCCAACATGGCGGCGGCAGTTACCATGGCGACGGAGGAGAAGGCCGCGGTCCCGGCCCTGGTCGCTCGGATCCCGACGGGAATCGTGGTCGGCAGGGAAGGCTCCGACTTCACTTTCACCGCCCCGCCGTCTGCCCGAAAGTGGAAGCTGCAGAAACAAGGAGGAGACGCCGTGAGTCACACCGCGAGGCAACCGTTACTGTAGATCGTGCCAGCCCTTAACGGCCAGACTGTGGTAAATTTCAAATTATAACGAACTTTTAAAAAATAAGTTATGAAGAGTCTTTGAACTTAAACATTAACTCTGTTTCTCTCCCCACAGATGCTGACAGACCTGTTGAGTTTCTGTGGAGACAGAAACAATTACATTGAGTTCGGTGACTCTTCAGAACGAAACTAAAACAAGTGCAGATGTTGGAGATCTAAAACAAAACAGAAACAAAAACCTCACTGAACTCAACATTAACTCTGTATCTCTCACCACAGAAACTCAGCAAGTCTGTGGTGGAAGAAATAGAAAAAATCATTTCAGATCCAGTGGCTCTTAGGAGGGGTCTTTGTTTCTGATCTGCAGTTGTTTTATTTTAGTTCCGAAGAGTCACTGCCCTCAACATAACTGTTTCTCTCTCCACAGATCCTGCCAGACCAGCTGAAGTTCCTGAACTATTTCTCAGTTTGTTTCAGATCTCCAGCATCCGCAGTTGTTTGTTTTTTTTCCCGGTAAATAGCATAAATTGATGGAGAAACTCAGCAGGTCTGGCAGCATCAGTGAGGAAAGAAAGTTAACATTTAGGGTCCAGTGACCCTTAGAAGGGGTTTTTGTTATTTTAAACCTACAGCATCTGCAGTTTTAGCTCTGAAGGGTAACTGGACTTTGAACATTAACTCTTGTTTCTCTCTCCAGAGATGTTTTTATTTGTTTCTCATTTTCAGCATCTGCAGTTCTTAAATGTTTAGAGCAATTCAAGGCTCTGAACGTTTATTTCCCTCAAGTGCCCATCCAAATTCCTTTTGAAATCATCGTCTCATTGGCAGTGATACCATTTAGATAAGGTTTTCCACACATTCCCCTCCTTGCATCTCCTGCCCAAAATGCTAAATCTTTCTCCCCCTTGTCTTTGTACCATCAGCAACAGGGACTGGTTCTTTTTAGCCTTGTCACCTCAATTAAATTTTCCCCTCAACCTCCTTTTCTCCGAGGAGAACAACTTCTCTGACCTAATCTTTCTTTTATTCTTTCATGGGATGTGCGCATCACTGCCTGAGCCAATATTTATTGCCCTTTGAGAAGTTGGTGACGATCTGTTTCTTGAACCAATGCCATCCTTGTATAGTCAATGGACAAAATGCTTTTAGGGAGGGAATTGCAGGATTTTGACCCATGGATACTGAAGGAAAGATGATGTAAGTCCAAGTTAGGATGGTGAGTGGCTTTGAGGGGAACTTACAAGTGGTGATGCTCCTATGTATCTGCTGCCCTTGACCTTCTAGATGGAACTGGGTTGTGGGTTTAGAACGTGCTGTCTAAGAAGACTTATTTCTGTAGTCCATCTTGTACATAGTAGACATTGCTGTTACTGAGTGGCATTGATGGAGGGAGTGGATGCTTGTGCATGTGGTACCAAATCTAGCAGACTGTTCTGTTCTTGGATTGTGTCAAGCTTTATGAGTGTTGTTGGGGCTGCATTCATCCAGGAAAGCGGGGAGTATTCCATCACACACCTGACTTGTACCTTGTAGATGGTGCACAGGCTTTGGGGAGTCAGGAGGTGAGTTACTTGATTCAGGATTGATAGCCTCTGACCTGCTCTTGTAGCGATGGTATTTACATCATGAGTCCAGTTTAGTTTCTGCTGAATAAAATCCACTGCCCTGGAACCACTTTGATAAATCTCCCACTGCATTCTTTCAAGGACCCTCAAATCACTCCTAAAGTGTAGTGTCTACTGTCTGATGTTTTAGCTGAGCCCTTAGCCTGTTTCAGATATAGCAGACTCAACTAGAGAAATGTTACATCTTCACCTCAATGATAATTAGCACAAGTAATTTTAAGATTTTAATCCTGGGCAGTGTCACAGCAATGGACAAACCAGATTCACTTCAAATCCCTCGCAATCTTCGGGTTCATTTCAGGGTTTAGAAAAGATTTACAAGCATGTTGCCAGAGTTGGAGGGTTTGTGCTGTAGGGCGAGGCTGAATAGGCTGGGGCTATCGTCCCTGGAGAGTTGGAGGCTAAGGGTGACCTTCTGGAGGTTTATAAAATCATGAGGGATATGAATAGCCAATGTCTTTTCCCTGGGGTGGGTAGTCCAGAACTAGAGGGCATAGATTTAAGGTGAGAGGAGAAAGATTAAAATGGTCCTAAGGGGCAATTTTATCACGCAGAGGGTAGTGTGTGTTTAGAACAAGCTGTCAGAGGAAGTGGTGAAGCCTGGTACAATTACAGCATTTAAAAGGCATCTGGATGGGTACATGAATAGGAAGGGTTTACAGGGATATGGGCCAAATGCTGAAAAATGGGACTAGATTAATTTAGAATATCTGGTCAGCTTGGACGAGTTGGACCGAAGGGTCTGTTTCCATGCTGTATATCTCTAATGACTCAATCCTAATATAAGAACTAGTTGAGTTGCGATTATTTTTTGTTCCCAAAAGAAGCCCGTGCTACTTTCATTTTATAAGGTTGTGTTTCATTTGGACTGTTTGCCTATTAAAAGGGTCTTCACCACCCTGCTTGATCTCTGTTAAATCCATCAGTCCCACACTTTGTTCCAACCGCAAATCTCAGAGATTTCTCACAAATTGCAGCCTCTTCATGTGATGTCATCAAAGTAATTGGACCTTGAATAACCTCTGCTTTTTTTTAATCTGCATAAATTATTTAAATAATAACTGATCTAAATTAGAATCATGCCTGGGTCAAAACAAGGTTATTTGGCACTTCATAAATATAAACAGCATCAAATTAAAGGGGCTGAGGCCTCAGGTAGAGTGCATTGGAGCAGCCTTCACTTTATTGATAAGGAACAGAATATTCAATAATGTGATCAGTTACTAAAAATTTTAATTAAAGAGAAAACTGCCAGGCACAGCTTCGAGAGGGTCAGGGAAGATAAGGGAGGCCTTCGCCATGATTTTTTTTTCCTGCTTCTGTTTCTTGTTCACTGCTCTGTGGGTAATCGAGGGAGAAGTTTTGCCCAATTATTGGCACTGCACCAGATTTTGTTTTAAACAGGCACTTGGTAGAATAGAACCTGGCTGAAAAGACAGAGATAACAAAGTGCGGAGCTGGATGAACGCAGCAGGCCAAGCAGCATCTTAGGAGCACAAAAGCTGACGTTTCGGGCCTAGACCCTTCATCAGAAAAGGGGGGTGGGGAGAGGATTCTGAAATAAATAGGGAGAGAGGGGGAGACGGACTGAAGATGAATGTTCTTGGAGATTTTCAACTTGCACCCGTTGGGCCAATTTGCAAGAATACTAAATTTCAAACAATCTCAACAATTTATTCCACAGTAGAAAAAGAAACTGATTGGCTGACATGTAAATTTGAAAGTTGCCCTGAGGAATGGAAGATTAAAATTTTTTGCAAATATATGTCTGTTTTCGGAAAGATTATATTTATCTCACATATACCAAGAGCTACCTTTTGACAATCTGCCAGAAAACACATTGAGGGAGAAAGTGATTCTATTATCCTGGACCCACCCCAATTTGCATTCTAAGCAATGGATTTTGGGGTGAATTTCAGTAGGAGGTAGCCTGTACCCAATCCCACCTGCAATCTAGCAAGCATATAATGTCTGAGGAGCCAAGACTACTTTCAAACCTCTTGAATGTGCTAATCAGAAGCCTGCAGTTCACTGTTGTAAAGGTCCATTGCATGTACTTTATTCCAACTGCTTTGTGTAGACCATGTTGTGACTCTGCCTGGCAGTTGATCTGCTGCACACACAGAATCAGTTAGTTTGCTGTACTGTCTACTTCATAACTTGTAATGTATATTACTGTTTTAAATAAACTAACCCACAGAATTAATCAAACCCTTATGAATCCCTTTTTAGATCACTAACACATCATGTAGTGTCCCGGATTTTTGTCTCCCTCCCCTCCCTGGGATTTTTTGGAGGTGACTGACTTTGTCAAGTCTCCTGAGGTAGCTGCCTGGTTTCCTGTAGGTAAGCCAATTTTCAGCGAGTTCCATCGGGTCAGATTTGGAGGTTCATCGCAAATGGGTCACTCACATTGCACTCAGGACCATGGTTTCCTTAGTTTGTAACAACAAAGGTTCATTAGAATTATATGTTCACTGCCATCAGCACTGATTGCCATTTACTGATTCACTGGTTATACATACTTGACACATATGATCATTTAAAGTTGGCAGATATGGAAATTTGTACTTGGTGTACGTCACCATTTATACTTGGCAGATAATGAACATATGTACTTGGCAGATATGCATATGTACTCGGTGGACGTATAGACACTTACTTGGCGTGCTTAACAGCTCCATCCAAGGTACTGAAAAGGGCACCACAATCTTCTACTGCACAATGGAAATGGGTTTTGTGAAGGAAGTCACACTGGGTTTCACAGTAATCTTCGGTGGTAAATCTACAAATGAGACATAACAAATTGTCAGGGAATTGTTGGCACTGCCTCAATATTTAGTTTCTGCATGAATGATGTACACATTGCTGGTACAGTTGAGGAGCTCATATCTCTGTGGCACACCATACCTGATACATAGAGACATATCCATGCAAAAACACAGAGAGATGCTCCCACAGGGACACAAACACAGCAACAAACTCAAAGACATGAATGCTCACTAAACTTTCTCACTCTCTCTCACACACACACACACACACATACACACATACACACATACACACACACACACATATACACACACACACACACACACACATACTCACACACACACACACACACACACACACACACTCTCTCTCTCTCTCTCTCTCTCTCTCACACACACACACACACACACACACACACACACACACACACACACACGTAGATCTGCACTTTTGACTTATCACTAGACAACAATCAAGACCTGGAATTTTGATTCCTTTCCTTCTGCCACATTCACACACAAATTATAACACTGTGTGTGTGTATGGGCTGAGTGAGACAAACACAATGTGTACTTAAATCAGAGTCGGGGTTTTGTTAGGAGTCTGCTTCAGGAAATGGTCTAAATTGACCCACCATAATAACAAAGTGTGGAGCTGGATGGCCAGCTCCACACTTTGTTATCTCGGATTCTCCAGCATCTGCAGTTCCCATTATCTCTGATATAATATGACCCACCAAGCCACTGAGTGAGCTGTAGCAAGTAGAAGTGAAACCTTTACCTGCGCAGATATTTCTCCCAGAATTCCTGTCGTTTCTCTTGTCTCTGTGGGGTTAAAGCTTTATTCATGTAGGGCATCTGTTCTGCATCAGACTGTGCACAGTCCGGTTCTGTCTTGAGGTTCAGCAAATTGCTCAGTCCGCTGCTGTTTTGGGACATCTAGCAATAGAAATATAAGACTTTTTATAATAATTCAACAAACATCAAATTCCAAAGCGAGACTAAGCATAAGTCAGGCAGTGAGTGGTTAAGAGACAAAAGAACAGCGGATGCTGTAAATCAGGAACAAAAACAAAGTTGCTGGAAAAGCTCAGCAGGTCTGGCAGCATCTGTGAAGGAAAAAACAGAGTTAACATTTGGGTCCAGTGACTCTTAGTCAGAATTGATTGTGAAGCGATTGGTTAAGGTCTGGAATGAGCTACCTGAGACTCTGGTGGATGCAGCTTCAATTGAGGCTTTCAATGGGGGATTAGGCTGTTGTCTGAAAGGGAAGAATGGGAAGGGTTATGCAGGAGAAAGTGGGCTATGAAGTGAATTGAATTGCCCATTCAGATACCTGGCATAGATATAATGGGCCGAAAGGAGTCATTCTGCATTGTAACAGTCCTGTGACAATAACAATTTTGGTATGCACCCTCTTCCCCTTCCAGACACAAGATGGGACATCCTAAACTTTGGCCTGTAGCCTCTCAGTGATTTGCTGTCGACTGAGTTCAGGCAGCTGTTCCCTTCAGCTGATGTACTATACCTTGTGAAGACTCATGGTGTTGACCTTCTGGTCTTGGGCCCCACTTTCCACGGCCATGTCTTCTCCAAAGGTCCAGAACAATGACAACAACTGCTTGTATTTATACAACACCTTTGATATACTACATCTCAAGATTACAATTCATTTCACAGAAGCACCATGAAGAAAATCAAACACCAAACCACTGAAGACATTATCTGAACAGTACTCCAGCTGTGGCCTAACAAACGCTAAACACAGTTCCATCATAACCACCTTGCTCTTGTATTCTATGTCTTGACTAATGACTGCAACTATCCAACATACCTTTCAACCATCTTATCTACCTGTCCTGCTGCTTTCTATGGACATACATACTAAGGTCTCAATGATCTTCTTTACTTCCGAGGTTCGTACTATTCAATGCCCTTGCCTTGTTAGCTGTCCCAAAATGTACCACCACACACTTCTTAGGGTGAAACTGCATTTGCTGCTGCTCAGTTCATCTGACCAGCCAGTCTATAGTGTAGCTGGGCAAATCATAGAAGGGCAAGCTGCCAGAATCAAGGAGCACAGATATCTTGAAAGGTAGTCGTGGAGGTTGGAGATTACAGAGAGAGGGTGGAGACAGCCCTTGGTGGGATTTGAAAATAAAGAGGAGAATAATAACATCAAAATTTTGTTTCAGTGGGAGCCACTGTCAGTCAGTGAGAGGGGAACGGGACTTTTAGCAACTTAAGATAGGGGCAATAAGAGCTTTTCGATGGTGGAGGCTGATGGGCTGTTGGTTTCAGTATTGAACGTGCTAAACGGTAGAACATTTGTAAATTAGCTTGTTTCATCAATGGACAAAACCATTCCCTGGCCACCCAGCAAGCAGCTGAAATGTAACACGTAGTGTTTTGCAGCTGTTACATGTGCCTCAGTCTATAACCCACAGAACTTCACAATATAGCAGCACACACTACTCCATTTAATTGCATTAATTTATCTGTGGATGACGAGTTGAAGTGTGCTGCACATGATTAGTGGCTTTAAAATATGAATGCTTTTGACACCACAAGCTTCGAAACTGGTGTTGGAATAACAGAAAAACAAACAAGAATACCATCTGCAGCCTGCTAATTTAACTCTGGGTATAAATGCTGATAGTAACTCTTACCTTATTGAGAAATGAGGATAACAGGGATGCCTGTCCCGAATCGACATGTCCATTGGATTCCGTGCTGCAGGAACAAGGAACAGTAATTACTTTAATTTCTCTCCGACTTTCGAGACTTGATGGTGCAGTATAGTGTGTACTTTGTAGTTATCACACAGTGTGATAATCGAAACACCAGCTACAATTTCATTACAGTCTACTTGACCCAACCTAAACTGTTTATGCCTCAGCTTTTAAGCTGAAGTATAGTGAATATGTTGTCAAATACCTGGTTACATGATACTGTCATCCAGTGAGGTCATGTTCTAAACGGTGATTGGGGGTAGACAGTAAAGGCTGGCATCTTGCCAATGCTGCTCATATGGCATAAGGGACTACAAAATAAATCAACTGTCCAAAATAAGGACAACAGAATTGCAGGCAACATTCAGAATCCTATAGGGAATTTTCAGCATCAACCATCAAACCAAATAGTTGCTTCTTTAAGATGATCTTTTGGGTGTTTCTCTGCCTTGTCATCAATTTGTCGTCATCACCAGGTCCCCATCAAAAATATGTTGACTGACTGGCCTGTTTCTATATCTCACAATATTTCAGGGCCTAACCCATATCAGGAGCCTCACTCACCTCAATGTTCATAAATGGAAATAGTGACAATGTAAGCTCCAAAAGACTGTAAGACGTAGGAGCAGGAGTCGGCTATTCAGCCCAAAGATTTGCTTCGCCATTCAATGAGGTCATGGCTGATCTGATAATCCTCAATTTCACTTGCCTGCCTTTCCCCATAACTCTAGATCAACTTCTTGTTTAAAAATTTGTATATCTTTACCTTGAATATACTTAACGAAACAGCTTCTCTGGCCCCTTGCGGTAAAGAATTCCTTGGATTCATTTTTCTCCTCTTCTCTATCTTAAAAATACACCCGCTTAATCTAAGATTGTGTGCTCTGCTCCTAGACTCTCCCACATGGGGGAACAGCATCTTCATGTCTACCCTTAAGAATCTTGTAAGTTTCAACTATGTCATCTCTCATTCTTCTGAACTGCAATGAACACAACCTCTTCAGCTTCTCTACATATAAAAATCCCTTCATATCTGGAATCAGTTTATTTTTCTTTGAACTGTACATAATGACAATTATGGATGGACAACCAGAGCTAGTGATGCACGCATCCCACAAACAATTTAGAATAAACACATCCATTTTGGAAATCCTGGGTCAACAGAGTGAGGTTAAAGATCTGGTAGAGAAGGTCTATAGACTTCCTTTGCTCTCCTTCTGTCACTTACTATTCCTCGGGCACATTGATGAGCAGAAACAGCCAGTAGAGTTGTACAGAGACTCCCTCAGAAGGTGAGAGAGTCTGAAAAGGAGTCATTTCACACCATTCTTAACTAATTTTGTGCATTATTGGCAATAAAGTCATAGCAATTTCTTATTTAATATCGTGAAACATACCGGCCCACTTGCCAGTTCAAACCTCTGACACTAAGGCAAAGGATGAGACTTAGGTGAAGAATCATATTGTTTCCCATCCCTATTTGCAATGTGAAATTGGCAGCAAATGCTAGCACAGACAACAAAGCCTACATCCCCTGAATGAATTAATAAAAACTGCTTTAAGGAACTTCTTAATTAAGGAGAGATGGAGAGAGAGTTTGGAAAGGTTTAGGTAGCGAATTCCCAAACTTAGGATCCAGAGAGTTAAGTTCATTGCTTGGGGAAAGGGAGTAAGGAATGTATAAGTGGGATTGGAGGATTGTTGAGATCTCAAATAGTTGTAGAGCTGGAGAAGTGAGGGATTAAGTTCAGTGTGCAGACAGACAGGTTTTCACTATGAGCAGAATACTAACTGGTGCTCCTGAGATGTACATTTTTGGGGCCTTCTGTCTTGTTTTCTGAGATTTTGTTCTCCAAATGTGTCAATTTTAACAGATATCTAGGAGCAAATTTATTGCCAGCGTGCTCCTCCCCAACCCCACCACAGGAAGGGAGGTCAGGCAAAACTGACATGAGAATGGTTGCACTGGAGCTGCCAAAGTAAGAACCATCTGAGCTTGGGGCCACCACAGCAGGAACCAGAGATCAGGTTAACATGCAGCCCAGCTTCCTGATAGAATTCACCTGGAGTCAGGAGGAATAGTGACTGTGACATTTCTGTGCAGCAGAGATAGCAAGGACAGAGATGGCTTGTCAATCACGCAGGGCTTTGTTTCGGGGTAAAAGATGATCTCTGTACCAGGTCCAAATGGAGCATCAGCTGGCGGTAGGGGAGTGGTAGTGAGGTAGTCAGTTCTGGTTTGCCATTCTGGAGAACTGTTGATCACCAGGCTGGCAATGGACTATATTTCAAAAAGAGATCAAACCTCAATTAACCAAAAGATGGAAAGATTTTGCAGAAGTTGTAATAAATGGGAACAGCGGATGTTTTGGGGGGTTGGGGTGTGGTGGTGGTCTTTAAATGTGGTGTAGGTAGTTGATTAAGTGTATTTGTCTGGTTTTATATGTGAAGAACTGAGATTACCAGCTGCAGGTATGTCAGGACAGCCTCACAGAGCTTGTGCCCTCTCCTCATTACCCGGTTTCATCATAAAATTCCTACAGAACAAAAAGAGGGCATTCGGCTCAATAAGTCTGCACCAATCCTGCAAAGATCATCCCACACAGACCCAGCCCCTTACCTATCTCCGTAACTCTGCATTTACCATGGCTAATCTACCTAGCCTATACATCCCTGGACACTACAGATAATTTAGCACGGCCAATCCACCTAACCTGCACATCTTTGGACTGTGGGAGGAAACTGAAACATCCAGAGAAACCCACACAGGAACAGGGAGAATGTGTAAACTCCACATAGGCATCACTTGAAGGTGGAGTCCATAAATGTGGAGCTGGAAAAGCATAGCCAATCAAACAGCATCCAAGGAACAGGAAAGTTGAGCCGAAACATTGCCTTTCCTACTCCTTGCTTCCAGCACCTGCAGTCCGACTATGCCCAAATCACCTGAGGCTGGAATCGATCTCAAGTCCCTGGCACTGTGAGGCAGCACTGCTAACCACTGAGCCCTGATGGCATCCATTTTGGTTAGGACTGAAGTAATAAATTGACTTTTATACTGGAGCAGTCAGTGCAGCCAGGTACCTACCTGTGCTCTTTCAAGCTGAGATCAAGGCTCTGATTCTGTGTTGAATCTTGAGATTGAGTCTTGGTGATGTCACTTGGCTCTTGCTTGAGTGGGGCCAGATTGAACTGGTTCAACTGCGTTTGCTGCTCATTTCCTGCTATGACAAAATGCAGAGAACAAGTCATTGTTGGTCCCCTGTGATGAGATCAGTTCTGACTTTTGCTCAGTGACAGAACAAGTGGAGTGATAATTATTGCCAAATCACGTCAAACCATTGGGACTTTTGAGATGTCAGCGAGGAGAGAGAGGGGGAGGTGAAAAGGCTTCATTCTGCCGTTGTCATATCTGATTTGTGGCCCTGCCTCTTAACCATTCATTAAGTATCATGCTTGATGCTGAGGGACTCTGGCAGCTCCAGAGTGGGAGACAACCTTTGCCTCCTTTCAGGATGTCTACGTTTCCATGGAGACGCTTCAGCGTGCCACAGAGCATGCTCAACAGGAACATCTCCCATTCATGCCAGATCAAACTTGACAGCCAAACAGATCAGTTCAAACAGGTTTTACCCACCCCTTCCCCACCCCCCTACCCAGATGGACAGATCACATTTATGAGCAAGGTATTGACAAAGGCCAGGTGAAAAGAGAATAAATCAGCTGATAGAATTGCCTGAACCCAGCCTTATCTGAAATACCCAAGGGATTAAAATATTAATTTGGCCTCAGGCAGAAAAAAGTTTAGATTTTCTCCAAAAAAAACCTGCCCTATTTCTCAGGACGGCTATTGAAGTGAAAGGAAGCAAATTGTTCAGTGACCTATTCCCCCTCCTTCCCAACCAGCTCCCTGCATCTTACCCCACCCTACTTAGTGTGGATTTATATCTCTATACAAGTTGTAGAAGCTACCCCTGCATTGAGGAATTTTCAAACTTTCTGACTCTACCAATTCTCAAAGGCTCTGAACTTACACTATGAGACCTAAGGACGTGAAGAGTTCAATTCAGAATGTCACTGAGCAGCAGATTAACCCTAACATCTGTTTTAACCAGGAAAGGGGAAGAATTTGATAGATGAGTTCTGGTTGATCTTCATATTGTGCCAAAATCTCACCGGTCAGTGCTACGAGAGGTAGTAGGAACTGCACATGCTGGAGAACCCGAGATAACAAGGTGTAGAGCTGGATGAACACAGCAGGCCAAGCAGCATCAGAGGAGCAGGAAGGCAGAAATGAGGAAGGGTCTAGGTCCCGAAACATTAGCCGTCCTGCTCCTCTGATACTGCTTGCCCTGCTCTCTTGTTATCTAAGGTCACTGCTGTTCCGTTTTTGCCTGCTCCTCTTGATATCTAAACATCACCCACCTCATAAAATTGTTCCTCCCTTTTTGATTTTAGAAAATGAACAAGCTCACACTTGAGAATTATAAAGTCAAGGGGTTGTGAACAAAGGGTAGAGGTTGAAGGAAAAAGCAGACACTGCATTTCACTGCAGGGTATGCACAATCCAATTCCCACATAGAACAATGTGCTTAAGGAGTGAGTCTGTCACCTAGCAGGGTTACATCACCATCCTGTAATGTGCCCAAAGCTGTTACTATGGACACCACCAAATTCAGGATACTCAATAAACTGAAGCCAAAGTTGTTCGCCTACATACTAAGCTCCATAAACTTGAAGTCATCCTAAAGCTGCCACCATTGTTTCTCAGTGAGTCCCATTCACAGAGCATGACCTATTTTGGCTCCCAGTCAAACAACACCTTGATCATAAAACCCTCATCTTGATTTTGAAATCCCACCGCCCCCTCGCCATTTCACCCCCTGCTCTCTGCATTTTTCTTGAAGCCTTATAGATCTTTGTGTGCTCCTTTAATTCTAGCATCTTGAGCATATTCGTGTGCTCCTTTAATTCTAGCATCTTGAGCATCCCCAATTTTGATCACACCATCAATGGAAACTGTTTTCAGTTACCCATTCGAGGCTTGGGTATTCCTTCCCTGCACTTCCACACGTTGCCTTCCTTCTTCACCACATTCCTTATGAGCAATCTCTCTGACCAAGCTTTTGGTCACCTTGTGTAATCCATTGCCCCATTTGCTCTATACCCAGAAAGCTGAGCATGTTCCCTTTGGGTGCATAGGTACCCGGACATTACTGAGCAGGTCATAAATAGATTGCACCATTCAAAGATATCATACACTTAATGGACTGAGCACAGCAAAGAAAAAAGAAATCATTGGTGGGGAAATCGCTGACAAGCTCTGACTTACAGAGACACAAATTCCGTACAATGCAACTTTGATTAAAAAAAACACTTTCACTCTGCACCTATATTTATGTAATACAAAGCGAATCCCCAGTTATGACCTACCTTCTGAATATAATAGCTCCCAACTGATAAAACATTAACACAAGGGATTCTTACGCTGCATTAATAGTGCCACTACCTCTGAGCCAGGAGAACCAGGTTCAAATCCCATCTGCTCCAGAGGTGTATAATAACATCTCTGAGCAGGTTGATGAAAACATCTGTAAAAGTGACATGTCCCCTCTCCATCTCTCCCTACCTCTCCCTCGCCTCAGACGAACTGCATTGCCCATTCTGGGCCTTGCACGTAAGTTAATCAATTGGAGAACACGGGTAGTGGTTAATTGGTAGAAAAAAACCACGAGTGACTGGGGTTAAGAAATTTGTTCACTTGTGTATAAGAACACTTCTGAATACAATAGAAAATAACGTAAAATTTACATCAATTACTATTTTATTGTTTTTTTGTCAAAATGCCTCTATTTGCAACGTTATGTTTAAAAGTTCCTGCAAGACCAAGGCTTATCCCTTTTTTTTTGTCCACCAGTATAATACTGTCATCTATTAATCCTGAGTGTTCCCTGAAGAAGTCACCTGGGTCCCTTTTTATTAGGAGCATTCAACTGAAATTCCCACCTTCCTGTGACTGTCCCTTTAACTGGAATAGTGCAATGGCTGAACTGTTAAACAGTAGCAGATTAGAGAGGACAACAGGCATTTGTTCCATATTCCCATCTTACACAAGATGTTACTTTTGAGGAAACTTTGGTCTGGACAGAGTGTGTAGAGAGAAACTGTTTCCACTGATAACATTAAAAAGAAATGAACGGGACAAAAACAGAAATTGCTGGAGAAACTCAGAAGGTCTGGCAGCCTCTATGGAGAGAAAACAGATTTGATGTTTCAAGTCCAGTGACCCTTCTTCAGAATGACTTAGTGATTTGCAAAAGGTGCAAACACGATGGGAGGAAAAAACTTATTCACATAGCGAGTATTTAGGGTCTGGAAAGCACTGCCTGGAAATGTTGTGGAGACAGGTTCCGTTAAGGCTTTCAAGGGGAATTGGATGATTATTTGGATAGAAATAGTTTGCATGGGGGTGGGGAGAAGCTCGAATTTGTCACTAAGTAATGATGCTTGTTTGGGGAGATGATACAGACATGATGGGCGGAATGGCTTCTTTCAGTCAGTTTGAGAAACAAACTTCTGTGGGTCTTCACTTTTTTGGGGGGGTTGATCACAGACATAGAAAGTTCCATGGCTTTCTATTCGTACCTAGATTTATTCCACCCTCTGGGGTTGAACTGTTAATTCAGTTTTTAAGTGTTATGACATTACAATTACACCAGACTTACTTTATAAACAGTAACCCAGCTAATAAAAAGACTCAGAATTGAAGCCAAAATCTAAAGTGAGAGAAACTCATTTTAACTTGACCAGATATTTGAACTTTTACAGAGGAAAGAGATAGTTCAACGCAATGGTCTTCTCCATTCTGAACGAAATGGTAAACACCTGCTTCAAAGGATTTGGAGAAACAGAAAAGCAAAACATAATATACCGAGTATTATTAGAGGTAGGTTAGCATAAAACATAGGAACAGAAGAGGGCCACTCAGATTATTGAGTGTGCTCTGCCATCCAACAACATCATGGATGATCTGATGATCTTTAACTCCCTTTACCTGCCTTTGCTTCATAACCCTTGATTCCCTGACTGATTAAAAATCTGTCTGTCTCAGACTTGAATATCTTGACAGCCCTCCACAAGAAAGAATTCTGCAGATTCATGACCTTCTGAGGGTAAGTTCTTCCTCATCTCTGTCCTAAATATATGACCATTTATTCTGGGATGGTGCGCTCTGGTCCTAGACTCTCCCATGACATCTGATCGGTCATTAAGTATATTGAAGCCTGCGTCAGACAGAGTTTTAATCAGTAAAATAATCAAAGGTTGGGGGGAAAAAGGTAGGAAAGCAGATTTGAGAATTACATCATCCGTAATCTCATTGAATGATGGTCTTACTGATGGTTTTAAAAGATGTTTCTGCTCAAACTCAAATCCAGCTCCACTGATACCACTCCAGACTTCCCCCATTGACCTATCTCTTGAACATGAGAGGTTAATTCAGCTCAGTTTCTCAGTGAGTTTTGAGAAGATTTGTAGCTCAGGTTGAGGTTCTGGATGTGAGTTTGCTCGCTGAGCTGGAAGGTTAGTTTTCAGACGTTTCGTCACCATTCTAGGTAACATCATCAGTGAGCCTCCGACGAAGCGCTGGTGTTATGTCCCGCTTTCTATTTATCTGGTTAGGTTTCCTTGGGTTGGTGATGTCATTTCCTGCGTTGGTGATGTCATTTCCTGTTCTTTTTCTCAGAGGATGGTAGAATGGCTCCAAGTCAATGTGTTTGTTGATGGAATTCCGGTTGGAATGCCATGCTTCTAGGAATTCTCGTGCATGTCTCTGTTTGGCTTGTCCTAGGATGGATGTGTTGTCCCAATCAAAGTGGTGTCCTTTCTTATCTGTATGTAAGGATACGAGACCCTATAAAACCTTAAAAGACCCTATACAGACAACAAATAAAACGAACGTCATCTACAAAATACCTTGCAAGAACAGTGACAAACACTACATTGGACAAACTGGCAGGAAGCTAGCCACCAGGATACATGAACATCAACTAGCCACAAAATGACATGACCCACTATCACTCGTATCCTTACATACCGATAAGGAAGGACACCACTTTGATTGGGACAACACATCCATCCTAGCACAAGCCAAACAGAGACATGCACGAGAATTCCTAGAAGCATGGCATTCCAACCGGAATTCCATCAACAAACACATTGACTTGGAGCCAATCTACCATCCTCTGAGAAAAAGAACACAGGAAATGACATCACCAACGCAGGAAATGACATCACCAACCCAAGGAAACCTAACCAGATAAATAGAAAGCGGGACATAACACCAGCGCTTCGTTGGAGGCTCACTGATGATGTTACCTAGAATGGTGACGAAACGTCTGAAAACTAACCTTCCAGCTCAGCGAGCAAACTCACATTCAGTTTCTCAGTGTCAAGTTGGGGCTGATCTGCACTTCTGACGATGAGTGCAAAATATTAGGGTTATTCAAACCCCTATGCCTCACCTACGTCTGCTGGATTGGATGGTTTGAGAGCTGCAGCTGCAAGGCGGGCCATCATCGGGGAGATGAGCCCTTTGCTGGCCGTGATCTTCTCCATGATGGTGCTTGCAGCAGCTGGAGACAGGGGGATTGTGTTGCTGGACCCCGAGACAACTTGCGAAGGTGATTCCGTTGGCAAAGTGGGAACGCTGGAGGAGATGGTGGATATCAGGTTGGCTGCTGTCACAGGGAGGGTCATGGAGACCCTGTTGGGAATGATAGGGAAGAAGGGACCCGTATTAGAGATACCAGCATTGGAGAGTGCCAAGGCGACCGGGATGGGGCTGGCCAGCGTTTGCGGAAGTATCGTCGACACTTTGGTCACTGGGAGGACGCTGCTTGTCGGCTTGATGGCCTGGGTTGAGGAGATCTCTGTCGTGGGAGTGGGGAGGAGCATCGGTACCGAAGATTGTTGGCTTGTCGGAGACGCACTCAGACTTGAATTCTTGCTGCTTATCGCTGAGTAGTCAATCAGGTCATCATTGCTGGAGTCATCCTGTTCGTTCTCCTTGCGGCCCAGCAGCTGAGAAGCTAGGCCGAGACCTCCCGCATTCCGGATGTGGCGGCGTTCGTGTTTTCGCTTGTGCGAGGTCATCTGACTGGTGGAAGTGAATGTGAAGCCGCAGCCCACCCGGATACAGTGGAAGTGGTTCGTGGCCTTGCTGTAGACACAGCCCTCATACTTGCACTCCTCGTATTTGTAGAACTTCTTGAAGCCATCCTTGGCATAGGCATCATCCTTGATGTGGTAACTCTTGTGCTTCTCGATGTCACACTTGTTTTTGAAGGTGAAAGTACAACCAGGACGCCTGGGAAAATGGAGAGATTAATGAGCAGACTGTAATGTTCCCTACATTCCTCTTTGTCCCCCAGTGTCACATATTCATCACTGAGCACAAACCACAATGCATGCTTGCCTCAGGTTTTCTTTCCACTACAACCTAACTTAATACCAGAGGATAAAAAAAGACTTGCATTTATTTGTTTCAAACTGCTTTATGACCAGTGAAGTACTTGCAAAATGTTGTCACAATTGTAGGAAACAGGGAGCCAAACTGCACACAGCAAGCTCTGCAAACAGCAAAGTGAGAATTATCAGTTTTTTTAGTGTGTTGTTGATTGAGGGATTATTATTGGCCAAGGGATACTTTTTCTGTTCGTCTTTGAACCTGTGCAATGGAAACTTTAATGCCCACCCAAGGGGACAGAGAATACTTCAGTTTAACATCTCAGCTGAAGGACAGCACCTCTGACAATGCAGCACTCCCTCTGTAGTGCACTGCATTGGAGCATCAGCTTTGGTTTGTACATATTAGTCCTGGTGAGGGACTTGACCACTCAATTTGGGTAATGTGTTGTTTATGTTCCAAATCATATCAACTGAGAGTGCTCCATGAGAGACCTTACATCCAGACGTTTGTTACTCTTCATCCAACCTTTTCATACTGCAGTTTGCATTTACATAGCACGTTTAACATAATAAAGCATCCTAAGATTCTTATGTATCGGATTGCGTTGAATCTTGGCGAAGACTATTCAGCACAGCTGGTCTATACATGCCCTAATCTGGAAACTTGCTAAGGGTGAATAGGAGAGTCACAGCTGTCACTCTTTGTACATATTGGGAAATTGAACTGCATTAGGATTTACCTGCAGTGGAAGTGTGTGGTCTTTTGTCCATAGAACTGGCAGCCAAGAGTCCCACAATCCTCCGTTGCACGAAAGCGCTGAAAGCCATCATTGATTAGCTGGGCATTCTTCTTGTGGAAGTTTTCATGGGTCATCACATCGGATGTACTTGTGTAAACCTTAGTACAACCCACCTGGAGAATGAGAAAAATGAAGTGCCTGTTGAAAGAGCTTCAAGGCTGGGGCATTGGAAAGTGAACAAAGACTCGGGAAGGGAATGGGAATGCAGCAGTGAATGCATGGCCACAACACTGGGGGAAAGCTGGATAACAGACTGAATCAGAGGAAGGAGAGATTGGACAGGGCTGAAGTTACAACAGTTGGAGGAGGATAGGGAGAGCAGAGGCCATAAAGAAGTTTAAACATGATTTTCATCTGAGTCAGTGTGTGCATATGGGCCTTGCCTCCCACTGACTTACCCCTGTGCAGCTGTTATAACTCTGGACCCCTCCCAAACACTTCTTCCTTCAGACTCGGTCTTTCATCCAGCTATCCCCCAACCTCACCAATGGCTGCCCCATGTATTCAGCCACAGGGGTCCCATTCCCATCTTTCTATTTCATCCTGAGACAGTGTTTGGAGGAAGGGCTATTCAGTCAGACTGAGAGATTAGACTTTGCTGGGGGAGGTCAGGATTGGGGGCTGTGGGCAGACATTCAGTTTCAGGGGGTTATGCCTTATACAAAGCTCCCTACCTACAGCACAGTGTTTGTAGAGAGAGGGTGTTGGGGAGATAGTGCTGAGGATTTGTCAGTCCTGATGTGAAAACAAACTGGAGGCTCCTGACAGTGTCCCTGATGGCGCCTATTAAATTCCAGATAGAATCTCAGTGGAATTTTAATAAATAGGGAAAAGCTTGTATGTTCTCATTGCCATAAGGATTAGAGATTACTGAGAATTCAGACCTTGTCCCTTTATCGGTAAATTCCCTTGTCCTACATTTGCTGTGAAGTTGACTATTCGAAAGAATTAACCCAAAGTTCTATTATTTTAATAGAAAACAATTACCTTCTTCAGAGAATAAGACACAAGACTCATCAAAGTTTTTTTTTCAAAGGAAAAGTTGAAGCTACCGCTTTTGGACAGTATGGTCTCTTCACAACTACTTTTGTGCACTTTATTTTTGAGTTAGGTAATGGCTTTGTTTCAAATCAGCCAAAGGACTGATCCTTTCACTACTCCTCCAGGACTGACCAGAGATGAGACTGCAGGGAGCTCTACTATGTTCTTGTCTCTCTGTGATCCTGCTCAAACAGTTTCTTGGCAGAATAGAACTGGAGTCTTGCTGAAAAAGGAGTCACGTTGCTGAAGCTTTTTTGTTTTTTTTTAACCCATCAGGACAAATGCAAGAATGCCAAATTTCAAATAATCACAACAACTTGTATTACCAGAGAAGAGGGGGCTACTTCCTTTTCATTTTATTTTCTCCAAGGCAATGCCTCATTCAGAATCGTTTACTAACCATTTCCTCCTGTTGTGATCTCTGTGAGTAAGGTCAGGAGCTCTTTGGGAGATGTTGGGCATTCCTTTAGAATTGTTAAGAGTAAACATGAATCTACATAAAACAAGAATAAACGCAATGGAACTGTCAAGCTATCAAGTCTTTTAAACCCCAAGGCATTTTATATTTCTGAAAGGTCAAATATGCTGCTGAAGAAAAATCATTCATTGCTATTTCACTGTCTGGTGACATTAGTCTAAAGATTATCATTTTAGGATTAGAGCTGTACCCTGCTTCCACAACCTATTGTTATCACAGTCAGGGGGCTGTAAATTCACAGTTTGATTGACAGCTCCACATGGTCATGAAGTGATTTGTTGTCCTTAATATAGGGCCATAAATGCAAATTGTTGTTTTCCTTACGAATAAAGAATTAAATGTCATTAAGTGTTATTAATAAGAGTTATTTTTTAATCGTGAAATCTGTAACAGATATTTAGATCTTACATTCCATTTTACATGCCTCCTGATGTTGGCTAATGGTGGTTGCAGGTGAGTTAGCGTGAAACATATAACAGCAGATGGTTGGTGAGGGGTTGGGAGTATGACCTGGCACTAAGTTGGCATCAGGAATATAAGGGGACAGGGAATGGGTACAGGAACGTAGGTTGCTATGGATGGAATATAAAAGATGGGTGGAGGACATGGGGTGCCATGGATAGGGTATGCAGAATATGGTGGAGGGAGGTAGATTGAGGGTGTGGATTGGGTGAGAGCCAGATGCCTGTTTTAGTTTAATTGAGAGGAAGCCCCAGAGCAGTTAGGAGGGTCTTTTAAGCAGCTCACCTTAGCACCAACAGCCCTGTTATGGCTGCCTCCACACTGTTTCTGGGGTCAGTGGGCCCATCTTCTGTTTGTTACCCTCTTCCATACTCTGTGCCCCCACTGTTCTCACACAGGTAAAGCCAGGTCTGCTGATTATTTCCTGTTTATATCTCAGACTTCCTAGCATTTGCTCTTGTAGCAACCATTTGCATTTATATAGCACCTTACAGTGGGGTAGCTTTTCATGGTGCTTCTCGAGCAAAATAAAAACTGAGACTGACTACAGGACGAGATAATAGAGCAGGTGGTTAACAGCTCAATCAAAGAGATTGTTTTTAATGCGTAACTTAAAACAGGAAAGAGATTAGCAAAAGCAGAGATTGGGATTCCAGAGCTTGAAACAAAACTCACTGAGACATTATCTTTTCAAAAGGGTTAGGCTCATCTGTCCAAATAATAAGGGGAATTTCAGATGAGTGTATTAAAACCCTAGATAGCAAGGTGTAGAGTTGGATGAACAGAGCAGGCCAAGCAGCACCAGAGGAGCAGGAAGGCTGATGTTTCGGGCCTAGACCCTTGGTGAATGGGGGAGGTGAAATAAATAGGGAGAGAGGGGGAGGCAGATAGAAGATGGATAGAGGAGAAGATAGGTGGAGAGGAGATAGACAGCCGGGAATGGAGCCAGGAGAGGTGAGTTTAGGTGGGGAAGTAGGGAGGAGATAGGTCACAGTCCATCGAGGACAGACAGGTCAAGGGGGGTGGGCTGGTTTTGGAACGCAGTAGGGGGAGGGGAGATTTTGAAGCTTGTGAAGTCCACATTGATACCATTGGGCTGTAGGGTTCCCAAGTGGAATATGAGTTGCTGTTCCTGCAACCTTTGGGTAGCATTGTTGTGGCACTGCAGGAGGCTCAGGATGGACATATCATCTGAGGAGTGGGAGGGGGAGCTGAAATGGCTTGCGACTGGGAGGTGCAGTTGTTTCGTGCGAACCGAGTGTAAGTGTTCTGCAAAGCAGTCCCCAAGCCTCCATTTGGTTTCCCCGATGTACAGGAGGCCACAACAGGAACAGTGAATGCAGTATACCACATTAGCAGATGTGCAGGTGAACATCTGCTTGATGTGGATAGTCCTCTTGGGGCCTGGGATGGGGATGAGTGGGGAGATTAGGGACAGTTGTAGCACTCGCTGCAGGCAAAAGTGCTGGGTTTGGTGGGGCTGGAGGGGAGTGTGGGGCGGACCAGGGAGTCACGGAGAGAGTGGTCCCTCCGGAAAGAAGAGAAGGGTGGGGAGGGAAAAACGTCTTTGGTGGGGTCAGATTGCAGATGGCAGAAGTGTCGGAGGATGATGCGTTGGATCCGGAGATTGGTGGGGTGGTATGTGAGGACGAGGGGATTCTGTTTTGGTTGTTATTGCAGGGAGGGGGTGTGAGGGATGAATTGCGGGAGACACAGTCGAGGGCGTTCTCGACCACTGAGGGACGGAAGTTGTGGTCCTTGAAAAACCAGGACATCTGAGATGTACGGAAGTGGAGTGCCTCATCGTGGGAGCAGATGCAGCGGAGGCGAAGGAATTGGGAATAGGAGATGGCATTTTTGCAGGAAGGTGGGTGGGAGGAGGTGTACTCTAGGTAGCTGTGGGAGTCGGTGGGCTTGAAATGGATATCAGTTTCTAGATGGTTGCCAGAGATGGAGACAGAGAGGTCCAGGAAGAGAGAGAGGTATTAGACATCGTCCAGATGAACTTAAGGTTGGGGTGAGAGGTGTTGGTGAAGTGGATGAACAGTTCGAGCTCCTCGTGGGAGCACGAGGCGGTGCCGATACAGTCATCAATGTAACAGAGGAGGAGGTGGGGTTTAGGGTCAGTGTAGCTACGGAAGAGGCACTGTTCCATGTAACCCACAAAGAGGCAGGCATAGCTTGGGCCCATGCAGGTACCCATGGCCACTCCCTTTGTAGAAAGTGGGAGGAATTGTAAGTGAAGTTGTTAAGGGTGAGGACGAGTTCAGCTAAGCGGATGAGGGTGTCACTGGAGGGGGCCTGGTTAGGCCTGCGGACAGGAAGAAGCGGAGGGCCGTTAGGCCATCTGTATGGGGAATGCAGGTGTATAGGGACTGGACGTCCATGGTAAAGATGAGGTGTTGGGGACCAGGGAGTTGGAAGTTCTCGAGGAGGTGGAGGGCGTGGGTGTTGTCACGGACATAGGTAGGGAGTTCCTGACCAAGGGGAAGAAAATGGAGTCGAGACAGGTGGAGATAAGTTTGGTGGGGCAGGAGCAGGCAGAGACAATGGGTTGACTGGGGAGTCAGGTTTGTGGATTTTGGGAAGGAGATAGAAGCGGGCAGTGCAGGTTTGGGGAATGATGAGGTTGGAGGCTGCGGGGTGGGAGGTCACCTGAGGTGATGAGGTTGTGGATGGTTTGGGAGATGATGGTTGAGTGGTTGGAGGTGGGATCATGATCGAGGAGGCGGTAGGAGGAAGTGTTGGAGAGTTGGCCCCTGGTGTTAGTGATGTAGAGGTCAGTGCACCATTAAAACCCTGTCAGGTTATATTAGCATAATTTATTTGGACCATGAAATTAACTTATTTAGTGATAGAAATTTCTGCTTTAATTGTTTTAGGTAGAAACAGAAAGATTGCATCAATTTCCGTGTTGGAAACTCAGTAGTTTTCTGTGGGGAGTTAGTAACTCCTCACTAGGTGGGACAGATAGTTGACTGTCAACATTTCATCTCAAGAACAGTTTAAAATGGCTGTGCCTAAGCCTGTGTATTGCCTCCCTAAAATTCTCTACCTCTCACACCTCCTTAAAGCTACTTCTGTGCCACCTATCTTAATCATCTTGCGTGTTTCAAGGGGATTGGAGTACAAGAAAAGGCAAGGCTGACCTCAGTTGTACAAAATACTGGCGAGACCACATTTGGACACTGTGATCAGTTTTTGTCCCTTTATTTAAGGAACGCTATTATTTCATTGGAGAGAGTTCAGAGAAGGCTTACTAGATTCTTGGGGAATCAAGGGTTATAGAAAAACGGCAGGAAAGTGAATGTGAGGAATGTCAGATCAACCATGATCCTATTGAATGGCAGAAGAGGCAGGAGGGGCCAAATGGCCCACTACTATTCCTATTTTTTATGTACAAAGCAGTGTCCTCCTAAGACTGTGAAGTCACTTGCCTATTGACATGTGATGTGATTCCCAGTTCCAGAAGATGCTATTGCATATGGAGCTCAGAGTTTTCTGCGCAGTACCAGGAAACATTGCGAACGCATCAGGGTTTGTTTGAAACATTATTTTGATTCAACCCATTCAGAAGAGTTGCCACCCACCAGATGAGAACCTGGAACTTCTGGACCACTGTGACCCAGGCCCCTTCAAATTCTGAATGATAGCCACTCTTGGCAGGGCAGGGGAGATACTTTTATGGATCATAGGCATGAGGCAAGTTGTTGTTGCATTGGCAACAGGGATGACTTTAATCCCTGACGCATAGTACCCAACAGCCATGTGTTCTTGTCAGCATGGTGGGGATTGAAGGCAGGGGGAGGAATGAGTCCTTCTACCCTGAGCTACACCCTTGATGATCTAGGATATTTCCTGGGCAAATGTGTCAGCAACCTGCAGCTGCTTCTTTAAGAAACTCGGGTTAGGTCACCTTTCCTCCACTGTGGTGCGCATGTCTTCATTTCTCCATGTTGGAATTTTTGCAATCCTGTGGGTCTCGCAGGAATAGATGCACCATAAAGCTGTGAGCTGGCTTCAGCTGGGTCCCTGGACTGGTCTTATTGGTGTCACTGGGAAGAAAGCTGGCTGCCTGGTTAGGTGCAGGAGATGCAGCATTCCACTGTCAGAACAATTTTTTAAAAATTCATTGATAGGATGTGGGTGTCACTGGCTAGGCCACTATTCTTTGTGTATCCCTTGTTGCTCGAGAAGATGCTGTTGAACTGCCTTCTTGAACACTGCGGTCCTTGTGCTGTAGTAGACCCACAATGCCCTTAGGGAGGGAATTCCAGGAGTTTGACCCTGCAACATTGAAGGAACTGTGATATGTTACCAAATCAGGATGGTGGGTGGCTTGGAGGGGATCTTGCCATGTTCCCATGTATCTGCTGCCCTTGTTCTTCTCGATGGTCAAAGTTATAGATTTGATATCAGAGATAAGGGAACTGCAGATGCTGGTGAATCCGAGATAACAAAGTGTGAAGCTAGATGAACACAGCAGGCCAAGCAGCATCTTGTGCTCTTAAGATACTGCTTGGCCTGCTGTATTCATCCAGCTTCACACTTTGTTATCTATTATAGATTTGAAAGATGCTTTCTAAGGAGCCTTGGTGAGTTGCTTCAGAGTATCTTGTAAATGGCAGACATTACAACTGGGTGGATAGGGCTAAAATTGGCCTGAAACAGTTTTGAATACACATGCTGAGATTTGGCCAATGCTGAGACATTCCTGTATTGTCTGAAGGTGGTGCCTTTGAGATAGGACTTCCGACTGAGCTCCTGTCTGTTTGTTCAGATAATGTGAAGGGGCTGGTGGCAGATTCAGAGAGAAGTTGGGAGATTATTCAATGTCTTGACTAACATTCCTCCCTTAACCACATTCGTCAGTCCTTCCTGCCCTTTGTTTTGTTTGCTGTGGGATTGGAGGGAAGGGTGTGATGGGGAAATGGTGTGGCAGGTCAGATTCAAACTGAACATTTATGGACAGCAAAAGCTGGAGTTTCAAATGCCACTTTCTTTTTAAAAGATTTGCAGGTTTAATCAACATCTCACCCAATAAATGAAACAATTTGCTTTGTTCAAAATTGAGTTCAACACTCCCTAAAAATTGTACTGTTGATTCTGAGTAATCTAAATCCCTTATTTCAAGTCCTCATTGTTTGAACTTGACCTCTCCCTCTTGAGAAAGACCAGGAGGATTTATTTTGGGCAGAAGTCTCCTCGCTTGCATTATTTTAATCACACATTCCCCAGCCCAGAGCTAAAATTAGCCTCAAACAATATCACAAATGAACAGAAACTGCTCCTGAATGACAACATACGACTGAAGGCAGGAAAAGCGTTTCCTGCAGCAGATTGGGCTCAGGGAGCCTCTGCAGAGTTCATTGAGGATATCGCACGCTGGGAATTGAACAAGTGCGGATGTGTCGTGAGTGTGAAAGACTGAAAAACTCACAAGAGATGCAGCTTTGCTGGAATTATAGCAGGCTGTAGTATTAGTGAGATTTCAGTTTTTTTTAAAACCCCATTTGTTAGAAGCTTTGTTCTTGTTTCTCTTTTGAGAGGGAGGATGTATCTTTTAAATGTTCCTCGTAAGTTTCAGTCTGTCCAGCCCTTCTCAGTCAGCACTGATGAGCAATGTGACTTCCAGGGGCTTTGCTCGCCTTGTGCTTCCCAGCCAGGCTGCTGCCATCTTCATTCTTGTCCAGCTCCTGTTCCAGACATTTCCTTCCTTCATTAACAATGCAGTCGCAGTGTTCACCCAGACTCTCAAAAAGCTGCCTCGCCTCTCAGGGTATAAAACTGGGAGGCCTGTGATCCAGGGCTACGGTGCTTGGAGCTTTCTGCATCATTCCAAGAGTAAACTGGGCCTCGGGCATGAGAGAATTGGTCTCATTGAAACAGACGTTCTGAAAGGCCTCCAAAGGATAAATATTGGCAAGGTTGTTTCAGAATCTAAACTATAGGGGCAGAGTCTCAAGATCGGGGTGATCAGTTAGGACTGAGATGAGGAGCAGTTACTTCACTCAAAAGGTTGCAAAACTTTGCACATCTCTACCATACAGGCTTGTGTGTCCTCCATCATTGATTCTTAGTTTCTTGGAGAATCAAGGGATATGGGGAGCAGGCAAGAAAGCGATTTTGAAACCAAAAATTGTCCAAGACTATAATGATGCCAGTGCAGGTTTGAGGGGCTGAATGGCCTTCTTTTGTATCCTTTTTTCTGACAAAACAACTGTTTGATCCCTAAGCCAACTTGGATACTGCTTATCCAGCTACAGGGCACTGAGGATACCTTTCAACTTTTTTTATGACTGAAATAAAAAAAGCATTTTTAACACTCTCCATTTCAGAAATGCGTTACAGGGACAGGTATGCATGTCAGCATGTTAGTAAACAAATTTTGAACAACACAGCATGCAGATTTCTTTTCTGCTAACTCTGTGTACGTCTTCACATCCTCCATTGAAGCTGGTAATCCGACTAGGACTAACTCCACCAATTTTTTTTAAAATTGTCTCGTGGGATATGGGCAACACTGGCAAGGCTAGTATATGTTTCCCACCCCTAATGGCCCTTTATCTGAATGTTTTGCTTAGCCCATTGCAGACGGCAGTTAAGAGTCAACCACACTGCTGTGGGTCTAGAGTCACATGTTGGCCAGATTTTCCATCCTTAAAGTCATTAGTGAACTGGATGGGTTTTTATGACAATCAATAATAGTTTTGTGGTCATCATCTGTGATGATTAGCTGTGGATTCCAAATTTATTAACTAAATATAATTGTAATGACTGAGTTCTACTATGGTTATATATGTACCTATGTCCCTAGAGCAGACTTTTTTTTCAGATTTCCAGCATCCACAATTCTTTGTTTTATTTCCCTATAGCCTGGATTTCTGGATTGCTATCCCATTGACTGCACCAATGTCTCCGCTATGGTGTTGGGTTCCACTGGTCTCATACAGGCAGATATGCACGCATACACACGTGTCATGAAACACACAATACCCAGCAGTGAATGACTGAATGGCAGCAAGACAGTATATCATCACTGCACTCAGTCTCAAGCAGGAAGCACCTGAGAGGGTTACCTGCATGCAGTGGTAGTGCGTGCTCTTTCCATTAAGGTGGCAGCCATGGTAGTAGACACTGCAGTCATCCAAGGGGCTGAAGCGCATGAAACCATGTTGCAGGGAGTTATCTCTCTTCTTGTGCATGTTGTAGTGTCGTATCACATCCTGTTTACTGGTAAACCTCTGTCAAAATAACAAAAGGGAAATAGATTCTTGTTAGTTAAGGGCTGTTTGTGGGGATCAAGGAATATGGGGTGCAGGCAGTGAAATGGAGTTGAGTTACAGATCAGTTGCAATCTAACTGCCTTATGAGGAGAGTTGAATAGATTGGGCCTGTACTCTTTGAATATAGAAGAATGAGAAGCAACCTTATTAAAACACAAGATTCTTTGGGGACTTGATAGAGTAGATGCAGTAAGGTTGTTGCCCCCTGTGAGACAGTCTAGGACCAAACAATATAATCTCAGGATAAGGGGTAGCGCATTTAAGACAAAGACGAAGAAGAATTTCTTCACTTAGAGCGTAGTAAATCTGTGGATTTCTTTTACCGTTGAGGGCTGTCAAGTCTAGATCATTAAGTATATTCAAGGCTGAGATAGGCAGATTTTTAATCATTAAGTGTATTAGGGATTATGGGAAAAAAGTGAGGAAAGTGGAGTTGAGGATTAACTAATCAGCCATGATCTCAATCAGCGGTGGAGCAGACACAGTGGGCCCAATGGCCTCTTCCTCATCCTAATGTCTCCACTCTGCTTCAGGTTGTGCAGATCACTACACGTACTGCTCCACGTAGCTGCTATCTGAACATCATTTGCAGCATTAGACAATGGCATCAGTCATCATAACAACCTGCTGAAATAATCATTTTTGGGGAGATTTTTGGAGACTGAATAATTCAAACTTGGGCGCTAAAACATAGGATTCACAACCTCCAGTTTGTTCATTTCCAATTCAGGGCAGTGGTTACTCGTGACTGGATAAGGCTAAGGTCTGTTGTTTGTCAGTGTGATTCTGAGATTTTATAGCCGAGGATGTGTGTGGATGGCATTCTGTAATGGGGGGGGGTTGTATGTTGTAACTTGGGAATGATGTTTTATAATTTTGAAGTTGAATTCAGTGATCTGGGCAAATGAATTCTGTAATTCAGTTCATTTTCCATGAACTCCGGGGACCAGCAGCATTCCTTCTGGGCTTTTATTCTGTTGTCTCCCTCCATGAAATTCACATTCAAAACTTACTTTCACCATTTTAAAGTCTGAATTTTGTCTCATTCTTCGGTCATTTCTTGCTCCGTGTTTATGTGGACAGAGTCCATGCTTTAGGTAAAGGGAGGGCATTACTGTAGAATTACAGGTCAATCATCTTCTTACAGCACAGAAAGAAGGACCATTCAGGTCATTATTCTTATGCTGGCTCATTGGACCTCCTGGTGCAGCAAATACTTCTGATTCAAGTATTCAAGCTATTGATCAATTTGCTTTCACCAGCTTTTTTGACCTTGACTTGCTTCATTTCGCAGTGAGTCTCTGTTTATTTTTAAGTAGTATCTATTGGCAAATTCATTAAGAAAAAGTCCACATTGAGGATTGGGTGAACTGCAGGTTTCTGAGGTAAGTGTGCCTTTTCTCTATTTCACCATCTCCATTTGATTCCTTATTTTCTGGTCCCTTTAAGATGATATTATTCATTATCATTTTTTTTGGGAATTTCACCCCGTGCCATGGGGGCAGCAGCTGTTCACTTCAGCTGTGGCCCAGCTGAACATTCCTTGGGTGTGGACATCACTGGCTGGGCCAGTATTTATTGCCCATCCCTAACTGCCACAGAGAAGGTGGTGGGGAGCTGCCTTCTTGGATCCTGCAGTCCTGGTGTACGGACACGCAGTGCCATTGGGAAGGAGTTCCAGGATTTTGAACTGAATGAACAGTGCTATCTTTTCAAGTCAGAATGGTGTGCGGGTTAAAGGGGATCTTGCCAACTTGTGTCAAGCAGGGCAGCAGAAAGTAGGGGGATGTGGAGTGACTGTGAAATTGGGTGTAATGCCAAGTAAAACTATGAAATAAATTATTGCTAGCCGAGACCATAATGAATAGCAGTTTGAAATACAGAAACCCCCAACTGAAACACTGAACTCCCTTTATAGTTCCTCTTTATACCACAGGTAGGGGATAGAAATGTCTGTACACCAGCTATTAGATAACACTTTACAGTTGTCTAAGTGTATCCCTTATGTCATAACAGTTTGCTTGTAAAAGCTTAACTGTTTTTAATGTTTCCATAATTTAAAGTCCATTTCAAGCTTTAAGTGTTGGCGGATGGCATTTCTTCTGCTGACTCATTTGATTTTACCTTGTGAAAGGAAAGCATTTTCTTTAAGCCTAACCTCCTAAATAATAGGCTTCTCACTCACCCAAGTTCTCTGATAGGAGCAGGTAAGTGACAGAGATGCTACCTATTGTGCCCCTGCCAGCGAGTGTCCAAGGTACCTCAGGTCACCCTGTGGGTGCAGGCTTCCTCATTCTCTCCCCTGTCACTGTGGAAAGGGTCAGATTTTGACCATCTTGGAGCCAGGCCTGGGATCAGGATTTGTGAGCATTTCTCCTGGATCCCAGGAGACCGCATGGATTTTGGATGGAATAGCCAGTATCTCTATTATATGTGTTTACAATAGGCTGACTGGTCCAGGGCTCATTATCTCTCCATGTTCATTAATATGCAGGATAAATTTGAATAAAAACAACAAACTGCAGAAGCTGGATATCTCAAACAAACAGAGAATGCTGGAGAAATTCAACAGGTCTGGCTGAATCTGTGGAGAGAGAAAGAGAGTTAATGTTTGGAGTCCAATGTGACTCTTCTTTGGAACTGTCTTGTTCTGAAGAAGAGTCATATTGGACTTGATGTTAATTCTTTTTTTGTCTACAGGGTAAAATGTAATGCTTTTAACTAGTTTATACTGATACAATCTTGCCCATGGGGCAAGCTGATATTATGTGTTGGAGCAACCAGGTTTATCCACTCCTCAGTCAGACCTCCATTCTCCAGAATTGGTTTCTCAAGCACCTCCCATTGAATTAACCTCATTCTGCTGTAAAATCTGCAGATCTGACAGTGGGCACTCATCTCGATGTTCATAATGTTAGGAACATCAGCTGTGTTGCCTTTGAAAGTGTGCAGCAATCTGCCTAAATGATATATACACACACACACACACACACACACACACACACACACACACACACACACCTGCTGCACACACGCGTTCCAACTTGGAGTTAGACTTGAAGAGCTGTGAGGTGTCCTACACACAAACAGAAAATCCATCCAAACTGTACCTAACAGCAGAAGAGTGTGGGGGTTAAAATTACTGTGTGATATTATTAAAGGTAACATTATGAACGTGTGATCAAGGAAAAAGAGCAGCCATTTGGCCCATTGAGCCTGCTTTGCCATTCCATAAAATCAATGCTGATCTGATTTTAACCCCAACTCCACATTCCTTCATATCTCTGATAATTTTCCATCCTGCTTGGTCATCAAGAATCTTATCTCCCACTGCCTTAAAAATATTTAAAGATACTGCATCCAGTGCCTTCTGAGAGAGGGAATTCCAAAGACTCTTCAATGCTCAGATTTTTCTTCTCTCGTCTGTTTTACATGGGTGCCCCTTAATTTTAAACCATGGCGTCTAGTTGAAATTTCTTCCATGAGAGGACAAATCCATTCCACATCCAACCAGTCAAGTCCCCTCGTGATCTTATATGTTCCCAATAAATTACCTCTGCCTCTTCTGAACTGTTCTAAGTATTGAAGCAATTGCTTTGTCTGCCAGTTTAAGAAAACTGAGAGTCTATTTATTTGACATTACCTAATGCAATCAAACAGAGGAAAATTCATTAATCTGAAATTTTCTGTTGCCACTTTCAGTTTTTACTGTCAGAACGTATTCACACTGCCTCTTGGATAAACCTCTGGCTTTTGCTTGAAACTCATTGTTATTTGTCTTCTTTCACTGATGATCTGAAATTTCTCTCAAGGATTTTGCTGAATAGTGGGGTTGAATCCCATTCCAAGCGTTGCTTTGAAGGATATTCTAGGCCGGGTCTGACTTCGAAACTAGATTTTCCCCTTCCTGTTTCTGCAGGTCGTTCGATTGTAAGTGCCGGGATCGCAAACAAACCCAACTGTTTCAGCATCTGGTCAACTGAGGAGCAGTGTACTCTGAGAGAAACCCTGAGGTCAACAAACTCAACACAGGCCAGGAACCTGAAGCAAAATAAATAGCCATGTAGAGGGACACCAATATCTCCCATTATGCAAGTAACTCTGCTGTAAAACGATAGTTGCATTCTTGTTTGATATTGTGCCATCGAAAATGGCATTATAGGGAAGTCACTAAGTGACCTGTACAGCAGAAAGTTTGTGTTATCCAAACAGTGTCTACTATTCATCAATCATGTTACAGCCAATTCGTGCTAACAGAACATGCATTATAGCAGAACTATCTGTAATACTTGCTGCCCAGTTGAATACAGTGTAGTGTTTAATTGCTGGTTACTGCAGCACATTGCTGCATTATCTGCTTCATTTAATTTAACTTGCCACATGAACTTCAACCGATACCTGAGCTGCAAAGGAAGATGGCAGAATGCATACTGTTTCAGAGGAGAAATGCTACGGAAGCAATAGAGTGATAGAGAGAATGAGGTGGAATAAAGAAAATAAGACAGGGTAGAGAGACAGGTAGAATGAGGGAGAACGAATGTGAAAAAGAATGAGAAAGAAGGTGAGTGAATGATACATTTGAGAGATAGAAGGAATGTGAGCGATACATTTGAGAGATAGAAGGAATGTGAGCAAAAGAGAGAATGTTGGACAGACAGTGTGAAAGGGATTGTGACTAAACCAGACAGAATGAGAAATAGAGGGAATGTGAGTGAAACAGAATGAGAGATAGAGAGAAATAATGCATGATAAAGAAAATGAGAGAAAGAGGAAATTCTGATTTCGAATGTTCCCAATAATTTGTCATGCATTCAGATTTATCCCCATTCTAGAATTTAGTCAATATTTAATTTAAATTTTTTAATTCAGTCTGTAAGGAGAGGGATGTGCTTCACAAAAATGGCAACAGATGGTGAGACTGACGGTGGCAACAGTAAACAAGGATTGTAGCCAGCTGGCGCCAAGGCAATGATTTTTAATGGAAAGAAAAAGCCCCCATGTGATAGAAATCACAGCACTATCATCAACAATAAATAAAAGCTGCGAGATATTACAGGAGGTAAATCTGGTTTGCACTTTTTTTTAGAAATTGATTAATTTATTTTGTTCTTGCAAATGTTAAGCACTGCATGGGAAAATGAGTTACATGGAATTGTTAATGTAGCACAGGGGCCAGGGAAGCTGCATTCTGAGCTCATCGGGCTGCTGTTCGGACTGAGCCGCTTGAGCAGTACCACTGTAACCGTTATTGGAGCAAGACCTGACTAACGTACTGCCACTACTCATCCCACCAGAAACCAGCACTGAGGGAATGGGGAGGGAAGGTAGGGAATAGTCAGGGGAAAGGAAAATTAGATCTTCCTGGGCCCAACTCCTCCCACCAAATCTCTGCAAAAAGCTCACAGAGACCTTGGGTTTTTTCTACATTCCGCAAAATCAACATATTCCTGACACGATTCTGTTCTCAAGTGTTCCCAGATTAATACAAATGATGTGAGTAAACCCCAGGGATGATAAACTATTCCCCTCGAGGGACAGCCACTGATTTAGCCAAGGGGTTAGCAGGTTGGGTGGTGGCTATTGATTTTGCCTCTGTGCTTACCCCCAGCCCAGGAATATCTGGGTATCTGCCCGTTGTCTTCCAGCACAGTGTTTCAGACTTGTGCCTTTCACCACTAAACATTTACAAAGGTTCACATATGGAGAGATGGCTATGTAGAACCCCAGTCTCAACACAAATGCCCAACATGGGCTTCCCGGGAGAAGGGGGAAGGAAATCTGTTTGAGAGGAGGGGTTCCAATTGATTGCATGGCATGTTATCTATTTCTTGGAGCAATGTGGAAAGGTATCCTCCAATCACTGCTGGTCCTGCAGCATTTCATTCGCTTCCTAACTCTACATTGAGACACCCACTCTCTAACTAACTTTACTTCTGTCTCCTGAATTTCCCAGAGCAAATTAGTTACTTAACCCTGAACTATAATATCAAATCATATTCAAAATCAGGAGCAGGTCTTAGACAGGGGTTGGGGTAACATTAAAAATAACAGGCAGCTTGTGTATTGACCATTTCATTGGCTTTATCTTGCCATTATGCCGTTGGAGACAATGAAAGATTCAGGAACAGAGTTCCACTAGGATTTTCCAGTCAGCCTCCAGATTCAAACAGGTTGTGGGGACACTGCATGGAGAAGGATCTTCCCCTGATCTCATCCAGTTGAGATGTTGCTCTCACTGAGCGCTGAAGGACCAATTCAGGGTTGATGTGTCTCATTAATGACTTTACACCATAATTTGCACCAGCAGTGCAGGGATTAGCTGACATGTTTGCAGTCTATGCATTTATGGGTGCTATGGTCCATTTTACCCCCACGTTTCCTATCGGTGGAACTGCACCCTCTCTCCCTTACCTTCTCCTCACTGGAAGCCCAAGAGAATTCCATTATTCCACAAGGAACTCTTCAACCCAAGGTTAATTCCTCGTTCAAACAAAAATTCAAAAGCTAAAGGCAGCAGATGCTGGAAATCCGAAATTAAAATAGGAAATTCTGGGAACACAGAAAATCTCAGATTTCCAGAATCCGCAGGATTTGCTTCTGTAAAGGTAAAGTCATCATTGTCCCACAGATTGATTTCTCATTAGAAAGAGACGATTGATGGTAGTTTAACCTGAGGGTCACCACACCTAAGGCAAGGGAAGGGGTTTAGAAAGAGAGTCCTTCATGGTGACATCAGCCAATGCAGGAATTGAACCCCATGCTGTTGGCATCACTCTACATCCAAGCTAACTAGCCCCTGCTACTAATCTCCAATTTACTACCACCTCTTTTTGTTTTATCCATTTGTAGGATATGGGTATCACCAGCTGGACTAGCAGTCATTGTCCATCCCTAACTGGCCTTGATAAGTGGTTCTTGAACCTTATAATGAGGTTCACTGTGAAGAGGGTCTGCTGTCCTCCTCAACAGGATTTCCATTTTTCTCTTTTTGGTTTGTTAAAGCCTATTACAGTTCTACCTTGTCCAAGCTATTTACTAAAGATTCTTGACCTGAACCGTTAACTCTGTTTCTCTCCCCACAGATATTGCCAAACTTTTCTTCAGCAATTTCTTTATTTGCTGTTTCAGATCTCCAGTATCTGAAGTTCCTTGTTTCATCAGAGTGTAACAGGAAGGTGCTGGGAATACTGCCAACACAAGAAGGCACGAAGCTGTATTAACCAAGGATCATATCAGACTCTAAATGTTAACTCTGTTTCTCTCTCCACAATTGCTGCCAGATCCGCTGAGTTTCTGTCTATTTGTAAACTCCACAATCGGTCAAGTTCATTCGTGCTGCACTTGTCACTTTTTTTAATGTATAGGATACCAAAAAATGAGGACAAATGAATGAAAAATGTTATTTTTAACATATTTTAGAATGGATGAACAAACAGAGGTAGCTTGGTGTTGTTAAACTTATGTCCTGAGATGGTTACAGTACCTGGTAATTGCACTCAGGATCCAGACAGTGGTAGTGCTCTCTGTACTGATAGGCACAGTGAATGTGTCCACATTGCTGACTGCCAGAGAACCTGCAAATAAGGGAGTAAGAACAAGGCTGATTCAGTGAAACTCCCAGGTCTATATCTTTAGCTATACCTTTTTTATTCTGATGTATGACTGTGAATTACATCAGTATTCTCTGGTGTCCTGAATCAGTGGACATCCTAGCTATTAATGGATGAATGTCAGACATTTCTGTTACAGTTATTCCCAGATCTTGCACTGTGACCTATGTAACCAGCTGCTGTGGCACAGGGGATGATAGTGCACATGGCTGTAATGAAATTTGTAAGACATCAGAGTGGGTCCTGGGGTTTGGAACAGGACAATGCTATTTACCCCAACGTAACTGCCCTACTATTCCACATGATTAAAGTTGATCAAATACATCAATTTTTTTTACCCTTCTCATTATTGTAATTCTGTATGCCACTAATAATCAGAAATCTATCAACCTGTACTTTAAACATACTCAAAGACTGAGTTTCATGTGGTAGAGAGTTCCAAAGGTTCACAATCTTCTCAAATATTTTATAAGTTTCAATGAAGTCACCGCTCATTTTTTGAGATTCTAGAGACTACAGGCCCAGTTTCTCTTTATCAGATAGCTCCATCATCCCAGCACCAAGTTTAGTTGCATGACCTCTGTGGTAATAATATATATCATTCTTGGGATAAGGAGACCAAAACTGCAAATATTCCAGATGAGGTCTAACCAAACTCCCACACAACTGAAGCAAGACTTCACCCCTGCACTCAAATCCTCTTGTTGTAAAGCTATCATCCCATTAGCCTTCCTAATAGCTTGCTGCACCTGCGTGTTCATCTTCAGTGACTTGTTAACTAGGACCCTTCATATAATCTAACCTTTCCAACCTCTTACCACTTCGGAAAATCTCTGCATATCTGTTTCTGTTACCAAAGTGGATAGTCTCACATTCTTCCACATGATATTCCATCTGGCACATTCCTGCCCATTTGCCAAGCTTGTCCGAATTCTCCTGAAGCCACTTTACATCTTCCTCACAACAGATATTCCCATTTAGCTTTGTTTCATCTGAAAGTTTAGAAATATTACATTTGGTCCCAATCACCATATTATTGATATACATTGTGACCAGCTGAAGCCCAAGTACTGAACCTTGTATTACCCCACTAGTTACAGTCTGCCAGTGAGAAAATGACTTAGTTATTCCTAGTCTGTTTTCTGTCTGTTAGTCAACCCTCCAAATGATTCCACAGAGCTTTGGTACTTGGTGCAGCAGCAAATGTTGAGCTGCACCCTTAGTGCTATTGAAATTACTTTCCATGTTTCCCAGGGTTGACAAGTCTCGAACCAGGGGCTCATAGTCTCTTGGTGTGGGTCAAAGAAATCTCTTCACTTCGAGAGCTGTGGCCTTTGGAATTCTCTCACAAGCTATGGATGCTCAATTGTTGATTCTATTCAAGACAGGGACTGATAGATTTTTGGATATGAAGGCAACAGCCTAGAGGTACTATTGCTGGACAGTTAATCCAGAGACCTAGATGGAGTTCTGGGGACCAGGGTTTGAATTTAAATTCAATAAAATATCTGGAATTAAGAATCTAAATGATGACCAAGAACCCATTGTCGATTGTTGGAAAAAGCCATCTCGTTCACTAATGTCCTTCAGGGAAGGAAATCTGTCATCCGTACCCAGTCTGGCCCACATGTGACTCCAGACCCTCAGCAATGTGGTTGACTCTCAACTGCCCTCTGGTCAATTATGGATGGGCAATAAATGCTGCCTGGTCAGCGATACCCTCATCCCATGAATGAATAAAGGAAAAAAAATGATGGGAAGCAATGGACTCAGGAATGGTGCAAGTCAATGCAGACGATCAGCTGTAGTCATATTGTATTGGTGCAGCAGGTTCGAGCTGATTAGCTGCCTCCTGCTCCAGATTCCAAGTTGGGAGAAGAGGGCAATGATGTATTTGGCCTAGATTAAATTAAACATGTCTCATATTCTTGGGGATGTTACAAAACAGTTGATCAACCGTTAGGACACTATCCCCTTTAACACCCCTATCATCCCTAACTGGGTAAGGTTGAGTGTTGTGATAATGGGAACTGCAGATGCTGGAGAATCCAAGATAACAAAATGTGGAGCTGGATGAACACAGCAGGCCAAGCAGCATCTCAGGAGCACAAAAGCTGATGTTTTGGGCCTAGACCCTTCATCAGAGAGCTCTCTGATGAAGGGTCTAGGCCCAAAACGTCAGCTTTTGTGCTCCTGAGATGCTGCTTGGCCTGCTGTGTTCATCCAGCTCCACACTTTGTTATCTAAGGTTGAGTGTTGTAGTGGCAGGGGAGATTTCCTTCAGTAGCGATTTGTCAATAACTTTATGAATGTAGCAGGAGGGCTCTGCATCAACACCATTTCCAGAAAAATTTTCAAAAGCATTTGCAAAGAAGAAACTGGTGGTCTTACCAGGAATTATCCTGATTGTCCTTACCAGTTTATTCACACACAGTGACCAAATGGACTCTACTTCCAATATTCGGAGCTTACTGATTGGAAATCATTGTGTTCCAGAATTTAGTGTGTTTTAGAAGTGTGTACATGACTTTGTTTCAGGTTGCAACTACCAAGAAAGCAAAACAGGTCTAAGACCAAGTGTCTTTCTGTATTGAACCCTGTGTTGTTCTGTCACTGGGAATCTTGACAATTACAGTCAGATTGCAGGAATGTCCTCATGATCTCTACCCAAATGTTTCTAGGTTAAATCCAGCAGGTCTGGCATCATCTATGGAGAGAAACAAAGGTGACATCTCAAATCTGATATTATTCTTTGGTTCTTAAAAAGTCATATTCAACTTGAAGTATTAACTATTTCTCTCTCCACAGATGTTGCTGAGCTTTTCCAGTACTCTCTGTTTCCATTTCAGATCTCCAGCATTGGCAGTCCTTTCCTTTTTTTCCTGGGTGAACTGTTGATTGGCATCCAAACAGAGTGAAAACAAGCAAAGCTGATAGTTGAATGAAGACAACTTGGCAAGAAATTTCTTGGCCCATGGGCTCCTGACTGTGCAGATGTGTAAATCTAGACAAAGTCCATGTCAGGGTTACAGCTGGGATTCCTAATCCATTTAGTTTGGGATTGTCTCTAAAAGGGTCTCACATCTGCCATTTGTGGTGTTAGAAGTCTCTTCTTTGCCAGATGAACAAAGAACACTGGGATTAGGCACTTAACCCTTACTCCGTGTGTGTGTGCACTATGCTGCCTGATAAAGAACATTTCATGATGAACCAAGACAATGATTGAAAGGAGTGGAATGATTTTTTTTATTTGTTCATGGGATGAGGGTGTCATTGGCCAGGCCAGCATTTATTGCCCAAAGGTCAGTTAAAGGTCAACCACATTGCTATGAGTCTGGAATCACATGTAGGCCTGACCAAGTAAGGACAGCAGATTGCCTTAGCTAACTGACATGTTAAGTTGTAGGGAGGAGTATGTTGATATTCTAGGATATGTTGATATTAAGCGGAAGGAGCTGCTGGGTGTCTTGTAAAACATTAAGTTTGATAAGTGTCTGATGACGTCTATCCCAGGATACAGAGTGAGGCAAGGGAGAAGATTACTGGAGACGACAGAGATGTTTGTATCCTCTTAGCTGTCAGTGAGGTCCCAGAAGACTGGAGAACAGTCAGAGTTGTTCCTTTTTTTTAAAGAAGGGCAACAGGGATAATCCAGGAAATTATAGGCCTTTCATCAGGGGTAAAGAAATTATTAGAGAAGATTCTTAGGGAGAGAATTTACACACATTAGTAACAATCAGCATGGCTTTGTGCAGGGAGGTCTTGTCTCACAGATTTGATTGTGTTTATTGAGGAAATGATGAGGGTAGGACAGTGGATGTTATCTACATGGACTTTACATGCATTTGATATGGTCCGTCATGGTAGGCTGGTCCAGAAGATTAAGTCACATGGGATCCATTGTGAGTTGGTAAATTGGATTCAAAACTGGCTTAGTCATAGAAACAGAGTAGTTGTGGAGGGATGTTCTTCTGACTTTAGACCTAATGAAGTGGTATTTTACAAGGATCAGTGCTGGGACCTTTGTTACTTATATGTAAATGATCTGAATAAAAATGTAGATGGTCCAATTAGCACATTTTCAGACAACACAAAAATTGATGGAGTTGTGGATAGTGAGAAAGGTTGCCAAAGAATACTGACAGAGAACAGTTGGAAAGTTGGGCAGAGAAATGGCAGATGGAATATGACAACTATGAGGTGATGTATTTTGGGAGGTCAAATGCAAGAGGAAGGTATACAGTAAATGGCAGGACCCTTAAAGTTCCATGAAATTGGCCACAAAAGTGGATAAGGTGATAAAGAAGGCAGATGTCATGCTTGCCTTTATCGACTGGGGCATTGACTATAAAAGTTAGCAAGCCTTGTTGCAGCATTATGAAACACTAGTTTGGCCACATTTGGAACATTGTGTACAGTTCTGGTCCCCATACTCTCGGGAGGATGTGGGGGCTTTGGAGAGGGTGCAAATGAGGTTTTCCAGAGGGTGCAAATGAAGTTTTCCTGTATGTTTCCTGGATTGGAGTATATAGGCTATAAGGAGAGGTTGGACAGACTTGGATTGTTTTCACTAGAGTGTCAGAGTCTGAGGGGTGACCTGATAGAAGTTTATAAAATTATGAAGACTATGGATAGGTGGATACTTGGAGTCTTTATCCCCAAGATGGAAATGTCAAATATGGCATGGGGATGGGGGCAGATGTTTATGCTGAGTGGGGGAAAGTTTAAAGGAGATGTGCAAGTGTTTTGAAGTGGGGGATGGGAAGTGCCTGGAACGTGCTGCCAGGGGAGATGGTAGAAACTGAGACAATGGCAACATTTAACAGGCATTTAGACAAACACATGAACAGGCAGAAAGTAGAGAGATATGGACAATGTGTAGGTAGATAGGACTAGTTTAGAATTCCATCATGGTTGGCTCAGATGTAGTGTGCTGAAGGGCCTGTTCCTATGCTGTACTGTTCTGTATTCTGTTAGCAAATTAGATGGGTTTTTAATGACAATTGAGAGTGGTTACATGGGTACAATTGGGTTAGCTTTCAGATTCAAATTTCACCAGTCCCCATCGTGGGGTTTAAACCCTTGTACCCAGATCATTAGCCTAGGGTTCTAGATTCCTAGTGACATTGCCAACACACCACCAGCTCTGCCAGTAACCATTTTCCCCATTCCTTACCTCTGGCCGCCCCTCTGAGAGCAGGAAGCAAACTGGAATTCTACATCAATTCCCAGCCAATTGACCCGCTACAGAGTGAGTGACCTTTAGCAGCTTCTCTGCATTGATATGTTCCTTATAGTGGATACTCCAAATGTCCAGACCTCATAGCTTTGGAATTTCAGACTCCCACGTTTCTCATCCTGTACCCAAAGTGCTGCACGCTCAGTGAAATAAACTACTTTTGATAATAAGAGTACAGTCTGTGTATTTGCAAGGGAGTTCTCTGGGATTGTATTAAAACTTGGAGTGGTCCCTGAGAGTGTGTTCATGGTTGGAGGAGAGCTGGGTTGGGGCAGGTTTGGTTTGACACAAACACAATGAGACTACAAATCCATTTCAAATAATTTTGGATTTTATCTATTTACATTTGTCTTTCTGCCCCACATTAGATTTCACTGTTTTTAAACTTTACCGTCCTGGCCTTGTCACAAACAATTGTCACATGAACATGCTGTGGCTATTCCACAATTCCCGAAGGTGGGAATACAAAATGCTGAGAGTTGACCATTGGCCAGTTCAGTACGACCAAGTGGGAGCAATGATCCCGCTCAGTTTTCTACCTCTGCTGCTGACAGTATTTTGTTGATTTGAAGGCTCCTCCTGTCCATTATTCTCAATGAGAAAAACAAAGGCAAAAGCTAATTATTCGAATTAGATTTGGTTTAATGTAAATCTTAGACCCGGTAGCTGACATTTTAGTGGCAGTTTTTGAATTCTATTCTGGCAGCAGTTAGGTAATAGACATTACTCATGGATATACAAACTAAAAATCATTTCTCTCTATTAATAGTATTCTGTAGTGCTATAACAATCCTAATAAGTTTCAGTTTGCGGTGACTTCTGTTGCTCAACTGGCAATACAGCAACAGGGCCTAGTCTTGTGTTTTTCTTTTATATTGTCAGAGGCAACAGTAAAATGGACAAAGGCTGGGCCCTGCTGGTGCTTTGGGATACTGTTGCTAAGCGAATGATGTCACTATGGTGTCCTCATGGAATATGCAAAGTCTGTTTTAAGTTGTGTATCAATGTCTTGTCAGTCACCTTGTTAATATTTGTTAATGTCATTGTTAACGGTTAACAAGAATAGGTGGTATGTATTAGTTGTTCTTTGGGTACATATAATTAAAGGGGCTCTTGGGGCACAGTGATACTGTCTTTACCTCTGGGCCAGGAATTCTAGGGTTAAAATCCCACCTCCTCCAGGAGTGTGTAATAACATATGTAAAATGATTGATTTGAAAATACCTACATGTAAATATGAGGGAAGGTGCTTGTGGTGCAGTGGTAGTGTCTCTACCTCTGGGCCAAGAGTCCTCAGTTCAAGTCCCGATTTCACCAGGAGTGTGTAATAACATCTCTGATGAGATTGACTTGACTCCATTTTGATTTAGTCCCTCCGTCTCTCCCTAACTTTGTCCCACTTCTGATGTCATTGCATTGACCTTGATGGGCTTTGCATGTAAATTGGTAGCCGATTCAGAAACACAGGTGGTTTAATGGTGGAGGAAGAAGAATTCAAAGTAACATGGGTAATTTGATGGTGAAGAAAAATGTTCAGAGGTAAAAAAGACACAAAAAAGGGAAGCTAGGTCATGAACGATGTAGGATGAGAGCTGTGAGACTGAGCAAGTCAATAAACTCTCTATAAAGAAAAGCTGTAAGCCTTAAGTTTTTCCACCTCACTAGCTGGCTTGGAGTCTTTAAACATAGTGTACAATATTCCTTTCTGACTGACTGAAGTTTCAGCTCAATAAATGAAAAGTCCTTCCAGTTTAGAGGTTAGCTGTCAACAGATATGACGCTGAATTCTGACCATCTCAACAGGTCTGCCTCTGTGCAAATTGGTAGCATTTTCAGGCTTTGGAACACCATGGACAAGCTAAACATGGAAAGCCTATTATTCCCGGTGGCTATGCTACTTGGTAATCAAACATCTGTATTTGCACAGTGTAGTCTGCTAAAACATGGTGAGAAATCGAGCGAAATAGGACCTAGGTAACATTTGTGCGACAGCACTTGGAGTATTATGTACAATTTTGAAATTCCCTACTTGAGGAGAGATGTAGTTGCATTTGGAGGCAGTTCAGAGGAGGTTCACTAGATTGTTTCCAGAGATGGGGGCTTTGTCTTATGAGGAGAGATTTTGCAGTTTAGGTCTTTACTGTCTGGAGTTTAGGAGAATGAGAGGAGATCTAATTGAGGAATTTAAAATGCTAAAGGGGATTGACAAAGTAGACATAGAGTGGATGTTTCTTCGTGGGGCAACCTAGAATGAGAAGTCATGGTTTAAGACAAAGAGGTAGCAGATTTAAAACAGGGATGAGGAGAAATTATTTCTCTCAATGGCTTGTGAATCTGTGGAATTCACTATCCTGGAGTGTGATGGTTGCTGGGACATTGAGTAAATTTATGATGGAGATGAATGGATTTTTAATTAGTAATGGGTTGAAGGGTATTGAAGAGTGGGCTACAAAATGGAGTTGAGTCCAAGATGATATCAGCCATGACTGTATCAAATATCAGAGCAAATTTGAGGGGCTGAATGGCCTATTCCTGCTCCAGGATCTTATGTTCTTGTGTTCTTCGTTCGGGTCCTGGGCGTAGTAGAATGTACTCTTGGAGGTTACCATCAGAGCCACTGACCCTATATGCCCCACCTTCACAGTCCTGCAATTGATGGCTAAGTTCACTTGTGTTTACATACAAATTCCTCAGCGCACTGTGGACAATTTCTTACAGGCAAGCTGGCACTTTCATTCCATCTCCAATAATTTTGTAGTTCGTGAGCAAGGATGTTCTACCCCATGGGTTTAATCTTTGATGTGGGGTGACTCTGGGGCAACGATGCAGGGCAGGCAATAAAGTGAAGGAGGGAGGGATAGAGGAGCGATGGGCTGGTTTCAAGCTGTAGTTAGACACTGCTCCTCCTCATGCTCACCAGAAGAATTCCTCTATTTGAGGGATAGTTGGAGATACAGGACGGGTGTTGGTGACAGCAATGAGACCTCTCTCCATAAACACCATCCTAACCAATAAATTTACAAGGTTACAATTTCAAAGAAATCAACTTCTTCCTCTGTCCAGAATGATTTCACCCCTTCAATGACAGGCAGTAATCTGAGTCTTTGAGAGCTGCAGAACTGCAGGTAAACTGATTACAGCAGGAACAGCCCCCTTTCTCCTATCACCTTCACAACTTTAGGTCATCTTCAGAAAATAAAAAAATGAACCAACCAGCATTCTCTGAGCAGATGGGGTGATTTGGGGTGGAAGCCGTCAGCAGGTAGATTACTGCAATGAAATATAAAAAACTTTAAAACATTAAGTGCCCAGCAGAGAACAATTTCATAATGAAAATAAGAGCTGGCGGGGGTAGGGAGATGGGGGAGAGAATATTGGTCATCTATTTATTTCACTTAAAGTAAATGCTCCCGACAAAGTGATAGAGGCAAGGTTTTGAATCATCAGTGGAAGGAGATCCAAGGGACAGAACCTAGCTCTCTAAAATGTGGCAAGAGATCAGATGCTCGTATTAAGTTGACAGAAGATGAGAGGGGCTGAAGAAAGAACAGAAAACTCCCACAGATATCATGGTTGAGATGATTCATACAATCAAGCGTAGGTTATGAGAATGGTGCCACGTGCACTATAATTTCCACAAGGGGATCTGGGGGGTGATTCCCCATGATTGTCAGATTTTAGCCCGCATTATTCTGCATTTTACAGAACCTACCCAGCCTATTACTGCCCATTCCACACTGTGAAATAAACTATTTTCAGTAATAAGAGTACAGTTTCTATAATTGCAAGGAGAGGTCTCTGGCTTTGTATGAAAACTTGAAGTGGTCTCTGACAGTGTGTTCATTCTTGGAGGAGTTCTGGGCTGCGAGAGGGTTACTGGGTGGTGGAGGCTTCCAGAGAGGGGCTGGAGACAAGTTGTCCAATGAAGTGTAGACCACCCCACACCACACCACAAAAAATGGAAATAACTTTCTTAATGCCTTAATATTCTGTGTTCATGCACAGCTCCATCTGCTGGGATCTATTTGAGAATCAAATTAATTTTTGGACACTGCCTTGTTTAAAAAAATGCTGAGGATGGAGGGAGAATGGTAAAGTTACTGCAGAGGATGAAGGTGTACGATACCAATTTTGTGTGTGTGTGACTGTGTGTGTCTATGAATGCATGTGTGCTAGTGCATTTGTGTGTAAACACGTGTGTGAAAGTAGATTACAGTGCATGTGACTGTGTATGAAATCATGTGAATGTGTGTAGAGTGCATGTGTTTGTATAAATGTATGAAACAGTATACGTACTGGTGTGGGTTTGTATATGAGTGAATCTATGTGAACTTTGTGTGCGTGTGTGTGTGTGTCAGTGACAATGTGTGTATTGTGAGTATGCATGGGGATGGAAAGTTTCTATTCAAATAATTACTGAGAATTAGCAATAAAAATAAAGATGAAGGTTTGTAAACAGAGAAGACAAAGACACAGTTGTTAGAATATTGTCCTTCCATTCAGTGACTTGGCTAAAAATTCAGGCTGAGCTGACAACTTTCCTCTCTTTTATGTTAGTAATTGTTCTAAAGTGGAATCAGTTTATCTACTTGCCAAACCAACCTTGCGTGGACACAAATCTGTAGCACAAAACTGTCCTCATAATTCATAAGTGGCAGACGGAAAATAGTTATCCGTAATTTTACACATTGCATATCAAACCTTCACTGTAATTGTACTTCAACCTGTCTGCTTCTGCTGCTCAGATTAGCTAGGAGGAAAGCATGGGTCCATTAAAAAGACAGCAAATTAGAGAAGAAGCTGATTCAGCTCCCCCCCCCCCCCCCCCCACCCCAATCACCTTGCTAATGTTCTCAATCAGGTATCGCTATTCTGAGGAATTCAGTCTATGACACACACCTAATGAACAACCAGAGCATTCTGGGTGGCAATTACCATGATGCTATCTTAGCTAATACTCATGCTCCAGAAGTCCAACTAATTCAATCATCGGACAGAATTATTTCAAAGAAGTGATACAGAGACAGCACTTGTTAACATTCCAACATCAAACCTAAAGAACTGCGGATGCTGTAAATCAGCAACAAAAGCAGAAGTTGCTGGAAAAGCTTAGCAGGTCTGGCAGCACCGGTGAAGAAAAATCAGAGTTAATGTTTTGGGTCCGGTGACCATTGAGTTCTGAGAAAGGGTAACTCAACCCGAAACATTAACTCTGATTTTTCTTCACAGGTGCTGCCAAACCTGCTAAGCTTTTCCAGCAACTTCTGGTTTAGTTCCTAACATTCCAACACGTTGTGTTTTGGATTGGAAGGCTACCGTTGCAATGAGTCAATGCCTATGATCCTGGTTTACTTTCATTTGCAGTGAGTACAAAGGTCATGTGGTGCAGTGGGCAATGACTCTGTCTCTAAGCTTCAGGTCAGAATCCCATTTTGGGCTTTGACACCCAAAGAAAGTGTGTACTTAATGCGACCAACAATATCAACTTGTAAATCCTAACTTCCAAAATATGCCAATGGTAGGTGGTAAGAGCCAACGAGATTCCTGAACAGCCATGTGATGAAAAGAGAATTGAAGCCTCTACCATTGCTATCCCTAACTCTGGGCTACAACATGCAGATAAATGTGAATGTTGCCACAGCAACCTGACGTTCCGGAGAGCTCTGATACATTCAATGGTTTTGTGTCACTACAACAAACACAACACACAGAACTGTCCAAAATAGGGTGAGCTTAGCTTATAAAATCACCACTTTTATTTGGAATAAGTTATGAGGAGAGATTACACTAATTAGACCTGTTTTCTCTGTAATATAGAGGTTAACAGGTTATCAGATCAATGTCTTCATGGTATTAACAGGAAAAGACAGGATAGATAAAGATAAACTATTTCCACTGGATTTGGGATTCTAGAATAAGGGGTATAGTCTGAAAATTAGGGCTAGATCATTGAGGAGAGATGTTAGGAAGCACTTCTACACACAAAGGGTGATAGGTGTTTGGAGCTTTCTTCCACAAATTGCAGTGGATGCTGGATCAGCTGTTAATTTTAAATCTGAGGTAATGCTTTTGTTAAGGTATTAAGGGATATGGGCCAAAGGCAGGTATATGGCTTACAGCCAATGTGAAAGCAGAAACTCATTGAATGGCAGAACAGTCTCGAGGGGTTGAATGGCCTACTTCTGTTCCTGTGTAAATTCTCGGTGGGGTGTGGAATGAATGACAGCAGGTTCTAGTGTTCCAAGTGTGACTGTAGTCTATCATTCCAACTGTGGCTGACTGTACTTCCCTCAGTAAGAAAGGAATGCAACAAAATAACAGCAATTTAACTTACTCTAAATCAGAATGAATTTCTGATTAAATGAAATCAAAACATTGTCATATTCAAACAAGAACTTTCCCAGGAGGCTTCTTCCTGAGAAAATACATTGAAAACAATGAGAAGCAGGAGAAGGACATGAGCTCTGAGCCATATTGTAATGTTGGGATCAGAGGTCCTATAGATTGGAGGGAATAGGATTGGAATTGTTACTGGAATTCCCAGTATTGACAAGAAATGGGAGGACCTGGCCTCTTTGGAACTTCGGACTGGAGTGTGATAAATGAAGCTGTTACTTTGGGTTGGAGCTGCCTTTGGAGTAGAGAATTAAAGGTGAAGGTATTGAATAAAAGCGAAATGATGCTATACAATTTCGACAGGCTACTCAGAGTTCAGTAGTGCTGGCTGTGCATACTGGGTCCATAAATGTGCATAATTAAGAAGGGACTTACGATTAGGATGAACTAACAGCAGAGTAAACTGAATCCTGACCATCCCCCCGTCTCTACCCCACTCAACCCTCCCCCCAACACCTCCCCCCACCTCAGTAACTCCCTTAGCCAACTTCTAACATTCTACTTTCTTCTCCTGGATAATTGGCTTCCACGCCTTTCTCCAATCACACTGGTTCCTTGTAATAACATGGCAAACGAAATATGCAAAAATCAGCTCAATGATTTTGTTCATTTACATGTAGCACAACCACAGCATTGAATTCAACATATTCCTTTGTAACTGAGGGGAAGATAAAACAGCACGTTGTAACAAGACATACAAATTCACTAGAGGGTTGGCAGTGGGCAAGTCAGAATTATCAACTCTTTGTTTCAAACATCTTTCAAATACACCTTTCAGCTTCAAGCAGCTATACGAGGTTGGATTATATTTTGCTTTAGAACTCTATTTTCATATTTAAATCCTAAATCCGTTTACTGAATGTTGTTATTGTATTTTGGCATTTTATGACAATATTTATTTTGCATAACTGGTAATCCCTCTAAGAATGAGATGCATTTGCCATTTTTTATTTTAAAAAAAACAACTTGCTTCCTGCACCTCCCATCTCCTCCTGTCACCAGTCTGTTTTTCTCAATAAAGTCTTAAACAAGGAAAAATTATTGCATCATCCATAAAACTGTCATATCTGAAACTTGTAGTTTGAAGGGATAAGTAAAAACAGGAAATTAATGTTTATGGGTGTATCTGGGAAACTATTTGTTAAAGAAGGGGAATATATTTTTTTTAACAATTTAGCTGACAGTTTTCATAAATTCAATGCCAGCTGCTCTTGATAGTGGTCCCTGTGCACCCAGACTGAAGTGAGCCATCAGTAAATCTGCTGATGTTGCTCTGTCAAGCCCCACTCACTGCAAGGGTGTTTATTTAACTTTTGGACAACACTCAAGTATAATTTGCACTTGACACATCTCCTTGTTTGCAAGGACTGGTGAAACATGATTGGAGCTGCATCTCTGTACCATCACACAAGTACAAAAAGGCAGGTTGCCATCAATAGGAAACAAAAGAACTGTTTCAAGTGTGGCATAAGGGAGACACAAAGCAGCTCATTGAATGCCCCATCCAGCAATTTTGATTTCCATTTAACACATCAAGGGGTACAGGGATGGCATGTTGAAGTAGAAGACCAGCCGTGATCTCATTAAAGGACTGAATGGCTGTCTATTGCTCCTGTTTAATGTTAAAGGAACTCTGAGTGTGCTGAATACATTACTGAAAATTGGGAGAAATGTGACAAGAACAATTCCCAGTTGGAAACTGTAATTTTAATCCGTATCTGAAAGCATTCTGCTCCTCAGCTGGAAGGCCAGTAGAATCAGCTCCATGAGCTTCAACAGAACATTCCTGTGGCACCACTGTTGTCTGGTGTTCTGGAAAATAGAGGTGTGGACCGTAGCTAAGTACGGGAGATGTGAAGACTTTCATCTCATTGGGAAATCCGATGACATTGTTGGGGGACACTTTCCTTCAAAACATATCTGCCAGAATCACTTAACAATCTGCTACCTCACTTTCTGCCCCATACTGGAGACAGTCAGCCTGATACTGGCTTAAAGTCCTCAGTAAATCCTCCTCGAATACTAACGCCTTGTCGATGGTTACATGCAGTGGGAGTAGCTCCCTGTTTGAGCTTGCCTGGTCACAGAGCTTCAAGTAAGACCAGAGCAGCAGAAGGAAGAGCTGGAGTTCCTTTGCTTATTGTTGTCAAAAGATGATTTTCATCCTGCACTAATTAGGACCACTGCAAGAATTCCAAATTTTGAAGGCAGCAACAGCTTAAACTGTGTAAGGAAAGGTACCTGTGTCCAAGTTCTGTGGCAACATCTCAACCAATCAAAGGCAACTTGCCAACCAATCAGTACTCAGTTCTCAGGTGGTATAAACTTTTACTCTCTTTGAAATTTGCGATTCTTGCATCCATCCTGATGAGTGCAAGGTGAAAAGCTTCAACAACAATGCTCAGGCTCTGTCATGCCAAATGACTGTTTGAAGTTAACTCCTTAGGTTTGATTTTCAGTTCAGGTTTGGGTAAATTATGTCATCATTAAGTGTAAATGTCCGAATTGGGCTGATTTTGAGATCTACGCCCCAGTAGTGTCACCTATCATTACCAGGCAGCAGGAGTTGCCTGCAAAGGGCAGCAGGCAAAAGAATTTGGCTTCCATGATGCATCCTACTGCTGGCTTGCTGAGGAGGAAGGAAACTTCTTCAGAATGTCAGCAGTCTCAAAATACACAGAAGTAGTAGAAATGGCCAAATGGAAGCTAATGTGCTCAATCTAACTTAAGATCGCACACTTTTTTAGAAATTTTTCACCCGACTGATAAAACAGGCTTTAACTTCTGCCTGCATTGAACCAGACAGCTGTGTACCAATATGCACTGGCTGTTTGGGTTCACTGATTTCCAAATTGAAAATTACCTTCTCATCCTCCCCAGCTTTTTAAACACCTCCTCAAAGAACTTGAAAAATAAACTTTTAAAATCAGTGACCTTCCACTTAAGTTGGAGCTAAGAATTTTTGGCTCTCTACAGGTCATGAAATTTGGATTATTTTACAGAGAAGCACACAAAATAGGAGCATCAATAGGCCATTCGGCCCTTTGAGCCGACTCTACCATTCAATCTAATCAGCTGATTCAATACCCATTCCCACTTTCTCCCCATACCCTTTCAGCCCTTTACGTCTAAGAACTAAAACTCCTTCTTGAAAACATTCAGTGTATTGGTCTCAACACCTTACTGTGGCAGAGAATTTGAAAGGCTCCCAACCTTAGGCTGAAGAAATTACTCATCTCAGTCCTAACTGTATCCTTAGACTGCAACTACTGGTTCTGGACTCCCTGGTTATTGGGACCATCCTTCCAGTGTCTACTCTATCCAGTCCTGTTAGAATTTTATAGGTTTCTATGAGATCCCTCGCATTCTACTGAATTCTAGCAATTATAGTCCGAACTGACTCAATCTCTCCTCATATGTCTGTCCTACCATCCAGGAATCAGACTGGTAAACCTTTGCTGCACTCCCTTGACAGCAACAGCATCCTTCCTCAGAAAAGGAGACCAAAACTGTACACAATACTCCAGCTGTGGTATAACCAAGGCGATGTGCAAATGCAGTGCAACATCCCTGCTCCTGTAATCAAATCCTCTTGCTATGAAGGCCAACATACCATTTACCTTCTTCACCAACTGCTGCAGTTGCAGGTTTACTTTCAGTTATCAGTACATGAGGACACCCAGGTCTCATTACAAATTTCCCTCTCTCAATTTACAGCCATTCAACTAGTAACCTGCCTTCCTATTTTTGCTACTAGAGTGGTTAACCTCACATTTATCCGTATTATACTGCATCTGCCATGCAAGTGCCCACTTACTCAACTTGTCCAAAACACACTAAAGCATCTCTGCATTTCCTCACAGCTCACCCTCTCACCCAGCTTTGTGTCATCTGCAAACTTCAAGATATTACATTTAGTCCCCTCATTTAAATGAATATACTTTGGTGAATAGCTATGGTCCTAGTACCCCACTACTCACTGCCTACCATTCAGAAGACGACCTTTTTATTCTACACTTTGTTTCCTGTTTGCTAACCAATTCTCTATCCATGTCAGGGCACTGTCCTCAGTCCCACACTCTGCTTTTAGATGCTAGTCTCTAATGTGGGACTTGGTCACAAGCCTTTTGAAAGTCCAAGTAAACCCTATCCATTGGCTCACCCTCATCAATTCTTCAAGTTATCTCTTCAGAATTTCAGTAGATATGTCAAGCATGATTTCCCTTTTATAAAATCTATGCTGACTCTGTTTGATCCCACCACTGTTTTCTAAGTGTTTTTGTATTTAATCTTTTATAATGGACTCCAGAATTCTCCTCAGGCTAACTGGTCTATATAATTCCTGATTTTCTTTCTACCTCCCTTTCTAAACAGAGGAGTAATGTGAGCTACCATCTTACATTAACTACCCTCTAAGCTACAGGAACTGTTCCCAAGTCTATAAAATCTTGGAAGATGCAACAGTTTTGCCGAGAAGAAGCAGGGTCATTCAACATCTTTAAGGCAGAGGTAGATGGATTTTTGACAAAAAGGGGAGTTAAAAGTTAGGAGGAGAGGGTAGGAATGTGCAGCTGAAGCCAGGTCATCCAGGATCTTACTGAATGGCAGATTGGGCTAGAGGGACTGAATAGCTTACTTCTGCTCTTAATCTGTGTGTTCTTTACAGACTACAAATTGGAATGGAGTGGGATCCTGAGCCACTGCTCTCATTCCTCCTCACCACTTTGAAAATTCTAATGCACGAGGAAATCGAGACACATCTTCCTGAATTGCAATGTCTACATCCCGCTTGTATCTGCACTTGCTCCCCTCTCCATTGCCAAATGGCCCCTTGGTTCTGTCCCGTCTCTCAGTATTTCAAACCTAGAACTCAACCCCATCAAGGCTATCAAATTTTAGTGTCTGTCTCACACAGTTTCTCTAACTCTGAGTCTAGAATGCTCCAAACATGCGATACTAAGGCATTTCAGTACTATGTCCTTCAGTACGCATTGCCTATCAAACTTCAAAGCTTTCCCCTTTTCCTAAACATTGGGAAAAGGCTGATAGAGTCTTCCAGTGGACACTGTAGTAGCCAACTAGTAGCTGCAAAAAGTTAAATTTAAACTGGAATGTTTAAAGTTACAATAAAGTCCACTCGAAGTTATTGTGGTATTCATTACCAGCGCTGGGCCCTCTAACCTTGATGTAATGAATATTTCAAATGGACTTTAGCAAAGCATATGCTTGTTATCCCTCATGCTAGACATTTTTGCCATCAAATTGAAGCTTCTCTTGCAGCTTCGTGCCAGAATGTTATACGATAGCCAAGAGTGGAAATGCACTCTCAGTGCACTCTTAGACTCGTTACATATTGACAATGATGACTGTCGAAACCCCCTCAATTATAATGAAAAACATACAAATAAACATTTGGATTGTCGCTGCCAAGTGCACCATCTGCCAAAGCAGTAAAATCCACAGGAAAAAGCTAACTAAGAGATTTTTTTTTAAAAACGGAGATTATCCCGGGTTGCTTTTTAGTGATTACACTGCAGAGTTCATTTAGCTAATTGAATACCAAAGCTTCTGCGTTTTGGGCACATTAAATGGTTTTAAAGAAAAAAAACACATGAAGCACAGTCCTCATTTTACGATGGCATTGGTCTCTGGACAATTTCAAATCCACCACATCAGTCTAATTGTCTGATTATATTTGCTGACAATTAAATATTAATGATGTAATGACACAGTGATTGCTACAGATCTCAAATGACTACAATACTGACATTTTGATATCTGTGGAAAAAAAAACCCTCTGCAATTCACGGGATGATATAGAACTGTTTGAGTAAACACAGAGGTAAGCTTACTGGTCAAAATACTGAGCCGTAAGGTACAGTGATGGTGGGAGGGATGTTTATCCCTTCTTAAAATCTAAATGCCTCATTAAATCCGGGGTAAATTTTCAAGAACTGATGTCTAGCTGTCCTACAGCATCACGGCAGTCTTGTCTGAGTACTCTAAGTAAGGAAATTGAAACAGTATCTCAGCTTATCTCGTACTGGTTCAACCATCAGCAAAGAAATGTTTAGACAAATTTTATGCATTATGTAGAGCAAATATCAAAACAGCACTTGGCAGATGCAAGGGAGGCCTCATTAAAATTCCTTAATTAAATCTCCATACTAAATGGAGTCTGCTCCTGGATTTTTTGCAGGCTACTGTTTCTATTTGCTGCAAATATTGAGCTAAACTTGAGTCAAGAATGCACTCCTTTCTCCACAAGGTCCTAACCCTGAAATAAATACAACAGACTGATCTGATTGGGAATGTGATGTGTCACTTGGCCATCCAGAGAAACACCCTTTTCTGTCCTTCCTCTATTGCAAAGGAAAGAGTTGGTAATAAAAGTAATCATGCCCTTTTGTTACACCCAGGCACCCAGGGAGGGAAGGGATATAAGGATAGGTCAGGGAGGTTTTCAGGTCAACAACTGGTATAATCTTAGAGCATAGGAGCAGGAGCCCTGAGTGGCTGAACCATTTCAGAGGGCAGTTAGAGTCAACCACACGGTTCCGGGTGTGAAGTCACATGTAGGCCAGACCAGGTAGAGTCAGCTGACTTCCTTCCGTGAAGAGCATTAATAAAGCAAATGTTCTTTTAGCAACAAGTGTCATGAATAATAATTTAAATTCCACCAACTGTTGGGCTGGGATTTGAGCCGCTTCCCACCTTGGGCCTGCGCCTGTGGTTGACTCCATCAGTGACACTATCATAGGTCACCATCTTCGCCTTCTTCTGGATTCTAGTTTTGTTCAAGTGTCATAGCAGGACTAAATATTGATATTCTGACTTTAACAGTGGCATCTTATCCTAACAGAACTAAAATCCTGTTCTGGTAGTTCACATTTCTTATAGCAATATCAATGGAAAGTGACCATAAAGAACCAGTGTGCCACCATAAGCAACGACTCTCATCATGCCATCAATGCTCAACCAGATGCAATAACTTCAATTGTAAAACCAAGTCTTTTGATTGCTTTAAACTGGTGAGGACAGTACAGGTTGAGGGTTAGCATGACACCCTGTCTTCCCACAAGACCTCAAAAATTAGGAAAAAGACTAGGCCATTCAGCCCATCAAGCCTACTGCACCATTCTATAAGGTCATGATTGAACTGATGTAGCCTCAACTCCACCTTCTTCTCTGCCCTTCTCAAAACTCTTGACAGGAAACTTTACTCAATCTTGAATATATTCAGTGACCCTACCTTTACTGCCCACTGGTGAAGGAACTGCCAAAGACTAAGAAACCACTGAGAGGACAATATTTTCCTCATCTCAGTCATAATTAGGAGACTCATTACTTTTAAACTGTGTCCTCTAATTGGTGGTATAAGGGACAGTGAAGCAGGTTATCTAAGATTACAAAGAGACCTTGATCAGTTGGGTCAATGGGCTGAGGAGTGGCAGATGGAGTTTTAATTTGGATAAACGTGAGATATTGGGATCATGGTAAAACAAACAAGCGTATGACTCATACAGTTAATGGTAAGGCCCTGGGTGGTGTTGTAGAACAGACAGACCGAGGGGTTTAGGTACATAATTCTTCGAAATTCACACCATAGGGTAGACAGGGTGGTAAAGAAGGCGTTTAGCACGCTTGCCTTCACTGTTCAGACCTTTGAGTATAGGAGTTGGGACATCATGTTGAGGTTGTACAGGACATTGGTGAAGCCTCTTCTAGAGAACTAAGTGTAATTCTGGTCACCCTGCTACAAGAAGGATATTATTAAGCTGGAGAGGGTTCAGGAAAGATTTACCCACATGTTGCCAGGATTGCAGGGTTTGAAAAAATAAGGCTGGAAAGACTGGGACATTTTTCACTGGAGTGTAGGAGGTTGAGGGGTGATCTTATTAGGGTTTATAAAATCATAAGGGGCATAGATAAAGGTGAATGATGAGGGTGTTTTCCATAAGTTGGGGAGTTCAAAACTAGGGGGCATATTTTTAAGGTGAGAGGAGAAAGATTTTACAAAGGATATGGAGGGCAACTTTTTTATACAGGGAATGGTTAGTGTGTGGAATGTATTGCCAGAGAAAGTGATGGATGCGGGTATGGTAAAGACGTTTAAAAGAAATTTGGATAAGTCTATGAAAGGAAAGGATTGGAGGGATATAGGCCAAATTCTGGCAAATGGGACTAGATTAATTTGGGATACTGGTTGGTCTGTGGGGTCTGTTTCCCTGTTGCAAAACTCTATGACTCTCTGTGACTGTAATTCCAGGCTCCTCAAAGAGGGGAAAGATTCTTTCAGCATCCACCCTGTTCAAGTCCTCCCATGATCTCATATACTTCAGTAAGATCACCTCTCATTCTTCCAAATGCCAATAGACATAGGCCCAACCTGCTCATCACACCAGCATCTCTACCAGCCCACCTTTGGAATGGCAGTCCCAATGGTTTGATTCAAATAAACCCTAGTCATAGAGAGATTCCAAGGAGGAATGAGACCATTAAATTCATCCAGTCCATACAAGTCCTAGGATGGCCAATGAAGCCAATTTAAAGTTTTGATACATAATCAATGGGGCAATAATGACTGTAGCAGAGCAGTGATGATTGGACAGAAAAGAAAATAATTTTACATGATGTTGTTCTCCTGATTCTAAACTGAGATAAAGAACAGGTTGGTCTTCACTGACTCAATCCAATAAATACATGCAAGATCGTGGGACATGATGAAAGTTTCATCTGGAGCCACGTAGGCTGTATTGAATTGATCTGTTCACTTTAGGCAGAATGTGAAATGATTAATAGCTGTAAAATGTCAATGGGGCACATTTTCAAGCAATGTGCTCCTCTGGGGTCTGGAATTGGCAGACACAAGGAGAAAATGCATACGATACACTTGAGTTAGGAGCAGGAATAGCTACTTGGCATCTTGAGCCTCCTCTGCCACTTACAACAATCAAAGCAGATCTGATTACTCCTTCCAATATTTCACTCCCTTGTACATCAAAATTTGATGTACCTCCACCTTAAAAATAGTCAAAGGCTCTGCTCGCACTGTCTTTGAAGAAGAAAGTTCCACTGACTCGTGACCCTCTGTCTTCATAGAAGAGGAAATGGAAGAATGGTCACATGACACACCACAGGAATGCTGTCAGCTCAGGGCAATAGAGAAACGAAAAAAAATCGAGAGTGGTGGTTAAATACGTGCACGGAGGCCAAGACCTCGTCACCAAATCACCCTTTATTTACATGGAAACTGACCAACCGTCACAAAGCCACTCCCTAGACTAAGTGGACCTTCTGAATCCCCTGTTTATATTGGTCAGACAGGACTTACTGATCTGCCCAGATTAACCACCCCGAACAAGGATCTTATAGTCAATGAGATTTACCTGTCCCTTGTTCCAATCACGAGAGGGGACAATAGAGAATTGATGTTTCCTGTTTCATCCTATTTTGCAGGTGTTAAAATGATCTTTTATGTGTCCCTATGTTTGAAGTACAGGAGACATCTCTCAACAATGCTGAATTTGTTCAGATTTAAACCTTGGCAGTTTTCATCTAAAAACCACTTGAGCTTGACTCCTATTGGTGCAGCAGAGATGGCTAGTTTGGGGAGCAATTGACATACAAACACCAACGATTACCAAAGCCTTCCAATTCAAATATTTGGCATGTAATTGATTGTTAGAACTATTTATCTTCTCCTCAGTTCAGTCATAGAACCATGCAGTACAGAAGGGGTCCTTCAGCCCATTGGATCTTTGCCAGCAAAAACATATCCAACCTGCACTACTCCTGCTTTCCTGCACCAGGCGCATTGCTTTGAATTGTTACATTTCAAATGTTCATCCAAGTACATTTTAAAGGTTGGGCGGTTTCCCACCTTAATACCCATCCCAGATTTCCACCACCCTGAAAAAGGTTTCTCCTCAGCGTCAGAGGGAGCTCAATGTTCTGTGTGCCACTGGGTTCATGTGCTGTATCTATCTCTGACTCACAGTCCTTAACAACAGCGCATACTCAAGATGAGGAGGCTTGAGGACTAGTCTGTGCTGTGCACCAGCCTCCACTGACGGCAGCGTTTTCCCAAGACACTATGTTTAGTTGCACTCAGCAGTTAAAGGGACAATGTCTTGAATATTATGTATCAACCAGTCTGCCATTCTGTGAAAGCCTCCACTCAAAATATGCCAAGTGGTATGTTTTGCAAATTACTAAATGACTTTGAAATGCAGCCAACAGTCAACAATAAAAGCTCGGCTGTGTTTGCTTCAAAAGAAAACATATTTTTATTTAATATAAAATTTGCATACCTGGCAATGTACTTCTGGTAAATATTCGCATCATCAGTAATGGCACCCGGCTTCTCTGATGACAGTCCATTCCTATGTTTTTTTAAGTAAAGGAACAGGAAGGTTCAATTTCAATAAGTTTCACATTTGAACGAAAAAATACAAACCGACAGGATGACTCTGAGAGTCAATGCTCATTTCATGGTCTGTCTTTCTGTCTGAGACAGTTTCTGGATGTTTAAATGTCTAAGTATTGAAACTTCACCTCCATTATAGATTTAAAGTAGCATGATTGTGAGAACAATGCTTGACAGTTTTTAACCCTTCAATTTCTCTCTTCATCTACAATTAGAACCATTTACCGATTGAATGACTGGGAGCTAAAGGTGAATTCTACACAATGTGGCTTCAAAATGAATTGATGATTCTCTCAGTACATTTGGGTGCATCCCTTCATTAGGTCTCATTATCATCCAACGACAGTCCATAAATCTCGGAATGACTCCCTTACACACGGATGGTGAGTGTGTGAAATATCTCGAATTGCTTCAGGGAGAAGACTGAATGGATGAGTCGGTGTGAAGAATAAATGGATGTGTGGCATTCCAGGTGTGTAACTGATATTTTATCTCACAAATGTGAAACTTCAGGACAATATCCCAATTTTGGCACAGGACATACATTGAAATCTGATTCATACATTGATTTTCTACATTCTGATGTTGATATGTTTCAATTCTGCTTCCTGTGGTGATGCAGCTATTTCAATGACAATGTTTTAAAGTGTAACAGAAACAGAAAATGATGGAGAAACTCAGCAGGTCTGGTAGCAGCTGTGGAGCGGGAAACAGAGCCAGTGTTTTGATCCAGAATGCTTCAGAACACAGTCACTGGACTGATATCATTAACTCTGCTTTCTCCCCACAGGCTTTAAGTACATTTAAGTCATCATTGGACAAGCATATGGATGTACATGGAATAGTGTAGGTTAGATGGGCTTCAGGTTGGTATGACAGGTCGGCACAACATCGAAGGCCAAAGGGCCTGTACTGTGCTGTAATGTTCTATGTTCTATGTTCTAGGCACTGCCAGAACTGCAGAGCTTTTCCAGCAACATGTGTTTTTGTTCAACAGTTCTTTTATTTTATTTGAATGTTTTGAAGTGACTTGGTTTGAGGTTTAGTAGGGACAGGTTTATCACGGTCCTCAGAAAGCTGAAATTAAAACACTAATTTCACAGTTTATATCTTGTATGATCCCGAGGGCACTTGACTGGGTTGATGTGCAAAGGATGTTTCCCTTTGTGACAGTATCTAGAAATAAGGATCACAGCTTAAAGTTAAGGGGGTGCCTGTTTAAGACAGAGATGAGGTTTTTTTTCTCTCTGAGAATATGAAAAGCCTCAGCGTAGCTGAGAGATAAAGGAATTCTCTTCCTTACAAAAACAGAAATTGCTGGACAAGCTCAGTAGGACTGGCAGCATCTGTGGAGAGAAATCAGAGTTAATGCTTTGAAACATTAACTCTGATTTCTCTCCACAGATGCTGCCAGACCTGATGGGCTTGTCCAGAAATTTCTGATTCTGTTTCTGGTTTACAGCATCTGCAGTTCTTTCGGTTTTTAAAAATTCTCTTCCTTTAGTCCATTACAATTCTGTACCCCATTGATCCCTGAACCTCTGCCCTGTCACCTCCTGACCCCCAACCGTCCTGGGACACAGAGTGATGAGTTTCTATCATTACAAGGCTAGAACTGACTATCGTCTCTGGTTGGCCAAAGTGCTCAAGGAGGAGTGAGTCAGGCCTGATGCCATACCTGAAATATTCAGGGAAAGGCCACGGGTCAGTTCCCACCCATCCTCCAGTTCCCTGCTTGAGGGGCCACTACACTGTAATGTCAAGACCACGCACTGGAATAGAATTTGACTCATTCCTACTCGGGTACCTCGGTCTTCATTTTGCAATCTGCTTACAGAATACTCAGAGGCCTGGACAGAGTGGACATAGAGAAGCTGTTTCCACTAGTAAAGAGAGACTAGGACCCAAGGTCACAGCCTCACAGTGAAGGGATTACTCTTTAGAACTGAGATGAGGAGGAATTTCTTCAGCAAAAAGTTGGTTATTCTATGGAGGCCAAGTCATTGAGTCTATTTAAGACAGAGATAGACAGGTTCTTGATTAGAGATAGTAGGAACTGCAGATGCTGGAGAATCTGAGATAACAAGGTGTACAGCTGGACGAACACAGCAGCCAAGCAGCATCATAGGAGCAGGAAAGCTGATGTTTCTAGGCCCAAAACATCAGCTTTCCTGCTCCTATGATGCGCTTCACCTGCTATGTTCATCCAGCTCTACACCTTGTTATCCTAGGTTCTTGCTAAGTAAGGGATTCAAGGGTTCCAGGGAGAGGGCACGAGAATGGGATTCAGAAACATATCAGCCATGATCGAAAGGCAGAGCAGACTCAATGGGCTGAATGGTGTAATTCTGCTCCTGTATTTTATGGGGTTATGGCCCAATCTTGTTGACTACCAATTAGTAGCTGAATTTATCTACTAAGCAAAGGACTAGCTCTCGAAAGTACTCAGTTGGCTGCAAAATGTCTCATGACACCCTGAGGATGAGCAAGACCCTACAGAAATGCAAATCCTTTCTTTCCTTTAATGTGAGCTTCTCCAGCTCATGAATGGAATGGCAAAATCCACCCAGATTAGCACAATCCCAACCCTCGGAAACGATCTGTTGCTCAGACACCTGAAAGAGGTTCAGCCCCACCCCCCTGAATTAGGAAGGGGGCTCAATGCTTTCGTACTTAGCCATCTCCCACTGTCCAGCAGCTCCCCAAACCCCCAACAGCACACACCCTCTGAATCAGCAAGGCACAATCTTATTCTTACCGATTTACTGCAGGTACATTCGAACTGGGCAGCCTCCTGCAGAGAAAGTAATGAACAGAGTTAAACCTTCTACAAGTACACTTTGAGATATTTTGTCATTTCTGCCTTTTCCCTGGTCAGCTGCTATTCCTAGGTTAGGTGGACCAAAATGGTCCATGAACTTTGACAGAAGGCTCAGGGGATTGACCTCTGCAATCAAATTGTTTTTCTGCTGTTTGGTTTTCACTGGAAGCAGCTGGTTGGGTCCTTTTTTCCATCGTTCATTGTTAACTAATTGGCACTTGGCTCCAAGTATCATTCTTAACCATGATAGTGAGGACCAGCCTGTGACCCAGGATAAAGATCAAACTGGATTGCCTGAGTCAGAAGTCACACAACACCATGTTATAAGCTTTCACAGCATAGTCACTTCATCAGGTTCATGTGATGAAGGAGCAGCACTCCGAAAGCTTGTGACTTCAAACAGGCGTGCTGGTCTATAACCAGGTGTCATGTGACTTCTGACGTTGTCCACCCCAGTCCACATCTCCACATTATGGATTGTCTGAGGCAAGACACAAGAATTTAATTTGTATTCACTCGTGGGACATGGGTGTTACTGGCTAGGCCAGCATTTATTGCCCTGTCCCTAGTTGGCCCTTGAGAAGGTGGGGCTGAGCTGCCTTCTTGAACTGTTGCAGTCCATGTGCTGTCGGTAGACCCACAGTGTCATTAGGGAGGGAATTCCACAATTTTGATCCAGCAACAGTGAAGGAACAGTGATATATTTCCAAGTCAGGGTGGTGAGTGTCTTGGAGGGGAACCTGCAGGTGGTGGTGTTGCTGTATATTTGTTGCCCTTGTCCTTCTAGATGGAAGTGGCCATGGGTTTGGAACATGTTTTCTGGGGAACCTTGGTGAATTTCTGCAGTGCATCTTGTAGATAGTACACACTGTTGTGACTGAGCGTCGGTGGTGGAGGGAGTACTTGTGGATGTGGTGCCAATCAAGCAGGCTGCTTTGTCCTGGATAGTGTCAAGCTTCTTGAGTGTTGTTAGAGCTGCTCCCATCCAGGCAAGTGGCAAGTATTCCATCACACTCCTGACTTGTGCCTTGTAGATGCCGGACAGGCTTTGGGGAGTCAGGAGGTGAGTTATTGACCGCAGTATTCCTAGTCTCTGGCCTGCTCTTGTAACCACTGCGTTAATGTGGTGAGTCTAGTTGAGTTTCTAGTCAATAAAAACCTCCAGGATGTTGAAAATGGGGCATCCAGTGATAGTAACACCATTGAATGTCAAGGGGAAGTGGTTAGATTCTCCCTTATCAGAGATGGTCATTGCCTGGAATTCGACTGATGTGAAATGTTACATGCCACTTGTCAGCCCAAGCCTGGATATTGTCCAGATTTTGTTGCGTTTGAACACAGAATGCTTCAATATCTGAGCAGTTGCAAATGATGCTGAACATTGTGCAGTCATTGGTGAACATGCCTTATGATGGAGGGAAGGTCATTGATGAAGCAGCTGAAGATGTTTGGGCCGAGGATACTAAATTGAGTCACTGGATGAGATTCAGGAATGGCAGAATTTTCAAAATTCCTATCTCACATCCAGATCCACCTGAATCATCTGGTCTGGATTTCCAACTGAGAATCACCAGCTCAGAGAGTGAAGCCTGGGCAGTTGTGATTCCTGCTGATCCCATTGTCCTTCCAAATCAAGCCATTGGCATGCTTTTCCCTAGTTCTGATGGAATGGTGAAGATTATGAATTTGTTCTGGAAGTAAGTGCTTAATGTCAAAGTCTGCATTATTCCAATTTTGTGGCAGCAGTGACAATAGTAGTTGTGGTGAAATATTCCAAAGGGGTCCACAAAAGTGTTATCAGTCAACATTTGACACTGTGGCTAGTTAACGGATATCAGGGCACATGATCAAAGCATAAAGAGTTTTTTTATGGAGCAGCCAAAAGGTGGAGAGAGAGGCACAGAGGATTGGGGAAGGAATTCCAGAGCTTGGTTCCTTGGCTCCTGAGGGCACTGCTGCTACTGGCACAGTAAATAAAATCTGGGAAAGTGAGGGACCAGAGTTGTATGACTTTGGAGATGATCAAAGAGATTTGTTTTTTCTTTCATGGGATATGGGTATTATTGGCCATCCCTAATTTGCCTTGAACTGAGTGCCCATTTCAGAGGGCAGTTAATAGTCAATCACATTGCTGCAGGTCTGGAGTCACATGGAGGCCAGACCAGGTATCCTTCCCTGAAGTGCATTAATGAACCAGATGGGTTTTTGCAACAATCAATTCATGACCTCAATCATTCAGAGAAGCTTTTATTTCCAGATTGATTCGTTTTGTTGAAATTCCCTCAGGTGCCCTGGTGGGATCTGAATCCATGTCTCCAAACCATTAGCCTGGGCCTCTGGATTACTAGGCCAATGGCATGAGCACTGCATCATCATTGCTCCATAATGTTTAGCTGGAGGAAAGATTTGGGAACTAGGACGAGAATTTAAAATTGAGGGATTATTTCCCTGGGAGCCAGTATGGGTCAGTGAGGGCATTAGTAATAATTGAAGGGGCCTTGGTGCAAATGGTGAGGTGCCCAGCAGGTTCTGATCGATCCTGAGTTTGGGGCAAGAACTGTCAGGACCAGAGACAACAAAGGCACAGATGAGGGTTTCAGCAGTGGATCAGTTGAGGTCATGAGGGTAAGTTGGGCACTGTCACGGAATGGACAGTCATAATGAAGGCACAAGTACGTTGTAGAAAGGTCAGCTGTGGTCACAGGGAGAAATGGAGTGAGTCCTGAGGGGCTGAAACTTGTGGTGTGGACTAAAGATGACGTATTTAATCTTCTTAGCGAAGTTTGGTTAGAAGAAATTGTTGCTTGTTCTTGTATTAACGGCCAGTTTGCACCAATCTGCCTGCCCTATTTTGTTTAGAACTCGGAAGAGGTAAGTTTGAAGGCAATAAAGCAAACAGCATTGGTGAGTGATAATGGGAACTGCAGATGCTGGAGAATCCAAGATAATAAAATGTGAGGCTGGATGAACACAGCAGGCCCAGCAGCATCTCAGGAGCACAAAAGCTGATGTTTCGGGCCTAGACCCTTCATCAGAGAGGGGGATGGGGAGAGGGAACTGGAATAAATAGGGAGAGAGGGGGAGGCGGACCAAAGATGGAGAGAAAAGAAGATAGGTGGAGAGGAGAGTATAGGTGGGGAGGTAGGGAGGGGCTAGGTCAGTCCAGGGAAGACGGACAGGTCAAGGAGGTGGGATGAGGTAGTAAGTAGGAAATGGAGGTGCGGCTTGAGGTGGGAGGAAGGGATGAGTGAGAGAAAGAACAGGTTAGGGAGGCAGAGACAGGCTGGGCTGGTTTTGGGATGCAGTGGGGGGAGGGGAAGAACTGGGCCGGTTTTGGGATGCAGTGGGGGAAGGGGAGATTTTGAAGCTGGTGAAGTCCACATTGATACCATTGGGCTGCAGGGTTCCCAAGCGGAATATGAGTTGCTGTTCCTGCAACCTTCGGGTGGCATCATTGTGGCACTGCAGGAGACCCAGGATGGACATGTCGTCTGAGGCATGGGAGGGGGAGTTAAAGTGGTTCGCGACTGGGAGGTGCAGTTGTTTATTGCGAACCGAGCGGAGGTGTTCTGCAAAGCGGTCCCCAAGCCTCCGCTTGGTTTCCCCAATGTAGAGGAAGCCACACCGGGCACAATGGATATGTATACCACAATGGCAGATGTGCAGGTGAACATCTGCTTAACGTGGAAAGTCATCTTGCGGCCTGGGATGGGGGTGAGGGAGGAGGTGTGGGGGCAAGTGTAGCACTTCCTGCGGTTGCAGGGGAAGGTGCCAGGTCTGCTGGGGTTGGAGAGGAGTGTGGAGCGAACAAGGGAATCACGGAGAGAGTGGTCTCTCCAGAAGGCAGACAAGGGTGGGGATGGAAAAATGGCTTGGGTGGTGGGGTCAGATTGTAGATGGCGGAAGTGTCGGAGGCATTAATTGCTTTCATCAATAACTATCTTAAATTGAAAGAGAAAGTATATTTGATAATGTAGTGTCTCCTTAAAATCATAAACTAATACATTTATTTCAATATGTGAGCAAATATAAACAAAAATGAACCTTGTTCACATCCCGGGATATGCAGTGTGTAAACTGAACGAACAGCTCACTGACATTGTGAGGCTCTTAAACATAAGCCTGAACATTCCCATGTTTTGGGTTAAAGTGTTCCAACATTGCTGGAAATGTGAGCAAAATAAATGCACTGGCAAAGTCTATGAGCTGGAATTGACGGTCAATGCTAGAGGAGTTATCGTCATTACAATAATTTTTTGTAGCTGTATGGTGGCGATCATAAATTGCAATTACAGTCATGGAGCAGTGCTCGAGAAGATCATAAGCAGCAGCAGAAGTTGAGGTGGATTCACTTCCTGAACTGATCATGGTTAAAGCTGCAAAGTTAATGGGTAAGATCAGTAAGGATCACAAAATACGTACCCCGCAGAGTCATCCAGCGAAGGTTCAGCTTTGGAAAGGCGGCTGTGTGAGAGATTTAAAACAAAGTTAACAACTCATGTTTTGACTGTTAGCTGGAAGTCAGTCAGCATATGACACTTTTTCAGCCAGAACAACCTCGCTAAGACATCAAACGACAGGAAAGTTAAAATACTGTTTAAGAGATTATTTCAGCTGTCACTGAAATCCCAACAGACCCTCTATGCCAGCTGCCCAGTCTCCTTAGTGATGAACAACCTCAGAGGAATACACAGACTGTCTGATGTCCTGTAAACACAGGAGGCAAAGCATTTTCTCGTGCATCAGAAATATGAAGATTGAACACCCATGCAGGTATACTGCATAGAATATTCCATAGAGGATGCATCACAAGAAGTGCATCATGTGTAGAATATTCATATAGAATTAATTACATGAAACGTGTCAGAAAGCGTGCATCATATAGAATGAAACATATAAAGTACAATATATAGAATGTTGCATTGAATGCATGACATAAAATGTGCTACATAGAATGTGTCATATAGAATGCATCATGTGGAATGTATCACCTAGAATGTATCAGATAGAAGGCAACATATGGAATGCCATATAGAAGGTGTCATATAGAATGCACCATGTGGATTATGTCCTGGTGGACACACAGTTCATTGGGTCCATGTGAATTTGGAAGCTGCTGATCTGGAGCCTGATCTTCCAAACAAGTTGCCCCGGCCTGAGACTCTACTGCACAAACCAGGGTGAGCCAATCAGTACAGCTCGTATCAGAGCTTTCTAACACTGGGACTGCACAGTGTTTATTGACTGTGCCGCTCAGCACTTTACACAGTGTCTGGCAACTACAGGGAGTATCCCAAGCTGACAGTTACCAGGCCAGATTCTCTACTATTGTAAACTCCAGTATCACATTGTCACGTCCATAATTCCAACAAATATAACTACTGTGACATCTCAGTTGATGAGAGAGACGTGTTTTCTTGCCATGTTTGAAATGAGCTCTTTACTGTATTACCCTCACTCCTTCTTTTCTGGGAATCAGTGATTTTTTTCATTTCTCAGAAAGGTGTCAGTCCCTATCTGCTGCTGCCCATTTCCACTCAAAGGGCCTGGAATAACCAGCAATTGTGAATTCACTCGCATTAATTCACATGCACACCCAACTCCACTCTACAGAGCTGAAGAGTCAGACCAGAGTCAAAGCATTAACTCTGTTTCTCGCTGCTCCTGCTAAGCTTCTCTAGCATTCTCTGTCATTATTCCCCTCTTGACTCCTCCACTGTTATCCAACATTCAGTTCCGGATGAACAGAAATCTCCTCCTACCAAATACTGGGAAGACCAAAGACATTGTTTTTGGTCACCATTCCAAACTTCATTCCTTTAGCAACTGATTCCATCCTTCTGCCTGGCAACAGTCTGACACTCAATTCGACTATTTACAATCTTGGCATCACACTTGACCCAGGGATCACATTTCTGCCATATACCCTGGCCACTACAAAGATTACCTATTCCTTTCTCAGTCACTTTTCCCAATTCCACTCCACCTCAGTCCACCTGCAGCTGAAATCCTCCTTTAGGCCATCATTATCTGTAAGCTCAATGTTTCCAACACGCTCCTTGTTGCTCAGCCACACTCTGCTGCCCCTCCACAATCATGCAGTCACCCAAAATTCCATTGCCAGTGTCTGAACTCACAGAAAATCACATTCATGGTGGCTCAGTGGTTAGCACTGCAGCCTCACAGCGCCAGGGACCTGGATTCGATTCCAGCCTCGGGCGACTGTCTGTGTGGAGTTTGCAAACTCTGTGTGGGTTTCCTCCCACAGTCCAAAGATGTGCAGGTTAGGTGGACTGGCTTTGCTAAATTGCCCATAATGTTCAGGAAGGTGTAGATTAGGTGGGTGATAGGGGTATGGGTCTGGGTGGGATTCTCTGAGATCCAGTGTGAACTTGTTTGGCTGAAGAGCCTGCTTCCACACTGTAGGGATTCTATGATGATTCACACCATCATCTGCGTCTTCACTGGCTCCAAGGCAACTGCTGACCTAACTTGAAAGTTTTCCTCCTTGATTTTCAAATCCCTCCAAGGCCTCACACCTGTCCCTATCTTGGAATCTCCATTTCTGGCGTCTTATCTGTCTTAATTTTGAATTGATCCCCCAGTGGGGTGGGGGGGTCCATGCTTTCTGTTGCCTTTCTCCAATCTCCCTCCCCATGTACAAGGCTCCTTCAAACCAACATCTTGGGCTGAGTTTCTGATCCCTCAACTAATACCTCATTATATAATTTGATGTAACATTTTGTTTTATAACACTCTTAAGAAACACCTTTGGGGCATTTCATCACAACACTATATAAAGGTAGGTAGTTGATTGATGTTATTTTACTGACTAACCTGGCTATCTGGTTGACGTAAACCTATCAGAGGTGTTTTAATTCTGACAGGCAGACGGAGGGGTTTGTGTGCAGTAGCCAATCTGTGTTGACTTTAATGACTGGGCCTGGTTGACATGGAAAGGCCTGGAAGGGAGGTGTCAGTGACCCACAGAGATCCAACTTTGCTTGAGGGAAGTTGTGGTGCGGTGGTTTCAGGGTGATCTGCTATTGGGGAAGGGGCATAATGCAAGCAAGAGAGGTTTATTGACCCCTTAAGGAGAAGCCGAAGAGAGCAGGCAGCATGGCCTCTTGGTTACTTTGGCCAGGATACAGAATGTGGGCTGTTTCCAGGGCAAAGGACCATTCGCAACGTTAGGACCACAATTGACTTTTGTTTGGAACTTAGGCATCGCTGCCTGGGCCCAGCATTTATTGCCCATCCCTGGTTGCCCCATAAGAAGGTGTTGGTGAGCTGATTTCTTGAACCACTGCAGTCCATGTGCTGCAGGTAGATCCGCAATGCTGTTAGGGAGGAAATTATAAGACATAGGAGCAGAAATTAGCCATTCAGCCCATTGAGTCTACTCCACTGTTCAGTCATGCTCGATAAGTTTCTCAGCCCCATTCTCCCATTTTCTCCCCTGTAATCCTTGATTCGCTTGACAATCAAGAACCTATCTCTCTCAGTCTTAAATAAACTCAGTGACATGGCCTCCACAGCCTTCCGATTCCCCACTCTCTGAATGAAGAAGTTTCTCCTTATCTCCATTCTAAAAGGTCTTCCCTTTACTCTAAGGCTGTGCCCTCAGGTCCTAGTCTCCCCAGCGAGAGTGAAGGAACGGCAATATATTTCTAAATCAGGATGGTGAGTGGCTCAGAGGGGAACTTGCAAGGGGAGGTGTTCCCATGTATATGCTGCCCTGTCCTTCCGGATGGAAGTGGCCATGGGTTTGGAAGCTGCTGTCGAAGAAAATGAATGCAACAGATCCCAACAACAACAGAGGTATTAAACCCCAGAGAAAACAGGTGGGGAAATATCAGAGTGATGTGTGAAAACTGAGGAACTTGGCCAGCTTTAATTTAAACAGCTCCAGGCCCTGCGCCTCCAGCTCCATCTGAGTCTGTACTGATCAGAGGAAGGAATTTCAAGAAAACACCAAAATTCTTGAACTCAAACTGGAAACAAAACTGGGAACTTTTGTCAGGATTTTTGCTTTTTACCAAGTATGGGAACAAGTTTGTTCACCATTGATGACCCCGCCCTCATCAGTATGCAGACAATTTGTTATGAATTGACAGGCTGTGTGCTATCAGGCACCAATCAGAGCTTCTAGGTCCTAAAGGGTGCCTGTCAAGGACTACTGCAGAGTGGATCCTGGGACTGAGGGAGAAGTTGTAAGTTTAATTTCTTGTAACGGGGTGAAGGCTGTGATCAGACATCGGGGAAATCAGAGGCTCCACCCTGTTCTGCAGTGAGGGCATACTGGGATCCCCACCAGGAATCTAGGCACCTTACCCATCCGCCAAGCCCTCGAGTTGTCACTCATTGACTGTTTGAGGGTCTTCATTGCTGGTGAGTCAAGAGAGCCATCCATTACACTTCTTGCCCAGTATTTAACTGACAGCTGGTTAAGAAGGAGGGGTGTTGTTCTCCAGACAGAACTTTTCCAGTTATTTCCCCTTCTCACTGGTTGGATGGGGTAAGGATTCAGACCGTGGTCAGTGTAACTCAGTAAATCATTGGCAACAAAAAACCCACAATGTGCATTTTATATGGCAGCTTTCTTGTCCTGAACAACTCCCAAGGTATAAAAGCTTCAGGCCACACTCTTACTTTCTGTCAAGTTGGAGACAGCCGTGGCTCAGTTGGTAACACTGTCACCTGTAGATCCAAGCCTCACTTCAAGGTTTCAGCACAAAACTCAAGGCTGACCTTCCCAGTGCAACACTGAGGGAGTGCTGCACTGTCAGAGGATCAGTACTGAAGGAGCACTACACTGTCAGAGGGTCAGGACTGAAGGAGCGCTGCACTGCCACAGGATCAGTACTGAGGGAGCACTACACTGTCACGGGATTAGTACTGAAGGAGTGCTGCACTGTCACAGGATGAGTACTGAAGGAGCGCTGCACTGTCAGAGGATCAGTACTGAAGGAGTGCTGCACTGTCAGAGGGTCAGTACTGAAGGAGCACTACACTGTCAGAGGGTCAGGACTGAAGGAGTGCCGCACTGCCACAGGATCAGTACTGAGGGAGCACTACACTGTCACGGGATTAGTACTGAAGGAGTGCTGCACTGTCACAGGATGAGTACTGAAGGAGCGCTGCACTGTCAGAGGATCAGTACTGAAGGAGCACTACACTGTCAGAGGGTCAGGACTGAAGGAGCGCTGCACTGCCACAGGATCAGTACTGAGGGAGCACTACACTGTCACGGGATTAGTACTGAAGGAGTGCTGCACTGTCATAGGATGAGTACTGAAGGAGCGCTGCACTGTCAGAGGATCAGTACTGAAGGAGTGCTGCACTGTCACAGGATGAGTACTGAAGGAGCGCTGCACTGTCAGAGGGTCAGTGCTGAAGGAGCACTACACTGTCACGGGATCAGTACTGAAGGAGCGCTGCACTGTCAGAGGGTCAGTACTGAAGGAGCACTGCACTGTCAGAGGGTCAGTGCTGAAGGAGTGCTGCACTGTCACAGGATCAGTACTGAAGGAGCGCTGCACTGTCAGAGGGTCAGTACTGAAGGAGCTCTGCACTGTCAGAGGGTCAGTACTGAGGGAATGCCGCACTGTTGAGGTGCTGTCTTTTCAGTGAGGCAGTAAACCAAAGGTTGGGTGTAAAAGATCCCCCAGCACTGATTTTCAGAAAGGCAGGGAAGCTTCCCTAGTGCCCCGAACAATATTTATGCCTTAATCAACATTATAAAAAAAAACAGATAGCCTGATCATTGGCAGTAGTGCTGTTTGTGGGAGCTTGCTGTGCCGAAATTGGCTGCCATATTTCCCACCTTACGACAGGGGCTGCACTTCATAAATTGTGCATAAATACAAGGTTTCTGTCTAAAGTTGGTAATGCTAGGTTCTGAGACTGGCCACTGGTTCAGACTGAGCAATCCCTTTTTGTAAAATATTGTTTGAGTGTATGGGCTTTTGAGAAAGTGACTGTGTAACTCACGGAATAAATCTTGTTCTGAATCCTGCCTGAAGGTGGAAGATTGAGAATCTCTATCAGTAAGTTGCTTTTCGCCACCTGATACTGATCTTTGGTGCTATCGAACATCACCCTTAGGTATCTGCTCCAGCTCAAAGGCAACTCATTGGTTCATCTCAACTTCTCTCACTCACACACGGACACACAAAGACACATGCACATACACTCTCTCTCACACACATACACACTCACACAAAGACACACGCAGACACTCTCTCACACACAGACACACACAAAGACACATGCGCACACTCTCTCTCACACACACATACACACTCACACAGACACACACGTAGACACATGCACACACTCTCACACACACATAGACAGACACACAGACATATGCAAACACACACATAAATACACAAATGCATGTACCCAAACACATGTGTATGCAAACACACACATGCAATACACACGCATGCAAACACATAGACATGCTCAGACACATATGCAAACACATGTGCACACACATGTGCAAACACTTACACATTGCAAAAACAAAACACACACAGACACACACATTTAAGCTGTCTGTTTCATCCAAACTACTTCCATTTACTCTTGGGGTTCACCATAAAGTTACAGTGTGCTATTTCATTCCCATTTGTCAGTCTATTTATTTCAAACGCCTGCACTACGGAGCAATCAAAAGAAATGCTGCACAAACATGTTAACCGATGCTGCACCCAAGTACAAAACAACACGGACACCTCTCGCCAGTCAGAGTGATCAGCCACCTGCCTGAGTGTATCTGCAAAGGTTAAAATCATTATTAATGTAATCAGAGAACATTTTACTAGCTCAAAATAAAATGGACCCTGTGCTTTGAGATGAAAACCAATTTTCAACATAATAGGCTCATTCATTTTGAATACAATATGATTGGAATTATTTTTCACAGTGACGCATACACACTGATGCTCTACAATTTATTAGTGTGCACCATTATTTACCATCCTTGCTGTTTATGCCACTTTTCTACAGTAAAGTCATATCTGACAGGCTGGACTTTGAGACACACAGAAGCATTGAATATCCTACTGGCCCCATTAGCTGGTGAGCACTATGTGCTCACATGACATTCCCCCTGTCCATTATCTTAATGATGTTTTAACTTAATTGGGTTTATCACCTTCACTAACGTATTGGACAAAAGACTGCCCACTGCAGTTATTTGTCCGTTCTGATCTCTAATTACTATCTCTAGGTTACCCAGAACCGTCTCCCATAAGAATTCAAAGGAAATTCAAAGGAAATTCAATATTTTTCAATAAAATAGATATGTTCAGGCCTAGACAGCTCAGACTCATCTTGCTCCCACTGCTGAATGAGACCCAGAGAATGTTTCCCTTTGTGGAGGAAGATTAGAACTAGGTTGAGCTAGCTTTGATGAGAGTCGGAGTGAGGGTGAAGGTCATGAGTCTTTGGAAAATTCATTCACAGAGAGCAGTCGATGCGAGGTCAGTGGATACTTTTAAGGCTGAGATAGAACTTTTATTATAATCATTAATGAGAATCTGTGAGCTTTGTTCGTTAGGTTGACATTCAGTAGCCATCCCTAATTGCCCCGACAGCAGTTAAGAGTGACACTGTAGGCCAGACCAGGTAAGAGGAACAGATTTCCTTCTCTAAATGCCTGTTGTGAATCAGATGAGGTTTTTTTTTATTTTATAGTGGTTACCAGAATTTCATTCTAGATTTTTATTGCATTCAAATTTTGCCAAGGTGGGATTTGAACCTTTGTCCCAGAATATTAGCCAGGGTGTAATGATGTTATCACTCCCAACCCAACTCGCCCTTGACTAACAGCAATTGGCTGTCGATGGAAATGATGTTATTGATTCTACCATTGGGTCAGCAATGATCTTCGTGAATCGTGGCACAGACTGGATGGGCTGAATGGCCTATGTTCTTATGGCACCACCTCAACCTTATCACACACCCTCTGACTCCCTTCTCCCTCATAAGATTTAAATACACCCCTGTGATTCTCCTTGGACGCTCAATGTGGCAGACTGTTCCGCGTCCCGAAGAACTGAGATGATGGCAACTGATGTCCCTGTACGGGATTAAACCCAAAATGCAATGCCGCCTGATTGGAGAGATTGTTTGATCTTTGAGACACAGAAACATAGAAAATAGGAGCAGGAGTAGGCCATTTAGCCTCTCAAGCCTGCTAACCCATTCGATATGATCATGGCTGATCATTCAACTCGGTCCCCTGTTCCTGCTTTCTTCCCCATCACACTGTGATCCCTCCAGCCCAAAGAACCATAAAACCGACCAGATTCGGTGAAATGAATAGGTAAAGAGTAAACCTTACTTGACTGTCGAGACAGTTCCAGTTGTAATGGAGTCGGCCTTGGAGAAGCTGGACTTCAGAAGGTCGGTGCTCCCAAAGCCAGCTGAGGCAGTGGGTTCGACACTCACGGCCAGTGCACAAGGGCTGCTCGACAGGGGGGTGATGCCGGGGTTAGCGGGAGTCTTCCCCATGGCCAACTTCTGGATGTTTTTAATGTCGTACTTGGACGGGCGGCCCACCTTTCCAGTTTTGAAGGCGATGGCGCCCCCCATGTCCGGGTCACCCTCACCCGGCTTGAACAGGTGCAGGTACTTCACATTTTCCAGGTCGTACTTTGATGGTCTCTTGTAGCTGTTGCCATTCTGGGGCCGGATGCTCTCGCCGATCTTCAGCTTCTGAATGAAGTAGTCGTACTTGGAAGCGCGAGAGAGAAGGCCGTGTGCCTGGGCCGAGGAGCCGGAAGGGGCAGTGGGGGCAGTGGGCTTGGCGTCGTGGCGAATGGGGGCTTCCTGTGCAGGGAACTGGCCTCCAGCTGGGCCTGGATCCTTCCCTCCAAGCGTCCGGGAGCTCGAATTCTCAGCTTTGGGGACCGGGAGCAGCCTGGGCAAGTGCTCCCCTGCCTTGAGCTTGCGAATGTATTCCTCGTATTTGGAAATGCGCACCCTCCGAGCTAAGCTGTCCTCGCTCGAGGAGGCTGCTGGGTAGGTGTCTGAGGTAGTGGCGTTCAACTTGTCAAAACTGATCTTCTTGGCCAGCTCATCCCTGACATTCTGGTCATCGTAGCCAAACATCCCCAGGAATTCATTCATCGTGGTTGCTGCATAGTCATGGAGTGTCGATGTCTCCCCTGGGGGTGGAGTGTGGGGGACAGGAGCAGGGATGGGGAAAGGGGTGGAAACCAAAGAGTTAAACATTGCAGGGACATTCAGCACAGCTCTCTGGTTTTACAGCTGCTAAATTAATTTGTAAAAAGTAATTAATACAGGGGCTAAATAAAGGGAGTTCATCAATGTCAGGAAAATCAATTTCGCTAAATGTTTGAGTCAATGGCTTCTCAGTACATTAAACAAAGTTTTCAAAAATGCTCTCTGCTCATAACTTGACTCTGTATGTACAAAGTCATCTTCTCTGTGCCGTGTCTTGCCTTGTTTTAATTGAGCACCCGGTTTTATAGAGGACACAATTTGGGGGCTTTCCTTACTAAGTTGTTCTCAGAACCCCAGCAATGACTCATCAGAGGAGTGAATGGATCCACTTTCTTTACCTCTCACAGTTTCACTTGCAGACTGCGAAAGGAAACTGTCTTGTTTTCAGAAAATTGAGATTAACTGGCCTGATTTGATGGACAGTCGGGAAACTGGGATGTGACCCAATTCCTGATAACAAAGTGTGGAGCTGGATGAACACAGCAGGCCAAGCAGCACCTCAGGAGCACAAAAGCTGACGTTTCGGGCCTAGACCCTTCATCAGAGAGGCTCTCTGATGAAGGGTCTAGGCCCGAAACGTCAGCTTTTGTGCTCCTGAGATGCTGCTTGGCCTGCTGTGTTCATCCAGCTCCACACTTTGTTATCTTGGATTCTCTAGCATCTGCAGTTCCCATTATCACTGTTACCCAATTCCTCACTGATTTCCCTCTCTGCTGTAATTAAGGAGCATCTCACCCCCACGGTGTTTGTGCCAAATGTAGCCTTCAGTGTCCTTGATAAATTTGTGGATGGTTAGTGTGGCCAATTCTGACTGGATGCATTTTCACATGAACTCCCCACCTGCCACAGTCCCCTCCCGAGTCACACCATCCTTTTCTCACCGTCATCCTCTACTCTTCTCACAAACAGTTGATAAAAATACTCAAGGTGAATAAAAATAGCGTTTTGTTTAAATGTTACAATTTCGTCCCCGGCAAATTTGCTCCGGCAGATGTAAAAGATCCTGCGCCTCAAGTTGGATAAAGAGCAGGGAGGACCCTTCAGAGATCTATCCAATATTTATCGTCCAGTCAACATCACCACATCTGCTCGTTATCCTGTTGCTTGCTGTGTGAATACTGGTTGCTACATTTCCTACCTGCCTGTAGTAACTATATTTCAAAAAGTACTTCCCCGGATGTACATGCATTGAGGTAGCCTGTGGTAACAAAAGGTGCTGTAACAAATGTCAGCCCACAGGCCTGTCTATATTTTCTAGCTTAAGTCTCACATCCTGGGGAGCTGTCAATTGGACTTTTAAGGTAGGTTTATCATTTTTCTGCTCCTTATTGAAGGGGCTACAATGTTATTCAACAGGACAAAATAAGTTTTTCCTTCATCTGTTTAGCAAAATGCGATAATGAATTATAAAAGGAATTCTGCATCTTTCTTTTGATGGGTGAATGAACTATGTGGTGCATCTCTGAGCCATAGTAACTGGGTAGGTGCCCAGTCAGTGCTGATCTGGGTAGGGATAGTGCAGGGCTGACACTATTTCTTTCAAAACCATCAAGCTATTGAGGGAGAAAACTGCTCAGGCTCATGTGCCAAATCAGAGCATGCAAAGATGGAGTAAAACTGTATTCAGGGAGGGCCTGCTGTCCTCAATTTACCCAATAATTTCCACCCCCACCCCATGCCCACCTCCAGCATGCAGAACGAGAATTGGGAGTGAAGAGCTCTTGGTCACTGCAGAACAAGCTGCTCCCTTCAGGTGGCGCATGTCAGAGACAATGGACATCATGAAATATGGGGCTTGCAGAGGATAATAGCATTGAGGGAGACGATCAACCATGAACTAGAAGTGGGAAGTGCACATGAGGGGCTGAAAGGCCAACTCCTGCCTCTAGGTTCATCTAAGAGGAGAACGTCAGCACGTAATTCTTTTCATAGAATCCCTATAGTGTGGAAACAGGCCATTCAGCCCATCAAGTTTGCAGCGACCTTCCAAAGAGCATCCCACCCAGTCCCTGTAACTGTGCGTTTCCCATGGCTAACCCACCTAGCCTGCACATCGCTGGACACAATGGGACAATCCAACCCAACCTCTACATCTTTGGGCTGTGGGAGGAAACCAGTGCACCTGCAGGAAACTTACACAGACATGGGGAAAATATGCAAATTTCACACAGATATTCACCCGAGGGTGGAATCAAACCCAAGTCCTTAGTGCCGTGAGGCAGCAGTGCTAACCACTGAGCCACTGTGCCACCCAATGTTTGGATTGATGCAGAATCTCTTTAAATTAATTGTTAATTAATTTCATCAGCACCTCCCCCACTCTGCCCCAGGTATGGCCACTGGCGATACTGCTTTGGGAAGATGTGCATAAATTTTTGTAACCAGGAATTTCAAACCCCTGAGAGTTTTGGCTTGTAAGGAGCAACCAGGAGGGTGGGGAGAGGAGAGTTATTAAAGCTGACAGCTGTCACAGTCCATCATTGTGTTTTCTAACAGTTTAACATGTAAAGAATAATTGGTGTGCCTCCAACCTTCTGACACATGCTCTGTGAGTACAGCTCCATGTCAGAGGAGGAGGATTCACAAGAAAACCTTTTGAATCTAACTCAATATTACAGTTAGAAGACAAATCAAAGCACTGTTATCTTGCCGTCTTGAAAACATCACATCACCATCAACATTTGAACGAGATTTTCATTAAATACAAGAGCTTCCATCCTCAGATGTTCCTTCAAGGCACAGCTAGTATTGCACTATCTCCTCTGATGGTGAGGAAAAGAGGGTCAGGGTGAAAAATCTTGGGAAGAATACTGTAAATCCAGTTGTTAAGCCAGGCCAAGTGGCCTTAAATGTCCTGCTAAACATGCAGAACTCAGTGCCCAATTCATATATACAGGTGATATTACAGCAATACTGCACTTGCACTTTTTAAAATTAATTCACAGGAGGTAGGCATCACTGGTGAAACTGGCATTTATTGCCTGACCCTATAAAACTGTCCGGGTTGCTTCACTTGTGAGGGAACCAGCAGTTTGCTATGATTCTGGAGTAATGTCAGACTGAGTGAGTGGTAAGTGGGGGAGACTGTGGTGTAGTCTGACTTGTTGCCCAGTCTGCGATGTAGAGTGACTCTAACTGTGTGGGTTCAATTCCTGCACCACCTGGAGCCACTTTCCTTCTCAATTTCCCCCCTGCCTGAGGCATGGTTTAAATAACCACCACTCGTCAGGACGCCACACCCCAGGAAGGACATACGAGCCCTGGAGCGTGTCCAGCGGAGATTCACACGGATGATCCCTGGAATGGTAGGTTTACATATGATGAACGGTTAAGGATCCTGGGATTGTACTCATTAGAGTTTAGAAGGTAGAGGGGGTTTCTAATAGAAACTTACAAGATAATGTATGGCTTAGAAGGGGGGGACGCTGGGAAGCTGTTTCCATTAGGCGGGGAGACTAGGACCTGTGGGCACAGCCTTAAAATTAGAGGGGGTAAATTTAAAACGGAAATGAGGAGACATTTCTTCAGCCAGAGAGTGGTGGGCTTGTGGAATTCATTGCCGCAGAGTGCAGTGGAGGCCCGGACGTTGGATGCCTTCAAGACAGAGATTGACAAATTCTTGATCTCACAAGGAATCAAGGGCTACGGGGAGAGTGCAGGGAAGTGGAGTTGAAATGCCCATCAGCCATGATTTAAATGGCACAGTGGACTTGATGGGCTGAATGGCCTTACTTCCACTCCTATGTCTTATGGTCTCTCTCTAACGAGACAGGAGCCCTATTGTCCACTGGGATTATAGCATCTTTACCTGACCTTATTCTTTAGTGGTAGTGCTATTAGATTAGTAATTCCAGGCCAATGCTCTGGGGTTGTGTTCAAATCCCACCATGACAGATGGTGAAATTTCAATTCAATAAAATCTGGAATTAAGAGGTTGTCTTAAAACGTCATTTGTCATTACAACCCAACAGGTTCACTCATAGCTATTAGGGAAGGACAGTACCCAGTCTCGCCAACATGAGACTCCAGACCACAGCAACGTGATTGACTTGTTGCTGCCCTCTGAAATGACCCCAGCGAGCCATTAGGGGGCAATAAGGGACAGGGATTAAATGCAGGCCCAACCAGCGATGCCAACATCAAAGAATGAATGTTAAAATTCACTAGAGGATGGTACAGTTGTGCAGTGGTTAGCACTTCTGCCCACAGCACCAAAGACCTGGGTTTGATTCCACCCTCGGGCATATGTATGGAGTTTGCACGTCCTCCCCGTGCCTGTGTGGATTTCCTCAGGTTTCTCCAGGTTCCTTCCACAGTCTAAAAATGTGCATGTTATATGGATTGGCCATGCTAAGTTGTCTGTAGTGTTCAGGATGTGCAGGCTAGGTGGATTAACTATGGGAAATGTTGCGTTATAGGGGTAGGTAGGGCTGAGTGGGATGCTCTTCAAAGAGTCAGTGTGGACTCGATGGGCAAAATGGCCTGCCTGCACAATGTTGGGATTCAATAATTTTAAAAAACGGCCATTGGAGATCCAGGTGAGTTTTCACAACGATCCAACGGTTTTAGGGTCACTGTAACTGACACTTGAATTCTACCCTGGAATTATTTAAATAACTGAATTTAAATTTCCAGCTCCCACTGGATTCATATTCACATCTCCAGGTGATTTGCCTAGTCCTCTGTTTACTCATTCTGTAACATAACCACAAAACTGCCTTTCCCTTGTTCTTAAAGCTCTCACTTGCTTTAACCAGCTGAATGTAAAATGATAGGTGTTTCCCTACATTAACTGTAGATGCTCAGTAACCAGCAGAAACTGAGCAGTAGAAAGTGAGTACAGGTTTTTTATGCAAAGGAGAAGTCTGGATCCACCTTACCTACAAAGCCCTGCAGGCTCTGGATGAGATAAGAACTCCAAAACTGGTGAATTTTTCATAAGTAAGAGTATGAAGAGTGACATAAACAAATTAGGAAGATGGACTGTAGACACAGAGAAGCTGTGATCTAATTGAAGAGTTTCTTCCTGGTCCTATCTTCCTAATTTTGGGACTAAATTCAGTTTCTAAACACTCATCTTGCCTCTTAAATAACGCTTGTTCTATTAACTAATTCATTCATGGGATGTAGGCAAGCCAGCAATTTATTGCCCATCTCTAAGTACCCAGGGGGCAGTTAAGAATCGACCACATGGTCTGGAGTCACATTCAGGCCAGACCAGGTAAGGACAGCGGTGTTCCTTCCTTAAAGTACATGAGCGAACCTGACAGGGTTCATCTAATGACAATGGTCACCATTAAATGTTGCATTTTTTAAAGTTCTAAATTTTTATGGTATTGAATCGAAATTCCATCATCTGCTGTGGTGAAATTCAAATCTATTTCCCCTGAATATTAACCTGGAATTCTGGATTACTAGTCGACTGACATTGCCACTACTACCACTATCTCCCCATTATTCAGAAAGGGCCATAAAAATGGCAGATGAAACTAATCTGCTTAAGGGCTGGCAGCCTAGGTTTGACGGATCAGAAACTCAACACTAGCAACTCAGGTCTCCAGAAGCTGTCGTCCAATCAGAGACTGCTATTATGTTGTTATTATAGAGTCACTGTCACGGGGAGAAGGTCCCTGGAGGGGGCAGAGGCTGGGTCAGGGACTGGCTTTGAGAGACCATGTCCTTGCTCCCCGCTCCCCACCCCCCTAGTCTTCAAGCCTCAGATTGCCCAAGACTAGGAGAAACACCCTCCTATCCTTGACAGGTGGGTGCTTTGTTCTACCAGTTGGAAAAGGAATCACCTCTCTCGCCTGCCATGGGCGCAGGTGCTGACTTGGGGGCTTTAGTGGCCATTAATTGACCACTTCAGGCTCTTCATAGGTGACAGGTCAAAAGACCACTGCTTGCCCTCCTGATACAGAATGTAATTTGTGGAGTTGCAAGAAAGGGGTGCACTCCATTCTCAGGTCATTGCTCAATTATTTCCCCTTCTCCATATCTCTAGGGTGAGGAAACTAACTCTCAGCATATTACACATTGCTTTGGTTTGGAACAGGAAGAACCCAAAAAAGGGGTTTTTTAACTCTGGATTAAAGAAATTATTTACAATTCCAAGACAATGGGCTTAGCTCACTTTGCTTTTATGGTACTACATCAGGTGATTACAGCTCCTTTAAAAGGGGCTAAAGGTGGGAAGGTCTCGAAAGAATTCAGCAATTCTGTTAACAGTGCATTATTTCCATGCAGCCCCTCCCAGAAATTCCAATGTGCACTTTTGTTAAGTGAGATGCCTCGCTGAAACCCAGAAGACTGGGACTTAAATTTGATGAGTCAATGCACAAAGGGAGTATGTTAGAACACAGGAAATAGGAGCAAATGTAGACCATTCAGGAATTACAGCCTGCTCTGTCTCAGTTAGACCATGGGTGATCAGCTACCTCAACAATGCTCTCCTGTACTATATGTCGATGTCTTTAATATATTCATCTCAGTCCAGAAGACACAGCAGCAGAAGTAGGCCATTCAGCCCATTGAGTGTGTTCTGCCATTCAAAGATATCATGGTTAACCTGATTATCCTCAATTCTGCTTCCCTGCCTTTCCCCTATGTCTGACTGAAACTCCACAGCCTATTCTCTGAAGTGAACAATTCTGAAGTTTCACCACTCTCTCTGGATAGAAAATTTCCTCCTTACCTCAGTCCTAAATGGTTTACCCCTTATCCTGAGTCTGTGTCCCTGCTTCTAGACTTGCACACACCCTTCCGACAGGGGGAAACACATCCTTCCTATATCTACCCTGTAGAATTTTTGTGGGTTTCTGAGCTGGTGTGGGGCACGGCAGTGAATAGGTTCACATTTTCATCAGGAAGATGTTTTATGACAGATCAAGAGCGAACAAAACAGAAACAGAAATTTTTCTATCTGCTGTGAAGTGATGATGTTGAGAGGAGAGATTCATGGCTCATCATGGTTTTGAATGTTTTTGTTTTGAATGTGTCTTCTTTATCATTGAAACATAACAATATATTAATCCTGACATGTCCAGACTACGGAATATGTTGAGAGAGCATTTGGGCAGTTTAGGCCTGTACTCTCTACAGTTTAGAAGAATGAGAGAAGATCTAATTGAGGTATATAAGATGCCAAAGGGGGTTGACAAAGTAGACATGGTGAGGATGTTTCGTGGGGCAATTGAGAAACAGAAGTCATCATTTTAGGATAAGGGGTGGCAGACTTAAAACAAAGATGAGGAGAAATTACTTCCTTCAAAGGGTCATGAAAACATGGAATTCACTCCCTCATAGTGCAGTGTATGCTGGGATAGTGAGTAAATTTAAGGAGGAGAGAGATTTTTAATTAGTAATGGGTTTGAAGGGTTATGGGGAGTGGGCAGTAAAGTGGAATGGAGATGAGATCAGCCATGATTGTATTCAATAGCAGAGCAGGTTAGAGGGGCTAAATAGCCTATTCCTGCTTCTAGCTCCCATGTTCCTGTGCTTGGCAAGTACTTTTCTGAAGTAACTGAAGCTTTGCTGTTGGTGCATGGGGCCCAGGCTCACAGGTATGCAAAGCCTCATGGCCTCTTAAGGCTTGAATTCAGCAAGAATAATTTGTTCTGACAGAGTGTCAGATAATCTTACTTTAAAAATAGTGTAAAAATGTATTGACCTTATCATATTTCCTCCCAATGATGTCATTCCCTGCCTTTAGTGCCCTGGGTTTCAGATAATTCCATATTTCTGTATCAGAGGTCAGTTGGAGAGAAAGTGTCACTGGAGAGCATTAAATGAAGTACCCTAATCTTTGCACTTCAAGCCTGCAAATTCCTGTGTGAAAGACAGCCCAGTTCCTGGCTCAATCCAGAGCAGCTCAAATGGTAAACAATCGGAATTGGGTTCACTCACTGTCTCTCATTGTCATTTCAACATTAGTTGAGAAATTGTTTGTCCTTTTAAGTAAAATCGATTTTGAGCCCAATGTTCATTTTCTAGACTGTTTTTGTTCTGATACAATTCTTAATTGTTGTGAATCTTGACACTGAGAAGGAAATCCGATATCAGGGATGTGCTAATTATAGTTCTGATAATTGGGCTTTCATGCCCAAATCTTTGAGGAAAAGATGGAACAGAAATGTGTGTTAGAATCAACACCTCACTGGGTTTATTTTGTTGGTCAGTAGCCAGTATAGTCAGTGCAGAAACCTATCACCATGTCATGAGTCTCCAGTCTAATTGATGAAAATATGTTAGATTTATCCAGCATGCACCTCCTCCTTTGTACACACGCCACCTACCTTAACAAAATTCAAGGGACTTGCGTATAGAGGATTCAAGTGTGTTTAATCCCAATCCTCACCTTATTGAAGAGTCTTGTCCAGAGTGCAAAATGCACAAAATCTTACTTTGAATGAATTACTTAGCATAAAATTAATGATATGCATGATGCCATACCCATACCTATATCCAGGACATTGCAATATCCTGTCAACATGCACTTTGGAAATGTAGACTTAGGACGTGGAACAGGTTTGGCTACAAAATATTGGAAATAATTCTGGGTGTGGTTTATTCCCTTCAAAGACTTATCTCCTTCGTAAAGAAGCAAGTTAGTCAGGTCAGTCAGAACTGTCTCTTTTAACCTCAATTATGTTTAGATTTCCTGTCAGAATGACAAGGAGATAAGCCATTTCACAATAACAAGAGGGGTTATATTTATCATGTCCTCTCATGAACAAGTGGGAATTTTCTTACTAATTATTTTCAACTAGCAATAAAGCTAAGTGTTTCAAAGATAGTAAGAACTGCAGATGTTGGAGAATCTGAGATAACAAGGTGTAGAGCTGGATGAACACAGCAGGCCAGGCAGCATCAGAGGAGCAGGAAGGCTGACGTTTCGGGCCTCATCCTTCTTCAGAAAAAAGGTCATTTTTTCTGAAGGGTCCAGGCCCGAAACATCGGCTTTCCTGCTCCTCTGATGATGCCGGGCCTGCTGTGTTAATCCAGCTCTACACCTTGTTATCTCAATTCAGCTAAGTGTCCTGTTTTAGCAGAGCTGCATCAAACCAGAACTAATATTGGAAGTATGTTGTCAGAAAAAGGGAAAGTGTTGCTCACCTGAAGAGGCAATACTGGCTTGTCTTATACTGGCCTCGCTGGAAGAATTGTAGCCTTCCTCTTTCAGTCCCACTTCCTCAGAGTCTCTGTCATCCATGTAACTGCCATCGAGAGAGCCTTGAGCTCCATCATTGTCCTCCTCATCACTACAACCTTTGGGCTGCACCATATAGACCCCTTCAGGGGCAATGTACTCGCCGTCACCAGGCTTTATTACCCTTTCTTCACCGCGTTCCCCATGTTCATCTGTGTATTCCCCGTTCACCCATTTCTCAATCGCTTCCCGCCTTTTCTTGTCCTCCTCCAACTTTTGGATGTCCTGGAGTCCATCGGGAGAGTCAGTGTCCCCCTCCTGGTCACCATGACGCAGCCCATCAGCACTATTGTTCTCTTGAGGTTTGTGGTCTGGCTCAGTCTGCTCTGCCCCAAAGTTGTAGTCAACCTGCCTACTCAGCTTGGCACAGATAGCATTCAACTTTAGGCCTCCTTTCCTCTTGGCAGCCATCTTGAGTTTGCCTGAGTTGTCTTCAGTGCACAAACTTCACTCACTTTCGATTCAGAGAGTCAGCAGAAGATTGGAAAGAGAGGAAAAACACTCTATGAAACTTCGCAGTGTGAAACAAACTGACAAGTATAACTCAGATTCACATTTATCAAAAAGACCTCAAATACTGTCATTAATTATCATTGGATCTTTACAATGACATTGTTTTGATTAGGCTTCAAGTAAATTGCGCAAAACAAAGCTGTCAGAGTAATGCAAATAGAAAGTGCCAGAGAAACTCAGTGGATCTGGCAGCATCTGAGGAGAGAGGAACAGAATTAAAATTTCAAGCCTTGTATCATTCTTCTTCAGAAAGTTCTGGAAACATTCACTCCATGGTTGTATGTGATGAGGGGATTTTATCTATTTCCTTCCTAAAGCTTGTTTTGTTTCATTAATTCACAGGAAATAAACATGGTTGGCTAGGCCGACATTTATTACTCATAAGGTAAAGTGCCCGCTTAAGAGTCAACCATGTTGCTCTGGGTCTGGAGTCACGTGTAGGCCAGATCGAGTAAGGATGGCAGATTTCCTTCCCTAAAGGACATTAGTGAACTTGATGGGCTTTTCTCTAACCATTGGAATGGTTTCATTGTCATCATTTAGCTCTTACTTCCAAATTTGATTTTTTTAGAAGTTGAGTTCAAGCTCCACCATTTCTCCATCACTTGAACTTGGATGTTCAGAACATTATTTGGGTCTTTGGATTACTCGTCATGTGACAATACAATATAGTCACTGCCTCTCCTTGACCTTTGTAACTATCTCTTCAACCAAGCCTTCGATAGCTGAAACCTGCCCTAATGCCCCCTTCTCTGGCTCACTGGCAATTTCCCACTGTTTTTGGCTTCTGTGGGCCACTGTGGGACATTTTTCTGTGTTTACACTGCTATATAAACGCAAGCTGTTTTTGGTTTCCATTGGGAAAGACTTTGAAGATCACAGCTACAGCTTATACGAAAGCATGGAAAAATCAAAATGGAAAAAAAAAGTAGCAAATGAAGGCCCTTTCTTAGAACGACACTTGTGCTGTGCACATTGGCTCCCTCGCTGTGGTACTCCAGTCAAGCTAGCCACTTTGATCAGAGCCCATGCACCTTGCAAATTCAAATTCTCAAATGGCAGTGACCAATGCGTGTTGATAAACACAGTCAAACATAACTGTGGGTGTTATTCGGTGGTTTCAAATCCCACAACAGCAGATGGTGAAATTTGAACTTGTGAAAATATCTGGAATTAAATATAAAAGCTAGCCAAATGTTGACCATGTATTTGTTGCTGATTGTGCTTCAACGACCATCTTGTTCATGAACAGCCTCAATGAGGGGAAATCTGCCATCCTTACCCAATCTGACCTACATGTGACTCCAGACCCACAGCAATGTGGTTGAATCCTAACTGACATCAGGGCAATTAGGGATGGGTATTAAATGCTGGCCAAGCCAGCGACACCTACATCCCACAAAAGCATTTTTTTGGAAAAATGTGATGAGAGCTTTACTGAGCTTGAGCTTAACTCTATATTACCAAGCTGGTGTGCAATATTTCAACTCATTTAAATCAAGACCCAATTGCTTCAGTCAGTTCCAAATACTGACACACAAAAACCACACCTCGAGTCAGGATTTGCTTTGAAATCTGCTCTGAATCCTCCAAACTCCCAGAATATACAGGCAGCCAGTGTGACCCTCAAGTGGAGAGTGTCCCGACCACCTTCTTTTCTTTGCATTTCACTCCACGCTCCTCGTGTGAGTAATCAAAAAATATTCTGAAACCGATAATCCTTTTGCTAAAATAATCCAGCTATAATTAACAACTGTGAACTCCGCAGCACAGAACGTGTGTGAGCGCCCACTCACTACGAGAAACAACTATCAGTACTTAACCATGCATTTAACACACTTCAACAAGGTTACTTCATAACCAGAGACAATGGGCTTTATTTTAAATCATGGAATGAAATAAAAGCAGCCGTTGGGAAATATGACTCGGTGTAATCATGGATGCGAACCATTGGGAAATGCAATACCTTATGCCATATTCGTTGTGATAGTACACAGGGGTTGAGCTCCTCACCGTGATTCACATTTGTCAAGCAATGCCACTCAGGCCACATACAGCCCAGGTATGTTGGTGAAGGGGTAGAACCGTCACCGGTAATCCAGACACCCAGGTTAATTTTTCTGGGGGCCTGCTTTTGAATCTCACTATGGCAGATGTTGAAATTTGAATCTGTTAAATTGGCAACCGTGTAACCGGTATCGGTTGTAAATAAATAACCTAATCCATCTCTAAGATGGAACGGAAATCCTGCCCGTCTTACCTGGCCTGACCTACACGTGACTCCAGATCCCCTCCCACGCAACAATGCGGTTTACTCCCGGTGTGGAGGTGGTCTCCCGGTCTGACCGTCCTGTCCAGGAGGGGTGGTCTCAGCCTCCAGTGGCATTCCTGTCCAGGAGGGGTGGTCTCAGCCTCCAGTGGCATTCCTGTCCAGGAGGTCTTCTTTGACAGCTTCTGGGTAATCCAGCAACCTGGCATGAAGATCTTGTCCCGGCGCGGAGGTCTCATCCTGGCTTCAGAGGCAACTTCTGGGTCTTTCAATGGCCAAGTGTGGAGGTCTCATCTTGGCTCGGCCCTTCATGCGGGTTTGGGCCCAGTATTCCAGCGTACCCTGAACCCGGGAGCCACTCGTTGAACCGAGATGAGGTTTTACATTTTTTTCTTCTTATTTATGACTTCAGTCATTAATTTAGGCATGGCATGGCCACTTATAAAACATCTCACTGCATGGAATTTGCAAAAATACATGTGACAAAACGCTGTTCTATTCTATTCCATCGTATTCTACCCTTATTTGCCTCCTCTGGCAATAAGGGACAGGTAATAAATGGCTGGCCTAGCAATGAATGAAAGGAAAGCCCAATGGTTTCTCTCTCTATTGGAGAGAGATGCCTATAGTCCTTAGTAATCTGTGGCTAATTACCAGGATGCCCAATTGAGATTCAATTCAACAGGGGCTCACACAGTACACACCAGATGTGAAGATCATGTACATTGTCAAGCAGCGAGAAAAGCCAGCTTCTGGGACTGACTTTCCTACAGACAGGTGAGATGAGGAGACCCCAGAGTCAATGGACACTGTAGGTGTTGCCAAGGAAAAGTACACAAGGGGAAACGATGATAACACTGGATCTGAGGAGTGACAAGAAATGAGTTTAAGGCAATTTTTAAAATAGAATTTCATCAGTTTTCTCTTCTGAGGGGCAAAAGTAAAACTATTGTGTTGTTTTAAGACCTGTGAGTCTTAGACTAAAGATAGGACGGTCCATCTGCCTGTTGGCTTCAATGAAGATATGGACATCTTCTATTTTGTCTCGAGCTCCAGTATACTCAGCAATTTGTAATTGGGAATTGTAATTTCACTTTAACAGAGGACCAGGATCACTGCTGTAAGAAGATGGGGATTGTGACAACTCATGAAGCCTCTTCCAGCACTTCCCACATCCAAGGTCAGTACCATCCGGGCTGCAGATATACGGGAACATCACCAACCACAAGTACCCCTCCAAACCACGCACCATCCCAAGTTGGAAATATATCACCGTTCCTTCACTGTCGCTGGGTCAAAATTCTCCCCAATGGCGCTGTGGGTGACCCTACATCTCAAGGACTGCAATGGTTCAAGAAGGTAGCTCAGCACCACCTTCCCAAGGAAAGCTGGTGACAGGCAATAAAGCAGTGCTCACATCCCACAAATGAATAAAGCGAAAGGCAGTACCAGCTGATGCAGGAACGGGTATTCCTCTAGCTTAGGGCACATAGTTCAGCAGAATAGAACTCTTTACTCGACACCCATGACAGATGTGACTGGCCAAACCCAATGCCAGCACTAGCTACCTGGAAAAAAACTTTGTTCCATTTCTTAGAAGTAACCAGCCCTTGCATCAAAAACAAACTTTGTCATAAACATGTGGCTAGAATAGTGTCAGTTTGCAGAAGAATATTGTTCATAAATTGGAAGGTCATTCACAAAGGTCCCATTAACATATCAAAGGCTAGACCATATACCATTCTCTTTATATAAAGGCTGAATATGTTTATGGATTTACAGTGGTTTGGCATTCCAATTACATTGAGATTATTAAGTATCTTAATGGGAACTTAATGGAAATTTTCTCCCGGTTGTTGTATAAAGAGCGTGTTTTATATGGTTTCTCTATTACTGAGAGAGCTGGAACAATATATCTTACAATCGTGCTTGAGGGATATCAGAGTTTTCCGGTGAGGGCTTACTTTGGATTTATTTGCATTTTATCTTGAATTATTCCTGACTTTGTTACCACATTGAGGACCACCGAACAAACAAGTGGCTCAGTAATGTTGTAATTTTTTCAACCATAGCATTAAAGCTGGTGGGTCACCGATACCAGGACAGTCATTTGGAAAAATCATCTGGAACAAAAAAAAATTTGCGAGGAAGTGGAAGACATAAATTTTAAAGTATTTTCACAGAAGCCTTAGAAGGAAGATTGAGGTCATCTGGGCGTAACAGAGAAGGTCACATATGTTTACAACGCACAGTATTTCAAATTCTAACTACTGATTTCCTTCATAGGAAATGGTTTCAAGAATCTTTTCTTTGACTTGCAGTCTGGTTCCTGACTATTTATATACATTCATAAACACTCATTTAATAGGCATTCTGCAGGAAATTGAAAAAACAGAATATATAGACGATAATACTTGGTTGCTAAGGTAATCTGACTTTTATTTCAGGAGCAAGAAGGACCATATATCCAGGTCTGTCTCCTCAATGCTCTGACAGGCCTGTAATAGTGACCAACTGTGCATTATTCATGTTATCTAATACAGTAATGAAAACTGAAGGGAAGAAACAAGGTAGCAGTCAAACACAAAGAAAATTACACAGAAAACCGCTAAGCTTTCACAAATTCCAGTATTAGTTTGAAGGGCATTGCTACAAGAAGCAAAGTTTCAGTGTTATAATTTGGATTTTTATTTTACTCCTTGTGTCTAGAATTTTACATCTGAAGCAAGGCTTCAATAAGGTGGTGGATATGGTGTTTTGTGATAGATAAGGTGATGGCCTAATGGTAACTATCACTGGAACGTTAATCCAGTGACCCAGGTAATGCTTTTGGCACCTGGGTTCAATGCTTACCTGGAATATGAATTCAATAAAAATCTAGGATTAAGAATCTGACAATGATTTTCAGGAGGTGAAACCCATCTGGTTCACTAACGTCCTTTAGGGAAGGAAATCTGCCATCCTTACCTGATCTGGCCTATATGTGTCTCTAGATCCATAGTGTTATAGAAAGTGTTACAAGGAAAGTGTCATCATTGCACACTTGAGAATGGCCTAAGATGCTAAGGCAATATGTCTGCATTGATTTTGCCACCTTCTTGGGGGTCAAATGCTGCTGGTGGTAGTCAATGCTCTAAGTGAAGTGGCTGGAGGTGACAGTAATGAAGTTCATCTCCACAGACCTGACCATTGAGAAACTGGACAAAATGGTTGTGTGATTTGGTAACCCAGTGCAGGTTGTCAGTGACAATGGTCCTCAGTTCCTCAGGCATGAATTTACTGTTTACATGAACTGTCAAGGCATTCAGCACACTAAATCCCTATTGTCTCTCTAGCAGTGGTCTTGCAGAAAGATTACAGCAAGTAAGTGTGTCTCATTTGGAAAGGACATGTTGTATGTAATGTCATTAATCATCATTTGGTAGCACAGAGCTTGAATATTACCGAGAAAAGATTTGTTTTGTTGACGATTTTCTTCTTACACTCATTAGGACAGTTTGCAAGAATACCAATGTAAAGGAAAGCCAACATTTATACAGACGAGAAGAATGCAGAGTAGGGACTGTGATGCTGTTTTTCCACTTTATTGGTATTCTTGCAAATTGTCTTGATGAGTGTAAGATGGAAAGCTTCACCAGATTGAGTGCTTTTTCAGCACTGCATATATCATTGCTAGATGAACACAGGCAGAATAGAGACCAATAGATCTCCTGCTGTACGCTCATGAGTTTAGAAGTGATCAAGAACATCCTGGTGAATGTTATTTAGGATGGAGCTGTGTTTAACTTGGTCCATACCTTTAAGCATCCTGATCAGCAACTCCAAGAAGATTCATTCTGGATTGAAACTAATTGTTATGGGACAGTTCAATAGACCTGTGGCTAACAAGTCCTGCTTTTGGGCAGCTGGCAGGTTATAAGCAGCAAGAGAAAAGCAGCAGGGGAAGTTAGCAGCAGATATCTGTATAAGGAGTGGTCACCTAGAATTGGAGATTTCACATCAGTTTTAGAATTAATTCGTCTTGGGGCTTTAATAAACCTCGGACAATGTCAGGGTAGAGATACTACGGACTCTGCACTCAGGCTGACAGCAGTGTGGCATTAAGCAGCTAGTGCCATGCTTCTGCCTCTTAGAACATAGAACATAGAACATAGAATACTACAGCGCAGTACAGGCCCTTCGGCCCTCGACGTTGCATCGACCTGTGAACCCAATCTGAAGCCCATCTAACCTACACTATTCCATTATCATCCATATGTTTATCCAATGACCATTTAAATGCCCTTAAAGTTGGCGAGTCTACTACTGTTGCAGGCATGGCATTCCACGCCCTTTCTACTCTCTGAGTAAAGAACCTACCTCTGACATCTGTCCTATATCTATCACTCTTCAATTTAAAGCTATGTCCCCTCGTGCTCACCAACACCGTTCGAAGAAAACGGCCCTCACTGTCCACCCTATCTAATCCTCTGATCATCTTGTATGTCTCTATTAAGTCACCTCTTAACCTGCTCTCTAACAAAAACAGCCTCAAGTCCCTCAGCCTTTCCTCCTAAGGCCTTCCCTCCAAACAAAGCAACATCCTGGTAAATCTCCTCTGCACCCTTTCCATTATTTCCACATCCTTCTTATAATTCAGCAACCAGGACTGTACCCAATACTCCAAGTGTGGCCCCACCAGAGTTTTGTACAGCTGCAACATGACCTCATGGCTCCGAAATTCAATCTCTATACCAATAAAACCTAATACACCATACGTCCGTTGAAGTTAACAATTGTTCCACATAAGCAACTAGCTATATTGACATGATAGTTATTGTTGGTGGCACAGTCTATATGCCGAGTGTGAGCACTGACCCCCTACCTTATCCCTGCTGTATTCTCCCCTAGTGCCTCTGAGATAAGACCTGAACAGGTTCTCATGCTGGTGACCCAAGGCTTTGTGAACATACGAAATGGGTGCATTAGTCAGAAGGCTGTACAGAGGAAGTGCTGCACTGTTCACAGAACTGTCCTTCACATGCTCAGTCAAACTGAGATCTTCTCTGTCCTCTCAGGCAGATGTAAAAGAGACCATGCTCCGCCTCCAAAGAAAATCCAAGGAATTCTGCCCAGAGTCCTGACAAATACTTGACTCTCAAGTGACATCACAAAATAACAGGTCATCTCTTTGTTGCTTATGGGAGCTTGCTGTGTGAAATGTGGTTGTCACCTTTACATTACAACAGTGAACAACACTTCAAAAGTGCTTTGTAGGCTTTGGAATGGTCAGTTGTTGTGAAAGGTGCTATATAAATGCAAGTCATTCTTTTCTGATTTACAAGGCACCCGAGTGCAGGATCAAACCCATCCTGACATATTTGATAAAATAGGTTCTCACAATCATATTATCAAGCCCCTAATCTTTCTCATGGCTTGACATTGCTAATTCTGCAGGAGAACGGGAATTGGTTGTCTTTATCATTCTCAATTGTATTTTCTGCAGCGAAAAATGAACCTGCCTAGCTTTGGTGTTTTATCTCTGACATTCCTTGAACATCTTCATTATCGACACGAGGTATCTCTACACCTTGCCAATCATCAACAGTCCTACAATGCCTCACCATCTTTCTGTCACTCCCAGCTGCTCTAATCCTTCAGGTTCACAATTCAAATGACTTTGAACACCTTTGTCAGTGATTCCCAGTCAAGCACCTTTGTAGATACAAGGTAGGGATTGGGACACCATGTACAGGAAAATACTGAGCTTCCTGAGTGTTTCAGCAACAATGGGATACAGCCCGGAATGAGACACATTGTCAATTTGAATGTCATGGGATGCAGATAGATCTGAGTGAGCAGATAATGTTTGAGGTGTCTGGCTGTGCCCAGTACTTTTTATTTCAAAAAATATACTTTATTCACATTAAAAAATACATACGAAGTCACTAAAGCAGTTTGGTTCTGTGCCGTAGTATATGAAGAAAACAAACAAACATTGGAAACAAAAACAGAAATTTCTGGAAAAGCTCAGCAGGTCTGGCAGCATCTGTGGAGAGAAATCAGAGTTAACATTTCGGGTCAAGTAATCCTTCCTCGGGACTGATCACTCGACCTGAAACATGAACTCTGAATTCTCTCCACAGATGCTGCCAGACTTGCTGAGCTTTTCCAGCAATTTCTGTTTTTGTTTATCATTTACAGCATCACTTGAGACAGCCCTGATGAAGGGTTTCAACCTGAAGCATTAACTTTCCTGCTCCTCTGATGCTGCCTGACCTGCTGTGTTCCTCCAGCTCCACACTGTATTGACTCTGACTCCAGCATCTTCAGTTCTTGCTATCTACAAGGCATCCCTTACTTGTCTAAGATTATATTTACATATAATTGAGGCTTGGGGAGGGTCTGATAGCTGAACAGACCACTATTTAATTTCAGCAGAAAGACCTCAGACCATAGATAACAAAGTATGGAGTTGGATGAACACGGCAGGCCAAGCAGCCTCTTAGGAGCAGGAAAGATTTTCTGATGAAGGGTCTAGGCCCGAAACGTCGGCTTTTCTGCTCCTGAGATGCTGCTTGGCCTGCTGTGTTCATCCAGCTCCACACTTTGTTATCTCAGATTCCCCAGCATCGGCAGTTCCCATTATCTCTGAAACCTCAGACAGTGGTCTCTCCACATTATGCCTCGGCAGCAGCTGCCCTAGTATTGCTGCTAACTGCTGATTGTGTGGCCGATGGGGATATCTCTGGGTAGGGTGTGGAAATGAGGGGACCCAGGCTGTGTTCATGTGATGCTGTATCAGTGTTGCTTAACCTTGATTAAGATATCTGCATTAAGTCCCAAAACGTTGCCTTTCTTTTCCTGTGCACCAACAGCTCTGATCACCTAATTAAAAACTTCTCGCCTCAATGACTGATCACTTTGATCCAATCTAATTGGCTCCTTGCATGCTGCTATGGTGAAGACTCCTGTGTTTGAAAAGCAGACACCAAGAAAGCCCCACGATCCCGGGACAAGGCAAGTGAGAAACCTTGATTCCCTGTCTGCTTCAGTGGTAAGTGCCTTCATTAAAACTGACACAAAATCGTGGAACAGTACAATGTTAGGTGGCACGGTGGCTCAGTGCTTAGCGCTGCAGCCTCACAGCGCCAGGGACCCGGGTTTGATTCCAGCCTCCGGTGACTGCCTGTGTCAGTGGATTCGCCATGGGGAATATAGGTTAGGGGGTTGGGTCCTCTTCAGACGGCTGGTGTATGTATTGATGGGCCAAATGGCTTGCTTCCACACTGTAGGGGTTCTATGAGAATGCCATTCAGCCCCTCGAGTCTGTGCAAGTTTTCAAACAGCAGTGCAGTTAATCTGCTTTCCCCAGTATCTTTACCATATCTTCCTTCTCTTTAAGCATTTAGGATTTGCTCCATCAGATTACTGAACTTCATTCAAATGATTTATTCGAATTTCCTTCTAATTCTGAGCTGCTGGACTTTTTAGACACATTTCACATCAGAGACTCTCCACACAGCCCCGGCCAAAGACATGGGCACTTTGTTCATTTCTGATATAAACACTTTGGGTATGGTTTGTCTGGACTGGTCACAATTACATGAGAAGTACCATTCTAAGAAGGTTAAAACTCACAAAATTGAACCAACAATCACATCAATATCATGCTGTGCTGTTTGTGGGAGCTGTCTATGGTCAAACTGGCTGCCACATTTCTACATGGCAACAGTGATTTCATTTAAAAATAAACAGTTCATTGGCTGAAAAAAATCTTTGTTACAACTTCAATCGTAGAATCCCCGCAGTGTGGAATCAGGACATTCAGCCCATCAAGTCCTCACTGACCCTGCAAAGAGCAGCCCATCCAGACCTGTAACCTCACATTGCCCACAGCCAATGCATCAAACTTGCACATCTTTGGACCACAGGATGAAACCACAGCACCCAGAGGAAACCCACACAGACACAGGTAGAATGTGCAAATGCTACACAGTCACCTGAGGCTGGAATGGAACTCAGGTCCCTGGTGCTGTGAGGCAGCACTGATGACCACTGATCCACTGTGCCGCCCTAAGGTCTTGAAGTTGAAAAAGGCACTATATAAATGCACACGCTTTGTTTCTTGAGTTGGCCATGGTGATGGCCCAGCTCTTGTTTAACCTCTGAGGTGGGACAATGTGCAATCGGGCAGCCTCTTAGGCCAGAGGGCGGGCAGGCCTGAAGCTGTAAGGGGGAGGGGGGGCGTTGTTCGGAGGATGAGGGGGCAGGTCACATGGTGATAGTGTGCTCCTGCAACCGAGGGAGGGGCAATACCCTCTCTTAACCTCCTGCCAGAAAGGTCAGAAGACCCGTTTTCATCGAAGGGGAGCACCAATGAAGATGAAATAAGCAAGTGTTTTCAACTATTGGTCTGAGTGTGCGGAAAGCTGATTAAAAACCTCACAAACTCTACTTTAATAAGAAGAGGTGTAAAATAAACAGGAATCTCTACTGTGTGTGAGAGACTGAGCTGAGACAGCGCTGGGTGTGTTGTATTATGAGATTAAATACACTTTTAATTGCTTTTCCTCTCCAGCCTGTGACCTTGAAGACGCTGCCTGTTGTCTTTCTCTTGACCTTCCTTGTGGCTGTGTGAGAGCAGGGAGGGAGCTAAGACCATGCTGACCAGCTGGAAGCTCCCTTAACTGGGGCGGAGGTGGTGGGGTGGGCGGGGGTGGAAATCTCCCTATAAGGCACCCACACCTTTAGAACTCCATGTCTCTCAATCAGAAAGAGTCAGTTTTGTTCTTGAAGCAGGGTGGGGGGAGAAGTTTATCAATTCGCAGCAAACAGAGGGTCTGGATCACAGTGTTGTTTCAAATGCAGCCCTGACTACAGAAGCCGACACACTGCAACCTTGTTTGCTTGGGTTTTTTTCATAAAACTGCAAAAACGTCCTTCAGAGGTTAAACACAGCGAGGGGATCGCACGCACTGTATTGCATTAGCAGCACATATTGACCCACAACTAACGGCTATGCAGCACTAATAAAACTCCAGCCTATCAACTGCTTTATTTATAGTCCCATTCCCTACTTAATCCTCATCGTAGTGTTCCTCACGTGATTACCCAGAGCCAAACTGTGCTCTCGCCTGCAGCCAGTGGAGGGGAGAGACTGCTTAAAGCCCGGGGTGTGTCAATGCTTAAGGGGCTGCAGACTGGGGGGACGTTAGGACCAGGACAAGAACAAAACAGAGAGGGTCTATCCCCATCCCTTCCCCTCCACCCAGTGGCTTGGCAAAGGAGTGCGAGAGGCCAAGATCCTGGAACATGTTGAAGGATGACCTTGTGCCTCTCACCAGAGCTCGAGACATTCTGGGACCTTCCCAATGACCAGAGAAACCCAGAACCAGAGAGACACAGCTTAAGGAATCAGGGTGGGCCACACAGGATGAGGGAGGGGGAAATTTCTTTGCCCAGAAAGTACTGAGCCTGTGGAATTCTCTGCCGCTGAAAGTGGTGAAGCCAAAACATTGAATGTTTTCAAGAAGGAGTTAAATATAGTTCTTACAGCTAAAGGGATTAAAGGATGTAGGTGAAAGCAGGAACAGGGGACTGAGTCGGTGATCAGCCATGATCATATTGAGGGCTGGTAGATATTACTGAGGTAAAGAGGGGGAGCTATGGCGGGATTTGATAACAAGGATTATCAACAGCCTGGATTATCTCAGTGTTGGTTCTTTTCCCCAATCCAAACCACCCAGAAAGCACTTTGCAATTTGTCTGTCTTCCTCATGGCCTACTACAATATGCTAAATTGGATATCCATAGGTTGGACAGACTATAACATACAATAGAACGTAGATCATAGAACATAGAACATTACAGCACAGTACAGGCCCTTTGGCCTTCGATGCTGTGCCGACCTGTCATACCAACCTGAAGCCCATCTAACCTACACTATTCCATGTACATCCATATGCTTGTCCAATGACGACTTAAATGTACTTAAAGCCTGTGGGGAGAAAGCAGAGTTAATGATATCAGGCAGCATTTGTGAAAGAGAAACAGAGTTAACATTTTTGGGTCAAATATGGCTCATTTTTCAAAATGTTAACTCTGTTTCTCCCTCCACAGATGCTGCCAGACCTGCTGAGTTTCTCCAGCAATTTCTCTTTCTCTTTCAGATATCCAGCATCGGCAGTATTTTGCTTTTAGTCTGAAGGAGTTTATGAAAGGATACAAAATAATGAGGGGCTTGGGGAGATGGATAGTTGGTCTGTTTCCCATGTCAGTTTCCGACTGCATGTAACTAGCGAATTAACCCAGCTTCCTGATGTAAATATGGCTGGCTGCAGTCTCCCGTTTATTTGGGGTCAGGGACAAGGTTCGCCCTGTAGCTGTTTAAAGTGCATTGAAACTCACATGATACGTCCAGACAGGGTGATCCCCAATGTCCATTTACACCCCCTGGCATCCGGCTCCACATTTCATGCCAGCTGCTTAAACCCTGGCCATGGGTTGGTTGGCAGCATCAGGGTCAGCTGGCATTGGTTCACAAGAGATTTCCTGCATTGGCAGGGACCTTGGTGGGTGGAGAAAAACAGGACAAACTCTGATGCTTCAAACAATGTGCAGTTTGCAGTCAGTCAGTGTTTTCGAAGCAGTCTGCCATTTGGATGTGGGGCTGGTTCGGGGGAATTGTACAAGAAACAGAACAAGTCAGGAGTGTGATGGAATACTCCCCACTTGCCCTGGATGGGTGCATCTCCAACAACAGTCAGGAAGCTTGACACCAGTCAGGACAAAGCAGCCGCTTGATTGGCACCACATCCACAAACATCCACTCTCCACCCTCCAGTAATGCTCAGTAGCAGCACTGTCCACCATCTATAAAAATGCACTGCAACAAATTGCCAAGCATCTTGCAACAGTGCCTTTCAAAACTGCAGCCCCCACTTTCTAGGACAAGGGTGGCAAATACATGAAAACACAACAATCTTCAAGTTCCTCTCCCCTCACCATCCTGACTTGGATATATATTACCATTACTTCAGTGTCATTGAGTCAAAATCCTGGAATTCCATCCCTCAGGGCATTGTAAGTCCACCTACAGCATGTGGACTGCAGCAGTTCAAGAAGGCAACTCACCATCACCTTCTCAAGGGGGCAACTAGGGACGGGCAGTAAAATGCTGGCCCAGTCAGCAACAGTCCACATCCCATGAACAGAATGAAACGTCTATCACAGAACCCAGTTGATGAAGGTAAGTTCAGCAGAGGACGGCAATCCTGTGGACAGTGAGGGTTTCCCAAACTCCTGGTTCAGCCACAATAAGCCCATTTATCTCATTGTCCTTCAGCTATAATAACATTCAGTTGCACGGAATTCTACATCAAGCAAGATTCGATAACAATAACACATTTACACATTGCCCTTAACCTAATAAAATGTCACAAGGTGATTCACAGAGGTAAAAAATTAAAATTCTTTTTCAGTCTGGGAATTTGGCCTGTCTGAGCCAGCATTTCTTGCCCATCACTAGTTGCCCCTTGAGAAGGTGATGGTGAGCTGCTTTCTTGAGCCACTGTAGACCATGTGCTGTAGGTGGATCCACAATGCCATTAGGGAGGGAATTCCAGGATTTTAACCCATTGATAATGAAGGGAAATTATTCACTGAGCCACACTAGGAGATATGAGGACTGACATTTCGCCAAAGTTTGATCAAAAGGCAGATATTAAGCAGTGGCTTGAAGGATGAAGGTGGGGATGGAGGTGGTGAGGTCACAGGAGCGATTTCAGAGCAGCTGAAGGCCTAGCCACTGACAATGAAGCAATTAAGATTGGAGATTCACAAGTGACCAGAATTATTGGAGAGCTGATTCCTCAGACAGCTGTAGGAGGAAACCAAGATAGGAAAAGAAAGGACATGGAGGGATTCGAAAACAAGGATGGGAATTTAAAATTGAAGTGTTGCTTAACCAAGAGCCAGTAGGGTAGATGGGTAAACAGGACTTGTTGCAAATTGGGATACAGTCCAAGGAGTTTTGGATGATCTCCAGTTTACAAAGTGTAATAGAAGGGGGCACCAGATTGGAGTGAAGAAACTGGATGATGACTTTGCTAACTTATTGCAAACAGAAAATATTACTGACAACGGGCTTTGAGCAGCTGAACTAAGAGCCAAGGGTGATGTTTGAGAGGTGGAAATAGATGGCCTTAATAATGCAGCAATTAGCAGCGAAAGGGCAGGCAGGATAACCAGAATTTGAAATGTTGGTTGAAAGAGGAACATGGAATGCTCCACACAGAATGGCACCATGGGATTTAACTTTCAATCCAGAGCAGGACAGATGAATGTCAGTGATAACAAAGTGTAGAGCTGGATGAACACAGCAGGCCAAGCAGCATCAGAGGAGCAGGAAAGCTCTACACCTTGTTATCTCAGATTCTCCAGCATCTGCAGTTCCTATTATCTCAGATGAATATCACCTGGTTTAACATTTCATTTGAAACACAGTGTAGGAAACACTGAGGAGTCTGAATATTTCCAAATTCGGAACAGTGGAAAAGGATGGTCCCATCTTGTTTTGACATCATCACAACATGGGTCCTTCCGCACATGCTCAGTAGCAATTCTTAAAACAAAGGTATTGTTACCCCCTGTTAAGTTAATGGGCAGTGGGTGTGTCACCAGGCCAGCATTTGTTGCCGATCCTCAATTACCCTTCAACTAATTACTCATCCCTAACTATCCTTCAACTGAGTGACTTGGTCATTTCCGAGGAGCAGGATATGGAGTCAAATGTAGGCCTGACCAAGTAACGACAGCAAATATACCTCTGTAAGGGGCATTAATTTGCAACAATCAATGATACTTTAAGGATCATCATTAAAGAAACTAGCTTTTAATGGGAATTCAAATTCCATCAGCATTTGAGCTGGTCCCCAGGGCATGGCCTTCCAGATTACTGGTCCAGTAACCTTCACAGAGATGATAGGAACTGCAGATGCTGGAGAATCCGAGATAACAAGGTGTGGAGCTGAATGAACACCGTAGGCCAAGCAGTATCTTAGGAGCGGGAAAGATTACGTTTCAGGCCTAGACCAAGTGTAGGCCCAGAACATCAGCTTTCCTGTTCGGTTCATCCAGCTCCACACTTTGTTATCTCAGTAACATTCACAGTTTGCCACCCACTACCCAACCGACAGTTATCTCTGGTTGTGCAACACCCTGTGGGCACTAGCCTGGAGTACAAACCTAGATGTTTATCAAGAAATCTCTCAGCCAGGGGCTTGAACTCACAACCTTCTGATTCCAAGGTGGCAGTGCATTCCAATGGAGCCACAGCTGAGTCAGGACCAAAACATGGGAAAGAGTCTATTTCAATATCTGTCGAGTTGCAGGCAGCACATGGCCATGTTCACAGCACAGAACTGAGCTGAAACTCTTCAACTGAAAGACAGCTGCCTTCCATAGGAAAACTTCTTTTAACGTACCATCTGTTCTCCAGGCAGTGTGTGTGTCTAACGATTTGTACAAGGGAAAATTCATAAACTTTATTGATTAAACAATTTTTCCACTGTGGGGAATTATATTTTTCCCAAACGACTCAGGAGAATTTTCTGAATGAGAAACTCGCCAAGTGTTATCACAATGATGATCTGTGAGAGTCTCTTTCCGAAATGGAATGCCACAAACACTCAATTAAAACACAAATGTCCATGAGCAGAGCATTGCAAGGGAGCGTCAGAGAGCTGCTGTTTGGCTTATTCCAGACTGAATGGCTCTTCCGTTCAGCAAACACCACAGTTGGAATAGCTAAGGTGGCTTTGAAGAGGGGTTGGAGTGTTCTGTACTGTAACAATACACAGATGGTAAGAGTGAAACATCTCAATGTTTGGTGCGCATCTCCCCCTTCCCCTTGCTTTGTCACATGCATCTGACACATTCCATTCAACACACATTTCACAGCCCCACACTAGCAGAAAAACTGAGAACATATCACCCCTTTCCATCCCCGATTTAATGTGCAGAATGCACTGGCCAGCAGAAATCAAGGGACACAGCTCTCTGAGAAACACAAATACGAATGTGAGGAGCTCAGAACTGTTACAGTGTCAAGTCTTAGCAGAGTGGAAGGGCCATGATTCTCAAAGGGTGAATAAGACAATTGCGCTCTAGTCCAAAAAGGGATAATGGTTAGCACTTGGACGAATTGATCACCCCACAGACACGGAAGATGCAGAGAAAGATCTCAACCAACAGAAATGTGGAGAGACAGTTTGTGAGAAACTTAATCCTCAGCTGAAGGTACAAGCTGTAACTAATCCTGCTGCCCAGCTTCGGACTCCCGCTGTCTGAAAAATAACATGCAGCCCCACTTTTATTTACTCTCGCCGTGAAGATTTGCCTAAAAACCAACAGATTGGGAGTCAATCCTCTTAAACAGCTGGGCCCCTGACAGGAGATTAAAATCTGTGTGATTGCTGGAGGTTAGCCAGTGTGTAAGAACACCATGGTGTGCCCACAGAGGCTGTGGCACCTGTGGGTGCAAAACTCGTCATTCTCAAAAGCTATTTTCTCCTTTTACTCTTCATCCCACTTTGTGGTTGTGACAGCAGTCTGAAGAGTTACTCCCCTGACCAGATAATCCTGCCCTAAAATGTGGTGAACAACTTCCCCAGTCAGCACTCCTGTCACTCTGTTCTTGCTCAGGACCACAGCACAGCGCAGGACAGGGGCTTCTTGGGCACTGTGTCATGATACTACACATCATGGGGTGGCATGTTGGCTCAGTGGCTAGTGCTGCTACCTCACAGCACCAGGGACCCGGATTTGATTCCACCCTCAGGCACCCTCCCTGTGTCTGTGTGGGTTTCCTTCCACAGTCCAAAGATGTGAAGGCTACATGGACTGGCCATGAAAAATTGCCCATAGTGTTCAGGGATGTGTAGATTAGGCGGGTTACAGGGAGATGGGTTTGGGTGGGATGCTCCGAGGGTCGGTGTGGACTTGTTGGGCCAGAGGGCCTGTTTCTACACTGCAGGGATTCTCTGATAATTAGTCTGACTGTCGTTGCCAAATTGCATCCTGATACAGTGGATTTATTTTTGTTTAAAAGAACAAACATTTATGCAGCTCCTTATCGTTTCCTTGAGACATCTCATAGCACTTTACAGCCAATTAATTAGACACTGTTGTTAGTTAAGCATTCGCTCTGCACACAGTAAGATGTGACAAATAGTAACTGGAAAAGGATTCTGGTTGTGATAATGGGAACTGCAGATGCTGGAGAATCCAAGATAACAAAGTGTGGAGCTGGATGAACACAGCAGGCCAAGCAGCATCTCAGGAGCACAGAGAGCTCTGATGAAGGGTCTAGGCCCGAAACGTCAACTTTTGTGCTCCTGAGATGCTGCTTGGCCTGCTGTGTTCATCCAGCTCCACATTTGTTATCAAGGAATCTGGTTGTATTTGGTCCTGAAAGCTCAGTGTGGATGTCAGGAGGAGGTCCTGCTCTCCTCTGAACTCTTACCTCAATCCAAGTCTTAGCTTGGCATCACATCTGAACAATGGAGCCCTTGCCAATATGGCACTCCCTCTGTACCATGTGTAAGTGATGTGGAGGGGCCAGTGTTGGACTGGGGTAGACAAAGTCAGGAGCCACACGACACCAGGTTATAGTCCAACAGGTTTATTTGAAAACAGAAATTCAGAGCACTCTGAAAGCTTGTGATTTTGGTTAAACCTGTGGGACTATAACCTGGTGTCATGTGACTTCTGGCTGTGTACAAGTCTCAGCCATGACTGTGCGCCCAGGTCTGTAACAGGGTTTGAAATCCATCACACACTGATTCAAGCAATCAAACTGGCACAACTGACAAATTTACTAATAATTGATCATCGACAATGCAGTTAGCAAATGCTGAGCTCTAAGGCATTGGTAGGTTCTCAAAGATAAAGCCCACCATTGGAAAGACACAGGGATCTCGCTCCTTGAACTCTGTCTTGTAGCTCAAGAATTGCTATCTACACAATAATTGTCAATGTACTTCAACACGCTTCACTGTGGAGAGCTTTCAGCCTTCCTTCGAAACACTGTAGTTCCACAAGACCTAGTCCACAACTTCTCTGAACCATTTAGAAAGTTTCCATGCCTGCGCATGTTTTGTTACCTGCCAGGCAACGTTGTCATTCTTTGAAACTGAATATTTTCAATCCAAAGTAAATCTACTTAACGAAAATAAAAGGCAAAGTACACCTTGGTCCTGGAGAGCCAATAGGGCTGCTCTCTCATCAGAGAGGGGCAACTGATGACCCTGGAGAAACTCAACACGTCCCAAAACTTGTCTAAAGAGAGAAGCAGAGGTAATGCTTCAAGTTCAGAACTGGTCGTGGTTTAACCAGAGGGTCATCATTCCTTGGGCTAGGGCAGAGACTGAGAAGGACACAGTACATGGGAAGTTCAGCTGGTGCAGGAGCTGAAACCAGGCTGTAGGCATCATTCTGCGCCACAAAGCAGCTCTCCACCCAACTCAAGGAAAGCAGGGATATGAGAATATGACTGAGCCTCTCAGACTCTCAAGTTTTCTCTGTGAAAATATTGCTGCTTTGTGAATGACTTAATGATCAGAAAACAACCACTGAATTAAAGCCAGACACTCCTTAAAGGGAATTCTCAACCTGTGGCTAACTCTGAAAATATCTGCCAAATTAATGTTCACAAGCAAACAGAAGTTAAAAAATGAAATGTGATTTCCTGGAAGGTTATGCAAATGGCCTTATTAGTCGCAGGGATTGAAAAACAAGGTCCATTTTAAGTTCTGTTTTTATAATTTGCCTTTTGTTCGAGTTAGCTGGCTTCACTTACACTAAGTAACTTATAAATCAACCATGCTGCATGTTAGCAGCTAACCCACAATTCAGTCATCAATCTATCTTCTGGTTGCACTAAAAACAGAAAAGGAATATTGTTATCAAGAAGCATTGATGCATTAAGCAACTAGCAATCAGTACAGGAAATGATGCCACGTTGCCATGACAATGTAAGCCAAACTGACTTCAGACAGACTACCTTTCAGGAGAGGTCACCTGTTATTGCTGTAAAATAACCCACTTAGCGAGTCGAACAGGAAGCGAGAGAAGTTCAGGTTTTATTTGAACAGAGACCAATGTGAGGTATGGCCACACATGTTGCATTGCAACACACAGCACAGCTCCTGGCTGTGAACTCCCACTGCCTCCCCTCACCATTCCTTAGTAAAATACATAGGACCTTTCGGGCGTGCAGGGTGTTGCGATGGACCCGGCTGTTATTCTTATGGCCCGAGAACCTGCGCTCAGGTGGGAGCAAAGTTGACTCACCATGCCTTAGATTGGCCACAGCTTGTAGACAAAGGACAATGCAACAATTTATGGAATATTATCTATGGACTTCCTTGCCCAGTGAAGTAATTGACGCTACTTCAGTAAACATTTTTAAAGCTAAGGCAGATATTTTTTTGAACAGTAAAGGAATTAAGAGATACGGTGAGAATGCGGGTAAGTGGATCTGAGTCCACGAAAAGATCAGCCATGATCTTATTGAATGGTGGAGCAAGCTCGAAGGGCCGAACGGCCTACTCCTGCTCCTTGTTCTTATGTAACAATGGGACACCCCTGCACGCGGGCGCCCACAGACAGAGAACGTAAAGGATCCCATTGTGTTATTTCGAAGAGAAGGAGGGTGCGTTGTCCAAGAATGACCCTTTAATAGACCTCACTGGAATGCACTACTGTTTGTCGGATTTTGCTGTTGGCCACCGCCCTCCCTACACCATGATGGTGACTGCATCGCAAAAGCATTTTTCTGGCTTTACGCAGTGGGGTGGCGTGGTCTGTGATCCTGAACAGTGCCACTCAAATGCAAGTCTTTTCGCCACGAGAAAAAAATTGCACCTGAATTTCCCACAAACTGAAATAAAAGAGGAGCTCGCAGCCTGAGGGTGAGGGCAAAGTTGGGGTCGGGGGCACTCTGGGGGGGGGGGGGGGAGGTGGAGAGGAGACAGCCAGGGTTTCTCCTCCAAGAACAGGGGGAGGGGGGTCAGTGAAGCTCCTTTTGCAATTGAGCGGACATGCGCTCTGTGAAGAACCTGATGGGATTGGGAGCCCGACTCCAGGCACAGCAGCTAGAACATAAGCAAGGGGAAAGGCAGCATATTTAAAAGGCAGGTAATTGCCTGAAGTTACAGCATCACCTCGAAGGGCAGTGGGGAGGGGGTGTATTGTCACAGGGTAAGTGATGAGGACCCTGTTGGGGATTGGGTTCCAGTCCCACTTTGGCACATCGTGGGATCTGAATTCAACAAAAAAGTCTGAAATTAAAAGCCAACCTAAAAACAACCACAAATAAAAATCCCATCTGCTTCACTAATATCCTTCAGGGAAGGAAATCTGCCTTCCTTACCTGGTCTGGCCTACATGTGACTCCTAGACTCACAGCAATTAAGTCTTCTTAGGAAGAGTCATACTTAGCTTGAAATGTTAATTCTGCTTCTCTCTCCACAGACGCTGCAGACCTGCCGAGTTTCTCCAGCATTACTGGTTAAGATTTCCAGCAACTGCGATTCTTTGTTATATGTTAGCAATGAACTGTCCTCTGAAACGCTCACTCAGAGGGTGACAAATGCTGGTTCAGGGACCCTATCCCATGAATGATTTTGTTTTTAAACATGAAGGCATCTTTTAAAAAGCCGCAGGTGGCAATCCATGTTGACGTTTCACAGTTGTTGAAGGGCTACACAGACAGGGTGGACACAGAACTCAGGGTGGGAAGATCCTGTGGCAAAGCTCAACTTTCTCTGCCTGACTGTCCCTGTTATGTTTGCCAGAAGCTTGTGCTGTTGTCGATATGCTTATAGGGAATGCCCTTCAGCTAAGTCATGCCTTAGTGACCTTTGTACTCCAATCACAATCCACTCTCACCTGGAGGCACTGCACATTAGGTTACTGCGCAAGGAAAGCACAGCGCATGATGGGTCCCACAGTCAGAATTTTCTTGGGACATGGGCTGCACTGGCAAGACCAACATTTATTGTCTCTCTCTAATTGCCCCTGAACTGAGTGACTTGCTCAACCACTTCCAGAGAACAGTTAAGAGTAACCCCCATTGCTGTGGGACTGGAGTCACATGGAGGCCAGTCTAGGTCAACATGGTAGATTTTCTTTCCTAAAGGGGCATTAGTGAAGCAGAAGGGTTTTCACAATAATTAATGATGATTGGCAAGGTCATCATTCCTGAGGCTAACTTTATACTCCAGATTTATTTAAATACCACCAGCTGCCCCAGTGAGATCTGAACACACAGCCCAGAGGATTAGCCTGGGTCTCTGGATGACTACAACCGTATATTACATCACCACACCATCCTGTGGATAGCCCAGCTGGGAGGGCTTAATATTATGGAATGACTGTTAATGTGATGCTGATTGTATTAGAAACAGAAGTAGTCCATTCAGCCCATTAAACCTGCTCTGCTGTTTAATATCATCATGGCTGATCACTCAACTCAGTTGCAACTTTCTCCCCATACATTTCTATCTCCTTAACCCTAAGACCTATATCTAATTCATTTTGAAAACATTCAATATATTGACCTCAGCCACTTTCTACGGTAGAGAATTCCACACTCTCTGGGAGAAAACATTTCTCCTCATCCCAGTCCTAAGTGGCTTACCCTCTATCTTTAGAATACAATGCCCGGTTCTCAGCTCTGTACCCTTCCTGTATATATCCTGCCTATTGCTAAAGTTAAAAATAAACCGGCAGAGATTATGGACCAATTAAGCATCTTGAGCACATGTAAGGAGGGACTGCTGTGATACTGGTGGGTGGTAGGTGGAGGTAAGATTGTGAGATCCACTGTTAAGAAAGGGATTTGTGTCTGGTTTCATATTTTGACGCTTGCTTTAACCTGATGATCAATAGCTACCCACTTCCCAGATATGGCCAACTTGGGGGCATAGTCCTACCAAGGGAAGGAGGGACTTTAGGCAGAGAGCGGAGAATGGTCATTATTTAATGGGTTGGCAGAGAGGCCATGACGAACCATTTGGAGTTCAATGGTCTTGCTGGTTAATTCTATACTGCCTTGCCCAATACTCCTGTGTCAGTTTGATACTTTCATTGCCTGGGATGGCAGGGCAGGGATGAGGTCAAAGAGTAGACAGGGGTCTGTCAAAGGAAATGGGGAGATGGGCCATGCTGGGGTGGGGGGACAAACATTTGGGAAAGTGAAATTGAAAGACGCCACACTGAAAAAGCTGGGGAGAATCACCAGTCCTCAAAGAGTTACTTCACTGCTTGCTGTAAAAAGAAATCTTGCTGATATATTGTTAACTGCAGGGAGATGATTTATATAAAATAAGAACGATGTTATATTGTTATCTTAACATTGCATTTTGATGAAAAGCAGCCATGTAGAACATGACTGTAAGTAATTAAGGTAATAAAATGGTGAAATGTGTAATTGGGGTAAAAAAAACAGTTATCAAGAGTTTACAGTTAACTGAGGTGGAAAAGTCAAAGTAGGTTTTCAATTTCTGATCATTGACCAGAAATCATACCCCAGAAAACAGCCAAACTTGGCATTTTAATTTTTTTTTGTCGTTTTTGCGGCAGGCTAAATTCAATCTGATTGCCTTACTGTTCTCTCTGAGATACACACAGGTTTGTACCAGGAGCACTTGCAAATCAAAAGAGTTGCACAAGTGTGTCCACACTGTCAGCCAAACTTGTGGGGGAAGTGTTACATCAGAAACCTGGACAAGGCACTAGACTTCTTAAATATGTTACTGAGACATCCACCTGAAGCAGTCCACACTCTCACACAGAAAGACTTAGACAAGTAACATTGCTGCCAAGTGAATACAGGCAATCACCATATCTAACAGTGGGAGTGGGCTGGTGCAGTGTTAATGTCACTGGTCTAGTCACCCTGAAACTCAGAACAATGCCCTGGGGACCTGGTGTTGAATGCTTGTGAAATCTGAACTAAATAAAATTTGGGATGAAGAGGGGCCTAATGTGACCAAGTAACCATTGTTGTTAAAGCCCATTAGGCCTTTATGGAAGGAAATCTGCCCATCTTAACTGGTCTGGCCTTCCTGTGACTCCAACTGCATTCTTAGCCTCTCCTCTTGCCCATTAAGAAACAGAATTGCAGGCCCAGCCGATGGTGCCCGCATCCATGAACAAATTAGGAAAAAAGGGAGAATCTAAATATTGCCCCTTGATGTTCAATGGCATGACCATTACTGAATCGCTCACTACCGACAGCCTGAGCATTACTATTGACCAGAAACTGAACTGGATTAGCCACATTAACACGATTGCTACAATTGCAGGTCAGAAGCTAGGAATACTTTGCAAACAACTCACCCCCTGACTCCTCAAAGCCTGCCCACCATCTGCAAGGCACAAGTCAGTAGTGTGATGGAATACTCCCCACTTGCCTGGATGGGTGCAGCTCCAACAACACTCAAGAAGCTTGACAACATCCAGGATAAAACAGCCCACTTGATTGGCACTACATCTGCAAGCATCCACTCCCTCCACCATTGATGCTCAGCAGCAGCAGTGTGTACTATCTACAAGATGCACTGCAGAAATTCACCAAAGATCCTGAGACAGCGCCTTCCAAACCGAAGACCATTTCCATCTAGAAGGACAAGGGCAGCAGATACATGGGAACATCACCCCATGCAAGTTCCCCTCTGAACTGCTCACCATCCTGACTTGGACACATATTGTGGTTCCTTCAGTGTTGTTGATTGATACATGAATGAAATAAAAACTGGCTTTTATCTGTTTTGTCAAGTTGAAACAGGTGTAATACCTGAATATGCTCTTTCTGCCTTCAAATAATGAGGGCACTGTTATGGCACAATGGTAGTGTTCCCACCCTGGACTAGGAGGTCCAGATTCAAGTCCCACGGTCAGCAATTACATCTCTGCACAGGTTGTTTAGAGAAAGGGGCTCATAAAAAAGAAATAGGTTGTCTGCAAATAATAGAGCCCTGCATCCTAATGTACTGTGTAGTTAATTCCTCAGGGTATTGAGAATTCAGAGATAGCATGACCAGTTTAAGTTTAAAGAAAACTTGGCAGTTAACTGTCAGTCACCTTCCACCTGGCACATTCTCCATACCAACAGCTCTAAGAATCATAGTCCACTTGCTAACCAATCAGCATTCTTTTCTCACGCATTCTAAAATATTGTCCCTTTATGTCTCTGGTTTTGTGAATGCCCTGATGATTGCAAGACAAACATTTTGTCAAAATGTGTCTTTGTTCATTAATGTTTATGTATTTTTGTTCTGAGAATAGCCCCTGAGGGTGAGAGCTCTGTGATGAGGACATAGGTCACATGGAACTGGGACCTAACAGTAACATTCCCGACATGTCCTCTTTTCCCATTTTCTGTATCATGTAACACAATCGTAAAGCTGTTGGTGTTTGTTGACCAGGAAATTGACCACCTCCTGTGGAAAACTCAGGCCTAATGCATTGAGGCAAACGGTGTCCAGACCTGGGGACATTGCTAGCTGCAGCCAGGGAGTCCTGAAGAGAAGTCTAGCTGCTGCACTGTGTAGCAGGTAAAGCACATTAGTGACCCAGTCACCGGACCCCCTTGAGTCTAACAGATTTGGAGTTGGAGGGTGGGGACGTCGCAGTAGGATAGAAACTGTAAATCGTGAGGTCAGCAGATTGCAGGGAGAGGGGGAGATATGGAGTAAGATCCCTTTATTGTAATTGTAGCTACTAGGCACGTGCGTAAAGAGCTGCATTATACATGGAATAAGGGACAGGAGACCTGTGGAGGTGTCCTTCCTTACCCCCTCCTGTATATAGTGTATCTCCCAAATAAAGCTGTGGTAAATGATTGTGAAGGAATTTCTGTCAACAATCTGGATCTGATCTCACGACACAGTAATCCATGTCTAGACACTTCACGTCATTGTCCCAACTGCACTCTTGTGACTGCATTTCCCTCTGTCCTTTTCTAACTGACTTCTTCACTCCTAACTAACCACAAGTCCAGAGGAAAGTCAACCAAAATGAAAATTAGGAGAGAAAGACGTGGAGGACTGAATGGTCTCCATCTCATTCTGATGTCAGTGATAAATAACAGTGGTTAGATAGTGCCACAATACAACCAGAAAGTGATGGTGACCTGGAAGAGATAACACAGTATGGAGCTGGAGGAACACAGCAGGCCAGGCAGCACCATTTCTGAGTAAGGGTCCCGACCCGAAACGTCAACCTTCCTGCTCTACTGATGCTGCCTGCTGTGTTGCTCCAGCTCCACACTGTGTTGTCTCTGACTCCAGCATTGGCAGTTCTTACTGTCTCTGAGTGACCTGGAAGATCTTCTGGGAGAGCTGGATCTTCTCCAGTCTTCCCCCCATCCCCTGCATTTATGATGCAAACTGTTGGCGTTCCTCCTGTCTGAGTGAACAAGAGAATACTCCGGTTGGATCACCACTGCTGCCCACCCATCCTACACCTCCCCACTCCCTCACTCCACTCCCTCAATCCAGCCAGACTTGCTTGCTGTGCACATTCTCAGCTTGTTTGGCTCTGACACTTTTAGCTGGATGAGGGCCAGTCAACCAGAGTCTCTTGTACTTTGCTGCACCCTGGCCAATCTCTCCCATCCATCCAGGTATCGTTCAATAGGCCACTGGACTAGTATTCCAGGACCCGAAGCTAATGCCCTAGAAACATGGGCAAAAATCCCATTACAGCAGACAGAGAAATCTGAACTTGATTAAAAATCCAGAGTAGAAGGCTGATTTAATGGTCACCATTGCCAATTGCTGTAAAAACCCATCTGGTTCACTAACACCCTTTAGGGAAGGAAGTCTGCCATCCTTTCCCAGTCTGGCCTCCCTGTGACTCCACACCCACAACAGTGGCTTTCTTTTTACTCGCTCCTGGTACACAGGCATCACTTCTGGGCCAACATTTATTGCCCATCCCTAGTTGCCCCTTGAGAAGGTAGTGGTGAGCTGCCTTCTTTAATTGCTGCAGACCACCTGCTGTAGGTTGACCCACAATGCCCTTAGAGAGGCAGTTCCAGGATCCCAGTGACATGAAAGGAATGGTGCTTTATTTCCAAGTCAGCATGGTGAGTGGCTTGGAGGGGCACTTGGAGGTGGTGGCATTCCCATGTATCTGCTGCCCTTGTCCTCGCAGATGGAAATGGTCATGGGTTTGGAAGGTGCTACCTAAGGATCTATTGTGGTTAACTCTTAACTAACCTCAGAAATAGTCTACAAAACTGCTGAATACAAGGGCAATTAGGAATGGGCAATAAATTCTGGCCTTGCCATGAGCCATGAAGGAATCCCGAAAAAATATCTTTTCCAGCCAGCTACACAGATATTGTCACATCACAGAGATGGAACTAGACTGTTTGTTTGTAACCAGTGGGGATTCTGCTGTTTCAGAGCCCAGGCATGTTGCAGTTGAAATTGGCTTTTTGCAAAATTAAGAATAAAGTCAAGTTAGAGACATTCAGAAAAGAAAGCCGAAGGGATTTTGTAAGCAGCTGACATTCAAAACTTGGACTTTATTTCAGCTGACTTTACCCATGGTGGCTATGTTCTGAAATTACACTGCAAAGTAAGCTGGACATCCCTTTTCCCCAGTTGCCAGTAGGGGTCCTTCACCTCCCTCCACTGTTCACGTTGTGTACAGGGTACCAACACTGAGGCAGGGCTATCCTGCCGGTTACATCCCTTGGCTTCTTCCCGAAGCCTCGCTCATTTTAATGCTTAGTCCCCGGATTCTTCAGCCCACCCTCCAAGACCCACGTCGAGAATTTTGAGCCCCTTTCAAGAAAAAGGTACCCTGGAGTCGAACCCGTTCTATTTATATCTCTACCCTGGTCTAACTCATGTCACACGTCTGCCTGCTGACCAGCTTTTTATTTCTCGACTGCAGGTAATTTTGGTCAGAAACTAAACAGAAATTGCTGGAGAAACGCAGTGGGTCTGGCGGCCTCTATGGGGCGAGGGGCAGAGTTAGCATTTAGGGTCCAGTTACCCTTCTTCGGAACATTTTGGTCATGTCACATGACCCTTGATCTCTTTGGGCTGTAAAGTGTGGTCACTGGTTCTGGGGGCGTGGGGGGTGGCTTATGGCCTTTTGAGTTGTAATGCACAGTTGAAACTTGATGTGGGGGTGTTGTACAGGTATTAATGATGTGGCCCCAGTGTTAGCTGTTGGGAATCTGACACACAGCTCCCAGTTTGTGGGATTAAATATTTAAGGGTGATCACACTTTTCAGCAACTGTTTCCTTATCCATTGTCCGTCCTTACTATAAATATTTTTCTGAATCAACCTGTTCAGTGATGTTATTACACGCCCTCTGGAACAGGTGGGGCTTGAACCTCTGCCTAAGAGGTAGGGACACTACCACCTCACCAGAACAGCCCTCCGTTATTGACTGCTGCAAGTTGGCAGTGGGTCAGCTACACCAACTGCTTGAGAAGAGGGGTGTGTGTGATTTTGTGTGAGTGTGTGTGTGAGAGAGAGTGCGTGTGTGTGTGTGTGTATGCGTGCGTGTGTGTGTGTGTGTGTATGAGAGGGTGCGTGTGTGTGTGTGAGAGAGAGTGCACGTGTGTGTGTGTGTATGCGTGCGTGTGTGTGTGTGTATGAGAGGGTGCGTGTGTGTGTGAGAGAGAGAGTGCGCGTGTGTGTGTGTGTATGCGTGCGTGTGTGTGTGTGTATGAGAGGGTGCGTGTGTGTGTGAGAGAGAGAGTGCGCGTGTGTGTGTGTGTATGCGTGCGTGTGTGTGTGTGTGTATGAGAGGGTGCGTGTGTGTGTGAGAGAGAGAGTGCGCGTGTGTGTGTGTGTATGAGGATGTGTGTGTGAGTGTGTGTGTGTGTGTACGAGGATGTGTGTGTGTGAGAGGGCGTGCATGTGTGTGAGAGGGTGCGTGTGTGCGTATGTCTATGCGTGTGTGTGTGTGTGTGTATGAGGATGTGTGTGTGAGAGTGTGTGAGTGGGTGTGTGAGAGAGAGAGTGCGTGTGTGCGTATGTCTATGTGTGTGTGTGTGCGTGTGTGCGTGTATATGAGGATGTGTGTGTGAGAGGGTGTGCGTGTGTGTGAGAGGTTCCGTGTGTGCGTATGTCTATGTGTGTGTGTCTGTGTGTGTGTGTGTGTGTGCGTGTATATGAGGATGTGTGTGTGTATATGAGGATGTGTGTGTGAGAGGGTGTGCGTGTGTGTGAGAGGTTCCGTGTGTGCGTATGTCTATGTGTGTGTGTGTGTGTGTGTGTATGTGTGTGTGTGTGTGTGTATGAGGATGTGTGTGTGTGTAAGAGAGTGTGTGTGTGTGTGTGAGAGAGAGACTGCGTGTGTGCATATGTCTATGTGTGTGTGTGTATGAGTGTATATAAGGATGTGTGTGTGTGTGTGTATATGAGGATGTGTGTGTGAGTGTGTGTGTGTGTGTACGAGGATGTGTGTGTGTGAGAGGGTGTGCATGTGTGTGAGAGGCTGCGTGTGTGCGTATGTCTATGTGTGTGTGTGTGTGTGTATGAGGATGTGTGTGTGAGAGTGTGTGCGTGGGTGTGTGAGAGAGTGCATGTGTGTGTGTGTGTGTATGAGGGTGTGTGTGTGTGTATGTATGAGGGTGTGTGTGTGCGTGTGTGTGTGTGTATGAGGGTGTGTGTGTGTGTATGAGGGTGTGTATGTGTGTGTGTGTATGAGGGTGTGTGCGTGTATGAGGGTGTGTATGTGTGTATGTATGAGGGTGTGTGTGTGTGTGTGTGTGTGTGTGTGTTGGCGGTCAGGAGAGTTGAGCACCTTTCATTACCTGGAGGAGTCTGTCCCCTTAACCTCATTCGAAGTGTCATTCTGAACAGACAACTCAAGATTGGTATTACTTTTCCCCACTCCAAAGCTCTCATGGCTGCTGGTTTCCAGCCTCAATGTCCTTTTGTAATGATTTGGCTGGCAAAAGACTTTACTACTTTCAAGTTTGGCACTTCTTTTCCCCTGACTCATCCCCTTGAAGGATCCTCTGTCTGCTCCTCATGCAAGCAGGATTCAGAATCACAGGGAGTCATACATTACAGAAACAGGCCACTCAGTCCATCGTGTCAGTACCAGCTCTTCAAATTAGCATCAAGGCTCAGTGCCGTGTTCCTGCCTCTGTCCCATATTTTTGCACTTTATTTCTATTTAAATAATCATCCAATTCCCTGACCAATGCCTCAATTGAATCTGCTTCCATCATATTTCCAGGCAGTACATTCCATACCCTAACTACTCACTATGTGAAACAGTGATATTCACATATCACATTCGCTTCTTTTGCAAATCACTTTAAATCTCTGCCCTCTCATTCTTTTACCAGCAGGAGAAGCTTCTCTCGACCTTCTCTGTCCAGACTGCTCATGATTTTGCAAACTTCTGCCACACCTCCTTGCAGCTCTTTTTTTCTCCAGGCTGAAGAGCCCCATTCTCTCAAATCTATCCTCAAGGCTGAAGTTTCTCATTCCTGGAACCACTCTTGCAAATCATTTCTGCACTCCCTCCAATGCCTTCTTATAATGTGGTGCCCAGAATTGTATGTAATCCTCCAGCTGAGATCTAATGGGTGTCTTATACCAGCTAAATATCACCTCCTTGCTCCTGTATTACATGTCCCAATTAACAGAGCCCAGATTCAGGATTGGTAGGTGCCCAGCTCTTCTGTCCCTGTCAGTAATGCTTGGCTACCAACTTCTCATCTTCAGTGAATCTTACTGTACAGGATGAGGCCATTCTGCCTTCCATGTCTGTACTGGCTCTTTGAATGAATTCTCCATTTGTGACCCTCACAGTTTGACCTTCTGCATTGGCTCCCCACCCCCAACAACTCATTTCTGGGATTTCATAGGAGCGGATTCCATTGGTTTGGAATAATTGAGGAAATCATTAAAAAGCCTTGGCATGGAGGGTGGCCCTTTGGCCCGTCCCTGGTATTCTGTTGTTGCAAACGCACCCAAAATTAGTGGAGTTGGAAACTGCCCCCATTGGTAACTGAAGAATATTTTTATGGATCGCGATAAAAACATGAGCCATAATGGAATGAATGAGCTGGAAGAGGAAGTTGCAGGGGTCAGTGTGGCATTGCTAGTATGTTTACAGACCCCTCAATTGCCCCCAAAAGGCGCTAATGTTCTGGCTCAACTCCATGACAGGACTTGAGCCCCACTGCAACGCAGAACTGTGGGAGAGTGCTCCACTGCCGAAGGTGTGCTCTCCCAGCTAGAACTCGGCCTAAATCACCATCTAAATGTTCAGCTACACCACAGAGATTCCAGGGCTGGTCCTGGGAAAAGGAAAGGCAGTTCTCCCCCAATCTCGTGACCAGTAGCCCAATCTTGACTCCAAAACACCATGTGCCAATCAACCAGTGGTGTGTGCTGGTGGGATCTTGCTGTGCACAACTTGGCAGCCTTGATCAGAAGCAGGTGCCCTTTCTAAGCCATCAATTTGCAGTGAAGTGCCCTTGGGGTAGGGGGATAGATAAATGACAAGTCCCTCAAAATCTATGTGCACACTCCCAAACACTCGAAAGAACTTCACCCCCCCACCCCGCCCCGCTGAAACACGGTCAATTTTCCCTTGAACACGGACAGAAACAGGAAAAGGATGGGATCTCAGACTAAAAAATACAACCTTGCACTCTTTGATTGTGGAAGCCAGGGGGATAAAAATGCAGGAGGGTCTCCTTGCGGGGGTGCATCAGATTTTTCAAACCTTTTGCCGTCTCTGTCGGATCTTTGTCACCAGGGACAGGTTACAGGATATTTATGCAGGGAGAGTGCGAGGTTTTTCGACAAACACAACAGCTGATACCCTTGCAAAATATATAAATCGATGCATATTAATTACGTCCTTCTGGGAAAGGTTAGATTTTTAAGAGAGGAATCAAGGTGAGCTGGGATGAATGAAAGTTTGTTAGTTCTGCTGGTAGAATATTTTTGCAGCTTAATTACATTCCTGTTTTGCCAACGACAAAATGTTTTTATTCCCCAGCCCCATTGCCATTAGCCCTGGTGGGTTAGGAGAGAGCGTCCGAGGACAGCATCTGTGCAGCCAGTCTCACAGGTCAGGCTCTGCATGACCTCCCCCCTCCCAGCACCAGTCGTCACACCCCACCCATCCTTGCAACTTTGGTGAATAAGAGAGTTTTTGCAAATAAATGCCCGACAACCAGCCATTCTCCTACCCTCCCCTGTCCTCAGCCCCATTGACAGTCGGATATTAACAACACCGAAACACTAGCTGGTGCTCCATCAGCTTTAAACATGCCCTGATTTAAACCTCACAGGAAGGTCACAACAAATGGTTTTCTGAATCACTGCCCCTGAAATAATTTTGTGTATTAGAACCTGAATCTGCACTTTCTGGCCCGAAAGCTTTCTAATTATTCCTGTGTCCTTGGGACAGACACTGATCCTTCACTGCAAACCACCCCCCCCCCATCTGTTTTCAAAGCATGTCTGTCCTTTATTAAATTGTTTTCTTTTCCACATTATCAGTTACCATGGCGACCTCATCTCTCGGATTATTTGAATTTCATTATATCTATTGATTTGGGAGCATTTCATCTTTTTTATTGTTTTTCTGTCAATTTTCAAAACGAATAACCATCTAATTTGCGTCAATGCTGATTACGTTTGTCCCTCAACAGAGGTCGGCAGCTGTGCCACAGAAACAAATCAATGGGAAAAACATCATAAAACTCAAAAGTACAATCTCCAGGAAATGGGTGACATTCCACGGTTGCCATGGTGAAGTCATCAAAATTTTGCTTTGTTGTAAATTTTAAACCTGCTTACTTTGGTTAATAATTTATGCAATTTTAGCATTATTTATAAATTTTTTAATAAGAAGCCTGAAGCAAAGTGGCCATTAACAAAACACACAGCTGTCCAATCGCTCGGCACAGATCAATTTCATTTTTATGACATGATAAAATGCTTTTAAAGCAATTTACACAAATATGGAAAATTTTTTAGCGACTTCATTTATTCATAAGGGGGGCAGGAACTCTCTGTATCAAGAAGATGGCCTGGACTTCACTGGAATGGACTGAATGTCCTTCAAACAAGGGCATAAAGTTTCATTTCCAATGCACGCAGTCAGAGGCAATTTGGGATGCACTGTTAATATTAAAAAAAACATTAACATAGCACCACAGAAAATAACGGTGACAAACCGCCTCACTTGTAAGGGTGTAAATCCACATTGTTTTAACTACCCAGCGTTTTTGTTAACATTAAATATCTGGGAGTTTAGTCGAAAGCTCAGCTGTCACTGACTTTTTATTGTAAGTTTTATCGTCGTGGGTGACTTTTTTAAAAAAAGCTTTGCACTTTATGCTATTTTTGGCTGTAATTTATCAAATAGTGCCATTAATCTGTCTGTGGTGAGTGTTTATCTGTCAATGTGTATCTTAGTCTGTGTGTGCATTTGTGTGTGCATTTGTGTGTATATCAGTGTTCATGTGTGTGCATGTGTGTGTGTGGGAGTGTGGGTGTGTATGAGTGGGTGTGTGTGTGAGCTTTTGGTGTGCGTGTGTGAGAGAGTGTGTGCATGTGAGTGTGAGTGTGTGTGAATGTGAGAGTGTGAGTGTGAGAGAGTGTGTGAATGTGAGTGTGCGAGTTAGAGAGTCTGAATGTGAGTGGGTGTGCGAGTATGACAGCGTGTGAATGTGAGAGAATGTGTGAATGTGACAGAGTGTGTGAATGTGAGTGTGAGAGCATGCAAGTATGAGAGAGTGTGAACATGAGAGCGTGAGTGAGTGTGAATGTGAGAGCGTGTGTGTGAGACAGTGTGAATTTGAGAGCGTATGAGTATGAGACAGTGTGAATGTGAGTGTGAGAGAGTGTGTGAATGTGAGAGTGCGAGACACACAAATTCCACTCTCCTGTGCCTTGTGTGATTGTGATGGATTCTGCTGGAACTTGTCCTTAGTGTAATACCCCTCTGCCATTACCCCCTCCCTTTTATTACCACACCTCCTCTCCTCATCACCCCCACTGCGAAAGTTTCTTACTCCACTGAATGCTGGTAGAAATGACACAAGGGGCTAAATAGCCCGTTCCTATGTCTGTTGTTATTTACTTCTACACCCTTGATCGACGTTCAGCGTCACTGCTGTGCCCGACCAGGCTGCTGTGGGTGACTCAGTCTGTGCCAGTCTGCCACCAGCCGTACACTAAGAGAGGCCTACAGCACAGGGAAACGGCCTATTGAGTCTGTGCTGGTCAAAAGCAACCACATCACTATTCTCATCCCATCTTCCACCCCTTGGCCTTTGGCCTTGGGCACTTTGGCATCGCAAATGTGCATCTAAATACATTCAGGCAGCCTGTCAGGCCAGCAATCACCCCTTAATCTTCTCTTCTTTAGTAATGTGGGAGGGGCTGGTCCGAAATCATGAACATCAAAATGCTCACAATTCTTACTTCCTTCATGTAAAATGTATGGTGTGCTCCCGAGTTCAGAAGTGTGGTAGTTTGGGGCAGGTTTGGCTGGATGGACTAAAGGTCCTGCTTCCTGCTGTGACAGTGTAGCTGGCATAGCCAAGCCCCCCAGCTCACTGTCTGTCAGCCTGGCTCAGTTATTCCTGACTGCATCAGGAACCCATGGGAAACTGATTTAATAATCCTACCTGCCATGTGGGTGCTCAGCTGAGGGAGGGAGACCATCCGTTGACCCAAAGCTGTTTGTCTGATGTAACATGAAATAAAGTCTCATCTGCCCAGTTAGCAACACATAAAAACCCAATCCAGAGAAGCACGAGGGTTTCCCTGAGTCGCCTGATCATGTCCCCCTTCTCAGCAAACATTTCCCCTTTAACATGCCAAAAACAAGCTTGAACAACTTGTATGTGTTAGACTTTAGCTGGAATATTGTATTGTGCGGAGTTTTGGGCGCCCAGCTTCAGGAAGGATATGAATGTGCTGGAGAAAGTGCAGAGGCAGTTTACAAGAACGGTCCCTGGGATGAGAAACTTCAGTGATGCAGACAGACTGAAGAGGCTGGGACTGATCTCCTTGGAGAGAAGGCTGAGGGGAGACCTGCTCGGGGTTTTCAAAATCAGGGCTGGACCGAGTCAACAGGGAGAAACCGTTCCCACTTGTAAAGTGAATAAGAGTGAGAGGGGGATGGATTTAAAGTGATGTGTGAAAGAAGCAAGAGTGATGTGAGAAAAAAACGCTTTCACACAAGAGTAGTTATGGAATGCAATGTGCTGGAAACAGGTCCAATTGAGTTATTGAAAAGGGAGTTGGATGATTATTTAGGTAGAAATACTATGCAGGGGTGTGGGGAAAAGGCAGGGGATTGTCTCTAGGGAATGCATAGGTACAAAAGCCTGATTGGCCTCCTTTTGCGATGTAACAATTCTGTGATTGTGTTAATTTGGGATCTCCTTTTGCAGGCTCTTACCCATTGGCGCAATGTGCTCAAAAAATATAGTCCGACACCTTTCAGTTCTGGAGAAGAGTCATGCCAGGCTTGAAACATTAACTCTGTTTCTCTCTCCACCAATACTGCCTGACCTGCTGAGTTTCTCCGGCAACATCTCTATTGTTTGAGATCTCCAGTATCTGGTGTTCCTCGTTTTATTCAAAGTGTAACAGGGAGGTGTTGCTGGGAATGCCGCCAACACAGGAAGGCACAAAGCCAGTCTGACCAAGGGTCATATCCGACTCAAAATGTTAACTCTGTTTCTCTCTCTGTAAGTGTTACCAGACCTGCTGAGTTTCTCTAGTGCAGTCGGTGTTTGTTTGTGAGAGAGTGTTCCTCTACCAACTGGAATTCCCTCCAGACCTGAGATTGTTTTACTTAGGGTCAAGTTGTTGATACTTTCCCAGCCATTCTGATGGGTAGCCTACCAGCCCTGATTGACCATTGGGTCTTCCCTCTAGCTTGGAGAAGGCAGATTTGTCTCCGTAAGATGCCACACCAGCTGGGCAATTGATCTTTTGTCCCATTCCCTCTTCTGGGCAGTGCAGTGTAAAATGATCAAGAAATACACATTGACCATGACACCTAAAGAGCATCTTACCCTCAAGGATATCAGGCTGTAACTTTCTCTGGGACCTTGCCTACATATTGCCAAAGATGAATAAGTATCATAGGATTGTTCATAGTCACATTATGAGGGACGTGCAGCCCAGAGATGTGCCTTTTAAACCTTTACACCACCCCCCAACCCACCCACTGACTGCCTCCTAACATCTCTAATACCCACCTCCATCGGACAGTTTGATCTCATTGTATGAGTGTGAACAAACATGGCCTAATCCGGAACTCCAACCCCCTTCCATATTCCTCTGAAGAGTAATCTCCACGAGCCTCCATCTGACACTATAAGAATGGTTGGGCCACTAACTGTGGACAGAAGGTGGGGGGGGGGGGGGGGGGTGGGGGGGCAGGTTTAACTGGAAATGGTCTCAGTGTGGAGTTGTTTTCCAGAGAGAGGCAGTAAATGGTGTGCAGCACAAATGGTATTGCACTGTTGTCCATTGCCAACTCTTACCTGAGACAGTGCAGGTCCATCAAAGCAGGAAGGGGCTTGTTCGGTGCCTGTCTGGGATGGAGAGGAGTGGGTGGGGGAGGAGGTGTGGACTTGACGATGAGCCAGGTCAGTCAGCCTGATGACCAGCTCCAAGGTAACATTGTGTAGGGCTGGATGAACACAGCAAGCCAGGCAGCATCAGAGGAGCAGGAAAGCTGACGTTTTAGGTCGGGACCCTTCTTCAGAAATGAAATCTGTTTTGAATTTACTAAACATTGGGGCATCCACAAACCTCAGGGAACAGAATTCCAGAGGCCGGGTACCGACTCTCCAAATCTTTCTCCTATCTGCCCCTGGATAATGACCTTGGGAGGAGGCGATGGTCTGGTGGTATGATCACCATGTGACAAATCCAGAGATCCACCCAATGTTCAAATGAAGAGAGAAGATCTTCCTCACCTCAATTCTTACTGGCTGATCCTTTGCCCTGATATTTTTAACAAATTCAGCCAATCTCTTCTGGAAACAACAGCTCAGTGCTCAGAGGGGGTCTAGGCGTGAAACATCAGCTTTCCTGCTCCTCTGATGCTGCTTGGCCTGCTGTGTTCATCCAGCTCTACACCTTGTTATCTCAGATTCTCCAGTATCTGCAGTTCCTATCAGCTCAGTGCTCAGTTCTATTTTGTTCATTGGATGTGAATATTATCCATCCCTAATTGCCCAGAGGGCAGTTAAGACTCAACCACATTGCTGTGGGTCTGGAGTCACAATGTCAGCCAGACCAGGTAAGGATGGCAGTTTCCTTCCCTGAACAGCAGTAGTGAACCCGATGGATTTTCCCAACAATCGGCAATCATTATCATTAGACTCTTAATTCGAGATTTTTATTGAATTCAAATTCAACCGTTTGCCAATGCAGGGTTTGGACCTGGGTCCCCAGAACAATACCCAGATCTCTGGATTACTAGTCCAGCAACAAAAGCACTAGGCCATCCTGTCCCCACCAGGTCATAACCCTAGGGGAGGCAGGAAGAAGTGTCCGAATGTCATCGCTCAGTCTCTGCTGGGTTTGAAGAAGAGTCATACCAGACTCGAAATGTTAACCCTGTTTGTCTGTCCTCAGATACTGCCAGACCTGTCGCATTTCTCCAGAGATTTCTGTGTTTTTTCAGATTTTTAGCATTCGTACTATTTTACTTTGATTTGAACTGTTTTTATGTCAATGTCCCTGAAACGAGGAAATGAATAGCATAGTGGTATGAACGGGAGCAGCCCACTGGGATTTGGTTTTGACCCTCCACGCACCTCTCCAGAATTACCCCATTATCTCTAGAATTACATCCACTTTCCCAAACTTGTGCTGGAGTGAAGATTTGATTCAATGAGTACATCATTTCAAAATGAAATATCTTGGAAACTGTCAACAGAGGTTAATATCAGAAGGAGCCTTGCACTGCAATGTCATATCAGTGGTGGCAGCGGGATGGGATGTGGGGGTTTTGAGGATTAACAGTTCCCTCTTCCCCACCTCAGTGCAAGAGGTGGCAGTCACTCTCTGGTGTTCCGTGGTTAAAATTTGGCAACTGGCTCAAGCCAATTGGCAGATAACCTTTAATGGGGTGACTGCCTGTCCCCTTTCTCAGCCATATAAAGGCTTAGCTCAGGCGTCATTAAGAATTACCATGAGAAAATTGGCTGTGCATTCTCGAGAAACCAAACTTTAAGCTGTTCTCTGTCCACATGCATTTTTAGTTTTGACTGTTTCTCATGGGACAGAGTTTACCTGCAGGGGGTCACAGAGAGCTCCTGGCTTCTCTGATTTGTTTTTGTTATTGTTAACCTCATTTTAACAAGCGGTTGTGCAGTACCTGGAATTTCACATCACCAGGTGCCTTGTTTTCAACTCCTTCTTAACAATAATGTCCATTTCCTGATGCGATGGTATGTTCCCAAGGCGTTTTCAGACAAACGTTTCAGACTGAGCCACAGCAGCAGGTTGAGGATGATGGAATTAAGAAGGCTACATGCAGATCAGGACCTTCTGATAGATTAAATGGACAGATTCGAAGACCTAAATAGTCTACTTCTGTACACTGTAATGGGACATATTGGCACAGTCGATGCAGAGGTTAGTCGAGGAGGCAGGTGTTAAGTGGAATAAAGCAAAGAAAAACCGAAATTGCTGGAGAAACTCAGCAGGTCTGGCAGCATCTTTGGAGAGAGGAACAGAGTTAACGTTTCGAGTCCACTGACCCTTCTTCAGATCAGGTCAGGTCTTAGGAAAACTCTTAAAGATGAAGGGGGATACAATGAAGTTTGGTGGAAATTGGAAATGGGCCACATTTAAACTGTAGCTGGTCATATCTGAATTTCTCTGGGCTCTGATATAAAACAAACCCACAGTGGCTGGGATCCAGACGACCGTGAGGCTCACTTGCAAAGAACTGAAAAATCAAGTCAGCATTATTTTGCCGGAGATTTTAACTGCTTCCCTTTCTTGCACGACCATGTGTCACACAGGTACTACAGTTTTCCTAATGTTGAATTTCAGTTTTCGTCTTAAGCAAATGCCCTCATTCAGTCGCCAGTGCCCCTCCCCAGGCATCATGCCTCAGTTTGTTCACAGAGGGCAGCAAACTGGGATTGTTCCGGACCTCTGTCAATGAGGTGAACCCAACAAAGGAGTTGCGCTTCAAAAGCTTGTGACTTCAAATAAACCTGTTGGACTATAACCTGGTGTTGTGTGATTTCTAACTTTACCTGGGACAGAACATGGAGCAATTGGGAACTGACAGCTCCAGCATGTGGCCACAATTCAAACGCACACAGAGTGTCTGAAAGACATCTTTAACTTTTAATTCTCAGATTTATAATGAATCCTGTATTTCCTGCAGAGATATAGGCAATATAGAGGACAGACAGAGAGTGCAGAGGTACTGTGAGATACAGAAAGTATACAGGGAGATACAGTGGGGAGATAGAGTATGCAGGTATTTGGGAAGATACATTCTGTACAGGGGTATTCGAATGAAGTTGACAGACCAGGCACATGGAGTGACACAGAGAGTAGAGGAATATGAGGAGTGAGAGACAATCAAGTACCGTCAAGGGCGGCACGGTGGCTCAGCGGTTAGCACTGCTGACTCACAGCACCAGGGACCTGGGTTTGATTCCACCCTCAGGCGACTGTCTGTGTGGAATTTGCACACTTTCCCTGTGTCTGTATGGGCTTCTTCCCGGTGCTCCGGTTTCCTCCCACAGTCCAAAATCATGGAGGTCAGGTGGATTGGCCAGGCTAAAATGCCCACAGTAGCTCAGGGATGTACAGGCTAGGTGGATGGAAGTGCAGGGTCACAGGGACAGGGTAGGGGGAGTGGGTCTGGATGGGATGCTCTCTGGAGGGTCAGTACTGACTTAATGGGCTGAACGGCCTGCTTCCACACTTTGGGGGATCTATGAAAAATTACTAGTTTCCCATTCAGTGCCTGGTCTGTGATATGATAGTCTTTATTCGCAGGCCCCTCATTCCCTTAGTGTTGAACACAGCTGGCATGTTATCGCGCTGATTCCAGGCAGCACATTTGAAAATGGCTCCTGCACTCTGTTCAGGCTCCATTCTCCAGTCTAGCTGGAGGTACCTAATATCAGGGAAGACGTTGCATCAACAAAATATAATTGTATCTGAGAAAGTGATCTATGTGCCAAACAGCCCTTTCTCCAATTAAGAACATTAATTTTTAATAACCTTCGTCACATTGTTGATGCAACAAAAAGGAGCTGGAAATAAACGATAATAAATTAGAGGCCATCTCACCTTCACAGGCTGCTGGATAATGAGGAGGGAAAGTGATCTCCTGCTGAGGTAAAGTCTTTGCAATTGAAAGTTTTTTTTAAAACCAAGAATTGGAAAATTGATCTCATCCAGCACTTATCCTAGGTAAAACAGAGCTGAATGCACTTTTATATAATCTCATTTAAAAAACATTTATTTTGGATCCAAGACAAAATTAAAGGTTTGCACAGATCAGCATAAACCAATTACATCTTTTGCAAGAAAAACCTTAAAGTATTCTACCTTGACATAGGGACCAGCCTCATCAACCTGAAAACCGGTTTAATCTTCATTTCGAGAATTTTCAATTTCAGTCCAGTGCTTATTGGTCCAGGTTTATATCTGATTCATGCTTCAACATGTGATACATCCAAACAGATCAGATAACAGGGGCCACCGAGTCACCAACTCGAATCCAATTTAATTTTCTGAATTTTAAATGCATATATTTTGGTGATTTGATGTTTGTGTTTATGGAGGTGACTGATGTCAGTGTTTGGGGGGGGGCAGCAGAACGCTCCTACTTACCTCCAGACAGCCACCAGCAGGAATTGGATCTTGCTGTGCCATTTTTACAGGTGTGTGGCAAACCGGAAGAGGTGACTTTTCTTTTGTGTGTCTGGGACTGCATCCCGGGCAATATCAGGGCAGCAACTCTGAGCAGGAGCTAAGCCAACTATATTTCCAAACTCGACTATAGCACCAGTTCTAGGAGCCCTGGAATACTGGGCAGCTCAGAGTAGAGCAGGTTCCAAACACAGCAACCTTAGAACTAACCTTAGAACTTGCTCCCCTGAATGGGACTAAATGAAACTTCACTCTTCTGGGCAGCTGGGAAGGACACAACCAGACTGGTTTCTTTCTAACCCAAATCCCTGCGCTAAAAGAACAATATTTTCCTCTGTTTCATTAACACCTTCCCTCAACCAGAGGTGGGACTGACCACATGTGGTCACTCAGTCTATGGTTCCAGTTGGAACTCCTCAGATAAAACTGCAGTCCTTGCTCGCATGCAGCGAACTCCAAACTGTATTCAGGCTCAACTCAATAATATTTGCTGAACACAAGTACCAGGCAATTCCCATCTCCAACAAGAGTGCATTTAGCAACTACCCCCGAAATTCAACAGCATTTCCACCATTCAATCCCCCACACTGATCAGAAACTCAATTTGAATCACCACATTAAATGGCAGCTACGAGAGCTGGTCAGAGCTTCAAATCCCACAGCGAGTAACTCACCTCCTGACTCCCAAAGCCCATCCACCACCTGCAAGGCAAAGTCAGGAGTGAGATGGAATACTCCCCACTTGCCTGGATGAGGTACTCAAGAATACTCAGGGAGCTTGACACCATCAAGACAAAGCATCCCCCACGTGACTGCAGCAGCAGTCTGTGCAAGATACACTGCAGAAATTCACCGAGCTTCTCAGACAGCACCCTCTCAACCCACCACTTAAAACGACAAGAGCGGCAGATACATGGGAACATCACCAGCTACAGGTTCCCCTCCAAGCCCCTCACTATCCTGACTTGGAAATATATCACCATTCCTTCAGTGTCACTGGATCAAACTCCTCTTTATGTGAGCACTGTTGGTGTCCTTATACTTCATGAACTGCAATACCTCGAGACGGCACCTCACTAACAGCTTCTCCAGGCTAATTAGCGATGTGCAATAAATAATGGCCTTGCTACTGATGCTTGCATCACTTAAATGAATAAAAAAATGGAACAATTCTACCATCTGGTGCCTTACTCCTTCCCCTTCTCTCAAATTCACAAGTGATGACTTTTTTGTGTGTTTTCAGTGGTGAGTGTTTTTTCACCCAATCACTGCTGCACATGCTAACTGCTTTGTCCCAGAATCTACCCAGCTCGCATGGTTAACTACGGCTCAATTGCTATTGCTTTTGTGCTGCTATCTTCTTCCCACAGATCTGCAGTTTCTCTGTACAAGTAAATGGAACCATCGTCTGATACAAACACATTGATAGAGCTTATAGCTCCAGTGCGTGCTATTGCTGCAGACAACTCCACTCTGACATGCATTAGTACTCTGATGTGATTGAATCAGGGCAAGACCTTTTCAAACTGTTGATGGAAGAGAACTTGTTACAGCCGATCAGAAACTATAATAATTATTGACTAGAATTCTCTAAGACGGTTTTGGAAGGGACTGTCAGGTTCCTATGGGCTGACGCTCTTCACTATGCACCCAGACCCAGCAGCCAATTGACCTTGGGTTCTTGGATCACATGTTTTGGGGCCAGTTTTCTGATCCCTGCTCAGGCTCTTGTTTCACTCCTCTGTAACTATCATTCCTCAGAATGGACTGGGGTCATATAAATATACAAGAACAGGTCGGAGATGATGAAATCTGTGGTGGGTGACTCACCTCCTGACTCGCCAAAGCCTGTCTACCATCCACAAGGCACACATCAGGAGTGTGATGGATTACTCCCTAGGGGTCCGGATGGGTGCAATTCCAACAACACTTGAGAAACTTGACACTATCCAGGACAAAGCTAGATTGGCACCACATCCACAAACATTCACTCTCTCCACCACTGACGCTCAGTAGCTTTTACAAGATAAACTGCAGAAATTCACCAAAGATCCACAGACAGCTCCTTTCAAACCCCTATCATCTAAAGGGCCACTGGAAGTAGACACATGGGAACAACACCCCCTGAAAGTTCCTCTCCAGGCCACTCACCATCCTGACTTGGAAATATGTTGCTGTCCATCAGCGTCGCTGGGTCAAAATCCTGGAATTCCCTCCCCAAGTGCATTGTGGGTCAACCTACAGCACATGGACTGCCATGTTTAAAAAGGCAACTCACCCCCACCTTCTTAAGGGGCAACTAGGGATGGGTAGTAAATGCTGCTCCAACCAGCAATGCCCATGCACATGAGTTAATTATAAAAAACCTACCCTGATCTCACCAGATGTTCAGACACAAGGATAAGCATCTCTATTGATAGCGGTTCCATTACAATCAGAAGCAAGACCCTTGCTTGATGTCCTCTGTATTATTTAGAGCTCTTACATTGCAATAATCAGCACAATCCAGCCACAATTCCAGGCTGGGAATCAGATGTGGACCTTTTCTGTCTCCTTGGTACCTCCTGTGCAACCAACCACAGTGAATCCATTGGGAATACTCTCTCCTCTGAGTCACAAGGTTCCCAGTTTAAGACCTTCGCCTGGCCTTAAGTACAAAAGGCAACACTGACACACCAGTGCAGCATGAAGGGCACATGCAGTGTTGGAGATGCCACCTCTCAGACCTTGTATGGAAAGGATCCCATGATGTTCTGTTGAAGAGGAGTAGGGAGTTTGTCCTGTTTCTTGGTCAATATTCATCTCTCAATCAGAATCACGGGTGAGGGGATAGCTGATCATTGTCATCTTTAGATTAGTGCGATCTTGCTGTGTACATAAGTGGCTGCTGCTTTTGCTCTGCTACAACAGTGATGACAATTTGAAATGTACTTCACTCATCAGAAAGGTGCTTTGAGGTGTGTTAGTTATGAACACAAATACAAGCCTTTCGCTTGACATAGAACATAGAACATAAAACATTACAGCACAGTATAGGCCCTTCGGCCTTCGATGTTGTGCCGACCTGTCATACTGATCTGAAGCCCATCTAACCTACACTATTTTATTCTCATTGGAAACCAGCTTTTCCTTGTGTTGATTTACAAGGGACAATGAATGAATTGGCGGCTGTGTCGCTACTGGGTGCAAAACACTCATGCCCACTTGTGAATACTGGCAGACTATGGGACGATCACTGAACACCAGTTGGAGGACAGAGGGACTGTTTGGATTGTGATGGGTGCCAGATGACAAGCTTGACCAACTCCAGCTTCCAAGGTCATCTGACAATGAGCCGAGCAGGTCAATATATCTGTCGATAACCCCACACCTGCCAGTGCTCCAGCTGGTACATCCTGGAACAGTAGGAGGATCTTTACCTGGGGTCTGGGTGAAGTATTGCACAGCGTCAATTGGTTAAACTCCAGCTAGTGTTCTTTGGAGGTGAGAGCTGGAGGTGAGTTCCGAAATATGTTCTCTACTAAGCTCTAGGGGTGAGACTGAATAGGTCTATCGGTAAGGAACAGTAATCAGCCAAGCTTGGCCAGAAGAAACCCTATAGGTTAATGTAAATTTCCACACAGTTTTATGGGGAGACACTCAGATCCACCAATATCAGCCATTCATCGACAAGGATAATTGATATTGTCACATAATTCATGCAGATATCGAGATGATTTATCTCACTGTGAAGATTATTGCAGGAAACACTGTGTCTCTAAAGACAGCACAGCAGCAGACTGAATGAATTACCAACATTGCTGAGAGCCTCTCTCTGCACCCAGCAGTCAATATTCTCCCATATGAATCCCCCTCTTTCACTGCTGCAATATTCTGGTGTTGTTCCCTGTGACATTCAAATAGCTGCCCCGATATTGCTTTGAGAATTACTGAGTTACCCACTTCCTGCATTACATTGGCTGTAAACTACCTTGGTGTTATTTTTAAAATTCATTAACAGGGTGTGGGCATTTACTGACAGTGTTTTTATTCATTCACAGGATGAGAGCATCACAGGCCAGGCCAGCATTTACTGTCCATCCCTAATTGTGCAGAGTGTGGTTAAGAATCAACTGCGTTGCTCCGTCTGCAGTCACATGTAGGCCAGACCGGGTAAAGATGGTAGATTTCCTTCCAGAAAGAACATTAATGAGGCATATGGGTTTTGATTACAACAATTACTTGGTCATCAAGAGGCTAGCTTTTAATTCCAGATGTTACTCAATTCAAATTTCACCATTTGCCATGGTGGGAGTTGAGCCAACCCCCTAAGAACAAGACTCTGGGTGATCTACATTACTAGTCTTAGTAATATTATTGCTGCACCAGTACATCCTCTGACATTCTCTATGCTAATACTCATACAGCCTGGGTGTAGATTCCTGGCTGTTGGATTTAATAGCCCAGGAAGAGAAACAGGAAGAAATCCCAGCAGTAGGAACTCAATCTCTTTCTTTAAGGTCTGCTTTGATCTACCTCCTCTGAAGAGTTGTGCAGCATAGTGTGACCCAACGATAATCGTGTTTGCTTTAGACTGAAACCTTGCTCCACCATCCTCTGGAGATGTTACAATGCTGAGTCGGATGGATGGTGAATGTCCTCCTGCCCAGCAGAAACACCATCAGTCACTGTCCCACTACAGGCTGAGTTGCTCCATCATTCTTTGCCAATTCATGCTTCTATTTCCTTTCCATTTTGTTCAAAGCTCCACCTCTTAACCCCTCACTGCTTCTGCCTTGGCAAATTGACCTAAAGGAAGCTGAAATACCTCTTGGAGCTCACCAACGTCATTCCAATTGTCAGCCTACAATTTTCTCTAGCTCTTTGTGCTCAATGTTCTGCTTGCTCCCAACACTGCCTGAAATGGTGTTAGTGAATTAACAATGGGAGAGTTGGCTGGAATCTGCTGAGTTTTGTTTGAGGTTGTCTAAAACTCAGTCACTATTCCAGCCCAAACTGCACCAAAAATGGAAATTCCAGCCTCTACTTTTCTCCACAAGCCCCGATCTCCCAAGGTGAGGAGTCTAGACAGAGTGGATAAGGAGAAAGGGTCCTCCCTCATAAACATATTAAGAAAAGGAGGGAGGTGCTCACTTGTTAAGCATTTTACAAAAGAATCAAACGTGTGGTGAGATAAAAGGTTTTCACCTGTGAGTAGTTAGGGTATTGAATGCCCTGACCGGGCTTGCGGTGGAAGCAGATTTAATTGAGGCATTCAAAGGGCTGTTAGATGGTTACATAACCAGTAACAAGGTGTAGGGTAATGGGGAAAAGGCAGGATACAGGCACTAAATAAAATGTTTAAAGGGCTGATGCAGGCACAATAGGCCGAGTATACTGTGAACACCACGTCACATCAAAGTTGTAAAATTGTATGTTACATCTTCGCCTGTCATTCACCTGCAGCTAACCCTTGGGAACAGAACACTAACACAATCATCACTTCAGAAACTGCCCATTTTCCTTCCTTACAAACTCCTTACAATTTGCTAAGAACATTTTATTCACATTTTGGGTCGAAACTGCCATGATCACTGATTGGTTGCATTGGGTTATTTGAGACTGACCAATTTCAGTAACAACAGCTCATTAGAATTAAAACAGAAATTACTCAACAGGCCTGGTAGCATCTGTGCAAAATGGTCAGAGTGAACCTTTCGGATCCAGTGAGGAAGGTCAGATGAAGGGTCACTGGTTGCGAAACGTTAACTCTGATTTCTCTCCACAGATGCTGCCAGACCTGCTGAGCTTTTCCAGCAATTTCGGTTATTCGTTTCTGATTTACAGCATTCCAGTTCTTTCGGGTTTTGTTGAGCTCATTAGAATTGTTCCTTTGCTTCTTAAACTTTCTAATTAAAATGGAACTCTTCAGACGACAGTCAACAATCCTACACAAAGTAGTGTACAGTGTCACTCTGGGATTAAATAATAAAGAGTTGGGGGCATGGTTACATTACCTGCTCAGGACCTGCTTTCGAAAATGCACGGATTTCTCAGTTTACTTCATTTCCACATTAGCCAGCGATACTGAGGTAAGCATTTCACAGCAATCAGTACATACACTGTGGGGCTAGAGAGAAAGAGAAAGGTACTTTGAACTGAACTGTACTGATGTAGTAACATAGCCAAACCCATGATTACATTTTTTTCAAGTAGAGGATGTTCTCAGATTTCTCTTAAACTGAGAATCTGGTGCAGGATAATATCCAAGTCAGAATAAATGACTTCCCTTTTTAGTGAAGGTAGTAGCATTGGACAAAAGACATCTTTGAAGCCTCAATATAAATGACTTAATTGCATTGCCCATGCAATAAAAGGGTTGAAACATTTTGCTTTGAGATTGGACAGCATCACCATCACTGAATCCCCTATGATCAATAACTTTGGGGTTACCATTGACCAGAAATAGAACTGGACTCGACCTATATTGATATACGATGGCTATAAGAGCAGGTCTGAGGTTGAGAATTCTGCAGTGAGTAACTCATCTGCTAACTCCCCAGAGCCTGTCCATGATCTACAAGGCACAGCCAGGAGTGTGATGGAATACTCCATTTGCCTAGATAAGTGCAGCTCCAACAACGCTCAAGAAACTCCAGGAAAATCCAACCATCCAGGACAAAGCAGCCCGTTTGATTGGCACTCCCTTTGCCACAGTGCTACAAGAAGCACTGCAGAAATTCACTAAGGCTCCTCAGACAGTAACTTCTGAACCTATGACCAATTCCATGTCAAAGGACAAGGGCAGCAGATACATGGGAGCACCAGTACCTCCAAGCTCCCCTCCAAGCCCCTCACCATCCTGAGTTGGAAATACATCATCACTAGGTCCTGGAACTCTCTCCCTAACAGCATTGTAGGTATCCCTTAACCCCTAGACTTTCAGAGGTTCAAGATGGGAGTCAGCACTCCCTTCTGAAGAGTAATTAGGGATGGGAAATAAGTGAAAATAAAAACATTGTGCTTCATGTAAAGGAACACTGGACATTGCAGAGGTTTTTGAACTAAACAACATGATTGCCGTAAATGTAAAACACAACGGTGTCACAGATAGCCATTCATTTTCCCACGTTGTGTGTGGGTCACATCGTCACACTAACACAACACACAGCTTCTGTATATGGATTGGGGCAGGATGTTATCAGCAGGCAGAGAGCTGCCTTCTTACATTCACTCCCTATCTATCAGCAGTCTTCCCCCAAAATCAAATTGCTCTCAGCTCACAACCTCAGTGGAGCGAGAGGGCCGCTTGAATTTCTCTGGCCTTTTAGCTGATTGCTGTGTTGCTGTGCACAAGTTCAGTGCCACATTATCCTGCGTTGCACCAGGGACTGCGTTTTTAAAAAAGTACTTTACTGGTCGCATAGGACTTTGTTATGTCTGATATATAAATGCAAGTCTTTTGTTCTTGTGACTCGCATCTTCACTGACATTTCAAAGCATAAATCCAATCACCGAAGAAGGTCACTGTGGCTTGTCCTGATTCCAGGACTACCAGCTCCACATCACCGCCATCTATTCAAGCCAGTTTCGTCACAGCCATCAATATTTTCTTTCAAGTGTTTAACTCCCTCTTAAACATTGTGATTGAACTCGCTTCAGCAGCAACTTGTGGTAATTTATTCCTTATTCTAGTAATCCTTTGCATGAAAAATTTCCTCAAACCTCCCTCTTTAAGCCTCTAGTTCTAATACAAAGTTTAAGCCCCCTTATTTCCAATTCACTGACCAGTGAAAACAATCTGTCCTGTTTTCAAACTCTGAACTAATTGTGAATGCTTCTGATTAGATCTCCCATTAGCCTTCTCTGCTTCAGTTAATTCAGCTCTATTTTTCAAGTCTCTCACCACAATGATATCCTCATGCTATCACTCCAACATGTGGGAGACAGCAGTGTGAACATATGTCCTCCTACTCCTTGTCAGGCCAGTGAGCAGCAACAACATACAGTTCTGGGCCAGCACACAGGCTTGAGCCCCTTTCTATTCATCTCCCAGAGTAAAGGACTGGGTCATCACCTTCCAAAATACTCGGGATTGACAGGCTACATCATTCACGTTTTCACTGCAAGCGATACTCTGTAACACTATTAAAGAAACTATAAATATATCCCTTCTGAATGGGTTTGTAATTACTGTATTATATGGCATACAGAGGAAATGTTCCTTCATTGTCCCACATCTTTCGAAACATCAGGATATCAAAGGCCACAGCACACAAACTGTAACTTACTGACGACAGGGAGAGCAAAAAAAAATCAAACCCAACCTTTGTGCAGAAATGTCAATATTTGTGGCTAACAGTGTATTAAAGGGACCATTTAGTTTATAATCATTTCCAGACATAAGCTGTGTGACAAAAACATTAAGTTGCAAGCTCCCTTCGCTTAGAATTGAGAAAATGCTTCCCAACTTTCTGCCTTTGAAGAAGTTCTGACAGAAATTGTTTTGGACATTACCCAGCCTGGACTAAGGGAACAGTGGAGTGGAGCCCAGAAATGGATTCCTCAGTAGAGTACAGGCTCCTCATTTCGCTAACGAGGTGGTTTTGGGGGGAGAGAGTTAGAGGGTGGCTGTGGTGAGCATTACTCTACTGCCTCCACCAATTCAGTGAGCTAAGGTGACCTGCCTCAACCACTAACCAAAGGAGAGGTGATTTGAAGGTACTTAACACTGGGCTCGAGGAACACCGGTAAACCAGCTCATTGCTATCTTTTCTCTGAAGACACTACAGTGCCTTTCAAGACTTTTGAAGGCAACAGAGGAAGGCGTTGTGAAGGTTGCAATCAGTGTGTGGATGACAGTTAACATAAAATATTGACTTGAGGAGAAAATTTGCAAAACCAATATTCTCTCAGTCTGTTCAATAGGGATTCATTTCAAGGAGAACCAGAATTGCAACAGGACCTTCAAGCGAGCAGTGCCTTCGGATCATTAGGGAAAGGTTTGAAACAAAAATCACACCTATTTAACTGAGTCCTGTTGCATCGACAAACGCAGTTAACAGGTTAATGTGCTGGAATTGGTGCACTCTCCTCCGGCCTTGCCTACCTGTTGAAAGGGGGCAGAAAAAGCCCCTCTCCTTTTTGTTGTTCTAGTTTTATGTTTATAAACTCGAGGGCCTTCACTGACATTCACAATGCTTTCTGCTGGGGCTGAAAGGTTAGAAACTGTAGGATCAGATATTTACAGCAGGTTGACCTCCTGACCCAGAAGTTACAGACTGCTGATTAGTATTTATCGTTAAAAAAAATTTAAATAATAAAATAAAATTAGGGAATTTTTAAAAAAGTGTTGCTTACACTGCTTTAAAAAAATTAAATGGTTCTCAAAACCCTTTGCTCCCTTGGGGTCTAGAACCCTTCACTCTGATCCAGAATTAGCTGATTTTCTATTAAAATGTCACGAAGACAGCTAATCTTTTTCTCTGTCTTTTTGGGCAAGAGAGAGAGAGAGAGAGAGAGAGTGGGAGGGAGAGAGGCTTATCTGCTGTAAATCACTGTAAGGTACAAGCTGTCTGCAGTCCTGTCAGATGCGTTTTACAGAGAGCTTAGACAAAACGCCACACACGAGGCTGTCAGGCAAATTAGATGTGAAAGCTGACAATTTCTGACCATATTTGCTTGATTATTTCTAACAAATGCGCACCAGCCTCTGTAAGGAGATTAGAGTGACACAAATGTCCCATGTGGGAGGAGGGAGGGCACAGATTCAGGTCACCCCCAATTTTCACCCCCCTCCCAAATTCTGACAAAGCTATATCACTATCCAATCCAATAAAACATCCTACATACCCCCCCTCCACCAACCTTCCTTTGGTTTTAATTAATTTTACAGCGAGCTCACTTAATTACTTTCAATCAAAATCCGCTCTCCATCACAAAATTAGAAATGGTTCAACTCCATTAGTCTAAATTCTTCATTTACATATACAAAGACTGTCAGTTTTCCACATGCAGCAGACAAGATGGCTTTTTTTTATCCTAGCATGATCTATTCTGCTGGTCTTTCCAAACCACCCCCCCTTCCCCCCAACCCTCCAACCTCGCTGAGATTACTAAAATGTCCTTGCTTTTACCCTGTGTTGTTCTTTGTAATAACTCCACGGACAGAGTGACTGAAATGAATTTAGCCCTGATTTAATTTTGCTTGTTAAGAGTGATGTCAGCACAATAGATTAAGCAGTAAATCCAGCACATTCAACCAAAATAAGTTTAGCAGATAATCCACTGTGACGTTTGCAAAGACATTTATCAGCAAACTCTCCCCTACCCCAAATGCAGAGAAAGATAAGAAATTTGCTATATTCCTGTCTGTAACTGTTGAAACTGATTAATGTTATTAATGTCTCGAGGTGGGGTCAGGGGTGAATGAAATCGCATAGAACTTGCTTGAAGCTTAAGAGAGTGGATTTATTTAAAGGGATGCCCAGACGCTGGAAATGTGGGACATTTCTATCTGCAAGGGATTGTGAGAGGCACCAAGTTACAGATTCGCCCTCTCCGAATTGCCAGGCCAATGTCAGCCTTAGAGTGTAACAGATAGTGTATTTATATGACTGATAGGTGACATTTGGCAGCCCCTGATGTCCTCCCTCCCTACCTCTCTGTCCCCTTGTTTCCTCAGCCGGGTGGTTTATAACGAGATCAGCAACTTCTCATTGACTTTAAAGTGAAAGGGTGCTGGCCAGAGTGTGTCCCAGAGGAGAGAGGATGGGTACTTAGACAGCATTGAGCAGAGGGATTTGCAGTAATCTGAACATGTACAGTAGGTTTGTGCTGCACTGATCAAAGTGAAAATCACAGTGTGGTCAGTGGATAGCAGGAAACTGCAGAATCACCTTCCCTACTCTTTGTATTTAATGAGGCAGCGTGAGCACACATCACTCCCTACTGTTACAGTAGGCACAAACTGGGTGGCAAGTTGCCACTAGCTACAGAGAAATCCATGGTTCCCTCGGTCTCCCTTGTTGGCTGGGGGGAATATTATCTCACTCAGTGAGGAGGGGAGGCATAGCCATCCCAGCTTTCAGCAAGAATGCGAAGGGTTCAAACCCCATTCCAGATCAGTCTGGAGATTGGACACCAGGTGTGGAAGGAGGCCATTCGACCCAGGTTGATGGAGGGCTGGGTTGGTATATAGAGGTATAACTGTGACTGGACAACGTGACCTGTGGCTCGCTGACAGTGACCAAGCCTCTGAGGTAGGAGACTTGCCGTTCATTCCCAAAGTCAGGGGGAGATATTCAGAGTGGGGAAGTCGATGGAAAATCGTTTACCGTGGTGAATGGGTGAGGAAACTCATGTGGAACTTAAGTCAGGGGGTGCTGTTCTCTCGTGCTGCCGTCTCAGATTGTTGCACCAAGTCCCCGCCTGGTTACTCAGGGAGCCTAAAGCCTGGGGGCACAGTTGAAATGTTAGAGCCCAAACTATTGGGAGTGAAGTTGGGAAACTCTCCTACACAGCATTTGGGCGGTGGGAGGGGGTGGGTGTTGGAGTCTAGCACTCTCTTAATCCCACAAATGGCAATTGATAGTAGGTTCGCTGTGAATTTGCACAATGAGGTCGTCGGATTTCCTTTAAGCAAAGGTATTGAGGGATACGAGACAAAAGCAAATGTATAGAATTCCATCATAACTCAGTCACTGAATGGTGGGAAGGCTTGATGAACTAAATGACCTCCCCCTGCTCCATTTGGATGTTCCTGTTATACAGAGCACACAAGATGTTCAAACTGAATAGCCTTCACACAACTTAAACTGTGGACAACCTACTTCTTATTTAAGATGTCAGTCAGACATTCAGTAAATCCTGTGTGACCGTTAGAGAATGAGAAAGACATCTAAAGGAGCACAACAACATATACCATCCTTGTGTCCAATTTTATGCCTTGAACATCTAATAGGATACCAGACTCTGATCAGATCCCCAGGACAGAATTCCAGGGTTATAACTGTGATCTGCATAAGCACAGCGACAAAGACTGAAGGTCATCTGGGCTCGGCCTCCGGACAGAGAGAGTAACTGTACGAATTCAGTTGTGTTTACCACAGATGGGAACAACAAAAACCACGGGATTATCCGCTAGTTACCATAAATTGTTCAGAACAATCTGGGCACGGTCAGTTCCTTTAAAGTCAATAACTTATTTGCTTCGACACCTTTCTTATTTAGCAGGAAACGGGTTTGTAAAAATTCTCGGGTCAGAGAGACGACCAGATGGGGCTGGGAGGGGAGGGCAGTTCAAACTTTTTTTTCAGTTTCGGTATTTCACATAAACCAATCGCTGCCTAAGTATTTAACCATGATGTACAGAGTTGACCCATAAGGAGACTGACAGTTGAGACAGGAGAAAAACCGACAGGAAACAAATCGTTTACATCTCATTAAACAAAATAAAAAGCAAAACTTGCTTTTTCCGGAGCGAATCAAACCTGCTGGTTCTGTTGTGGTGAAAGACAGTACCATACACCCTCAGGCTGCTTACAGTCTAACATGACGAGAGAGAGAGAGAGGAGACAGAGACATTTTAACACAGAAAAACCCTGGCGAGACTGGGGCTGTTAATTACACTGGGTTTGCGTTCTGTCAGCTCAGGAGGAACACAGTTGCCACTTATCAGTGTTCACAGAGTCCAAATTCCTTCATGTAGAACTCTAAACTTCCGATTTTTACATTTTTTTATATCAGGAATAAAATCTAAACTACTTCTACGGAACTGATAGAATTGGTGTGGCGTGTTCTTAGTTCATCCAGAAGGTGTGGGCGTTGCGAGCGAAGTCAACATTTATTGTCCATCCCTAATTGCCCAGAGAGAGTCAACAACATTGCTGTGGGTCTGGAGTTACATGTGGGCCAGACCAGGTAAGGATGGCAGTTTCCTTCCCTAAAGGACATTAGTGACTTGAATGGGTTTGACAATTGACTCACGGCCACCATTAGACTAACAATTTTAATTTCAGACTTTTTTTTAAAAAAGTACATTCAAATTTCACCATCTGTCATGGGGGGGATTTGAACACATCTCGCCCATAGCATTAGGCTAAACTCTGGATTCTAAGTCCGGTGATATTACAACCGCTGCCTAACATGATTACTGCGCAGTTTTTACCTGATCGATTCAATTCAACCACACCGCCTTTTTAAAAATCTACCTATTCAGAGATGGAATTACTTACCTCTGGAGCTGGTAGGACCTGTGCCTGGGAATTCTAGCCCAAAGGCAGGAACACTATCACCACACCCCAAGTGCTCTTCTCAACCACACTTTAATAATTTCTAATCGACCAGTTACAGTGATTTTATGACAGACCTCTGGAGTAGGTAGGACTTGAACCTGGTCTACTGGCTCAGAGGCAAAGACATTACCACTGTGCCACAATAGCTCTTCAACCACGCTAATTTTTTTTTGAAAGGTTAAACTTAACTTGCTTTTTTAACCAATCAACCTGCTCAGCATTGTTATTACACACCTCTGGAGCAGGTGGGACTTGAACCCAGGTCTTTCAGACCAGGGACAGGGCCACTATCACTGTGTTACAATAGCTCTTTAGCCATACTGCCTGCTGAGTGTCTAAACAGTTTCAGCTGCCTTTTTTTTCCAGCTGATTCACTTTGAGACAAGAGGACACCAAAGATCACACCTGGGTGCTATCCCAATGAAGTTCTGTGAATCAGATGATGTGCTTCCAGCTAAGTGTGAAATCTCATGTGTTGCCTGGCACCAGGATTGCTGAGCCTCACACATGGTCAGTAATGGAACTCGATGTCCAGTGTGTGTCAGCCAAGCTCATACTGATGAAGGGAAATGGGCAAACATTGCATCTCACCCTGAGCTGAGGGGCAAGTTTAACCTCTTCACCTACTTCAGGAATCTTGTCGGACAGGGTGCAATGCTCTTTTACAGCCTTGGCCAATTTGTAACAGTTGGGTGGATGGGAATGTGGAGAAATCAGCTCAGCCATGAATTGAGGAATAGACTGGAAGGGCCGAATGGCTTACTCCCGCTCCTACTTGGTATGTTTGTACGGATTCTGCACTGAACTCAATATCAGACCGGTGGGAAACTATGTCCCACCTGCTTTGCTAGTTTTGCTAGATTGGGTTAGAATGGATGTTTGTAAAACTGCGGTTCGCACTCCCACTTGATGACAATGAGGAAGGTGGGATTGCGAGAGCGGTAGCTTTCAAGAAACCAGCTTCCCACGAAGCACACCACAGAAACCTATCCCACCCACCCAAGGAGGGAGATAGCTCCCACCAGTTTCAGTAGAAAGATGTCATGGGGATTCCTGGCCCAACATGGTAGCCAATGCTGACTGTAACACATTGCTGTGTATTCCTCATCAAACACCAGTTCATTTTTGAAAAAAACTACACAGTATGAGGTTGTGTCATCTTGGAAGTTGTAGAGGTGGGGACAAATACACTCCCATTTCAGCGCATTAGACTCAGTGAAGCCAGTCTGTCAATAAAATTTTAAAAATCCAACTCCTAGATGCTATTAATTGCTGGGTTCAGAGAGGTTCTTTTTAGTTCTCAGAGGGCTAAATACATAAAAGGGTTAGAAATGCCCAAGATAGGGAGGTAGGCAGGAAATGATAATGGATGTTCGAGCACTTTAACCCTCTGAGTAATGAAAGCATTCCAGCACTAAGCTGCTAAATATGACAAGGTTAGCACTTTTCGGTTTATTGATAGTCCACCATTAATAAAACAAGGCTCTTGAGTGTTCCTGTGAATATCTACTTCCTTCTTCATAATATTCATGATGATGATGCTACACAGGACAAATTTCTACATTATTGAGGGCTTGGATGCAAACAGCAATATAGAAACTATACCCAAAGGGTTAAAAGATTTATTAAGGATCAGTTTACAAATATTACTTTCAACTCCAGGGCTTATGGGTTTTCAAGTGACACCACAATTACAACTTTTAAAACACACTTCCTTCTGAGCTGATGCTCACAGTTCATCACAGATACTAGGCAAGAGAAGGGGTTTGAATTTTACTGTTTACTAACCCCCTCCTTGATTACACAGGAATGTGACTGCTTCCCAGTCAACTCTAAACAGTAGATACCAACCATTTGTCTCTAATAACCCAAGGTGTTTCCAATATTGATAACATTTGAACAAAATCATGAGGGGCACGGGTAGGGTGAATAGTCAAGGTCTTTTCCTCGGGGTAGGGGAGTCAAAAACAAGAGACTTAAACAACTGGGTTTAAGGTGAGAAAGGAAAGACATACAAGGGACCTTAGCGGCAACTTTTTCACACAGAGGGTGGTGTGTGTATGGAATGAGCTGCCAGAGGAAGTGGTGGAGGCTGGTACAGTTACAACATTTGAAAAGCATTTGGATGGGTACATGAATAGGAAGGATTTAGAGCGATATGGGCCAAATGCTGGCAAATGGGGCTAGATTTATTTAGGATATCTGGTCGGCATGGATAAGTTGGACTGAAGGGTCTGGTTTCTGTGCTGTTTGTCTCTATGACTCTAAGATCACTCACAACATTTACAACTTGACCCAATTATGTGTGGGTGCTTCATCAATAATGGGATTAAACTAACTGCTGTCTTATTTTAGCTAGCTCTGGGACAGCTGAATGACATGGGTAGCTGTGCTCTCAACCCCAATACGTCTGCTGCAACTTAACAAAAACTGGCAACTGTGTCGGTTTGTCAAACACAAGGCTTCCAGCTCCATGTCCTGACTTATTTTCTTTCTAATGGATGGATGCATTGATTAAGAATCCAGAGTTGCTTTCATGAGTTTAACAACAGTATTGCTCCTCAGTTCAGCCACAGCCTCCAGTCTTTTAGCTAGGATCAGATTCACTGCGGGTTTCATAAGAGCCAAAGTGTGCATGTCCAATATGGTTTCTGTTGCTTCTCAGAAACCCCCGTGACACATGCACTGTTAGCGATAGCTGGACTTCCACTGTGGTCAACAACAATTTTTGAGTTCATGGAACTCAGAATTCCTGTAGGTGCTTGTGCTCACTGATGTATTGACAGGAAATTCATCTGTTTGCAAAGTTAATGCAGATGTTACTCTCAATAAAGGGGCCAGTAGTTCTACTGAAGCAGTGGTTGCAGAAATGCCTTCCAGAGTGACAGTGCCACCGATAGCCCCACCAGTGGTAATTTCCAGAGTTGGGCACAGGGGAATGAGGGGCTATCCCTGAGACTGACAGCACCAAGTCACCTCTAAAGCAATATTTCCAACATTTTCTTGTTTTCAGCCCATTTATAAGGTTACACAACACCTTTATTTATTCATTCCTTTGATATGGATGTCACTAACTAGCCGGCATTAAATTCCCACCTCTGCAATGGAGAAGAACACCGCACAGCACCTTTCAACCGCGCTATCATGCTATTTGCAGAACATTTTCTGCTTTCAGAGATGACATCCATATGTTGGAGGAGCACATGTAGTCCTTTCAACCCATTGAGTCGACGCTGCCATGCAATGAGATTGTGGCTGACTTGATATCCTCAATTCCACTTTCCTGCCTTCTCCCCAGTAACCCTGGATTCCACTTCCTGATTAAAAATCTGTCCATCTCAACCTTGAATACACTGAATAATCCAGCCTCGACAGGCCTTTGTGCTAAAGAATTCCATGGATTCTCAGCCCTCTTGAGAGAACAAATTCCTTCTCATCTGCATTGAAAATGGATGACTTCTTTTATCTGAGATGGTACTCTGGTCCTAGACTCTCCCACAAGGGGAAACATCCTCTCTAATATCTACCTCATCAAGTCCCCTGACAATTAGGTTTGGAATTTTATGATTCTCCAAAATAATTTCCTTGATCCCTTACAGAGGCATTAAACGGTAGTAGATTCGCCAACTTTAGGTACATTTCAGTCATCATTGGACAAGCATATGGACGTACACGGAATAGTGTAGGTTAGATGGGCTTGAGTTCGGTATGACAGGTTGGCACAACATCAAGGGCCGAAGGGCCTGTACTGTGCTGCAATGTTCTATGTTCTATGTTCTATAAAATGAATCAGAGCTGGGGTGGTGCGAATGGGGTCTTTGCTAGGTGGCACTGGGTAAATTCAATGGGGACTGGAGGTGTGCCAATGATGTTCTACCAGGGAGACAGAGGGCAGGTATAGTGGGCATGTCCCAGGTGCGACTGTAGAGAGCAGGACAGTCATCCCAACTTTGAATCTCAGTGACCTTAGCACTCCTTTTCTTTCTGCTGTAACTATCCTGCCATTCTCTCCACCTCCCCCCCACCCCTCGCAGCACCGGGGCTGTGTAAACAAGCCTGCTTTAATTTTCATTAGCATTTCAGGAAAAAAAACGATGATCTGTGAAAATGGTGTGAGACTGAGGATCTTTATGTCGAGAGGTGCTAACCATTAGTTTTCAGCAAGTCATCCATAAAAATTTTAATCAACAACAGCTGTAGTCGATGAATGGTCAATTAATCGTCCCCAGCCTTTATTAACACAAGTGTAAAGGTCATTTAGTCGAAGGAGAGGTGAAACTACAGTATCTTTTCCTCTCGGTTTGTCTTCAGCAATAAACCGAAATCATGTTGGATTCTAAATTTATTGTCTTTAGTAAACTACTCTCTGGATTATTGCATACACATACAGTCATTCAAACTAAAATGGCAAAGTCATTATACTGCAGTCCTCTTAAGGTCAATTCTTATCTGCCAGATGAATAGATATAGGATATCACATCCTTGTGAGAACAAAATTAGACCAGACACTTCGTTGTGTCATGAATGTTGAGCATTCAGGCATCTCACTCAGTGCCAATGGCGGTTGGTTAGTTCAGTTAGCTGGATGCCTGGTTTGCCAGACAGAGTGACGCCAACAGGATGGGTTTGATTCCTATAACCACCTGAGGTCACCGTGGAAGTCCTGATCTCCCCTGAGGTGTGGTGGCCCTCAGGTTTAACCACAACCAGTTGCCTCTCTCTCTGATGATGGAATGGTCACTATAATGACTTTACCTTTTAGAGGTGATTCTGTCGATTGAGAGGACTGTGAGATTCAGAAATCTGGCTCCTGTCATTGACGGGGGATTAAGGATGAAAGCCCTAAATCCTCCTGAGAATTGATACCGGTGGCTTTACCAGCTGCTGTCAGAAAAGATTGCCTTTGTACTGATTGGCCGGTGAAGTAGATAGAGCCAGTTTGTGGCATGACAATGCGAGTGGCCTTTTTGAAAACTGGAAATGAGGAAGGCTGGCACAAGGGTCAGACTTTTGCATCATTTTTATCAATTCAAGGGGATGGCAATGTTGCTGTCTGGGCCAGTATTTATTACCCATCCTCAAACGCCCTCGAGAAGGTGGTAGTGAGCAGCCTTCTTGAACTGCTGTAGTCCTCGCGCTGGACAGTTTTGTTAGGGATGGGGTTCGGGATTGTGACCCAGCAACAGTGAAGGGACGGCGATAAATTTCCAAGTCAGGATGGTGAGTGGCTTGGAGGGTAACTTGCAGGGGGTGGTGTTCCCTGCAATCCTGGGCCTTTGCACTAAAATGGACATGTTGCTTCCTTCCTTACAGAAAGTATGCTTGGCCAACTGTTCGGTTTTCTTTGGCCACTCTTCATACAGGGGTGAATTAGAGACAATATAACATAACCCCAATGTCTCAGATGCACACCATCCCGATGGGGCAGATCAACAGTCCACGCTGGTGGGCGTACCAAGAAAAACGGACTGCCTAGAGACTCATTAACAGATGTGAGAACAACACGACCAAAATTAAACTTGGGAACACACTTGCTGAGATTAAACTGGATGTCATAACTTAAAGGCAACAGTAAATACATTACGGACTATTAATGATATTCTAAATAGAAATTCTTACAATAATCAACAGGAGGTCTTATGGCCCAGGGAATAGAGTACTTTCTGCTGAGGAAGATGTTCTGAGTTGGAGTTCTACACTAGGACTTATTGGCCATAGAGACTGTGTTCAGGACATCAGGACATAGGTTGATACCAACCTGTAAATGCTTGCCTCACATCTAGTGCCAGGCGCTAAGTGTTGGGAGATCTGTCATCCTGCACAGTCAATGACAAACCACCACAATTCTTTATTCATGAGAAGATGCCAACTGAATGGAGGTCTGTGACCAACCCTTGGATATAAGGACAGGAGGAGATATAGACCATAACAAACACTAGCCTTGTTGTTGTCTTAGAGATGTATCTAGTCTTGTAACATAACTCTGAAGAGAGACCAGTGGAACCACACAAAGCCAATATAGTATGCTTGAAGGACCGGTGTAACAGGCTGTATCATTTCCTCTTGGTCTGTCTTTAGTAATAAACGGAAATCATGTTATGTTGTAAATCTAATAATAAAACCCATTGAATATAAATGCCCGAATTTAACCTGTTGTCTGAGGGCTGTGGTACTCATTGGGGTTCTATCAGTTTCCTGCTCGGGTTATGATGGGAAATTGAAATGCAATCCCCATCTCCACCCCAGCCCCTACAGAATCTCAACACCAATGTAATTATTTACAAGAAGTTGCGAGAGATGGTACTAAATGATGTTAGAAAGGGGATATTTGTGAGTAAGGGAGGGGGAAAAATGTGTTTAAGTGGGTTGCCTTGTCCTGGAGGATGTCAAGCTTTGTGGGTGTTCTTGAAGATGCACTCAAGTGGAGGGGTTGCTGCAGGCTTGTCCTTCTTTGGAGAATTAGAATAATCTGTATTCTTAGTGTGTCACAGTCATGTGAGACGTGTCTGTATTGCAGGGGTTGAAATTTACAGCTTTGAGGATACACAGCGTCCCAACAATGTGAAAGCAGGTCATTCGGCCCATCAAGCCCATACTGACACTCAAAAGAGCATTCAACCCAGACCCATTCCCCTACCCCACATTTCCTACAGGTAATCCACCTAGCCTATACATCCCTGAACACTACGGGCAAATTTCATTTGGTCAATCCACCTAACCTGAAAATCTTTGGACTACGGAGGGAAACTGGAATGCATGGAGAAAACCTACACTGACACATGGAGAGCGTGAAAACACCTCACACAGACAGTCGCCGGAGGGTGGAATCGAACCCAGGTCCTTGGTGCTGTGATAACCAAGTGTAGAGCTGGATGAACACAGCAGACCAAGCAGCATCAGAGGAGCAGGAAGGCTGATGTTTCAGGCCCGCACCCTTCAAGGGTCTGAAGGGTCTAGGCCCAAAACGTCAGCCTTCCTGCTCCCCCGATGCTGCTGCCTCCATCCAGCTCTACAACTTGTTATCTCAGATTCTCCAGCATCTGCAGTTCCTACTATCCCTGGCAATGTGAGGCAGCAGTGACAACCACTGAGCCATCATGTACGGCACCCTCTACCCTGGCCCACCACATTCTCCCCACAATACTTGCTTATTTCGCCACTGTTAATGAAAGAATTCCTCATGCACACAACAATTCCATTTTTGAGTTATCATGAAGTGGAAAAAGGGCTGTGGTTGATGAAGGGACAAGTTGGATTTTGTCTTTGGAACTCCTGTTATTTTACAGTAAACAGCCAGAGACCAGGCTTCAAGCACAGCCGACATGAATGAATGAAGCAGCAATGGTTTCATTCACAAGGTTTATAGATTTAGTTCTATCGAAGTTGATAAAAAGTACATTCCAGCCTGTTGACGCTGGAAAATACTTCAAAGACTCCTCTTCATTTTATGTGGCAGGAATGTTGTGAGTGTTAAACGAAGGATTTTTCCATTGAGACCGATGTTGCTGGCTGGCAGGATAACTGACTGCTGGTGCTCATCATTTACGTTCCTTTTATTTAAAAAACACTTTCAAACATGTTAGATTGTACAGAAAAGTGTGAACAACAATTCATTGGCCCCAGACTCACCAATACTTGTTGAACTGAGGTAATGTTAAAGGGGATAGACAGCAACCATATTCCATCTTTAGCAGAAAGTGCACTCACACTCAGTTGAACCACTTCAAATCACGTCTTCAGGATATTAACAGGAAAAGGCAGGGTAGCTAAAGATAAACTATTTCCACCGTTTGGGGATTCTGGAACTAGGGGACATCATCTAAAAATTAGAGATATATAATTTTTATTAAGTAAAGGTATTAAGGGGTATGGACCAAAGGCAGGTATATAGAGTTAGGCCACAGTTCAGCTCACTGAATGGTGGAACAGTCACAAGGGGCTGAATGGCCGATTGTTGTTCTTATGTTCAGTTTGCAAACTCAAGCCAGTGCTGAGTTACTGTGTGCGTTGAATTGAGTTCTGACTCCTGTTGAAGCTTTAAAGAGGTTTTGATGTCCCATTGCGATGTCTGTGCATAAAACAGGCCTGAGCTGATTGCCCCCACATCTCTGGGATGGCTGTAAGATGTGAGCAGCTGGTTTTAATTCAAACCACAACAGAAAGTGTAACCACATGATGGAAACTCTTAACATATGAGCTTCCATTTCTCATTTCCATTATAATATAACAAAAATTGAATTCAATGCCTGTACAGTGTGTGATGTATCGATGATACTATTGTATCACCAATCTGTGATAATCTTCTGAGATAACAAAGTGTGAGGCTGGATGAACACAGCAGGCCAAGCAGCATCTCAGGAGCACAAAAGCTGATGTTTCGGGCCTAGACCCTTCATCAGAGAGGGGGATGGGGAGAGGGAACTGGAATAAATAGGGAGAGAGGGGGAGGCGGACCGAAGATGGACAGAAAACAAGATAGGTAGAGAGGAGAGTATAGGTGGGGAGGTAGGGAGGGGATAGGTCAGTCGAGGGAAGATGGACAGGTCAAGGAGGTGGGATGAGGTGGTAGGTAGGAAATGGAGGTGCGGCTTGAGGTGGGAGGAAGGGATTGGTGAGAGGAAGAAGAGGTTATGGAAGCAGAGACAGGCTGGGCTGGTTTTGGGATGCAGTGGGGGGAGGGGAGATTTTGAAGCTTGTGAAGTCCACATTGGTACCATGGGGCTGCAGGGTTCCCAAGCGGAATATGAGTTGCTGTTCCTGCAACCTTCGGGTGGCATCATTGTGGCACTGCAGGAGGCCCATGATGGACATGTTGTCTGACGAATGGGAGTTGAATTGGTTCGTGACTGGGAGGTGCAGTTGTTTGTTGCGAACCAAGCGGAGGTGTTCTGCAAAGCGGTTCCCAAGCCTCCGCTTGGTTTCCCCAATGCAGAGGAAGCCACACTGGGTGCAATGGATACAATATACCACATTGGCAGATGTGCAGGTGAACATCTGCTTGATATGGAAGGTCATCCTGGGGCCTGGGAAGGGGGTGCCCTTCCATATCAAGCAGATGTTCACCTGCACATCTGCCAGTGTGGTATATTGTATCCATTGTACCCGGTGTGGCTACCTCTACATTGGGGAAACCAAGCGGAGGCTTGGGGACCGCTTTGCAGAACACCTCCGCTCGGTTCGCAACAAACAACTGCACCTCCCAGTCGCAAACCATTTCCACTCCCCCTCCCATTCCTCAGACAACATGTCCATCATGGGCCTCCTGCAGTGCCACAATGATGCCACCCGAAGGTTGCAGGAACAGCAACTCATATTCCGCTTGGGAACCCTGCAGCTCAATGGTATCAACGTGGACTTCACAAGCTTCAAAATCTCCCCTCCCCCCACTGCATCACAAAACCAGCCCAGCTTGTCCCCTCCCCCCACTGCATCCCAAAACCAGCCCAGCCTGTCTCTGCTTCCCTAACCTGTTCTTCCTCTCACCCATCCCTTCCTCCCACCCCAAGCCACACCTCCATTTCCTACCTACTAACCTCATCCCGCCTCCTTGACCTGTCCATCTTCTCTGGACTGACCTATCCCCTCCCCACCTGCCCACCTATACTCTCCTCTCCACCTATCTTGTTTTCGCTCCATCTTCGGTCTGCCTCCCCCCTCTCCCTATTTATTCCAGTTCCCTCTCCCCATCCCCCTCTCTGATGAAGGGTCTAGGCCCGAAACGTCAGCTTTTGTGCTCCTGAGATGCTGCTTGGCCTGCTGTGCTCATCCAGCTCCACTTTGTTATCTTGGATTCTACAGCATCTGCAGTTCCCATTATCACTGTGATTATCTTCTCCTCAATTTCATTAACATGGTTAACTGTTTTCTAGTAAAGTCACTGCAGGAGCACAATGACTTAGCTAAACATGGCACATCAAACAGCTGACTGCCGGATCTTTGGAATTCTCAAAGCAGTGGATGCTGAGCATGTTTAAAGTAGAGATTGACAGATTAATAAGTACTAATGATGTAAAGGGAAATGGAATAGTGTGGGGATTGAAATGGGTGACCAGCCATGAATGTATTGAATAGCAGAACAGGCTGGAAGGGCTGAATGGTCCCCTCCTGTTCCTATTGTTCTCACTAGGTCGCTTTGTCCCTCCTTGATAACATTTGATTCTTCTCAATCATTACAATCCCAGCACTCAGGAGTGAGAGGTGAGCAATAAATTATCCTGGGACAGAATGAACAGAAATTGCTCAACATAAATCATTTGTTTATTCCCCATTTTTCTCCCAACAGAGAGGAAGGTTCTTTCAGATTTCATAAACTCCCTAACATTTTTCCCCCTTACTCTGCCGTTTAAGAATCTCTTATAAACACATATTTTTGATCAAGTTTATCTATCTAAACTTCCTTATGTCTTGTCCAGGGTCTTGGCATCCAGGTAGTCTCTCTTTATCTATCCCTGGAGGCCTTTAGGAGCTCTCCTTATATTGAAAGGTCGACATAAATGTAATCTGTTGCTGCTGTCCATTTTACACACAGCACCAACTGTGCCTGCCTGGAGAATAAGCACTAATGCTTGGAAAACAGTTCCAAACCTGCCCATAATTCTTTTGAATTGGTGCTTTGCTCCTTCTTATCAAAAGGATGAGACAGTGAGAGAGTGAGAGAGAGAGAGAGTTTTCTCCCTTTGACCTCCTGAGTATCAGAACAGAGAAGGTGCCATTCTTCTTGATGCCATGGTCAGTATGCATCCCCAGAGTCTGTCACATTGAACTGAACCAAATCTTGTTCCCAATAGCAACTACTCCTGAGGCTGAACTCTCCACAGGACTAAAACAGCTGAATGGCTATACCAGAAGATCATATTAATAACATTCTACCAATGCAGTAAAGCTGAAAGGAACCATTTAACTTCCCACAAATGTTAGCTTGCAGCTTAACAAAGTGTGGAGGTGGATGAACACAGCAGGCCAAGCAGCATCTCAGGAGCACAAAAGCTGACGTTTCGGGCCTAGACCTTTCTTAAATTAATTGCACTACTCCCTTTCATTATTGTGTTTGAAGAGGTGCATTTTGCCCTACTTGGTCGGCGGGGGGGAATCAGTTATAAAATCAGTAAATGCCAGAGAAACTCAGCAAGTCTGACAGCATCCAGGGAAAGAGAAACAGAATTAACTTTTCAAATGCAGAAGCAATTCTGAAGAAGAGTCGTACTGTACTCAAAGCATTAACTCTGTTTCTCTCTCCACAGATGCTGCCATACCTGTTGAGTTACTCCAGTGCTTTCTGTTTTATTTCAGATCCTCAGCATCTGCAATATTTTGCTTTTATTTGAGAGCCAGAAATATCAACCAGTCACTAATCAATTTTAGAAGGAATTCAGACAAATGAACAGTACTCCAAACAGCAGTGAGAAGGTGGAACTTGCTATCACAGGGGAGTAATTAGAAATGAATCCTGCAGACCTTGCCATTTATAAAATAGATATAAATTTTTATTTTTTCAGTCCCAATCTCATGAATAATCCATACCTGCTTTGCTTTTGCAGTTTATAAATGTTCTATTGTGTTTGTATCGGAAACCATCCCTTCCCTTCTCATCGATCTAATTGTCATTTACAGCCAAAAGCTATCACTAAAATGTTACTTAAAAATGACCCCACCACAACTGGCAGGTTTGGTGGGACCAAAAAGGTCCTTTCTCTTAGCAAGAAACTCTTTGTCGGACCAGCACAAATAAGATGGCTTCTCATTTCAAACAGCTGCCAATTTATCTGACTAAACATGGATAAATACACGGAACATCGAGTGACAGCTGGAGGATAAGTAAAAGCTAACGCTACAGGGGCTGACATTTTTTTGCACTGAAACTGACTGACAAAAGTGATACTGTCCCTTTAAAGAGATCTTCTTGGAAGCACATGGTGAGTGAGTCACTTTTAAAACGGTATTAGGAAAAGAGGCAAGACCCACCTGTCAAAGTCAGCAACTGGCTACTCAAATGCCACACTAATTTTTGGAAAATTACGTCAGGCAACTGGAAAGCTGACACAGAACTAATAAAAAATCTGAAGCAAATGCTTATTGCGAAATACCACAACTTTATGTTTTCAACATTCCAAACTTGTATTCCGAATTCAAAATACCTGCAGTTTGTTTTTTCATGATTGCTATCACTTTAAAATAACGTCAAACTATGTTTCCCAGCAATAGTGTTGCTATTTTATCAATTATTTCCTTCTGGGAGTAACATTTTTGTGTAAAGTCTCTGGGATTTCTCCCCATGGCCATAAATAATTTTACTTTTAAACATGGTTTACTGTTTAATTGTTATCTCCTCCAAAACAAAATAAGTAAGGACAAACAGTTTTAAAGGAAGAAATTGGAAATAGTGGCAAACTTTTCTTTCTTTATTGGTAAATAGAGTATCATCCAAGTCTAATTTCAAGATGAATGGTTTTGCTTTTGACTGTATAAATTGGGATTTCTAATGTGTAACTGGAAACTGAGGATTGCTACATTTTATTCGCCTGGAAATATCACAGGGATGAAATTTGACCTCTGCTATTTTTAATCATTTGATTGGTATATTAACTCATCAAAGCACTGCCCACATCTGGGAGATGAAATTACTCAACCTCAGTATTTTTTTAAGCCCGTGTTCAGAAATTAGCCTGAATGTCAAATGATAGCAACAGAGATTGAGCAAATTGGTGTATCTTAAACAGAGCAGAACACAAGAAAAAAGCCCTGCCCAACCATTTTAGGAGCCCCTCTTTAAAAACGTTCACATGCAGTATTGGAACTAAAAACAAATTATGGCAAGCTGCTGATGTAATGGCGACCAGTTAAAACCTCTCTCTGTTGCAAAACTATTCTACTTATTAAATTGTGCGCTGTGTTTAACAGCTAATTAAGATTGGTTATTGCCACAAGTTACAGGCCAGCATAACACACAGGAAAGCAGGTTATTTGATGGGCATGCTCAGTGGTTTCATTACATACAAAGAGGGAGAAATTTCACCTGTGAAAACCCAAAAAGGGCTGGATGTAGATTTTTACACTGTCTGCCACTGTGTGCCCCCTCCAACATGGAAGTGGTCGTGGGATAAGGAAGCGCTGTGGAAGGGGCCTTGGTGAACTTCTGCAGAGTCAGCCACCACTACTTCTGTTTCCACACTGTAGGGATTCAGTGTTTAATTCAGTGTTTACTACTTCCATGTAGAATGATGCAGATATATGGGAATACCTCTGTCACCAAGTTCTCCTCCACCATCATCCTGATTTGGAAATGAATTGCTTTTCCTTCAGTGTCGCTGGGTCAAAGTCCTGGAACTCCCTCTCTGATGGCACTGTGAGGGTACCTACACCAAATGGACTGCAGCAGTTCAAGAAGGCAGCTCACCACCACCACCATCCTAGGGGCCAATAGGGATGGATAAGAATCGCTAGCTCCGACAGTGATGCCCATATCCTAATGCGAGAATAATAACTGATAAAAATGAGAACAGATGGACGTACTTGAGTGCCAATCGATTATAGGCAGTGTGGTGAGAAGCCCCGGATAGTTTAGCCTTGACACTGCACCTTGTGGTCATTAATGTGTGAACAGCTTAATATACAGTCCGACAGAAATTACTTTCTCCTATTTATTCACAGGGGATATGCAAAATTATATTTATACCTATCCTGTAATCTTGAGTGACTGTTTTCATGCTTGAGTGGCAAGTTAGCCACTTCAAAGTCTGTTGTAATTTCCCTACCCCTGAGCCAGGAGGCCTGGGTTCGAGTCCCACTTACTCCACAAGTGTGCAAGTAAAAGATCTGACCACGTTGTTTAATAAAAAAATTAACCACTTCAGTTAGTGGCTGTAAAGACATTGCTAGTTTTGTTTTTAACCACAATCTAACTGGCCTTAATGAACTTATCAAATTCAAATGCTTGCCAAGAGATCAAGCTTGACTTTGTGATGGTAACATAGCAGGAACCAGTGGTCAAGGTTATTACCACGTCCTGTTGTCTCAACTTACAAATGGCCAACAAAGACAATCAGAGGTTCACCTGAATGGGAGGAGCTTGCTGCCAACAGGTGACAAAATGTCCATTTGTGTTTTAACAATGGATTCAAGATGGCGCCAGCACAGGGAGAATCGTTGCTGGCTGACTCCAGCAAATCTCATTCTCACATTTCTCACAACCATTCTGCATTTTTAAACCTCACTTCCAAGTCTATGCCTTGTTCTGTTCACCCTATGGTCTCTATGTACTTACATGTTACGATCTGCCTGTACTGTACTGCATGCAGAACAAAACTTTTCACTGTACTGAGGTACGTGTGACAACAGTTAATCAAGTCAACCTTAGGATTGGTGCAGGGGAGATGGAAAGGAAGCAGGTCCAATTCTCTGGACACCACTGACTCCTGATACACCTGCTGCATGTACCTAAGGATCTGTGGGTCAAGAATCAGTCTGTTCCGTCATGTGAGGAGCAAAGGTACACACTCGTGAGCTAAAGGATACATTACCCTCAATCCCAGGCTCAGCTGGCCACACCTCCACAGTATAGGATATCCCTCAACTCGAAGCAAGTTTATCTGACAGATCCTAGGCAGCCTGTGGATTGGGACACTGTGTGAAAGACTTTCAATAACAATTTCTCCAGGGCACTGTGGTCATAATTACAATGGTGTCAGAAACTCTTGTCAATTTCCAAAACTTAGCTGCTCACAAATCAGGCTCATTACAGATGTGGTGACAAGTGAATCCAAGCAGACAGGGGCCATTTATTTATCATTAGTTGTTCTCTAAAATGCTCACCACACTTACTCAAAACTCCAGTGGAATTTTAATCACTGCGCTTAGAACAGACATAGTTACATGAAGATGCTTTGGAACAGCTTCTTAAGCATTGGCTAATGACCGTCATCGTCAGTCGATCTCAGCTTTCTGCACTGAACAGTCAGAGAGCACATTCTCTGCATTTAAACGTACAGAAGAAACTGAATAACCAGACACACAACTGACTGGGGAACTGGACGTTGGAGCTTTGATGGTGTCACAAGCTTTATGTCTAAGCGGTGGTCAAGGCTGGCTAATTCAATTGGACAACCTTGTTAATGCAGTTTAATTCCTCCCACCACAACCCCCAGTCTCCTCTCAAGCCTGCCATTCACACTTCAGCTATTGAGAACTGAGTTTAATCTGGTCATGCATATGGACAGTGTCGGGTTCAATGCCTTTTTGGCATCTTTGTTGAGTTGCCACAGTTGGTTGTAAACCCAACGCATTTTACGCATTGTATGTGATGTCCTCATTAAAACCCCTTGCACTCCCAATGCCAATTCTTCAGTCTCATCAATATTTTGGAGCCACTGCACTGATGCAGAGGCTGTGGGTGCTAGGTCTTTGAGTATATTCAAGAGAGAGGCCGATAGATTTCTGGGGACTTTGGGAATCAAAGGAGATGGAGACAGTGTGGGAAGAGGAAACTGACAAGGAAGGTAAGCCATGATTTTATTGAATGGTTGAGGACTTAACAACAACACCTTTACATCATTAGAACTTCACAGGATCACTGTAAAATAAAGTATGACACTGAGCCACACAAGGACATATTGGCTCAAATGACCAAAATTTAGCTCGAAAAGATCTTAAAGTATTGACTTGAAGGAATGAGGTAGGGGAGCAGAATGCTGTAGAGAATCTGTTGTAGAACCTGAAGTCTAGTCAACTGATGATCTGCAACCAACAGCAAAAGGAAGAGAATTAACGTGTAGAATTGTTGGATCTTGGAGAGATTCTGTGTCGGTGGAGATCACAGGGATAGGGAGGGACAAGGTCCTGGAGGGATTTAGAAACAATAGCAGATATGGCATACTCCAGCTTATGTTTCTTTGCTGTTGTGAAACTTTTGGGGAGATAAGCAGAGGTGTCTCGATTAGCGACAATGCTTTAATCTGCATCAGAAAATGTAGACTCGAGAAATACTCTTTGAAACTTTAGTAAATGCCAGTTTGGGTCTCAAATTGCGATTCACCTGAATCTTGATTTCTAAGCAGTTATTGAATCATAGATTCATACAGCACAGGAATATACCCTTCAGCCCAACTCGTCCATGCCAACCAAGTTTCTCAAACCAAACTAGTTCCATTTGCCTGCATTTGGCCCATATCCCTGTAAACCGTCCCTATTCATGGACCTGCCTTTTAAATGTTGCAACTGTGTCTGCATCCACACTTCCTCTGTCAGCTCATTCCGCGGATCACCCTGTGTGTGCTAAAGTTGCCTCTCAGGTCCCTTTTAAATCCTTCTCCTCTCACCTTAAAAATATGCCGTATAGTTTTGAATTCCCCTACACTAGGAAAAAGACTTCGCTATCCACCTTATTTAAGCCCCTCATTTTATAAACCTCTATAAGGTCCTATGCTCCAGTGAAAACAGTCCCAGCCTATCCAGCCTCTTCTTATAACTAAAATGCTCCAGTCCTGGTAACACCCTGGTAAATCTTTTCCGCACCTTTTCCATTTAATGATATCCTTCCTCTAGCAGGGCAAACAGAACTGCACATAAATATTTGTATAAAACTAACTCATAAGCTGAGGATGTAGACAAAAACCCCAAACCAATCTGGCTCTTTGTGACCCCAACCAAAGATTAGCCATGACCTTGTGACCCTTTCCCGGATGGCCACAAGCAAAGACCGGCAGAGGTTGTGCAAACACTGTGGAACACTGATTCTTTTTAGACATTTCACTTTCAATGGGCTTTTTTTTATTTATAATCCATTAAAGGGGCTTGTTTTCTTTTTGTTAAAAGGAGCAGTTTTCCTGAAGGTCACAGCAGGATTTCACGTGTGGAATATTTATTCAGCACGACCGCCTCCCTCAAGAATTTCATTGTGTTCAAAAGAAAATGATTTTGATAAGAGGAGAAGGAGCTATAAATCTACATCAGAAAGAGTAGCGAGTAAAGTAGCAAGTGGCAAAGGACAGGCAACTCATAGAGAATCAAATGGACACGACACAATTGAAAACAGACTAACTTCCTATAAGAGTTAAATCTTATGGAATTGCAGAATGATATGAGGGGACATTCCCTACTTCTGACTTGCAACAAAAATCCAACTCTGTACAACATTACTATGGGATCTTGGACTGCAACAACTCAGCAATCCTATTCAGTTCTTATACAGAGCTCTAATTCCACTGAAATCAGTAGAAGTTCAAATAACATATCACTGCTAAGCAAACAGCAAATGCTAAAAACAAGGCGATTAACTCCTGTAAATACTGTTCAGCGCAAGGCTACTTGGTTACCGATGGGCATCAATTAAAAATCTCAGGGAATCTCCAACAATGATAAATAGCCCTGTGGAATTCAGAAATACATTGTGCACCGTTACAGCCACCTTTAGCTGGGAGTTTGTATTAGAACATTGAACTGTACAGCACAGGAATGGGCCCTTCGGCCCACAATGTTGTACCCAACATGACGTTGAATTAAACTAATTCCTCTGCCTGCCCTTGGTCCATTTCTTTCCTATCATTGTACATTGATGTGCTTATCTAAAAATCCATTAAATGCTCTTTTGTATTTGCCTTCACTCTGGCAGCATGTTCCAGACTCCAACCACTCTCTGTACGAAAAAACCTGCCCCCTTACATCTCCTTTGTACTTTCCCCCTCTCCACCTTAAACGCATGCCCCCTAGTATTAGACATTTCAGCTTTGGGAAATTTTATACTGTCCAAAAAGCAATAGGCGATAATTTGTCAAAAAAAGGACAGAAAAACCATTCACTTTCATCCTCAAGAAAACAAACTTTGACTCTCACTTCGAACTCATTCATGAAAAAGGGAGGTATCTAGGTGGCAAGTTGAAAATCATCTCCTGTACTTTGGAAAGAGTAGACTTGTTAGTAAACTGTAAAAGCAGAGGCTAAGTACACAAATTGTGCTCACCAAAGCGAATTTGTTTTGCAAGGGTGACCTGTTTAATCATCTCATTTTCTTGCGGTCGTTTATTCATTCGGTTGCCAAGGATACAGGGAACATTAAGGGGGTAGAGTAATAAGGCTGCACTATCAAACAGGTAATAAAAAAATTAACGCTATTTTCTACTTGCTGAAGACGAGCAGGACAATATATCAGCCAATGTAATCTTTAAAGAAAGACCTGGGTTAAAGGGGACATTGACATTGGCTAAATCCTCATGCACTGCTTCTCAGAAGGCTTGCAAAGTGCTTATATAGAAGTGGTTGCCATTAACTTACTGGTGTGGAGCATCAGAAAATGTTTCTAAACAAGTATCAGAATTGTTTAAAGACTCAGAAGGTTACACAGATTATTAACCTAGGTTTAGTTTTGGCAGAAGGTTTCAACTTCTTCGAAAACTGCTTTTTCCAAAGGGTCGGGCTTTAGTGGAAATAGATAACAAGGTTTTCTCCCTTGGTGTGATTATTTCCTTCAGCGATGTTCCTCGCCTTCAGCTTCACCCAGAGATAGTCTCTAACCCCTGCTGTGGTACTCATACCCAGCTAACCAATACACTCGACACTGAAAGTTAACAGTGTGAGAAGGGGCTGCAATTGAGAGTGACAATCAGCAAAATGGGGAGTGGCGCTAAACAGGTCATCAAAACCACAAAGCAATGTCGACCTTCCAATTACTGAACCAAGCCTCATTCTAACACCACTAAAAATTCCCAAACAAAGCACAGACTGGGGATTGAGCCTGGGGTCTGGATGGATTGATGACACAGCCACTGACTGGAGGTCATGCTTCCTAGCCCATACTCCCACTGTCCATCAAACGTGCTGGCTGAGAAACACTGCCTCGTAGTCCTGACCCGCTGAGACCATCTGGCATCACAACACTTTGGAAAATCAGTGAAGATAGGAGAGTCCCAAATGGGGACACTGAGATGCAGCATTGAGACCAGCCTGGGCCAGGCAGGGAAAACCGACAGGCTGAGGCAGAGACTGAAGGAAGTATCTCCAGTGGGACACTGTGAGTTGGTTGGTTGAATCTAATCTGTAATAGTTCTGTCACTTCTCTTCTGTCACTGAATCACAGAATCTTAGATTATTATGGCACAGAAGGAGGTCATTCAGCCCACTGTTCCTGTACCAGTTCTATCACCGAGCGCCAATCTCCTGCCTTGACGCCATATCCCATTTCTATCTAAATAATCACCCCATGGGCCTCTTGAATGCCTCAGTTGAACCTGTCTCTACCGCATTTCCAGGCCTATACAATTCCATTGGATTTCAGGTCATGCAAACAATGCATTTACACAAACAGTGAACAGCCCACTCTATAATGAAATTACTCAGAAAGATGCACCCAGCCAATTACACGTCAATGTTACCTCACTGAGCCCTCGATGGATCACAATCAAAGCATCCTCCTTTCAGTCACATTGCTTACTTGGTAAAGACTGATAAATCTCAGTCTCCATGGGCAGTCATCCATCGACTGAGATTCAGACTGAGTGCCTGGAATCAACATCACACAGAGTTGGAGCATCTTGGCGGTCCATACTAGACTGGCCTAAATGAGCTCTTCACCAGTGCAGAAATCCAAATGCCCAGGAATACGGTGCAGCCCATTCTCTCAAGCTGAGGTCCCAATACTTTGAGGCAGTGCCAACTTCAAGCAGATAGGGGCACTGGTAAATTTCCCCACAATAGCCCCACAATGGCCACTGGCAGGGAAAGCATACTTTTCAGATGGGTCTTGTCCACAGATCTCTGAGCAGCCCCACTAGAAGGTGGCCCATGATCCACTGGGGTGCTGTAGGGGCAAGAATAGGAACATGAAACAGTCTCCCAAGCCTGGCCAAACCAGCCCAGGTGCCAGATACCCTGGCAGTCCAAAGGCAGAGTGGTGTGTATCATAATGTCAGCCTAAGAGATGGTCCCTCTTTTGATGTTGGTACCAAGGGGTTACTCGAAAACTGGAATCAGATGGAGGCAGGAGGAGAGGCAAGTGGTGGACATGATACTGGGAAATTGGTTTGTTGTCCTAAAATACAGAACCAGAATAAAAACACTTTCTCCGGTCGAATTTAGCATCTGAGCACTTCCAGTTTTGAGATTTGTGATGCTTTCTATTTTTAAAAAAGGGTGGATAGTTGTAAGAAAACTACAGACAAGCAAAAACCAATAAACTAAAACGGAAAGATTGGAAAATGTATTCAATGGTCTGCCACGTTGAAGTGTTAGACTAGTATGTGTCAGTCACCAGTTTTACTGGTGTTTTCCTTCTGGGCGGGAGAGGAAGACGAAACATGCCACTGTTTATGTGTTGAGGTTGAAGAAATCATCAGAGTCCAAACACTATGCAGTTGTATTGTCATGTGCTATGGAAGCCTACGAAGGACAAAGATCCAGATAAACTGCTTGATGTGCAGAAACTGGTCATTCCTGCTTTAATAAATCTGAAACATGTTGTTCTGGGACTGCATAAGAAGAGTAAGTTTAATACTGCTTTTATAAACAGAACAACCTCTGGAAACTGGATGTTCGCTCCTTTTAGTCACCCATGACCCCACTGGACATGCTCCATTCCAGTCACAAATATTTCCATTCAGGAGATTCAATCACCAAAACTGACATCCTATAAACGTGCCACCCACAGACAACACCCCCACCTCCATCTGCCCCCCACAACCCACCACCCCAATTCTCAATCACTGCAGCCAAACAAGAGAGTAAACCCCCAGGCGAACCTGAGATATTGGTGAGGGCTAGTTCAAAGGGGCTGAACGCACAAAGACAGGAAGGTGGAGGAAGCTAGGGTCAAGTTCAGCTAGAGAGGATTACATGCAGGCAAGGAAGGAGCTCAAAAATGGTCTGAGGAGAGCCAGGAGGAGGCACGAGAAAGGCTTGGCAGAAGGAATCCGGGAAAACACAAAGGCATTTTACACTTACGTGAGGAATAAGAGAATGGTCAAAGAAAGAGTAGGGCCGATCAGGGATAGCATAGGGAACTTGTGTGTGGAGCCTGAGGAGGTAGGGGAAGCCCTAAATGAGTTTTTTGCTTCTGTCTTTACGAAAGAAACGACCTGTGTAGTGAATGAAACCTTTGAAGAGCAGGTGTGCATGCTGGAATGGATAGAGATAGAGGAAGCTGATGTACTGAAAATTTTGTCAAACATTAAGATTGACAAGTCGCCAGGCCCGGATCAGATTTGTCCTCGGCTGCTTTGGGAAGCGAGAAATGCAATTGCTTCGCCACTTGCGAAGATCTTTGCATCCTCGCTCTCCACTGGAGTCGTACCTGAGGACTGGAGAGAGGCAAATGTAATTCCTCTCTTCAAGAAAGGAAATAGGGAAATCCCCGGCAATTATAGACCGGTAAGTCTCACGTCTGTCGTCTGCAAGGTGTTAGAAAGGATTCTGAGGGATAAGATTTATGACCATCTGGAAGAGCATGGCTTGATCAAATACAGTCAACACGGCTTTGTGAGGGGTAGGTCATGCCTTACAAACCTTATCGAGTTTTTTGAGGATGTGACTAGTAAGGTTGATGAGGGTCAAGCTGTGGATGTGGTGTATATGGACTTCAGTAAGGCATTTGATAAGGTTCCCCATGGAAGGCTCATTCAGAAGGTCAGGAGGAATGGGATACAGGGGAACTTAGCTGCTTGGATACAGAATTGGCTGGCCAACAGAAGACAGCGAGTGGTAGTAGAAGGAAAATATTCTGCCTGGAAGTCAGTGGTGAGTGGGGTTCCACAGGGCTCTGTCCTTGGGCCTCTACTGTTTGTAATTTTTATTAATGACTTGGACGAGGGAATTGAAGGATGGGTCAGCAAGTTTGCAGACGACACAAAGGTCGGAGGTGTCGTTGACAGTGTAGAGGGCTGTTGTAGGCTGCAGCGGGACATTGACAGGATGCAGAGATGGGCTGAGAGGTGGCAGATGGAGTTCAACCTGGATAAATGCGAGGTGATGCATTTTGGAAGGTCGAATTTGAAAGCTGAGTACAGGATTAAGGATAGGATTCTTGGCAGCGTGGAGGAACAGAGGGATCTTGGTGTGCAGATACATAGATCCCTTAAAATGGCCACCCAAGTGGACAGGGTTGTTAAGAAAGCATATGGTGTTTTGGCTTTCATTAACAGGGGGATTGAGTTTAAGAGTCGTGAGATCTTGTTGCAGCTCTATAAAACTTTGGTTAGACCGCACTTGGAATACTGCGTCCAGTTCTGGGCGCCCTATTATAGGAAAGATGTGGATGCTTTGGAGAGGGTTCAGAGGAGGTTTACCAGGATGCTGCCTGGACTGGAGGGCTTATCTTATGAAGAGAGGTTGACTGAGCTCGGTCTCTTTTCATTGGAGAAAAGGAGGAGGAGAGGGGACCTAATTGAGGTATACAAGATAATGAGAGGCATAGATAGAGTCGATAGCCAGAGACTATTTCCCAGGGCAGAAATGGCTAGCACGAGGGGTCATAGTTTTAAGCTGGTTGGTGGAAAGTATAGAGGGGATGTCAGAGGCAGGTTCTTTACGCAGAGAGTTGTGAGAGCATGGAATGCGTTGCCAGCAGCAGTTGTGGAAGCAAGGTCATTGGGGTCATTTAAGAGACTGCTGGACATGCATATGGTCACAGAAATTTGAGGGTGCATCCATGAGGATCAATGGTCGGCACAACATTGTGGGCTGAAGGGCCTGTTCTGTGCTGTACTGTTCTATGTTCTAGGAACAGAGGCAGAGATACAGATAGAGACAGACACAGGGAGGTGAATGGGTGGTGCAGAATCACAGATTCACCGGAGCGTCTGGACAGGACTTGGGAGTATTCAGCTCCATCACCATCCTCCTCCTTTCCTGCAAACCAGCACTCCCTACCACCCCCCAAACGCTGGTCCTCGGGTAACTGTCTGTGCGGAGTTTGCACGTTCTCCCCGTGTCTGTGTGGGTTTCCTCCGGGTGCTCCAGTTACCTCCCACAGTCCGAAGATGTGCAGGCTAGGTGAATTGGCCTTGCTAAATTGCCACACAGCGGTGAGGGATATGCAGGCCTAGCAAGTTAGCCATGGGTGGGCCTGGGTGGGATGCTGTTCAGTGGGTCTGTTCAACTGCCCAAAGGGCCTCTATCAGCATTGTAGGGATTCTATGATTCTGCAGGAAAGCACAAGGCGACGGAAGGACAGGGGGTTTTAGGAGGGGTGTGCTGAGATAACAATGATCAATGAGACAGTCATGCGGCACTCACTCTCACACCCTGGCAGCAAATCAGGGATTGCTGCCTTAGGTTCACAGCTGATCCACAGGCCAGGCAGCTCAGGGTAGGAGACAGGGCAGGAACACAGCAGAGTTTTCCTTCCAGTATTAAAACACACAGTGCCTCAGCTGTTGAAACTTGCCAACTGAAACAAAAATTAAATGAACATATAATCGCCAAACACAGTCACAACGACATTTTTGCCTCTGAAGGAAACTCTGAAGAATTTAGATCAGAATGCTGGGGAATCTGATGGGTTTGTACCTTCAGTCATAGAGCAATGAACCATAACCACCTCACCGAGACTGGCACAGAATGACGGAGTGGGGGCAAATTGTACAGAACAGGCCTCGGCAGGTGGGAGCTGGGAGATAGACAACCTCTGTCGACTTGCCTCAATTCTTTGTTTTGGAAATTGAGCCAAAGAACAAAAAAACCTTGAGTCACAATCTGTTGCTGGCGACATGTGCATGCAGCTGTGCGGTGGATTTGTAATTTACAGGCTGTAATTATTCTAAGAGCCACCAGCTCCTGACCCAATCGAGCAGAATGTCACATTCTAACTGTCACCAGGATGAAATTTTTAAACAGCAGTGATGTTCACACTGAATTACCAGGGGAGACCATGCTCAGGAGCTGTACAACAGTCGTCATTTTCGATGTGGAGACAGGACTATCAAAGCTGTCTCACTGTAATGTGGTGTCAATCACTACACTCTGAGTTTAGAAATTCCTTGTCTTGTATCCCCTCCCTCATCTTCAGTGCCCCCGTCCCAGTACCACCCCACAGTCCCCAACACACACACACACACACACACATGTGCACAGACAACACACACGTACACATGCACACATACACACGGGGACACACATACACACACACGCATGTACACACACACACGCACGCACACACACGTACACACAAGAGCATGCGCACATACACACACATGTACACACACATGCGCACACACACACACGTGTAAAGACAACACACACGTACACATGCACACATACACGTGGACACATACATGCACAAACACACGTACACACACGCGCACACACTCACACACACGCACGCACACACACGTACACACGTGAGCGTGTGCACATACACACATGCGCGCGCGCACACACACACATGCGCACACACACTCACACATTCACACTCACACACACATGCGTAAACACAGACACATACACACATGCACACACATGTACAGACTCTCTCACACACACACACACGCACATGTACACACATGAGCGTGTGCACATACACACACACATGTACACACACGTGCGTGCGTGCACACACACACACACGCGCACACACATGTACACACACGTGCACACACACACACATGCGCGCGTGAACACACACACACACGCACACACGTGCGCGCGTGCACACACACACACACGTGCGCGCGTGCACACACACACACATGTACACACACGTGCGCGCGTGCACACACACACATACACACATGCACACACATGTACAGACTCTCACACACACACACACACACACATGTACACACACGTGCGCACGTGCACACACACACACACACACACACACACACACACACACACACACACACACACACACACCCAGCCCTTAGGGAAAAGACAAAGACTATTCCAACTCATAGTAAGACTCCCTCCCATTTACCATTTGGGCTCAATGTTGAATCCAAGAGTAATATTACTTTCCATACTGTCAAAGCTTATTTGAAAGATAATCCCCACTTGCCTGGACGTGTGTAGCTCCAACAACACTCAAGAATCTTGACATCATCCAGGAAAAAGAACAATTCGTTTCATCGGCACCACATCCAAAAGCATTCATTCCCTCCACCACCGATACTCGGTAGCAGCAGTACACGATGACAGCAGAAATTCACCAAAGATCCCTAGACAGGACCTTCCAAACCATGACCACTTCTATCTAGAAGGACAAGGGCAGCAGAAATTTGGGAACACCACCCTTGCGAGTTGCCTGCCAAGCCATCCTGACTTGGAAATATATCACTGTTCCTTCAGTGCTGCTGGATCAAAATCCTGGAATTCCCTCCCTAAGGGCTTTCTGGGTTAACCCACACCCCAAGGACTGCAGTGGTACAAGAAGATAGCTCACCACCAACTTCTCAAGGGCACCTGGGGGCAGGCAATGAGCACTGGGCCCAGACAATTTTACCTTACACACATTCTTAGAGAGTTCCCTGCTCTATTGGCCTTGGTCCCTGTGGTGAGGTTTCTTCAGTAGTGAAGCTGAGACTGCACAGGCCAGGAGTGACCAAAGCAGCAGACTGCAGCACTATAGTCACCCAAGGATGTTCTTAATATTGTGCACCCCTGAAACTGGCTAGTCAGTGCTTCTTGCAAACTAATGATTCTCACTGGACATGGTGACCTGATCTTCATGCTTGCAAGGAAAGGAATATCCTTATTTCCAACAAGGTGTTGTCATATCAAAGCTCTTAACCAGAATTGATAGAGGTACTAGCAGAATGGAATAGCACCCATGTGGATACTAACCAGTGTGTCCATTTTAAATCCTTTCAAATGATCTGAAGCTATGATTAGCAACACACTGATCTCAGAATTAGTGATTCTTTTAAAAATACCAAAGAGGGATGGATGTACTTTTAAAAAAGTCGGCTACCCATGATGTCTGTAGAGGATCAGTCTGTTTTCTTAATTTATTTTAGCTACTTTAAATGTTGTTAAGAATTCCCCAATCTTTGCTGATCACCATTCACAATTTTCTTTCAAAGAATATTCTCACTTGCCAGGATGAGTACAGTGCCAACAATATATCCCTTTCATGACCTTCAACATTCATGTCAACAGCACTCCCCCCACCCCCCCCCGGCCCAACCCCGCCACTGAGGCTCAGTAGCTGCAGTGTGTACCATTTACTAGATGAAGTACAGAAATTTACAAAGGTTCCTTAGATAGCACCTTCCAAACCCATGACCATTACCATCTAGAAGGGCAAGGGCAGCAGATATATCAGTAAGTAGCAAACCATTTGCCATACTGGCATGGAATTATATCATTTTTCCTTCACCCATCATTGAGACAAAATCCTGGGATTCATACAGTCATATTGATCTTTCAATCCAACCAGTCCATGCTGACTATAATCCCAAACTAAACCAGTCCCACCTGCCTGCACTGGGCCCATATCCCTCCAAACACTTCCTATTTATGTACTTATCCTAATGTCTGTTGAACATTACAACTGTACCCACATCCACCACTTCCTCTGGAAGTTCATTCCACACACAAATCACTGTCTGTGTAAAATAAATTGCCGCTCATGTCCTTTTAAAATCTTTCTCTCACCTTCAAAACATGCCCCTCTAGTCTTGAAATCTGTCACCCTAGGGAAAAGGCACCTAAGATTAGCTCTATCTATACCCCTCATTATTTTATAAACCTCCGTAAGGTCACCTCTCAACCTCCTATGCCCCTGTGAAAAAAGTTCCTGCCTATCCAGCCTCTACTTATAGCTCAAACCCTCAATGGGCAACATCCTGATAAATCTCTTCTGAAGCCTCCCCAGCTCCTCAGCAGTACTATACGTCTGTATGTCCCCACAGCACATGGACTGCAGCGGTTCTAGAGAGCAGCTCACCTCCACCCTTTCATGGGCAATGACTGCTGACCTTGCCAGTAACACCCACATCCCAAGAGCCAAACAATTTAAAAATGTACTGTAATTACTTTCCTCCAGCCAAAATCCACTTGACCCAGTTGGATACGCTGTAAAACTTATTTCAGGATCATTCTTGGCCGAGGAAAAGGAGTTGAGGAGTAACTGTAGCTTTAAATATTTGAAGCTAATTTTGTTTATTACATTGATTGGGTGGTTCCTGAAATTGAAATGATTTCTATCAATTGCAGCAATTTCAGACCCGAACTGTGTTTTGATAATAAAACAAGCTTTCTATTCAAGCTTTGTTTGAAATTTGAGATTCGGCATGTTATTGTAAAAAAATACACATTCCAGGCGCTTTCAGTTGGTATCTCCTTCTCTGTGGTCTAGCGATAAGGTATCAGTTTCCATTGTAATTTCAGGTGAAATGATAAACTATAGCCTGTTACTAGGAGACAATGAATACTTTATAAGTCAAAAGCCTTTTCAGTATTGAACTACTTTCCCTTCAGTGCAGCTTGCCCAATAATTGTGTTTACTGAGCTGAGGTTAAATTTGAAAGAACACATCAGACTGGTGTCGTTGGCCTGACAATGCACAGAAAACAGCAAGAAAGGGGAATGTGGCTTGGCGGAAGGATGAATTGTTCGACCCGTTGTGAAGCATTTGGGTATTGTCCTTCACCCCGGGAGGTTTCCGACCCCAGACATTTTCCTCCAACCCCTCTCGATTGTAGCCTCGGGAGGATATCGTCGCTGCACGCAGTCTTATTTAAGCCGTGACAATGGGCAGTTCGCTGCTGATCGTACAACTCCTCAGGTACTGAGGCAGTCCATGTCCGCAGGCAGCAAGTCCAGCTCATTCAGGCTTGGGCTGATAAGTGGCAGGCTACGTCCACAGAATCTGACATTCGGTTACAAGTTAAAAAAAGGCCATTCAGCCCATCCTCTCTGTGCCGGCTCTCTGCCAATGCAAATTAGCTAGATCCATTTTCTGGAACTTTCCCAGAAGCCCTTAAAAATCTTTTCTCAACTGGCAATGACCATCCCCAACAAGCAAGAGGCTAACCATCTCTACACTCCTCCAGGCCTCTTCAGTGTCCCTCACTCACTCATCCTCAATTTTAATAGTTCCTCCATCAGTGACTGTAATTTCAAGTGCCCAGCTCCTAAACCCTGAAATTCCCTCCTTTCCTCTTTCAAGTTGATTTTCAAACCTACCTTTTTGATCAAGATTTTGGTTTCTAAAATGTCCTCATGTGAATTGATGTGATATACTGTATGGCAAATGCTCTTGTGAAACACTTCAGAATATTTTATTCTCAGTTTATGTTCAATGGCAGTACCATCGCTGTGCACCCCACTATCAACATCCCCGGGGTCACCATTGAAAAGAAAGAGAACTAAATAAAAATATAAACATATCAAGAGTAGCTCAGAGGCTAGGATTCATGTGGGGAGTAAGTGACCCCCTATGTCCACCATCAACAAGGCACAAGTCAGGAGTGTGGTGGAATACTCCCCACTTGCCTGGATGGGTGCAGCCCCAGCAACACTCAAGAAGCTTGACACCATCAAACACAAAGCAGCCCTTTTCACTGGGACCACATCGTCACCCTCAACACTCCGTGGCAGCAGTGTGGTACCATCTACAACATGTGCTGTAGCAAGGCTCCTCCAACAGCACCTTCTAAAACAGTGATCTCCACCATCCAGAAGAACAAAGCACGTAGATGCATGAGGACAGCACCACTTCTAAGTTCCCTTCCAACCCACTCAGCATTGTGATGTGGAATTATATCACATTTCTTCCACTGTCATCAGGTCAAAATCCTGGAATTCCCTCTCTAATGGCATTGGTAATGAATCCATGCACTAAGAGCTTTAAGATGGTAACTCACCAGCTCCTTCTCAACTCAGGATGGGCAGTAGATAATGGGCCAACCAGCAATGCCCACATCCCACAGAGGCAAATAGAGGCAAAAGTTACACTTATATAGCATCTTTCACAATCATACAAAGTTCCAAAGTGCTTTAGAATCGATTAAGTATTTTTGAATACCAGGAGATAGCAAGGACTGCAGATGCTGGAGGTCAGAGTTGATGAAATGTGGAGCTGGAGAAGCACAGCAGGTCAGGCAGCATCCCAAAAGCAAGGTAAATGGACATTTTGGATTGGGACCCTTCAACAAGACTTAGTGTTGGTGAATAGCAGTCTCTGTTTTACTGTCGGAAATGTAGTAGCCAATTTGAACCCGGAGAGTTCCCACATTTAGCAACGTGTTGAGGAGCAGATAATGAGGTTTTATTTTTAATAACTCATGTTTGTGGGATAAATACTGGTCAGGGGTCTGGTGACAACCACTGCATACCCACCCCCCACCCCCGTTAAGTCAGAGACTGGGGGACAGGAGATACAATAGGCTCTGCTGTGTTTATAAGTTTAGAAAATGCAGTAGAACCTCAAAGCCTGATTGCTAATGAGAGCTCCTTGCACTTGGAACTCTGAAACATCAACATAAATCTTATAATCCTGTTCAAGACTTCTTGTCTTCCTCTCACACATCTCTGTTTCAGTCTGTGAAGTAAGGTTATATTTCCCTCCCTCCCTGTTGTAAACCTCAGTGATAGTGTGCTAGGGACTTTCACTGACAGGAAAGATGGTCATTTGTGGACAACATCTGCTGATGTCACTCCAATAGGCTGGTGAACATGCAGTCAGAATGTGAACTGAGGATCCCCCTCCATTCCATTTAACTCAGCATCTCAGCAAAGAGAGAGAACTCACGCGCACCTCGTTTTGTATATCTCCTCCTCCCTACAATACTCCACAAGTGCTCCTTTTCTTCAGGCCTTCTCAGTGTGCCCCATTTTACTTATCTCTCCTTTGGAGACTATGCCTTCAGTTGTCTGGGCTCAAAGCTCTGGAAGCCCCTCCCTATACCTCTCCACCTCACACAGTCCTTCTTTAAGACACACCATTGAATCTAACACCATGAATGAGATATTGGTCACCTAACCAAATATCTCCTGGTGCAACTGTTTGGTAAATGCTCCTGTGAAGGAACTTGGGAAGTTATATTCTGCACAAGTTGCTATATAAAAACTGTTGTTGTTGGAGGGAGTCTGAGTGCTAAGGACAGGCAAGACTATGATTTCAAACCTCCTTTTTCCAGCTGCTCTGCTCAGCACAATCACACAATACATCACTATGCTGTTCCCATGCACAAGATGAAAAAATCACCACCCTGACACAGGATTGTCCATAGGCATCACTACTCCTGGGACTCCTGGCCATCTGACAAAACTCCTTCCTATTCTAGATAATAAAATGTGAGGCTGGATGAACACAGCAGGCCAAGCAGCATCTCAGGAGCACAAAAGCTGACGTTTCGGGCCTAGTCCCTTCATCAGAGAGCGAAGCTCCTTCCTATTCTATCCCACAATTCCTGGAAGACCATACTGCCCTTACACCAATCTTGCCCAGCCATTTCAACTTCTCCTTACTTTCCTTCTAGCTAAGTTATTTAGTCAGAATTGAGTGCAACATCTCATTTAAATCAAGAATAAGAACTTACCTGGTCAATTTGCAAAGGAGTTCATGTGAAAGGAAGCATAACAACCCTCAACTCCCAAAACTTTCTACGCGCTTTTCCTCACTCAAATGTCTCTCATTCAGTTGTTTTGCCTTTTTTTGTCAGTTCCTTTCTTTGCCATCTATTTTCTTCATCCTTGTTTTCTCTCCCTCTCTAACTCTTTTGCCTGCTTTACACTTCCTTTCATTTCCACTTCCTCCTCCTTCAACATTTCTCTCCCACATCAGATCTCAAGGATCTGGAGTGAATAAAACCAAAGCTGGCCTGAAGCTGGAGGATATAAATTCATTGCTGGAAATTGTCCACACATTAAATAATCAAACACATAATAATCAAACAGGGGGTTTGTAAGATTCCCTTTCGTACAATGTATCTTAGAAGGCGACGCTGGCTTTCCAGAAGATGGCAAACGATATATAAAATATGCATGCAAAAATGCAAATTTAAACAAGGGAGTTACAAAATTAACAAAAGTCTCGCACAGTCAGTGGCAGGATGCTTACAAAAGTTGTGTTATTTGGATGCTGTCCTTCTGACTGAAGGAAAGAAACGGAGACGAGGGGGAAGCAGAGCAGAGGGAACATCAGTCAAAGCTGAAGGCAAGCCAGAGCCCAGGGAGATGGACGTTTAGCAGAACCTCAGGAGGTACTGGTCGAATTCAGCGGCGCTCAAAAAAGCCTTTCTGCTGTGACAAAAGTGAGGATGAGTTGAAAGATGTGAATTTAGTGGCTTTTGTAATAAAAGCTGTGGGGTTCACCAAACTGAGAGATCTGACCTTTTCAGTGTGTTAAATTGTGTTTGAACTCTCTTGTGGCTCTGACAGTGGGAGGGAGAGAAGGGGGGGACCATGTTGAGAGCAGTGTGACTAAAGATACGAGGGGGGTGGAAGAGGATCAAGGGATCCGAGAAATTCCAGCACTAACTCGGGATGTCAGGGGCGACCGGCTGCACTGGGACCTCCTGACAGACACTTCCCATTTTGGTGTCTTTAATCACAGGGCCCCCTGATGCCCCAGTAACTTTGTGGTCCCAACTTAGCCTTAGTCAAACTTTGCATCAGTTTTCCATACAGCAGCTTAAAGTCTTCAATATCACGGGGAGAGAGAGAGAGAGAGAGAGACAGAGAACAGGAGCGACACCAACATATTCCAAACATTTTCAACAGAACATGTCAGGCAGACTACTCTTTCTCAATCCAATTACAAAATAACAACATTGTGAAAACGTTTGCTTATAATCTCTACCTGCACCGATAATCCAGAGGCTGTTGTTCAAAGACATGGGTTCAAAACCTGTCAAGCCAATTCAATTCATATATAAAAAATCTGGAATTAAAACAATTTAGTCTCAGTAATTGTGACTGAGAAACCATCATTGATTGTTATGAAAACTCTTCTGGTTCACTCATGTCTTTTAGGAAAGGAAATCCACTACCTTTACCCTGGTCTGGCCTATATGTGACTCCAGACCCACAGCAGTGGTTGACTCTTAACTGAAATAGCCCGAGCAAACCAATCAGTTCAAGGGGAACTGGGGATGGACTATAGATGCTGGCCTTGCCAACGATGCCCACATCCCATGTCAGAATAAAAACAAAACAGGGCAACTGATACATTGGGGAAATGTTACTGGGACTGCCCCAGAAACATGAGTTCAAACCCCACCATGTCAGCTGGCAAACTTCAATTGAATTCGCTAACACGTGGATTAAAATGCTCACCTCATTAGTAATGATCATAAAAATAACTGGACTGTTACATTAAAAAGATCTATGGTATTGCCATGTAGGGGAGGAAATCTGCTGTCTTTACTAGCCTGGCCTACATGTGACTTCAGACCCTTCGCGATGAGGATTACTCTGAAACAACCTCTACAGTGGTCACGACATTACACCACAAGAGAAAAGTGTAGTGTTCCCCAGTGACAGTCAGCTGAGCAATGACACGGCTTTGAGAACACAAAGGACTGCGGTGGGTCAAGGAGGTGACTCAGCAGCGCCTGCTCAAGGACTAAAAGCCCAGTGGAGGTGCTCACAGGAGCACTGGCCAATGGAAATGATCCTGGGTCCTCTCCCTGCTCCAGGCTTGCACAGCTGCTGCTCGTCTAACCCTGAATGTGCCAACCTCACTTTGCTGTTTCTGTCAGTTTCTCTGTCCTGTGCCTCAAGCTCAGACAGTGTATCAAACCAGTGGTGTTTCACAGTAAAGTGTGAAAGGAGGAACCTCCATTTATATAGCACCTTCCATGACCTCTTGAAATGCTGGAAGCCATTTAAGCACTTGTAAAGTTCCGTCACCGTTGTAATGTAGGAAAAGCAATGTAGGAAACACCTCGCTTCCCAAAGCAAAATTCTACAAACAGCAACATGAGCATTTCTCAGTAACCTATCATATTGATAACTGGTGCATTGATAATCGTATATTAGTGCAAATATACAAAAGATACTGAATAGATGTGTCTAAAGG